>NC_053390.1:517846055-518476307 GCF_905171765.1 Bufo bufo | reverse complement strand
TATATTTTTTTACCCTATTCCCTTGCTTTTATTTGCTATTTTATTCTATTTTGATGTATTCAGCAACTGATGCGGACCATTGATCCACACAATATAGTAATGGTCTTAATGCATGGGGTTACTGCATTATCTCATTCCAGACTACAGTCGTGGCCAAAAGTTTTGAGAATTCCATAAATATTGGAAATTGGAAAAGTTGCTGCTTAAGTTTTTATAATAGCAATTTGCATATACTCCAGAATGTTATGAAGAGTGATCAGATGAATTGCATAGTCCTTCTTTGCCATGAAAATTAACTTCATCCCAAAAAAACCTTTCCACTGCATTTCATTGCTGTCATTAAAGTACCTGCTGAGATCATTTCAGTAATCGTCTTGTTAACTCAGGTGAGAATCTTGACGAGCACAAGGCTGGAGATCATTATGTCAAGCTGATTGGGTTAAAATGGCAGACTTGACATGTTAAAAGGAGGGTGATGCTTGAAATCATTGTTCTTCCATTGTTAACCATGGTGACCTGCAAAGAAACGCGTGCAGTCATCATTGCGTTGCATAAAAATGGCTTCACAGGCAAGGATATTGTGGCTACTAAGATTGCACCTCAATCAACAATTTATAGGATCATCAAGAACTTCAAGGAAAGAGGTTCAATTCTTGTTAAGAAGGCTTCAGGGCGTCCAAGAAAGTCCAGCGCCAGGATCGTCTCCTAAAGAGGATTCAGCTGCGGGATCGGAGTGCCACCAGTGCAGAGCTTGCTCAGGAATGGCAGCAGGCAGTTGTGAGCGCATCTGCACGCACAGTGAGGCGAAGACTTTTGGAACATGGCCTGGTATCAAGAAGGGCAGCAAAGAAGCCCCTTCTCTCCAAAAAAAACATCAGGGACAGATAGATCTTCTGCAGAAAGTATGGTGAATGGACTGCTGAGGACTGGGGCAAAGTCATATTCTCAGATGAAACCTCTTTCCGATTGTTTGGGGCATCTGGAAAAAGGCTTGTCCGGAGAAGAAAAGTTGAGCGCTACCATGAGTCCTGTGTCATGCCAACAGTAAAACATCCTGAGACCATTCATGTGTGGGGTTGCTTCTCATCCAAGGGAGTGGGCTCACTCACAATTTTGCCCAAAAACACAGCCATGAATAAAGAATGGTACCAAAACACCCTCCAACAGCAACTTCTTCCAACAATCCAATAACAGTTTGGTAAAGAACAATGCATTTTCCAGCACGATGGAGCACCGTGCCATAAGGCAAAAGTGATAACTAAGTGGATCGGGGACCAAAACGTTGACATTTTGGGTCCATGGCCTGGAAACTCCCCAGATCTTAATCCCATTGAGAACTTGTGGTCAATCCTCAAGAGGCGGGTGGACAAACAAAAACCCTCTAATTCTGACAAACTCCAAGAAGTGATTATGAAAGAATGGGTTGCTATCAGTCAGGAATTGGCCCAGAAGTTGATTGAGAGCATGCCCAGTCGAATTGCAGAGGTCCTGAAAAAGAAGGGACAACAGTGCAAATACTGACTCTTTGCATAAATGTCATGTAATTGTCGATAAAAGCCTTTGAAAAGCCTATTTCACTACATTTTTGAATCCAGAGGGAAAACAAACCAGGCTGGTGTAGTGAGCTGCATTTATATTTATATAAGGAGATATATAACGCGAGTTTGACCGCGATGCGCGGTTGATTAAGTGTGGTTGCGTCAGTGTGTGACTTAAGATTAAGTGACTTTAGATTCAGGGACTTCAGTGGGGGACTGCAATTAGCCAGTTTCTTAGTACTACATTATATTGTATTTTTTGCTTTTGCGGTGTAATCCCCATTTAGTATGTGTTGCACAATTGACAACGCAGGCAAGTGCACATCTTGCATGATGTATGCAGTCCTGGAACAGCCGTTCGAGGGTGTATATCTTTGCTCAAGATGTGAGCAAATTACCCGTTTGGAATCGCAAATCGAGTCTCTAAATGGGCAAGTTGCAACACTGAGAGGCATTGACAATTTGCAAAAGAGTTTGCTTCTCACCGAGCAAGCACTCTTTGGGGTAGATGAGGGGGAGGGTGACAGAGAGGAGGCTGAGGAAAGTGAGGTAGCTAGCTGGGTAACAGTTAGAAAGCGGGGTAGAGGGAAGAGTGCCAGGGAGGCTAGCCCTGATCTGACACACCCCAACAAGTTTGCACGTTTGGCAGATGAGGGGGATATCAGTCCAGGGACGGCCCTGCTGCAGCCAGACACTTCCTCTGCCAGTCAGGGGAATGTCAGCTCCGTTAAGCAGGGGACCAGGAGAGCAGGGCAGGCCAGACAGGTGCTGGTAGTGGGAGACTCAATTATTAGGGGAACAGATAGGGAAATCTGTCACAAAGACCGTGATCGCCGAACAGTGTGCTGTCTTCCTGGCGCTAGAGTTCGACACATCACGGAACGGGTTGACAGATTACTGGGAGGGCCTGGAGAAGATCCATATCGGAACCAATGACAAAGTTAGGGGTAGGTGGAGAGTCCTTAAAAATGATTTCAGGGATTTAGGTCAAAAGCTTAGGGCAAGGACCTCAAAGGTAGTATTTTCCGAAATACTGCCTGTACCACGGGCCACACAAGAAAGGCAGCGGGAGATAAGGGAAATTAACAAGTGGCTCAAGAACTGGTGTAGGAAGGAGGGGTTTGGGTTCCTGGAGAACTGGGCCGACTTCTCTATCGGCTACAGGCTCTATCGTAGGGATGGGCTGCACCTCAATGGGGAAGGGGCAGCTGTGTTGGGGAAGAAGATGGCTAGAAGGTTGGAGGAGTGTTTAAACTAGGGACTGGGGGGAGGGTAACTACGTTATAGGAGGGGAAGATAGTGCAGATAGAGACCGGGGGCAAGGTAGTGGGACTGGGGGAGGAATGGAAGGAGGGACTAGAACAGTTCAGAAGGAAAGGTGTAGCGTAAAAAATATACATAAACCTCTCAAATGTATGTATACTAATGCCAGAAGCCTGACTAATAAAACTGGTGAACTGGAATTAGTGATGTGTGAGGAGGACTATGACATAGTGGGAATAACTGAGACATGGCTGGATGATAGCTATGACTGGGCAGTTAATGTACAAGGTTACAGTCTGTTTAGAAAGGATCGTCAAAACCGGAGAGGGGGAGGGGTCTGCCTTTATGTAAAGTCCTGTCTAAAGCCCACACTCCGTGAAGATATAAGTGAGGGACATGAACATGTGGAGTCACTGTGGGTAGAGATACATGGAGCTAAAAACAATAATAAATTAGTAATAGGAGTTTACTATAAACCACCTAATATACCAGAGTCCACAGAAAATCTACTACTAAATGAGATAGACAAGGCGGCAAATCATAATGAGGTGGTTATTATGGGGGACTTCAACTACCCAGATATAGACTGGGAAACTGAAACTTGTATATCTCATAAAGGAAACAGGTTCTTGGCAATTACCTCTCCCAACTGGTTCAGGACCCGACTAGAGGGACGGCCATACTGGACTTAGTATTAACCAATAGACCTGACAGAACAACAGACGTGCAGGTTGGGGGACACTTGGGAAATAGTGACCATAAAGTGATAACCTTCCAATTATCATTCAAAAGAGCGTTTTTACAGGGAGGAACAAAAATACCAAACTTCAAAAAAGCTACATTTAGCCAACTAAGAGAGGCCATAGGCCTAACTAAATGGGATAAAGTCCTCACAAATAAAAATACAGCCACAAAATGGGATATCTTTAAAAGCATCCTAAAATCTCATTGTGAGAGGTACATACCGTATGGGAATAAAAGGTTAAGGAACAAAAAGAAACCAATGTGGATAAACAGAACTGTAAAGAAAGCAATAAATGACAAAAAGAAAGCATATAAAACACTAAAACAGGAGGGTAGCACGGAAGCACTGAAAAACTATAAGGAAAAAAATAGAACATGTAAAAAACAAATAAAAGCGGCCAAACTAGAGACCGAGAGATTAATTGCCAAAGAGAGTAAAACTAACCCTAAAATGTTCTTCAATTATATAAATGTTAAAAAGTATAAATCTGAAGGTGTCGGCCCTTTAAAGAGTAATGAGGGGGGAGTCGCAGAGAGCGACGAGGAGAAAGCAAAGCTGTTAAATATTTTTTTCTCCAATTAATTCACTGAGGAAAATAAACTGTCAGATGACATGCAGAATGTAAAAATAAATTCCCCATTAAAAGTGTCCTGTCTGACCCAGGAAGAAGTACATCAGCGACTTAAAAAAATTAAAATAGACAAATCGCCAGGACCGGATGGCATACACCCCCGTATCCTAAGGCAATTAAGTAATGTCATAGCCAGACCCTTATTTCTGATATTTGCGGACTCTATACTGACAGGGAATGTTCCACAGGATTGGTGCATGGCAAATGTGGTGCCAATATTCAAAAAGTGTCCAAAAACAGAGCCTGGAAACTATAGGCCGGTAAGTTTAACATCTGTTGTGGGTAAACTGTTTGAAGGTTTTCTGAGAGATGCTATCTTAGAGCATCTTAACGGAAATAAGCAAATAACGCCATATCAGCATGGTTTCATGAGGGATCGGTCATGTCAAACTAATTTAATCAGTTTCTATGAGGAAGTAAGTTCTAGACTTGACAGCGGTGAATCAATGGATGTCGTGTATCTGGACTTCTCCAAAGCATTTGACACTGTACCACATAAAAGGTTAGTATATAAAATGAGAATGCTCGGACTGGGAGAAAATGTCTGTATGTGGGTAAGTAACTGGCTCAATGATAGAAAACAGAGGGTGGTTATTAACGGTACACACTCAGATTGGGTCACTGTCACTAGTGGGGTATCTCAGGGGTCAGTATTGGGCCCTATTCTCTTCAATATATTTATTAATGATCTTGTAGAAGGCTTGCATAGTAAAATATAAATTTTCGCAGATGACACTAAACTGTGTAAAGTAATTTACACTGAAGAGGACAGTATACTACTACAGAGGGATCTGGATAGATTGGATGCTTGGGCAGATACGTGGCAGATGAGGTTTAACACTGACAAATGTAAAGTTATGCACATGGGAAGGAATAATGCAAGTCACCCGTACATACTAAATGATAAAACACTCGGTAACATTGACATGGAAAAGGATCTAGGAATTTTAATAAACAGCAAACTAAGCTGCAAAAAACAGTGTCAGGTAGCTGCTGCCAAGGCCAATAAGATAATGGGTTGCATCAGAAGGGGCATAGATGCCCGTGATGAGAACATATTCCTACTACTTTACAAATCATTAGTCAGACCACACATGGAGTACTGTGTACAGTTCTGGGCTCCTGTAAACAAGGCAGACATAGCAGAGCTGGAGAAGGTCCAGAGGAGGGCAACTAAAGTAATAACTGGAATGGGGCAACTACAGTACCCTGAAAGATTATCAAAATGAGGGTTATTCACGTTAGAAAAAAGATGACTGAGGGGAGATCTAATTATTATGTATAAATATATCAGGGGTCAGTACAGAGATCTATCCCATCATCTATTTATCCCCAGGACTGTGACTGTGACGAGGGGACATCCTCTGCGTTTGGAGGAAAGAAGGTTTGTACACAAACATCGAAGAGGATTCTTTACGGTAAGAGCAGTGAGACTGTGGAACTCTCTGCCTGAGGAGGTGGTGATGGGGAGTACAATAAAGGAATTCAAGAGGGGCCTGGATGTATTTCTGGAGTGTAATAATATTACAGGCTATAGCTACTAGAGAGGGGTCGTTGATCCAGGGAGTTATTCTGATTGCCTGATTGGAGTCGGGAAGGAATTTTTTATTCCCCTAAAGTGGGGAAAATTGGCTTCTACCTCACAGTTTTTTTTTTTGCCTTCCTCTGGATCAACTTGCAGGATGACAGGCCGAACTGGATGGACAAATGTCTCTTTTTCGGCCTTATGTACTATGTTACTATGTTACATCACAGAAACAACTGAAACAAAGATCTAAAAGCAGTTTAGCAGCAAACTTTGTGAAAACTAATATTTGTGTCATTCTCAAACCTTTTGGCCACTACTGTATATTATATGTGTTGATCACTACTCCTTATAGGATCTTAAATAGGAGCAACTGTATAATCATGTTATGACAGATACTACACGAATAAGTATTTTGCCATGACACTTACCTTTTTCCATATGTGAGTTTGTAGGCCCTATAAGTCTTACGTACAATTTGTTTGTTTTTTTACAATTAAAGAATAGTTTTTTTACCATAATAGATTGAAGCCCTTTGTGATTTCCAGATATTTGAGTGCCCTCCAATTGTTCTTTTCTATATTGAGGTATTGTATCTGGGCGTAGGGTGTTGCCCTAGGAGAGAGCACCATTTCTAAGTACACATCTATGTTAAGTACACATTGGCAAGCCACTGGTACCAAATTTTAAAACTCAGTTCTCCCTACACCACTAAGCTGTCAGCGGAGTATGGAGTACTCATTTTATGAATGGGGCCGCAGCAGCGCAGGGAGTATGGGCAGGAGTTCTCATTGCTGCTCCTGCCCGTGCTCCCTGGATGATTACTAACTTCTGGCATAGCACATGGATACCCTGTACCCATCTACTATGCCAGGATTAGCTGAGCGGAGCAGAGCGGGCTCCTGCTTCTGCCTGCTCCGCTCAGCTAAGGCTACTTTCTTACTAGCGTTCGGAGCTCCGCTCGTGAGCTCCGTTTGAAGGGTCTCACAAGCGGCCCCGAACGCATCCGTACTGCCCTAATGCATTCTGAGTGGACGCGGATCCGCTCAGAATGCATCAGTCTGGCAGCGTTCAGCCTCTGCTCCGCTCAGCAAGCGGACACCCGAACGCTGCTTGCAGCGTTCGGGTGTCCGCCTGGCCGTGCGGAGGCAAACGGATCCGTCCAGACTTACAATGTAAGTCAACGGGGACGGATCCGTTTAAAGATGACACAATATGGCTCAATTTTCAAACTGATCCGTCCCCCATTGACTTTCAATGTAAAGTCTGGACAGATCCGTCTGACTAACTTTCACACTTAGAATTTTTCCTAAACTATAATGCAGACGGATCCGTTCTGAACGGATCCAAACGTCTGCATTATAGGAGCGGATCCGTCTGTGCAGACACCAGACGGATCCTCTCTGAACGCTAGTGTGAAAGTAGCCTAAGAAAGCTGACATGCAGGGGGTTAGGGACAACATATTTAAAGTTAGTGTAAAAGTTTAGTCACTCTTTACGGGTTTTTTGATGTTCTAATGCTTTTGTGCAATAAATTACAAAATCATTTGTTCATGTGTCATCATATTTTGAAAACCATAACTTTTTTTCCCATCTATGAAGCTGTGTGAGGGTGTGTTTTTTGGGATAAGATGATTTTTGGGTACATATGACCTTTCTGTTTTTTTTTGTATGAGACTGGATAAACGACAATAGCAATTCTGTAAATGTATTTTATTGTTATGATGTTCACGGTGCAGGTTAAATAATGTTATATTTTAAGAGTTTGGGTCATTATGATCATGGCAATATTAATTAGGCTACTTTCACACCATTGTTTTTGCTGGATCAGTCATGGATCAGCAAAAAGGCTTCCATTATGATAATACAACCGTCTGCATCCGTTATGAACGGATCCGGCTGTATTATCTCTTAAATAGCCAAAACGGATTTGTCTATAAAACCATTGTAAGTCAATGGGGGACTGATCAGTTTTCTTTTGTCTCCGAGAAAACAGATCCGGCACCATTGACTTACATTGTGACGGATCCGTTTTGCTCCGCAGCACATCGCGGACAGGACGCAACCATACAGTACGTAATGCATCCTGGTGCAATTGACAATAAATGGGGACAAAATGGAAGCGTTTTCCCCGCTATTGAGATCCTATGACAGATCTCAATAGGGGAACCGGAAAGCGCAGATGTGAAAGTAGCCTTATGTGTATTTTTTGACATAAGAAAAGGGGAAAAAGTTGTTTGTGTTTCTTCTTCCTTTAACCACTTAAGGACCACAGGTTTATACCCCCCCTAGTGACCAGGCCCTTTTTTTCAAATCGGCACTTCACAACTTTAACGGTTTATTGCTCGGTCATGCAACTTGGCACCCAAATGAATTTTACCTCCTTTTCTTCTCACAAATACAGCTTTCTTTTGGTGGTATTTGATTGCTGCTGAGATTTTTTGTTTTTATGATATTAATCAAAATAGACCGCAATTTTCTCCAAAAAAAGTGTATTTTTAACTTTCTCTGGTTAAATTGTTTAAATATAATTACATTTCTATACAAATTTGTGTCAGAATTTATTGTGCTACATGTCTTTGATTAAAAAAATCCAATAAGTCTATATTTATTGGTTTGCGCAAAAGTTTACAAACTATGGTACAAAAATGTGATTTTCCACATTTTGAAGCAGCTCTGACTTTCTGAAATACCTTGGGGTGTCTACTTTCTGAAATGGGGTCATTTGTGGGGTGTGTTTACTGTTCTGGCGTTTTGGGCGCGGCTAAATTGTGAGCAACCCTGTAAAGCCTAAAGGTACTTGTAGGACTTTCGGTCCCTTTACGCACCTAGGCTGCAAAAAAGTGTCACACATGTGGTATCGCCGTACTCAGAAGAAGTAGAGCAATGTGTTTTGGGGTGTATTTTTACATATACCTATGCTGGGTGAGAGAAATATCTCTGTAAATTGACAACTTTGAATAAAAAAAATTAAAAAGTTGTCATTTACAGAGATATTTCTCACACACAGTATGGGTATATGTAAAAATACACCCCAAAACACATTGCCCTACTTCTTCTGAGTACGGCGATACCACATGTGTGACACTTTTTTGGGCCTAGGTGCACAGAGGGGCCCAAATTCCAATGAGTACCTTTAGGATTTCACAGGGCATTTTTACGCATTTGGATTCCAAACTACTTCTCACGCTTTAGGGCCCCTAAAATGCGAGGGCAGTATAAATACCCCACAAGTGACCCCATTTTGGAAAGAAGACACCCCAAGTTATTCCGTGAGGGGCATGGCGAGTTCATAGAAGATTTTTATTTTTTTGCACAAGTTAGCGGAAATTGATTTATTTTTATTTTTTTCTTACAAAGTCTCATATTCCACTAACTTGTAACAAAAAATTTAATTTTACATGAACTCACCATACCCCTCACGGAATACCTTGGGGTGTCTTCTTTCTAAAATCGGGTCACTTGTGGGGTATTTATACTGCCCTGGCATTTTAGGGGCCCTAAAGCATGAGAAGTAGTTTGGAATCCAAATGCGTAAAAATGCCCTGTGAAATCCTAAAAGTACTCATTGGAATTTGGGCCCCTTTGCGGACCGCAAAAAACGGCACGGTCGTGTGCATGAGGCCTTATATTGAGCATACGGGTAATGAGATTTTTTTTTTTTCGTTCAGCCTCTGGGCTGAAAGAAAAAATGAACGGCACAGATTTCTTCATTCGCATCGATCAATGTGGATGAAAAAATCTCTGCCAAAAAATGTGCAAAAAAAAAAAAAGAGGGGAAAGGACATAGGAGTGCTTGCGAAGTAAAGCTGCGATCGCTAATAAAGATCCAAAAAGCTCAAAAGTGATTTTTATAGCGCCGCAGCGATTTTACAGTGTTTTTGCAGTGATCTGGAAAAAAAAATTCTGTCACTGCGGTGGGGCGGACTGAACGCAAGTGTGGGCACAAGATCAGGCCTGATCGGGAGAATACAGGGTTTTTAGTAGAGCCTAAGGTGACCCTAATGTACTGATATGGATCTGATTGCGATCAGTCTTGATCACTTACAGATACTATATAGTACTAGTGCTGATTAGTGACAGCGATGACGCTAATCAGTGACTCCGGTGGGCTGGGCGCTAACTACCTAACAAGTAGCTACAGTCAGGTCCATAAATATTGGGACATCAAAGCAATTCTAACATTTTGGCTCTATACACCACCACAATGGATTTGAAATGAAACAAACAAGATATGCCATAACGGCAGACTGTCAGCTTTAATTTGAGGGTATTTACATCCAAATCAGGTGAACGGTGTAGGAATTACAACAGTTTGCATATGTGCCTCCCACTTGTTAAGGGACCAAAAGTAATGGGACAGAATAATACTCATAAATCAAACTTTCACTTTTTAATACTTGGTTGCAAATCCTTTGCAGTCAATTACAGCCTGAAGTCTGGAACGCATAGACATCACCAGATGCTGGGTTTCATCCCTGGTGATGCTCTGCCAGGCCTCTACTGCAATTGTCTTCAGTTCCTGCTTGTTCTTGGGGCATTTTCCCTTCAGTTTTGTCTTCAGCAAGTGAAATGCATGCTCAATCGGATTCAGGTCAGGTGATTGACTTGGCCATTGCATAACATTCCACTTCTTTCCCTTAAAAAACTCTTTGGTTGCTTTTGCAGTATGCTTTGAGTCATTGTCCATCTGCACTGTGAAGCGCCGTCCAATGAGTTCTGAAGCATTTGGCGGAATATGAGCAGATAATATTGTCCGAAACACTTCAGAATTCATCTTGTTCGTTTCATTTCACATCCATTGTGGTGGTGTATAGAGCCAAAAATGTTAGAATTGTGTTGCTGTCCCAATATTTATGGACCTGACTGTAACTAACTGGCGGTGATAAGGGACCCTTAGGCCCCATTCACACGTCCGCAATTCTGTTCCGCATTTTGCGGAACGGAATTGCGGACCCATTCATTTCTATAGGGACAGACTTTGTCCCGCTCGGATCCTGAATTGCGGATCTGCACTTCCGGGTCCGCACTTCCGTTCCGCAAAAATATAGAACACGTCCTATTCTTGTCCGCATTTGCGGACAAGAAAAGGCATTTTCTATATAGTTCTGGCAATGTGCGGATCCGCAAAATGCGGAAAGCACATTGCCGGTGTCACGGGGTTCCGAAGGTGCACTCGGTCCCCCATTGCCCGCAGAACTGTTGCTTAGCTTTTGGAATGAGGTTCTGTGTTTGACCTCATTCCCAGGGCGGCTTCACTAGCTGGGTGGCTCCCTGCTCCTAGTCTTCCTTGAGCGCCGAGCTGATCACTCGGTGCTCGACTGGTTGGTCTGTCGGTCATGTGACGCTGGCCACGTCACATGACCCTCACTCCCCACTATAAATACAGGCAGCCTGCTGGCTACAGGTTACCTGTTAATTTCTAGGTTCCTGGTATTTGTTGGACTGCTGAATACTTACCTGATCCTGTTCCTTGACCATCCTTTTGCCTGATCCTCCTGTACTGCGCATCCCTCCTGGTATTGTGACCTCGGCTCCCACCTGACTACTCTCTTAGGACTCCTCTTGTACTTCTCTGCTCTCCTGGTATTTATGACCCCGGCTTCTCCTGACAATTCTCTGCTTGCTCCATTTGTACTTTGCAGCTTTCCTGGTATTGACTCGGTCCGTTCACGTCCTGTTGTTTGTCTGTCTGTCATCCCTGCACTTACTCCAAGTTAGGGATTGCCGTCCAGTTGTCCCCTGTCATTAGGACTCGCGAGGCAAGTAGGCAGGGCCAGGGGTAAGGGTGGAGCACAGTGGTCACTTCCCTCCCCCCTGTGTGTGTGTGTACGCGACCGTTACAGCCGGTATCCGTGTTTTGCGGATCTGTGGATCCGCAAAACACATACAGACATCTGAATGGAGCCTTACAGGGGGGTGATCAATGACAGGGTGGTGATCAGGGAGTCTATATGGGGTGATCAGGGGTTAATAAGGGGTTAATAAGTGACAGGGGGGGGTGTAGTGTAGTGTGGTGCTTGGTGCTACTTACAGAGCTGCCTGTGTCCTCTGGTGGTCGATCCAAGCAAAAGGGACCATCGGAGGACCAGGTAGCAGGTATATTAGACGCTGTTAACAAAACAGCGTCTAATATACCTTTCTGATGCGATTTTTTTAACATCTACAGCCTGCCAGCGAATGATCAGCGCTGGCAGGCTGTAGATCAACTTGTGAACTGCGCGATCCTGTGAATTCGCGCTCCTGTGAGCGCGCATTCACAGGAAATCTCGGGTCTCACGAGATGAGGCCAATAGGCGTCGCTGAGCCCTGAGAGCGCTGCCGCCCGGACGCCTATCGGCGTTACGTGTGTGGCATGCAGTTAAAAAAAAATATTTTCAAAATTTTATTAAACTTTTTTCTTATGTTTGTTTCAGTCTAGGGGACCTGCTTTTGTAATACACTGTAATAGTTCTCTGTTGTAGTCTATTATACCTGACAGTATTTAATTGACAGGCAGCCTGTAATAGCAGCTTCTGTCAGTAACATAGTAAGATATACCTTAGGCCTCATGCACACGGCATTTGCCGTATTGCAGTATTTCCTGTGAACGCGCGCATGAGGCCTTAGACCTTATGTATGTCAAGGCTCCAATCCTGGTTTTGGCTCACAATCACTGACCAAAACACTGATGTGTGAATGAGGCTTAAGGCCTCCTGCACACGGATGCACGAACACCGTCCATGGGGCAGCCGCAGCGGATCGCGGACCCATTCACTTTAATGGGTCCGTGATCTGGCCGTTCCGCAAAAAGATAGGACATGTTCTATCTTTTTGCGGAACGAAAGTATGGGACAAAACCCCACGGAAGCACTCCGTAGTGCTCCCATAGGGTTCCGTTCCGTGCTTCCGTTCCGCACCATTCCGCGTCTCCGGATTTGCGGACCCATTGAAGTGAATGGGTCCGCATCCGTGATGCGAAATGGCCACGGAACGGCGCCCGTGTATTGCAGATCCACAATACGGCAACGTGAAGCACACGTTCGTGTGCAGGAGGCCTAACACTAACATAATGCTGTAAGTGTTATCCAATACATTCCAGAACATGTCCTATTATTGTCCACATAACGGACAAGGATAGTACTGTTCTATCAGGGGCCAGCTGTTCCGTTCTGCAAAAAACGGAATGCACACGGACGTCATCAGTATTTTTTGCGGATCTGTTTTTTGCGGAGCGCAAAATACTGAAAAAGCCATACGGTCGTGTGCAAGAGGCCTAAGGGTCCGTTCACACGTCTGTGGTGTATTGTGGATCTGCAATACACCCGGCCAGCACCCCCATAGAACTGCCTATACTTGTCCGCAATTGCAGACAAGAATAGGACATGTTCTAATTTTTTCCGGAGCTGCGGACCGGAAGATCGGGGATGCGCTTCGGAAATGCGGTTGCGGAGAGCACATAGCGTGCTCTCCGCATTTATTCCTGTCCCATTGAGAATGAATGGGTTCGCACCCGGATATTGCGGAACGGATGCGGACCCATTCCACAGACGTGTGAATGGATCCTTAGGCCTCAAGCTACATGCACACGACCATATGTGTTTTGCGGTCCGCAAATTGCAGATCAGCAAAAGAACGGATGACATCCGTATGCTATCCGTTTTTTTGTGTGGATCCATTGTAACAATGCCTAAAACGGACAAGAATAGGACATGTTTTATTTTTTTTTGCAGGTTCGTGTGAACGAGCCCTAACACGGAAACAAAGTATGTTTGTGTGAATGTAGCCTTAGGGCTCGTTCAGACGAACGTTTTTTTCGTTCCGTATACGGGTGGTATTTGGCGTTCCTTATACGGTACGTATACGGAACCATTCATTTCAATGGGTCCACAAAAGATGCAGACAGCGCTCTGTGTGCTGTCCGCATCCATTGCTCCATTCAGTGGCCCCGCAAAAATTAAGAGGCATGTCCTATTATGGGCCTCCTGTTCCGTTCTGCAAATTGCGGAAGGCACACGGGCGGCATTAGTTTTTTGCAAAACCGCAATTTGCGGACAGCAAAAAACGGCACGGTCGTGTGAACGAGCCCAAAGGGCTTTTTTAGTGTTTTGCAGGCCGTTTTTCCCAGATCCGTTTTTCTGTTTTTTTTTTTGTAGTGTTTCTTGTTCCGTTCCGTTTTTCCGTATGGCATATACAGTATACAGTAATTACATAGAAAAAATTGGGCTGGGCATAAAATTTTCAATAGATGGTTCCACAAAAACGGAACGGATACGGAAGTCATACGGAGTACATTCCATATGTGTTCCGTTTTTTTTTGGGGACCCATTGACTTGAATGGAGCCACGGAACGTGATTTGCGGGCAATAATACGACATATTCTATCTTTCAACTGAACGGAAAAACAGAAATATGGAAACGGAATACATGCGGAGTACATTAAGTTTTTTTTTGCGTAACCATTGAAATGAATGGTTCTGTATACTGACCGTATGCAGAACGCAAAAAACGGCCAGTATACGGAACGCAAAAAACGTTCGTGTGAACGAGCCCTAAGGCTACATTCACACAAACATATTTTGTTTCCGTGTCTGTTCCGTTTATTTTGCGGATAGGATGCAGACCCATTCATTTCAATGGGTCCACAAAAAATGCGGACATCACACTGTGTGCTGTCCACATCCGTATGTCCGTTCCATAGCCACGCAAAGAAAAATAGAAAATGTCCTATTTTTGTCTGTTTTGCAGACAGGATAGGCATTGTTACAATGGATCCGCCCCAAAAAAAGGATGCCATACGGGCGTCATCGTTTTTTTGGGGGGGAATCGGCAATTTACGGACCGCAAAACACATACGGTCGTGTGCATGTAGCCTAATACAGTACCAGCAAAATATGAGATTAGACAAATGAAACTCGAAAAATTTGAATATCGTGCAAAGTTCATTTATTTCAGTAATGCAACTTAAAAGGTGAACGGGTGGGTGTGCAGGCTCCCTAAGGCCACGTGCATATGGGTGCGTGTGCAGGCTCCTTAAGGCCGCGTGCATACGGGTGCGTGTGCAGGCTCCCTAAGACCACGTGCATACGGGTGGGTGTGCAGGCTCCCTAAGGCCACGTGCATACGGGTGCGGGTGCAGGCTCCTTAAGGCCGCGTGCATACGGGTGCGTGTGCAGGCTCCTTAAGGCCGCGTGCATACGGGTGCGTGTGCAGGCTCCCTAAGGCCACGTGCATACGGGTGCGTGTGCAGGCTCCCTAAGGCCACGTGCATACGGGTGCGTGTGCAGGCTCCCTAAGGCCACGTGCATACGGGTGCGTGTGCAGGCTCCCTAAGGCCACGTGCATACTGGTGCGTGTGCAGGCTCCCTAAGGCCACGTGCATACGGGTGCGGGTGAACGCACATAAGATCCACACAAATTTTGGTGCGTTTCTGCACCAAAAGCCATTGAAAAGGGTGAAATCCACAGCTAAAACCGCAAAAATAATTGAAGTTACTAATTTTGAAATCCATGCAGCAGGGCTATTTCCACACGTACAAAATCTGCAATGTACATGAGATTTTTGTAATCTCATACATTTTGCTGGTACTATAATACGCTGCGTTTTTTCTGCACAGGAATCCGCACAGAAAAACTGCACATATTCCGCCTAAGTGCTCTTGCAGATGAGCGTGCTCAGTATGTGAGCATTATCCCGTCATGGACACTGATTCCGTGCACGTGATTGCGGTCCACAATGCACAGCCATCATCTGTGCAGCTGCCATAGATGGATTCAGGCCCATTCAACTTGAATGGGTCCGTGATCCATCCGCACCGCAAAAAAATAGAACTTGTTCTATTTTTTGCGGTGCAGAGGCACTCGGTCGCACCTCCGTTCTGCACCGCTCCTTCCGGATTGCGGACTCATTTAAGTTAATGGATCCACATCCGTGATACAGCGTGCACATAGCCAGTGCCTGTATATTGCTTACCCGCAATTTGGGCGCATGAGCCCTTATACTGATTTATAATGTTGTGTGCCTCTGCATGACCTGTATCTACTAAGTTATATTGTCAGTATAAGGGCTCATTCAGATGGCCGTAGGGTTTTGCTGATCCGCAAAACACAGATGCCAGCCTGTCTGCGTGAGAGAGTGCCAAGCCCCGTTCCGCACAGCAGAGACATGGAGCATTAACATGATGGATAATGCTCTTTGCCTCTCTGTGATCTTTTTACTACAAAATCATGGTGACAACTTTATCTCACTATGATTTTGTAGTAAAAAGATCACAGAGAGGCAAAGAGCATTATCAATCATGTTACTGCTCCATGTCTCTGCTGTCCAGAACGGGGCTTGGCTCTCTTTCCTGCACGGCATCTGCTCCTGTGAAAGAGCCCTAAAGGTTCTTTTACACCCATCAATCATCAGGCCGATTATCGGGATTGGCATTTTTAGAAGCACTCGTTCCAAATAATTGGCCTGTGTAAACGGTGTCGGACTGAGGCCCACCAGAGGAAATTCTTATTGAGGTCCAACCCCTTTATCATGAATAAAGCGTATTTAGTCTACTTCTATGACTAAACACCTTCGTGCCAATTGATTGCAGCCAATGTTATTTTTCCATTTCATCCACCATGACGGCCCACCTTGAGATTGACCCTTGACCTCTGTAGGGGCAGGAACACATAGAGAGTTTAAGAACCCCCCACCCCTCCACCTCCTCAGTGCTTTCCTGCCCCTACAGGGGCCAACACGTGGAGAGGATCCTCCTCAGGGAGGATTACATCGTTAGTTTTTACTTTGCAGGTTCTCCAGCTGGCCTCCCGCGGCATGGGCTAAGGCTGGCCAGCTTGGAACATCGAGGACCCTCGTCTCGGCCTATGCTGAGGCCTGTGGTCCTCCCCCATACCTCTCGTACTTCCTTCCCTCCTTAGGGAAGCAGTCGGGGGTGCCGGATTCGCGGGCGCGCTGTGTGCGGTATGCGACGTTCTTCCTCTGCATGCTGTGCGCTTGTGACCGGCTGGGGGAGCAGGTACGGCGAGGAGGCAGGCCGGACGCCGCACGCATCCTCTCATAGGCTCGTGTGGCACCGGCTCTTGCCGTCACTAGAGGCGCAGCTTGATGACGTCAGACGCCGGGAAATTTGAAAAGGAAAGTAGACCGCGGTTCCCTCCAGCTCTTGCCTGCAGCACCGCGATGTCTGAGACACCTGCTCCCCGCCAGGAAGGCCCTGATCCCACTACTGCCAGTACCGTGAGTCCCCTTCTGGGGGGTATATATTTCAGTCTTTTGACATTGAAATTCTAATTGGCATATCTGGTTGTTTCCTCTCCAGGGCAGCAAGGAGTCAAAGCCAAAGTCCAAACTCCTAAAATGCTGCGCTTGTTCTAAGCGTCTCCCTGAGAACTACAAAAAAAAGTTGTGCAAATCTTGCACATCGGAAATTTGGAAAGAAGAACAACCAGATATTCTGTCTGAAATGAAATCTTTTATTGCAGACGAAATTAAGTCCTCTTTAGCCACCCTGACAACCCCCGCTAGTACTCCTATCCCCTCTAAGAAACGCAAGTTGTCCGCTATCTCCTCCTCTGAGGGCGAGGAGGTGGAAGTGGCTTCCACCTCATCCAGACAATTTCCTAATGAGGAACCCTTGTCTGACGGGGAAATTCCGGACGAGGATAAAAAATATTTCTTCTCCGCTGATGAAATGGAGGAGCTGCTGAGAGCAGTTAGATCCACAATGGGTATCGAGGATACCCCTAAACCTCGTACGGTACAAGACGAAATGTTTGGGGGCCTTAGATCTAAATCCTCTATAGTTTTTCCCATTAATGAAAATATAAAGGAGATGATAATGGAAGAATGGTCAGACCCGGAGAAGAGGTTAGGCGTTCCTAAGGAGTTCAGAAACAGGCTCTGCTTTGATCCGACTGAATGCAAACTTTACAATCAGACCCCTAAAGTGGATCTACAAGTGGCTAAGGTAGTAAAGAAGACCGCTCTACCCTTTGAAGACTCCTCACAGTTGAACGATCCTATGGATAGAAAGGCGGACGGGCTCCTAAAAAAATCCTGGGAATCAGCCATGTTTGGGGTCAAGACTAATATCGCTGCTACTTCTGTTGCTAGAGCAATGTATATATGGCTAGGGGAGTTGGACGTACACCTGAAAAATAAAACCCCAAGAGAAGAGATCAGAGACTCGCTCCCTCTTCTACGCTCCGCCACTGCATTTCTGGCCGATGCTTCTGCAGAGTCGATCCGCTTCTCAGCCAAGGATGCGGCTCTTTCTAATGCAGCCCGGCGGGCGTTATGGATGAAGGCCTGGTCCGGGGACAAGGCTTCCAAGGCTAAACTCTGCTCCATCCCCTTCTCAGGGGAATTTGTCTTTGGTCCCACTTTGGATAAAATCCTAGAGGGGGCAGCAGACAAGAAAAAGGGGTTCCCAGAGGAGAAAGATTCTAAAAAGAAGCCCTTTCGTCAATTCCAGCCTCAGCAGAGATCCTACAGGGGGAAAGGGAAAACTGGCCGATGGAGCTATCCCAAAGGAGGGAGAGGAAGAGGCTTCATACTCAACCCCCAAAATAGACCAAACAAACAGCAGTGACGCCAGAGTAGGGGGGCGACTGATGGGTTTTCTATCTTCCTGGAAACAGGTAACTTCAAATCCCTGGGTTCTAAATGTAATCTCTCAGGGCTACAAGATAGAATTCGCATCAGTCCCCCCAGGAAGATTCTGCATCTCACACCAGCGCAGATCAGAACTTCCAAAAATTTGGCAGGGCGTCCAAGACCTCTTGGACCTAGGGGTGATTCAAAGGGTCCCTATCCCAGAGGAAAGGAGAGGGTTTTATTCCAGCCTTTTTTTAATAAAAAAGCCAGACCAATCCTTTCGCACCATTATAAACTTAAAACCCCTAAACAAGTCCATTCTATACAGGAGGTTCAGGATGGAAACAATCCCATCCATAATTCCCCTGATCCTGAAGGGGGCGTTCATGACATCGATCGATTTAAAGGACGCCTACTACCACGTCCCCATTCATCATCTCTCTCAGAGGTATCTAAGATTTGCTATAAAGGGTCAAGACGGATCAATCCATCACTTTCAATATGTGGCCCTTCCCTTCGGTATCTCCTCGGCCCCCAGGGTCTTCACAAAAGTAGTAGTAGAGATGGTGGCCTATCTTCGTCAAGAGGGAATTACAATCATCCCATATCTCGACGACTTCCTGATTCTGGGCAAAACAGAGTCCGAGAACCTCCGAGCAACGCAAAGATTCTCGGAATTCCTAAACAATCTCGGCTGGATCATAAATCTAAAGAAATCCACCCTAATCCCATCCAGGAGAATAAGGTTCCTGGGTGTGAAGCTGGACTCATCCCTGTTAAGAACCTTCCTCCCTCAGGACAAGGCCACGACTCTAGTGGAAAAGATCCGAGCATTTCAGAGGTCTCGCAGTTGCTCCATCCGGAAGGCCATGAGTCTCCTGGGAAGCCTAACAGCCTGCATCCCTTCGGTTGCCTGGTGCCAAGGCCACACAAGGGTGATCCAGAGTTGGATCCTAGGCATCTGGGACGGGAAGCAGGTAAGTCTGGACAAGACTTTCCGGATCCCACAGGCCGTAAAAACAGACCTAGACTGGTGGAAAGAAAGAGGAAGACTGCTTGGAGGCCTACAGTGGCAGAACCATCCGGCAGTTCAGGTTATCACGGACGCAAGCCTCGGAGGCTGGGGTGCAAAGATTGGAGATCATCATCTTCTACAGGGCTCCTGGCCAGCCGAGATACGAGTCAAATCCTCAAACTACAGAGAGCTGTATGCAGTCCTGGAGGCGTTAGTAAGGGGAGAGAGTTTTTTAAAAGGTCAACACCTAAGAGTAATGTCTGACAACACCACAACGGTGGCCTATCTGCGACATCAAGGAGGGACAAGGTCACGGCCTTTGGGTGCGTTAGCAAGAAGAATCTTCTCCTGGGCAGAAGAGAACGTCTTATCTCTCTCCGCCATCCACCTAAAGGGCTGCGAAAATACGATAGCAGATTTCCTGAGCAGGAGGACGATAGATCCAGGAGAATGGTCTCTGAACAGGGACATCTTCCGGAAGATCTCGGAAAGATGGGGCCGTCCGGAGGTAGACTTGTTCGCCTCCAGAAAGAATGCGCAGGTGGAATGCTTCTGCTCCCTAAACCGGGAAGACAGACCCTGGGCAATCGATGCCCTATCGATACACTGGAATTGGAACCTGGCCTACGCCTTCCCCCCAATACCTCTTCTTCCCAGGGTCATCCAGAAACTCCTAGGGGAACCAACTACTCTGATCTTAATAGCCCCTTTGTGGCCAAAGAGGAGTTGGTTCTCCACTCTAAAACAGCTATCGCTGGAGGATCCATGGGAAATCCCTTTCCAGAAAGATGTTCTAGTCCAGGGCCCTCTACTTCATCCAGACCCCGGGATATTCAAACTGTCAGTCTGGATCCTGAGAGCGAGACATTAAGAAACAGGGGTCTTTCAGAAAAAGTGATATCTACCCTAAGGGCCAGTAGGAAAAACGTGACGTCTGCCATCTACCTAAAGATCTGGAAGAGATACTGTTCCTGGTTAGGAGTGGAGCGCCCAGACACCTCCTCCCCTCCCATCAATAGGATCTTGGATTTTCTACAGTGCGGCTTGGAATTGGGCCTAAGACCTAGTACCCTGAAAGTCCAGGTTTCTGCTCTCAGCTCCTTTTATGACTGCAGCCTAGCTAGCCACAGATGGATCAGGAGGTTCTTTAGAGCGGTTTCAAGATTGAGACCCTCTCTGAAATCAAGGGCTCCTACTTGGGACCTTAACATAGTCCTAGAAGGCCTAACAAAACCTCCCTTCGTACCGTTATCAGAAATCTCTTTAAAACACCTTTCCCTAGAAAACTGCCTTTTTAATTGCTATCACCTCAGCAAGACGTATTGGAGAGATCCAGGCCCTTTCTTGTAGGGAACCCTACCTCCAGATCACCCAAGATCACATCCGTTTAACTCTCGATCCAGGTTTTCTCCCAAAAGTAGTCTCTCCCTTCCATCGGGAACAGGAGATCTTTCTACCTTCCATCCCCAGATCTGAATCTTCAGGGTCTAGTGTTAATTTACATCTCTTAGATGTCAGGGATACAGTGATCCAGTACCTGGATTATACCAGGGATTTTAGGGTTGATGGCAATCTCCTTGTTCAGTTTTCGGGGAAAAATAAGGGAAAGAAACTAGCTAGGTCTTCCATAGCCAGATGGATCAGATCCACCATTGAATAT
This sequence comes from Bufo bufo, assembly GCF_905171765.1. Taxonomy (NCBI): domain Eukaryota; kingdom Metazoa; phylum Chordata; class Amphibia; order Anura; family Bufonidae; genus Bufo; species Bufo bufo. Next base: position 518,455,356 of record NC_053390.1, on the reverse strand, counting down.
TGTTACAGGTTCCAGAATATACCCAGTCCTGATAATGTTAAGGCCCACTCTACTAGGGCCACTGCCTCCTCTTGGGCTGAGAAAGGAGGAGTCTCGCTTGACCAGATTTGCAAGGCTGCAACCTGGTCAAGCACCAATACCTTTGTAAAACATTACCGTCTTAATCTTCCGGATTCGAATGAAACTCTTTTCGGCCGGAGGGTTTTACAGGCGTTATCCCCACCCTTTTAGTTATCTGTTATGTCTCAAGGTGGGCCGTCATGGTGGATGAAATGGAAAAACCGCAATTAGACTTACCGGTAATTCCGTTTCCTTGAATCCACCATGACGGCCCATACTATTCCCCTTCCCAAAAAAAAAAAAAAAAAAAAAGGGGAGATATATGCTTACGAATATATCTTTTCATACTTACGTACTTTAGGATAGATAGGAGTTTAAGGGTATGGATTAATATCCTTTTACTTTTGTTCCACCTTTTCGGGTAATTGTAAAGCACTGAGGAGGTGGAGGGGTGGGGGGTTCTTAAACTCTGTGTTCCTGCCCCTACAGAGGTCAAGGGTCAATCTCAAGGTGGGCCGTCATGGTGGATTCAAGGAAACGGAATTACCGGTAAGTCTAATTGCGGTTTTTCTCCTTGATCACTGGGGCCCATTATGGCATAACTGCATGGTCCCACATAAGGATCCTCTGGTGGGCCAGTCTGTGTGTAAAAGGTGCCATTATCCATCAGGTGATTGTCAGATTTTTTTTATGGTGCTGGCCAAAAGAGACAATCTGCGGTCCAGGAACAGCAATTTGCTATGTGGACAAGTGGTTGTTGTATCAATCACTTCTCCCCATTCAGCAGAGGGGATTGCTGCACGTAACTGCAGCCCTCATCTTTGCCATCAGGCAATTATTGGGAATGTTTTGTTTGCACCGATAACTGCCTGAAATATCAGTCTGTCTAAAAGGGCCTTAAGTGCACACCATCTATAGGATTAGTTAAAGGGGTTGTCTCTTCATGGACAATGGGGGCATATCCCAGCGATATGCCCCCAGTCTGATAGGTGCGGGTCCCACACCTATATTGAGAACAGAGCCCTGCAAGATGGTGGCTAAAGGACTCCAGCCAGGCCACCACCAAGCGCTCTCCCGTAGAAGTGAATGGGAGCGTACTGCACATGCATGGCCCCCGCTCCTATTCATTTCTATGGGGCCCGATGGAAATAGCCCAGCCAACGCTTGGCTATTTTCACCGGCGCCATAGAACATGAATGGAGGGCACCTGCGCATGCGCCCTCCTTCACTTTCAGGGCTCCGTTCTCAATATAGGTGCGGGTCCCAGCCGTGGGACCCGCACCTATAAGACAACTGGGACATACCCTAGCGATATGCCCCCATTGTCCATGATGAGACAACCCCTTTAAATTTGCCCTAATCTAGGAGCCTAGGTTAAGGCTACACAGCGATCATGGCAACAATGCCAGTAATTTGACCCATGATTGTTGAGTAGCAGAGCAGCCATGAGGATGATCGGAGGGGGTTTAGAGCACACCTCAGGTTGCAGACTGCGAAAGTCGCAAATAAAAATCCAACACTGCTGAATGTTTCTACGGTTGCATCAACTCGTGAGTCTTCGGTTGCGTGAAGGGTGTTGTGGGCGAGATCGCCATGTGGAATATTGCTGCACCATCAGTAGGCACAGGTCAGATATCAATGATAAAGCTCCTGAAAGAGCAGAATATAATTATATATATATCAATCACACACACATATATATATATATATATATATATATATATACACATACACACACAAAAAAAAAATTCACAACGTTTTATTGCACAAATTCTTTATTCCATTCAAACACTGGACAAGAGGGAAGACAGATAAAAAAAAATTCCCTTTCTTTTGGCATTTCTTTGTCCGAGACAGGTTTGGTTATTAACCTCTTCTTTCACAGTGCATTTCAGTCTCCCAACACCGGCGAGACCATTTCTCCTTCAAGCCATTAGATGTGGTTTTATACAAATAATTCAGTTTTGTTTCTCTTGCTCGATTGCTGTAAAAGGGAAAACATTTTTTAAATAAATTCCTATAAAATATACCACATTCTCCTCTGCCTGAAGGATCATTCCTATCTGGGGCAATCATATACCCTAGCGATATGGCATCAAATAAGATACACGAGGGACCAGCACCTAGAACGGTGTGCCCATAGGGCATGGAAGCCCTGCTGTGCATCCACCTCTCCATTCACTGCTGACGGTAGCTGAACCGACACTCTTTTCCCCCCCTAACTCCCATAGTGGTGAACAGAGGATGGGAACACATGCAGTGTTCTCCTTCACTTTGGGGGCCCAGTTCTGGAGATAGGCACAGGTCCCACCAATAGATTTTTATTGTATATACTAGTATTAAAGGGCTGTCTTACGTCAGCAAATGGCATTTTTACATAAAGAAAGCACTTACTAATGTATTGTGATTATCCATATTGCTTCCTTTGCAGGCAGGATTCATTTTTTACATTACTTTATACACTGCTCGTATGCATTTTTATGACGACCATCTAATCCATCAGTGGTGGCCGTGGTGCCCACTGTACTACAGGAAAGAGTGCTGGCTACGAGCTCTCCTCCAGTCCAGGCCACTACAGAGGTGGGCACTTTTTCCTATAACGTGCAAGCACAACCACTGCTGATTGACTGAAGGGTGGTCGTAACCATGGAAACGAGCAGTGTATAAGGTGATGGAAAAATGCATCCAGCCAGGAAAGGAAGAAATATGGACAATCACAATACATTAGTAAGTGCCTTGCGTTGACTATCTGCTTGATAAAATGTCATTTGCTGAAGTGAGACAACCCCCTTAATACTCAAGATAAGTGGGCACAGCCATCTGAAGAGACTGATTAAGCAAGGCGTGTCTAGAAGAGACACCCACAGGTACAGAGATGGGTGGGTTCACATCATGATGTCTGTCTCATAGTTCTACATTAAATGGATGCCTTACAGTGCTCTGCAGGAAGGAGTGCAGTGTACTGCTACCCCCCCCCCCCCCCCCCCCACCCCTCCCATGTTAAAAGGGGAGAAAAAATAGCCTATGTTAATCATTCAGCACTGGGTGCCATCTTTAATGGGCATCATCAGCACCAGAGAAGAGACTGCAGGGATTAGGAGAGGGATTCGTGGCCCCTTCCTAGCACAGGTGAGAACAGGGGACACATCGGAGGACTCACTCTCTTTTGTTGGCAGTGTGTTCTTCTCTTTGGTCTCCGTCTTCTTCAGCTTGGACTTGTCAAACCTGCCGATTTCTCCAAGATCGGGCTTGTCTGCCATGGTGTGTGTTCTAGAGAGAGAAAAAAACGCACCGCCAGGATGAGGACCCTGTGCCCAGCTATAAAGACGCATTGTACAGGGTGAGGGCATCTCCAGCGCCCGCCATGCTCACCTGTCACCGCACAAGCTGATGCCGCTACCCTCGGTCCACAGAGATGAACAATGGGGAGAAGGTCCCGGCCCCCATTTATATACCCGACCCAGCCCCTCGGCCGCGTCACCGCCGCCTGTCATTGGCCGAGACAGAAAGAAGTTGTCGGCAGAGCGGATCACGTGACGCAGCCCATTCCTACGCCCAAGGATGGGTCGGAACCGGGCACGTGTGTGGTGCGGAACAATGGGTTCCCTGGCAGGGACTAGCGCGGTGCTGCAGTTATTTACCGCTACTCACCCTAGATGGAGTGTGGGGCTTGGGTACCAAACTAGGCACAGGCTGCTGCACCCAAGGGAGAGGCATGAAAAGACGCCATTGTTACTCTGCAAATCAGTGAGGTACCGAATACGGTTCACACTTTGCATCTGGATGGCATATAAACACATTGACTAAAGCTGGGTTCCGAACTGGTCAGCTGGCATTCATACACTGAAGCTGTGCCCCTGCCACCATGTGTGTGCCAGCGGTATTAGTATTCCAGCCAAATACAAAGGGTTGCGGTGGGATACAAATGGTGCCAAGAAAGCAGCTGCTGCTGTTCCACAGGGACTGTGCCTGCTCTGTGATTTCAGGCAGACATTGGGAATGCTGCTCCAGCAGACTCAGGCGGGTCACCAGTATCCCGAACCGCATGCAAGACACTGCCCCACAGAACCGCATACTAGCATGTAATACAAAATACTGCCCCCGCAGAACCCCATACAACTGTGCAATACAAAATACTGCCCCCGCAGAACCCCATACAACAGTGCAATACAAAATACTGCCCCCGCAGAACCCCATACAACCGTGCAATACAAAATACTGCGCCCGCAGAACCCCATACAACAGTGCAATACAAAATACTGCCCCCGCAGAACCCCATACAAAAGTGCAATACAAAATACTGCCCCCGCAGAACCCCATACAACTGTGCAATACAGAATACTGCCCCACAGAACCCCATACAACTGTGCAATACAAAATACTGCCCCCGCAGAACCCCATACAACAGTGCAATACAAAATACTGCCCCAGCAGAACCCCATACAACTGTGCAATACAAAATACTGCCCCCACAGAACCCCATACAACAGTGCAATACAAAATACTGCCCCCGCAGAACCCCATACAACAGTGCAATACGAAATACTGCCCCGCAGAACCCCATACAACTGTGCAATACAAAATACTGCCCCCGCAGAACCCCAGACAACTGTGCAATACAAAATACTGCCCCAGCAGAACCCCATACAACAGTGCAATACAAAATACTGCCCGCGCAGAACCCCAGACAACAGTGCAATACAAAATACTGCCCCCGCAGAACCCCATACAACAGTGCAATACAAAATACTGACCCAGCAGAACCCCATACAACAGTGCAATACAAAATACTGCCCCAGCAGAACCCCATACAACTGTGCAATACAAAATACTGACCCAGCAGAACCCCATACAACTGTGCAATACAAAATACTGCCCCCGCAGAACCGCATACTAGCATGTAATACAAAATACTGCCCCCGCAGAACCCCATACAACTGTGCAATACAAAATACTGCCCCACAGAACCGCATACTAGCATGTAATACAAAATACTGCCCCCGCAGAACCCCATACAACAGTGCACTACAAAACACTGCCCCACAGAACCCCATACAACTGTGCAATACAAAATAATGCCCCAGCAGAACCCCATACAACAGTGCAATACAAAATACTGCCCCAGCAGAACCCCATACAACAGTGCAATACAAAATACTGCCCCAGCAGAACCCCATACAACTGTGCAATACAAAATACTGCCCCCGCAGAACCCCATACAACTGTGCAAAACAAAATACTGCCCCAGCAGAACCCCATATAACAGTGCACTACAAAATACTGCCCCAGCAGATCCCCATACAACAGTGCAATACAAAATACTGCCCCAGCAGATCCCCATACACAAATGCAATACAAGATGTCTCTAAATAACATATGGAGGGGTGGACTGAGGAGATGCAATACAGACCACAGCACTGAGCCAGCACTACTTTCAGCATGCTGCCAAGGCTTTCAGCATTACTAATCATACAGGACAGTACAGCACTACATAGCTATTACATCCTGTCCTCTGATGTTGACGTTCTCTTTTCTCATCTTCTCCATTCAGACCAGTGGCGGATCCAGGGGGGGCAATGGGGCAATTGCCCCCCCCCCCCGAGCTGGCGGCGGCAGGGCACAGGGAGATGAGCGCTTCCATTGTGGAAGCGCTCATCTCCATAGTCATCTGTACCGCCGTCCTCAGGACAGCGATACAGATGCCTGTGCTGAGGCAGGGGAGGGAGAGGCGTGTCCCTTTCCCTTCCTCTGATAGGCTGCGCAATGACGTCATCGCGCTGCCGGCCTAGTGCCTGCAGCCTGAGCCGTACAGCGCGGGACACAGGCCGGAAGAGGCCTGCATCGCTGACATGGAGGTAAATATAAGTGTTTTTTTTTTATTTTTATATATATAAAAAACTTGGCACATGGAAGGGGTGGTATTACTGCCACATGGGGGGCTGGTATTGCTGGCACATAGGGGGGGCTGTTATTACTGGCACATAGGGGGGCTGGTATTGCTGGCACATAGGGGGGCTGGTATTGCTGGCACATAGGGGGGGCTGGTATTGCTGGCACATAGGGGGGGCTGGTGTTGCTGGCACATAGGGGGGGCTGGTGTTGCTGGCACATGGGGGGGCTGGTGTTGCTGGCACATGGGGGGGCTGGTGTTGCTGGCACATGGGGGGGCTGGTATTGCTGGCACATGGGGGGGCTGGTATTGCTGGCACATGATTGGGGGGGTTGCTCTTGTTACTGGCACTATAGGGGCATCTACTGAGGCCACAAAGAAGGGGTATTTTATATGGGGGGCTCTGTACAGTACAGTTTTATACTAGGACACATTATCATGGGTACTATGGGGAAGGGGGGAGAGGAGTACTATGGGGTCATCTACAGGGGGCACTAAGAAGGGGTATTTTATACTTGCAAATTATGGGAAACACTGAGGGCATCTACTGGAGCATTTTATACTGGTACATTATGGGGGGCACTAGGAGGAAGGAGGGTGTGGAGCACTATGGGGGCATTTACTGGGGGCACTATATAGGGGTATTTTATACTGGCACATTATGGGAGCACTATGGGGACATTAGCTCACCTGGGGGCATTACAAGGGGGTATTTTTTGCACTGTCACATTATAAGGAGAATTATTACTACTGGGGGGGGGCATTATTACTCCCCCATGGTATGACCCCCTAGTAGCAGCACCAGCCTCTCTCTGCTCTGCTATCCCTCTGCCCCTTCTCCAAATCCTTATTATGAAATCTTTCTCATGAAGATAAAACACATCAGCTCCGCCAAGCCCCCCAGCCAAAGTGTTGAAGTGGTGTCCGAGATCCCCAAGGGCCAAGCCAAGTAATTGTAAGTTTTCATGTGAAATATGTTTGTTATATACATATAGCCTACACTGTGCCACACAATATACAGTATACCTCTACACTGTGTAGTCTGTTCTATAAGCACCATTGTTTTGTGGCGGTGGACAGAAAATAATCTGGAAGTGCCCCTCCCAAGACCAGGCTCTGGATCCGCCACTGATTCAGACCAAACTGCTATGACAACCTCTTTCAGTCACGTCCTCTCTCTGCAGAGATTGCCACACTGACACAGTTCCCCGCTTTTCTATCATTCCTCCCACCTTCTCAACACAAACTCCTCATCCTAGTACACCAATAGTGCGATCCTGCTGCCACCCCCAATACTGTGCTCCACAATCACCCCAAATACTATACAACAGAAAAAAGGGTGCTCTACACATAGTCAAAGAAAAAAAATACAATGCAGCAACATTCTGCAAACCAAATAAAGTACAACAAAGTATTCTAATACCAATGCTATGCATATTAAGTAAATTTGAGATTCTTGGCAAATACATTTTGTACAAAATTATTTGGGCCTGTCTGCCAAACGTCTGATTTTTATCATTTTTGGTGCCAAAATGGCCTCCATTGAATCCAGGTACCAACATTTTTTCTTTGTGTTTCTAGCCATGGTAACGTGCACCTGCGCATTGGGATGTGCTGACTGACCCCTTTTTTCTTTGCAGCTCTATAGATAGTCCCCTAAAAATACTAGTACCATAAAAAATAAATTTGCCAACCATGGTGCCCTCAGTAGTTATACTGCTCCCTTATAGTGCCCACAGTAGTAATAATGCCCTTATAGTGGCCCCAGTAGTAATATGCACCCCCAGAGTGACGCCAATAGAAATAAAGCCCCCATAGTGTCTGCAGGAGTTACAAAACCCCCAATAGTGTCCCCAGTAGTAATAAATCTCCCTATAGCGCCCCCAGTAGTAATAGCCTTTGTAGTGCACCCACTAATAGTAATGTCCCCTATTATGCCACAAGTAACAACAATACCCCCATAGTGCCCCCAGTATAAAAAATGCTCCCCTTCAGTGACCCCAGTAATGGCCCCTATAGTGCATCCAGCAATAAAAATAATGCCCCATTATTGTGCCCTTGTAATAGTAATGCTCCTATTGTGCCTCTAGCAATAATAATGTGCCCCCCAGTAATAATAATTTCCCCAGTAGTGCCCTCTATAATTCTCCTTATAGTGCCCCTAGTATTACAAATGCCCTCAGTAATGTCCTCTATAGCTCCCCAAATATTAAAAATGCCCCCAGTAAGTGCCCTCAGTAATGCCATCTAGAGTGTCCCCAATAGTGTCACAGTAATGCCTTTTATAGTATGCTCCTCGATTAAAATGGTGTAAAGTAGAACTGGTTTAGTTGCCCATAGCTACCAATCAGATTTCACCTTTAATTTTCCAACGGAGCTGTCAAAAATGAAAGTGTCACAGGTTAAGGAAAAGGGAAAACACCAAATACACACCACAACGAATAGACAACAATCTAGGTCTCAAATGCTAAGGAAGAGGGATGGTGACCTCCTAGTAATCCCTAGGCCTTTCCCTAACTCCTGCCAGTATGAGCAGATCCTGATGGTGGAAATACTCATACACCGGATACCTAAAGCCCTGCTAAAACTGACGAGCCCTAGGATATGTAGCAGGGGATGAGACAGCTGGTTCCTTCCAGAATGAAAGAACCAGCGTCTCCCTGAGGCCTAGAAACAACACACACCAGATAATAAGAAACAGCAAAGGTAACAAGTTCTTAGCTTAGAGATGTATGGAGAAGCAGGAGATCCAAGACAAACCAGCACTAGCAACTCCAAGCAGAAACTATCAACCGCATGGTCAGCAGGGTGAGGCGGATCTAAATAGAGCCTCATCACCGATGACGAGCGGCGGAGCAGCAGAGGTGAGATCCTGCCAAACAACAAGATACATAGAGGAAAACAGAGAGACCTGTCAGATAGCCTCACATGCAGCAAGTCTATCCGATCTTCTCACCTCTGTCACAGGAGGGACCGTGACAGAAAGGAGGAATCTGATTTGTTGCTATGGACAACTAAGCCAGTTCTACTTTACACCAGTTTGATAAATTACCCCAATAATACTTAAAACTTTGATTTCTTTGCCATGCAACCTGCATGACCATCATACAAGGTGTGTTTGCCTTGCTCTTCTGTCACCTACTGTATATAGTGCTGTCAGCAAGTTTTAAATCAGTTGGTGCCACCTTTGCAACTAAAACAGCTTCCACTCTTCTGGGAAAACGTTCTACAAGATTTTGCTGTGTGTCTTGGAATTTCTGCCAATTCATCCAGAAGAGCATTTGTGAGGTCAGACACTGATGGTGAATGAGAAGGTCTAGCTCTCGATCTCTGTTCTAGTTCATGCCAAATTTGGAAGCATACAATTGTCCAAAATGTCTTAGGCCCCTTTCACACGAGCGAGTTTTCCGCGCGGCTGCAATGCGTGAACGCATAGCACCCGCACTGAATCCTGACCCATTCATTTCAATATGTCTGTGTACATGAGAGGTTTTTATGCATCAGTTCTGAGTTGCATGAAAAACACAACATGTTCTATATTCTGTGTTTTTCACGCAGCCCTGGCCCCATAGAAGTGAATGGGACTTCAGTGAAAAACACATTACATCCGCAAGCAGGTGCAGATGCAATGCGTTTTTCACTGATGTTGCTAAGAGATGTTTGTAAACTGACTGAACTTGCTTGCAAAATGGTGCGAGTTTCACTAAACGCACCCTGAAGGCATCCGGAGCCAATCCGTCACGCTCGTGTGAAAGGGGCCTTAGTGAGCTGAAGCATCAAGATTTCCCATCACTGGAACTAAGATGTCTTGGCCAAGCCATGAAAAACAACTGCATTGCATTATCCCTCCTCCACCAAACTTTACAGTTGGCACAATGCAGTCCAGGTAACGTTCTGGCCGGGTGGCAACCATACATGCACCTCGACAGAAATGTACGACAGCTCTGAGCTACCATAGATTTCTGGCTTCACTTGCACTAGAAAACTGGCATAATGAAGATAACTTTGCCTCTGCGGTTGGCCGGGGCTCAGCAGTGGAGAGAAGTGGTAAGAACTTGGGATGATGTCACCATCATGTGATCAGGGCAGGCGGGGGCGGAGTTCAGCAGTGGAGATTTGGGGAGACTGAGAAACCTTGGAAGTTGTAGTCCTCTCCTCTTATACACTCTATGAATTGTCCTCTGATATCCCATAATTATGACCTGAACACGCTAGGATTTGTAGTCATCTCCTCTCATACTCCCTCTCTGAATTTTCCTCTGATATCCCATAATAATGGCTTGGACATGCTAGGAGTTGTAGCATACCTCCCAACTTTTGAAAGTGACAAGGAAGGACAATAGCACTTGCGTGCATAGAGCACTGCAACAAATTTTATAATACTAAGCCACACTTCTAAATCCACCTAATGCATATCTAGACAAGCCCAATCCCACCCAGTCTCCTTAGTCCCCCCACACAGCAGTAATGCCCCCCCACTGCGCTCCCTTTCAGTAGTTATGCCCATATTGTGCCCCCTTTCTGTAGTTATGCCCACATTGTGTCCCCCTTTCAGTAGTTATGCACATAGTTTGCTCCTTTCAGTAGTAATGCCCACATTGTGCTCATTCCAGTCGTTATGCTCACATTGGGTCCATTTCAGTAGTTATGCCCATAGTGTGCTCCTTTCAGTATTTAGACGCAAACTGTGCCCCCTTTTAGTAATTATGCTCACATAATGCCCCCTTTCAGTTCTGCCCACATTGTGCCCCTCTTTTAGCAGTTCTGTCCACATTGTGCCCTGCTTTCAGTAGTTATGCCCACATTGTGCCCCAAGTATTAAATATGCACCCAGTAAGTCCCCTCAGTAATGCCCCCTAGAGTGCCCCCAATAGTGGCACAGTAAGGGTCCATTCACACGTCCGTATGTGTTTTGCGGATCCGCAAAACACGGACACCGGCAATGTGTGTTCTGCATTTTGCGGACAGCACATCGCCGGCACTCTCATAGAAAATGCCTTTTCTTGTCCGCAATTTTGCGGAACGGAAGTGCGGATCCGGAAGTGCAGTTCTGCAAATGTGCATGCGGACAGCACATTCCGGCCCCATTGAAAATAAATGGGTCCGCACCTGTTCCAAAAAATTGCGGAACGGATGCGGACACATTTTGCCGACATGTGAATAGACCCTAACGCTCCTCAATTGGTAAAAAAATATATATATACTCACCTGATTCCCATTCCACGCTGCCGTCTGCGGTGCAGGCCACAGGTTTTTTCCAGCCTGAGCTACCTTGGTGCTGACATTTGGTTAATGGGAGTCTGTCATCAGTTATGACGTCTCAAAACTGCTAACAGCACTATATAAATGATGGGGAAATCAAGGCAAACTCAGCTCGTGTGATGGTCATGCAGGCTACATGAAAGGCATATCTAAGTTCTAATAACCTTGGTGCTGTGACCACAAAGGTCCCAGGGTGCTCCCTTCCTGTGCAGTGCTGAATGCTTTTAAACACCTCCCCTTTGCTCAATACTGGCCTTAGCAGTCTCCTGATTGGATGGTAGAGCCGTCACTCGTAGGGAAGGGGCTGAGACGCTTTCAGTGCAGAACCCACTGCACTGAACACCTCCTGGGCAATTGAGGTTGCTGCATTGAGGTGGGAGGGGTTAAAACTTTGATTTCTTTGTCATGCAATCTGCATGACCACCACACAAGGTATGTTTGCCTTGTTCTTCCTTCGCCATATAGTCCTGTCAGCAGTTTTGAAAGGTCAGTGAAATATGGAGTAGGGCTCCCTTTGCAGCTAAAACAGCCCAATCCCACCCAGTCCCCTTGTGCCCCCACACAGTAGTAATGTTCCCACTGTGCCCCCCCTTTCAGTAGTTATGCGCACATTATGCCCCCCATTTTAGTATTTATGCCCACATTGTGTCCCCTTTCAGTAGTAATGCCCACATTTTGCCCTCTTTCAGTAGTTATGTCTACATTGTGCCCCCTCACAGTAGTTATGCCCACATTGTGCCCCCTCACAGTAGTTATGCCCACATTGTGCCCCCTTTATGTGTTGATGCCCATATTGTGTCCCATTTCAGTAGTAATGCCCACATTTTGCCCCTGCACAGTAGTTATGCCCACATTGTATCCCCTCACAGTAGTTACACCCACATTGTACTCCCCTTTAAGTAGTTATGACAACACTGTTCCCCCTTTTAGTAGTTATGCCCACATTGTTCCCCCTTTCAGTAGTTATGCCTACATTGTGCCCCCTTTCAGTAGTTGTGCCCACACTGTACCACCATTCAGTAGTTATACCTACATTGTGTCCCCCTTTCAGTAGTTATGACTAAATTGTGCCCCTTTTAGTAGTTATACTCACATTGTATCCCCCCTTTCAGTAGTTATTCCTACATTGCGCCCTTTTTAGTAATGCCCGTATTGTACCCCCTTTCAGTAGTTATGCCCACTGTGGTAAGGTGAACAGAAAGGTGTATGGTAAAGTCCTGGAAGGGGTGTATATCCCACCCAGCTTCCTCAACTGGGTGAGGTAAATAAAATCAGGGACAGGTTTTCCCCTAGCCTGAGGGATCCCCAGCTGAAGCCAGCTGGGATCATCAAGGGAAAATAAAGCACAGTCCATGTTGTCAGTCTAGAGAGAGGAATGCCTGGAGAAAGCCTGGGGAGCTGAATGCGCTGCTGGTTAGAGAAGCCGAGTTCTCTGTGTGACCTGTGCTTAGTAGGTGAGCTAGGATCTTCACTGTATTAGCCAGGGCTCAGACGGGCAGGTGTTTATTTCATATGGAATACTGGAAGACTGGCACTCTCAACACGTGGAGTCGTATGGTTTAAATGCAGATCACAAAATTTATTAATAAGTACATAAAAGGTTAAAAAATAAAAATGTGTAAATTCATACACTAACAATAATTGGTCACAATCTGGTGCCAGTGATGACAAATGATATCAAGGTCAAATGTTCACTTATTCTGTGTTCCAGGTCTTTTTTGTGATAGTTCACCAAAATATTTATAAAGAAGGATAAAAAATGACAAGAAGGAAAGGATCCTCCTTCTTCTTCTTAGTGAAAAAAGATCCAATGATGTAGATGTTTCAGTTGTAATAAACTTTTGAGTATAATGTTCCTTTTTATATCTTGAGCGGACTGTATAATTTGGCAATTTGGGATGTATCTGGTAACAACCCACTATGTGGGCTTACCTTTATACCGGTCAGTCCCTCTGATGTTTCAAGGTGTATTTGATAACAACCCACTATGCAGGCTTACCTTTATGCCAGTCTGTCACTCTGATATTTCAAAGTATATTTGATAGCAACCCACTATGTGGGCTTACCTTTTCCTTCGTGCCGGTCGGTCATTCGGATACTTTGGGACCTGCTGAGAGCCGGCGTCCCGGCTATTCCTTGGTCAGCGTCCCACGTGGAGTCAGAGACGGGTTCGTCGCTCCGGAAGTGACGTATCGGCACTTAGGATTTTGCTCTTTGGTTTTTTCTTCCGGTTTTCTGAGGCTTAAGCTTTGTTACAGCCGATCGGATTTACAGTGCACTGTTGTCCTGCAAGATGTGAGGAATATCTTCTTATAATTGGGTCATATCTGGATCATTAGTCGGATCACTGGAAACCAAACGCGTTTCGGGGACACCTCTCCCCTTCTTCAGTGGCAATGACCCTACTCCATATTTGGTTGGTTTTTATACTCTTGGTTGGAAAATTCAAAAATCAGACATGGAGTATATGTTAACATCATTTCTTTCAATTCTGGATGTTTTGAATGTCATTTTTTCTTTTTTCACATATACCCACAATATTTTTTCTCATCAGGTCTTCCATAAATTAAATTATTCTTCAATTTTTCCATTTGCGTTTTTATTGCGTTTTAAATGCGTTTTTTATTTGACACATGCGTTTTTTTGCCAGAAGTTGCAACTCTCCTCAGGTTATAAGGTCCTTAAAGGATTTTGTTGCATCAGCTTTAATTAAGTTTTTATAATGATTTTTGTCATTATTTTCAAAACATATTCAATTTATGTCCAATTGAATCATTTGTCATCTCTCACCATATGTTATATAATATTAACCATCATTTTTATCAGGAACACACATTGTTTAAAATTATAAAAATCAGTCTTATTATAAAAAATATATTCAATTTTCTTATAAAATGTAAACTGCATATATATTGTGATTCTCCATGTTTTATCTTGGTTCTATACATTACTATTGTATGTGACATCCTATTCGGATCGTTCAGAGTGTATAGGTATCATCAAAAACATTCGTCCAATAACCAATATTATATGGATTAACCACCAATCAACAGGATATGGGGATTGAGTCGGTTTTGCTTTTCGGAATTGTAGTAATACTTCTTCTTGAGATTATAGGTATATAATATTGGATGAAGAGAGGGGTACAAATGCTTGTCTCCGAGGGAGAATCGCAGTACTGATTAACAGTTAGACATGTGATTACCCATCAGAGAAAAGCAAATGTACCATAGTCTTAAAGAAAGCCAAAAATCTCCAAATCTGCGTTTAGTCCTCTTGGTATGAGACTTCCAAAATCATAGATTCGCTTCGATTCTGCCCTTGACATTTTTTCAATATGATTGCCGCCCCTCCAGTCGTGCTCTATCTGCTCCAGTGCTAGGAAGGATAGGCCTCCGCCATCTTTATTGTGAATTTCTTTAAAATGCCTTGATAGAGCATTATTTTCACAACCTTTGGCTATATTGTTTAGATGTTCAGACATACGTACCTTAAGTTGTCGTTTAGTCCTCCCAATATATTGTTTATTGCATGGGCACTGGATCAGATAGATCACGCTGGAGGAGTTGCATGTTAAAAAACCTTTAATGGTCATTGAAAATGCATTCTGAGTTGAGGAGATTTTTTCAGTTTTTTTGGGAAATTTAGTTTTTTTACACCCCATACAGGATCCGCATCTAAAAAAGCCGTCCGGTTTTAACCAATTTTGATTTGTTTTCTTCTGTTTTCTTTTAACAGTTGGTGCTATCTGAATGCCTAAATTAGGCGCTTTAGTGTAAGTTATAAGGGGATTTGCTGGAAGTAATGGACCAATAATCTTATCATGGATGAAATGATGCCAGTGACGTTTTATAATTCCAGTTATCTGTTTAGAGCGAGCATTGTACGGTAAGATCATCCTAAATTCCGAATTTTGGTTCTGTTTTTGCATTTTGGTTTCATCAAAAAAAGTGGTTCTATCCAATTTTCTCACTTTGTCTAATGCCTCACCCAATAATTTTTCTGGGTAGAGCTTTTCTTTAAATTGTGTTTTCATTATAGAGGCTTCTTCTTCAAATTGGG
Organism: Bufo bufo; assembly: GCF_905171765.1. Classification (NCBI taxonomy): domain Eukaryota; kingdom Metazoa; phylum Chordata; class Amphibia; order Anura; family Bufonidae; genus Bufo; species Bufo bufo. The sequence continues at coordinate 518,440,082 of NC_053390.1, read as the reverse complement.
TCTCTTCCGTACAGTTTCTTCTAATACGTCGAAACTGTCCGAAAGGAATATTCATAAGCCAGTTCGGCAGGTGACAACTTGAGAAGAGGATGTGTTTATTTCAGTTTGGTTTATGTTATGTGGTGCTGGACCTTCACCTTACCCAGTGAATTATAACTGGGGTGCCTGTATTGCTGGAGTGTGATAAATAAAGCAGCATTTGGACTTTAACCCTGTGGTCTGCAAGAGAATCTGTCATCGCCGCCCAGCCTGAGAGTGTAACTAGTGTTGAGCGAACTTCTGTTTTAAGTTCGGCGTCTAAAGTTCGGCTTCCGGTTAGCGGAGAATACCGATATGGATTCCGAATTCCGTTGTGGTCCGTGGTAGTGGAATCAATAATGGCCGATTATTGATTCCGCTACCACGGACCACAACGGAATTCGGAATCCATATCGGGATTCTCCGCTAACCGGAAGCCGAACTTTAGACGCCGAACTTAAAAAAGAAGTTCGCTCAACACTAAGTGTAACCCCTTACACCACATTGTTCTCCCTTTTCAGTAGTTATGCCCACATTGTGTCCCTCTATTAGTAGTGCCACATCTTTTAAAAAATTAAAACTAAATACTCACTTAGGTGTTCCCCCAGATGGCAGAGCAAATCCTGGGTTCCCCAGCAAGCATAATGTGGTCAAACACACATAGTGCCTGCTGGGCTGTGTAGGAGGAGCACACAGGCTGATTTCAGGGCCTGCACGTTACCCCTACACAGCCCAGCAGTACGATGTGTGTGTGACCGCATCGTACCTTGCGACAAAGGTTTTTGGAGTGTTTTTGAGGGATTTTTTAATTCTTTTTTGCTGCATTTTAAAGGCAAAAAATGCCAGTTACACATGTTTGCATGGAAGCCTATGGGATATACGCAGGGCGTTTTTTGCCCCCTTGAGTTGCATTTTTATGGTTCAGTGGCTTTTTTTTTTAAGATCACCACAATGCCAGCTTTTTTCCCTCATTACATGGTATTTTTTCATATAGGCCCGCCTTGGGTTTTATTGCTGCTTCAAATAAAACGCATGTGGAATGTGTGTTTGTGTTTTACAGCTTTTTTTTTTATCAATGCATACAGCTCTCCAGAAGAAGTGAGATCACAAGGAGACACATACTTTCCTCAAAATAAAACTCTAGATTTAAAAAAAAATAATACAAAACTGTGTATTGTAAAGCCCTTTTCTATCCAAACCCCCCCCCCCCCCCCCCCACCATAAACAAAAGTAGGTGTGAAGGGACCCTTAGAGTATTTTATGTAACCCATAATTGAATATTTATTCACGATTCTATCATATGGCTGAATTATCAGACCTTATATCATTCTGTTTTTTGAAAAGGCTTCTGAATAATGATCTGCGTAATAAAAAAAAAAAACTACACATGATAGCCAAAGAGACATATACACAAACCATTGATGGAAAGCCATGCCATGGATAATTCACTCAGTAGAACTGTCACAAGGGTGTCACGATCTATCGCTGACCCTGTTGTTCCTGGGATCAGAAGGTTGCAGCAGGTGACTACGCGCTCGGTTTGTCAAGAGATCACTCCATGACCTAGTGGTGAGAATAGATTCCGGTCCAGGTTTTCCTGCTTAGGTTTGCGATCCTTTTTGTCCCATTTATAAGCATCTGAAGCTTTACCTTTCAGCTGTTCTCTGTCAGCCACTCCCAGCTACTATATATTCTCCCTTTCTGCCTTCCTTGTTGCCAGATAAAGATTTTCTTTCCAGATCTTCTATTCTGACCTCAGGTGGACAACTGTTGCTGTGGAGCCGTTGGAACTGGTGCTGTTGGATCTCAGTTTCTCTCCTGTTGTTGTCTCCCTTTGGGGATTGTTTGTGGTGTTTGTCCTTTCCCTGTTGTTACCCTAGGTGTCAGTGGTGAGGACTAGTGCTCCCGCCTCCCTATTCCCTACCTAGGGCTTATTTCAGGGTAAGCCAGGGACAAGGCACGTGATCGGCGTACGGTGAGCAGCCCGTCTAGGGACGTCAGGGCAGCCAGGTACCAGTGCCAGACTAGCTAGGGGTCACCACTCCTCCCTCTCCCTAGTGGAAGGGTACTCCTCTTCCCTCCCCTCTGCGCCGCACATCTCTTACCTGCCATCACAGACGTGATGCTAACCGGGCAGAGAAACTGTGGACTAACTAGGCTTGGCACTGGTCAGCGCTAAGGTGTGGCCCCCCATAGTGGTAGTTGGCAGCGTTTACTACTGGAGATAGTAGATGAGTGAGACTTGCCAAGGTCGGTACTAGAAACAGAAGTGCACATTTATGAAGTGCGTATGTTTTTTAGATGATTTTTTTCACTGGCGTACTTGATTCGCCTGTGTATGTCTTGCCAAATATTTATGATGAGGCGCAGGATAGGTGCTGAATTATACGTAGTGTCGTCGATTTTTAAGGGAATGAAGAAAACCATAAAATCCTGCCGTTTTTCCATTGATTACTAACCCTAATAATAGGTGCCACTTCTTGGTCTGTACAGATAATTTTATTGCAGTAAACTGCTTATCTGTCATTCTAAGTGCTCATGCACACAACTGTAGCCTGTTTTGTGGTCCGCAAATTGCGGATCTGCAAAACACAAATACTGGTTGTGTGCGTTCTGCACTTTGCGGAACAGAACGTCCAGCCCATAATAGAACAGTCATATCCTTGTTCGTAATGCGGACAAGAATAGGACATGTTCTTTAATTTTGTGGCAAGGAACGGACATACGGATGCAGACAGCACACAGAGTGCTATCCGCATCCTTTGCGGCCTCATTGAAGTGAATGGGTCCGCATCTGACCCGCAAGAGAGGCGGATCAGATGCGGGCAAAAAATATGTTCGTATGCACAAGCCCTATTCCTGCCTGTAATGATATCACCTCTGTGTATAGATAAGACAGGATCCACCACTCGCAATAGGCGATTGTCAAATCTTATCTATTCTTTCCTTGTAAACGACCTCTGCACAGGTCACACAGCATGCCTAGAAAACTCTCCTATAGAAGTCAATGGTGTCCCCTCCTGACCATTCTGTCTATGGACCATGGGGCTGCCGTAAATGCAATTTTCTTAATGTTTTCTAAATGCTGTTAAGACAAGCTCACACAAGATGGTGTCACGGGTGAAGTTTGCAGATAGCTGGAACTCATGAATAAACGATTGACTGGCTTGATCCCAAACTAAGGAGCTTATAGGTGAGCCCTATAAAACCCTAAGGCCTCTTTCACACGGGGGTTGCGGGAAAATGTGCGGGTGCGTTACGGGAACACCCGTGATTTTTCCGCACGAGTGCAAAACATTATAATGCGTTTTGCACTCGCGTGAGAAAAATCGCACATGTTTGGTACCCAAACCCGAACTTCTTCACAGGAGTTCGGGCTTGGGATCGGTGTTCTGTAAATAGTATTATTTTCCCTTATAACATGGTTATAAGGGAAAATAATAGCATTCTGAATACAGAATGCATAGTAAAACATCGCTGGAGGGGTTAAATTTTTTTTAAAATAAATTTAACTCACTTTAGTCCACTTGTTCGTGGCCCGGCATCTCCTTCTGGCTTCTTCTGATCTCTGTTCAGCAACAGGACCTTTGGTGACGTCATTCCAGTCATCACATGATCTTTTACCATGGTGATGGATCATGTGATGACCGGAATGACTTCACCAAAGGTCCTGTTGCTGCACAGAGATCAGATGAAGCCAGAACGAGATGCCGGGCTACGCGAACAAGTGGACTAAGGTGAGTTAAATTTTTTTTTTTTTTTTTTTTTTAACCCCTCCAGCGGTTTTACTATGCATTCTGTATTCAGAATGCTATTATTTTCCCTTATAACCATGTTATAAGGGAAAAAAATAATGATCGGGTCCCCATCCCGATCGTCTCCTAGCAACCGTGCATGAAAATCGCACCGCATCCGTGCTTGCTTGCAGATGCTTGCGATTTTCACGCAACCCCATTCATTTCTATGGGGCCTGCGTTACGTTGAAAACGCACAAAGAGGAGCATGCTGCGATTTTCACGCAACGCACAAGTGATGCGTGAAAATCACCGCTCATGTGAACAGCCCCATAGAAATGAATGGGTCGGTATTCAGTGCGGGTGCAATGCGTTCACCTCCCGCATCGCATCCGCGCGGAATACTCGCTCGTGTGAATTAGGCCTAAGAGCTCTCCCTGACCGCTATGCACATGCAAGGGTCTCGATGGTAGACGATTGCATGCCCACGTACCTAAGTCTGTGTGACACCTGAAAACCCTATAATAGTGAGGGGACAGGACCACCGGCTCCCTGCACTTAATACGGACGGAGTCAGGGTCACCTAGAATCAAGCCAGCAAGGAAACACAATAAAGTAAAGGACTTATCTGAGCAAACAGCAGAAGCAGCCTCCAGCAGTGAACACTTCATCCAGGAAGTAGTATAAACCGCAAAGTGAGGCAGTATAGGAGGGAATATAAAGGAAGACGATTAGTCTAAATAAGTGACACCTGGCAGAAGGAAAGGAGATGAGAAAGTGAAACCAAAACAAAGAACATCATACAAGAGGTAGAGAAGAACGTCTGCCAGATCTTCTCACAGAACTGGCGGTGACAGATGGCCGCCCTGATAATCATGTTCAGGAAAGAGTTTACAAAAATCTGCAATCAGAAAATAAGGAGATTAGAAAAAAGGATATGTGCTCCTCTCTGGTTTTAACGGGCAAATATGATTTTTGGTGACATATTTCCTTTTTACGTCTAGTGGTTTCTGTCTGTTTTGGTACATCTGTGTACGGAAAAGTTGAAAATGTGCCGTAGAAAAGTCACAAATTAGGTAGCAAGTGGCGCAATTGCGGCTTAAAAAAAAAAAAAAGTTGCACAAGACCAACTGAGGAAAACTATGCCACCCATAAAGAGGTGTACAAATTAGACAAAATTTGGAACTAAAACAGCCCAAAAAAAAGGAGCAAATACATAAATCACACTAAAGCCATCGTCACACATTGTGGAATATGTGCGGTTTTTCTGCATGGATTCCTCGTTTAGAAAAAATGCAGTATAGTACATTACCAGCACAGATATTATGTGGACGTTTCATATTTATTCTGTGCGGAAATTGACCGGCCGTGCAGATTTCGAAATCTGCAGCATGTCAGTTATGTTTGCAATTTAAGGTCTCATGCACACGACCGTTGTTTTGGTCCGCATCCGAGCCGCAGTATTTGCGGCTTGGAGGCGAACCCATTCACTTCAATGGGGCCGCAAAAGATGCGGACAGCACTCCGTGTGCTGTCCGCATCCGTTGCTCCGTTCCATGGTCTGCAAAAAAAATATAACCTGTCCTATCCTTGTCCGTTTTGCGGACAAGAATAGGCAGTTATATTAATGCAAAACACACAACGGTCGTGTGCATGTAGCCTGTGTATTTCACCCTTTTCTAATATAGGGTGAGATCTGCAGAAAAACCACATCATATCTGCATCAAAAACCGCTGGTAGAAATTGCAGATTTTGGTGCGGATATGCTGCAGAAACGCACAGAAACTCGTGTGGATCATGTTGATCTGCACCAGTGTGCAGGTACCCTAACTCAGAAATGCCAAATAAACAGTCTTACCTGAAAAAACAGACGGAAAACAAGGACAAAACACAACAGTAAATTTGACTACATAAAAAATACAGCCGAAAACGAAACATAATAAAGCCCCAAACAACGGTGATAAATTATCTCCCCCCCCCCCCAGTTTATGAAGTACAGGCACTAGGCTTTAACACTTAGGAGGGTATTCAAATATGGTGCCCGCTTATGAGCACCATAGCTGGCGTGTCTCTGCTGGTTCAAACAGCAGAGGCCTGGGGATAAGGTCTGTGATCTGCAATAATACAGTCAAGCATGACCTGATGAAAAACCTGGAAGCAAGTGCTCAGGGAAGCCATTCTCTCGTTCTAACGCGCTGAGTCTCTCTGAAGAGACCCAGCAATCACAGCTGCAGTTCCTAGGGAGGCCTGCAGGTGGCAGGCCTCCATTGCATAACCGCAAGTAGAACTTAGGCCTCATGCACACGACCGTTGTGTGTTTTGCAGTCCGCAAAACACGGATGGCGTCCGTATGCGTTCCGCAATTTGAAGAACGGCGCGGACAGCCATTAATATAACTGCCTATTCTTGTCTGCAAAATGAACAACAATAGGACAGGTTATATTTTTTTTGCGGACCACGGAATGGAGCCACGGATGCGGAAAACAGACGGAGTGCTGTCCGCATCTTTTGCGGCCCCATTGAAGTGAATGGGCCCGCATCCAAGTCGCAAATACTGCGGCTCGGATGCGGACCAAAACAACGGTCGTGTGCATGAGACCTTAGTCTGTAGTTCTATGGAACTACAGTCTAAGGGCTCATGCACACGACCGTTCCGACCATGGATGCGGAAAGCAGACGGAGTGCTGTCCGCATCTTTTGCTGCCCCATTGAAGTGAATGGGCCCGCATCCAAGTCGCAAATACTGCGGCTCGGATGCGGAACAAAACAACGGTCGTGTGCATGAGACCTTAGTCTGTAGTTCTATGGAACTACAGTCTAAGGGCTCATGCACACGATCGTTCCGTCGTGTGCAGATCCGCAAAACACGAAAGCTGCTCGTGTGCCTTCCGCAATTTGCGGAACAGAACTGGCGGCCCATTGTAGAAATGCCTATTCTTGCCGAAAAATGGACAAGAATAGGACATGCCTCATAATTTTTGCGGAGCAACGGATGCGGACACCACACAGAGTTCTGTCCGCATCTTTTGCGGACCCATTGAAATGAAAGGTTCCGTATATGGACCGTATACGGAATCAAAATACGGCCGGTATACGGAACATAAAAAAACGTTCTTGTGCATGAGCCTGGAAAACATCTGCAGCAGAAATTGACCTGTGATGCAGATGTTAAAGAGGACCTTTCACTAGAATAAAAAATCTAAACTAAGCATACAGACATGGAGAGCGGCGTCCAGGGATCTCCCTGCACTTACTATTATCCCTGGGCGCTGCTCCGTTCTCCCGGTATAGGCTCCGGTATCTTCATATTTTCAGCTCAACTGGGAGGAGCCTGCTGGCGTCTCCTTGTCCCAGGCTGTAGCGCTGGCCAATCGCAGCGCTCAGATCATAGCCTGAGAGTTTTTTTTTCCTCTCAGACTATGAGCTGAGCGCTGCGATTGGCCAGCGCTACAGCCTGGGAGAAGGAGACGCCGACAGGCTCCACCCAGTTGAGCCGAAAATATGAAGATACCGGAGCCTATACCGGGAGAACGGAGCAGCGCCCAGGGATAATAGTAAGTGCAGGGAGATCCCTGGGCGCCGCTCTCCATGTCTGTATGCTTAGTTTAGATTTTTTATTCTAGTGAAAGGTCCTCTTTAAGGGGGTTGCTAGGATATGCCCCCAATGTCTGATAGGTGCAGGCAGTGGCATGCCTAGGGTGTTTGGCACCCGGGGCGGGTCTTTTCTCCCCCCCCCCCCAATACTTGACCACATACCTCTTACATCCAGGGACATCGACTGTCATGTAGACCTTCTCTTTCCTCTTCTCCTCCGTTAGACCGCCATGACAAATTCTTTCAGCCACATCTCATCTCTACAGAGTTTGTAACACAGACATGTTAGATTTCTCAATTTTTTCCATCAACCTCCCCATTCTGGTGTCCCCACAGTGTCATCCTGCTGCCACCCCCAATACTGTGCCCGTTGTGCCCCCCAATGCCCCAGGTACTATACTGCAGAAAAAATAGTAACATAATTGGTGTACTTTATCAAACTGGTGTAAAGTAGAACTGGACTTCCAAAAGAGCTGTCAAAAATTAAAGGTGGAATCTGATTGGCTGCAATGCAACTAAGCCAATTATACTTTACACCAGTTTGATGATTTACCCCAAATGTCCCTATAGTGTCCACAGCAGCTATAATGTCCCCTAGAGTGCCCCCAGTAATAATAACACTCTATATTGTGCTCCAGGCAATAATCCCTGTATAGTGTCCCCAGAAATAATAGAATTGCCCCTACAGTGCCTCCCCAATAGCAAGGCCCCCATGCTGCCGACATATAGCAATTTCCCCCACACAGTAATTTCCCCCACACTGCCCCCGTATAGTAATTTGCCCCACACTGCCCCCATAAAGTAATTTGCCCCACACTGCCCCATACAGTAATCTCCCCCACACTGCCCCCACACAGTAAGTTCCCCCACACTGCCCCCACACAGTAAGTTGCCCCACACTGCCCCCACACAGTAAGTTCCCCCACACTGCCCCCACACAGTAAGTTCCCCCACACTGCCCCCACACAGTAATTTTCCCCACACTGCCCCCACACAGTAATTTGCCCCACACTGCCCCCACACAGTAATTTGCCCCACACTGCCCCCCACACAGTAGTTTCCCCCATACAGTAGTTTCCCTGACACAGTAGTGTCCCCCACACTGCAATTTCCCCCACACTGCCCCCACACAGTAGTGTCCCGCACACAGTAATTTCCCCCATACATTAGTTTCCCCCACAGAGTAGTGTCCCCTACACTCATGGCCGGTGCAAGGATTTTTGCCGCCCTAGGCAAGATAAAAATTGCCGCCCCCCCTTATCAGATGATCTGCCCATATCACATATGTTCCACCCGTTTCACAGCATTTAAATTAAAAGAGAGTTATATGTTGCAATAAAGCCCCCTATTAAGAATGGTGGAGAATAACTACCATAACTTAAGCCATAGCTAAAGAAACAAGCCTGGGGCGAAAAACAATAAGCTTCCCCCCCCCATGACACTTGATGACTTTTACAGAAGAAACTGTATATTGTGGGGCACGGTGTATGCTATATGTGTATAACATAAACATATGTTATATAAAAACTTACAGTTACTTGGCTTGACCCTTGGGGATCTCGGACACCACTTCAACACTTTGGCTGGGGGGCTCGGTGGAGCTGATGTGTTTTATCCTAATGAGAAAGATTTCATAATAAGAATTTGGAGAATGGGCAGAGGGATAGCAGAGCAGGGAGAGGCTGGTGCTGCTACTAGGGGGTCATACCATGGGGGAGTAATAAAGCCCACCATAATGCCCCCCCCCCCCAGTAGAAATAATTCTCCTTATAATGTGACAGTGCAAAAAATACCCCCTTGTAATGCCCCCAGTTGAGCTAATGTCCCCATAGTGCCCCCATAATGTGCCAGTATAAAATACCCCTATATAGTGCCCCCAGTAAATGCCCCCATAGTGCTCCTCTCCCCCCTCCCTCCTAGTGCCCCCCATAATGTACCAGTATAAAATGCCCCATATATAGTGCCCCAGTAGATGCCCTCAGTGTCCCCCATAATTTGTAAGTATAAAATACCCCTTCTCAGTGCCCCCGTAGATGACCCCATAGTACTCCTTTCCCACCTTCCCCATAGTACCCACCATAATGTGTCCCAGTATAAAATGCCCCTATACAGAGCCCCCATATAAAATAGCTGTTCTTTGTGGCCTCAGTAGATGCCCCTATAGTGCCCACCAATAATGTGCCAGTAATAAGTGCCCCCAATGTGCCAGTAATAAGTGCCCCCATAGATGTCCCCCAATAATGTGCCAGTAAAATGTGCCCTCATAGATGCCCCCCAATCATGTGCCAGTAATAAGAGCCCCCCACCATCATGTGTCAGTAACAAGAGCCCCTCGGGGGGCATGGCCTAACCGGCATGGAGTAAAGACGTGCGGCAGAGAGCTCTCCCGCAATCCTGACTAATCCTGAGCTCCCATACTTATATTTGGCCGATAAACTTACCGGAGAGTCTCCTGGGGATTGTCCCTTGCTCTACACGGACGATCGTGGCAGGAGAGGACCTGATTTGGCGGGCAGACGCTCACATGTGAAGTGGCCATTGCAGGGAGGCAGGAGGAGCGCACGGCCGACGGACAAACTTTCATGCTGAGATCAGCTACTAAAGAGACTGCCTGGTGGTGAGTCGGCTGGGGAAGATTACAACAGGTTATAAGGGGATCCCCTGGTGCGGGTCTGCAGCAAGCAGAAGAAGGAGGGCAGGGCGGCAGTACCCTGTGTGCGCCGGCAGCCATTTTACAGGGACATCACGTGGCTGTATTAGCGCCATTCTACAGCTGAAGAGGGGAAAAGCAGATCGCCCTGTGATATAATTATAGAGCTGTGTGTACTCAGCTCATATGTACCCAGCTTTGCTAGAATCGGTCGGCTTGGGCTCAGCCTGCATGTATCCAGTCAGTCTGCCTGCATTCTGAATGTAGTCCTGTGTCCAGCACATGTGTGCTCAGCCTGAATATATTCTATAGTCGTGTATTCAGCCTCAATAAACTCAACAACGGTGTGTCCAGCCTCATTATATTCAACAACTGAGTGGTTTGAAGCGGTTAGCACAGCGCGTCCCGTGCATATTGGTGAGGCAGTGCAAACTGAGATTATTTAGGGGCGCAACTCATCTGCAGACCTCTGGAAGGCCGCCCTTCAGTGTAGAGGGAGATCAACCGGGTTCCCTAAGCTTTCGGTCGGCCGGTATATGGGGCGGAAAAACCAATCAGTGCCTCCTCAGACCCCAAATAAAATCTTCATGGATAACATGAGCCAAACCGAAGGGGAAGGGGCCGCGGGCAATATAGTGGCGGAACAGGCACACACAGACAAAATTATGTCAGCAATAGCATCCTGTCAAGCGGCCTTGACAGCGAAAATTGATCATCTTCAAAGCGACATTAATTTTCTGCGCCACGATATAGAAAAGATGAGAACACGAACAACGGAAGTGGAACGCAGAGTGGAGGAGGTGGAGGACTGTTAGAGGCCATAATGATTTAACCTCTTCACTGCTGCAGCAAGTTAAGGCTCTACAAGCAAGGACGGAAGATGCGGAAAATAGAAATAGGCGAAACAATATCCGTATATTGGGCCTGCCGGAAAGAGTTGAAGGGGCTGAGCCCGAGTCGTTTGCAGAAAATCTGATAAAAACACATTTGGCTCCACTGCATCTATCCCAGTGCTTTGTGATAGAAAGGGCCCACAGAATTCCGACAAGACCTTTGCCCCCAGGGGCACCACCGAGACCGTTCATTATGAAGGTTCTGAATTATAGAGACCGCGACGAGATCCTGGCAGCGGCAAGGAAAAAAGGAACTATCTCTTATGAAAACACTAGGATTTCCTTTTATCCCGACTTCACCACTGAGATACAGAAGAAGAGGAAGCAGTTCAACCAGGTCAGAGCACGGCTCAGAGAACTGGGTATACAATATGCCATGCTGTACCCTACGAGGTTACGGATCCAAGTTGATGGAGGAGTAAAGTTTTTCCTGACTCCGGAAGAGGCCTCGGATTGGCTGGATACTCGTCGGTCGCGGGAGGAGCAGCAGTGAAAAATTATAATGGACTGGTTCGATATAATTGTTGAGTTCAGTTTATTGTTTCCTTCTCTATTTCCTTGTCTATTTTGATTGAAAAGAGGGGGGAGGAATAGCAAGGGGAAGGTAAAGAGGCTGGAGGTGATATGCTTATTCTCTGTTGTAGTATTAGGGAGTACATTAAAACTGGGAGGTAGTATGCTATTAGAGGGAGAGCTTTTTTCTTAGAAAGGAGGGTCTTTTCTATCTTACCTCTTGAAAGTTGTCCTTTCTACAAAAGGATTTTTCCTGTTGAGAATTGTTTTTCAATAGTTTAGTGGGCAGGTTGGGGTTGAGTGCAGTCCTACTTAGCCAGAAGTGGTGCTAGCCGCTAGTTGAGGGGTCCCTTTTGAAGGGGTCCGGGGGGGAGCATTGTAAGGAACGTTCGCCGGGATTATATGGTGAACATAGTTAGTTGGGTTGTGTTAGAGGCTTAGGAGCACGCCCTTAGCCATTGTTAATCACTAGTTCGGGATCTGAGGCCCAGACAGGTTGGGGATGTGTGGGCAGGGTGGGACAAAGGGAACAATAATGGGATCTTTAGATAGGTGTGAATGGATGTGTGTGTGCTACCGCAGCGCTGCAGATGTTGGTCAAGAAGTATATAGCACTGAACGGAGAGTATGGCTATGATTAAAATAATTTCTTGGAATGTGAGGGGTCTTAATTGTAAAATAAAACGATCACTGGTGTTTAATTATGTCAAAGTGCATGCTCCGGACATTCTTATCTTGCAGGAAACGCATTTTAGAGATCGGAAAATTCTGTCTCTTCGACGACCATGGGTGGGACAGGCATACCATGCGACGTATACTAACAATGCAAGAGGGGTTTCAATCCTGATTAGTAAAACCTTACCGTGGCAGCTGAACAAAGTCCAGGTAGATATGAATGGTAGATTTATTATCCTGCATGGAGTTGTCAGGGGTGAACCTCTGATAGTGGTGGGATTGTATGTGCCTCCACCATTTGCCAGATCCTTATTGGATGAGCTCATGGTGAAGATTGCACTACTGCCCCTGGCCCCATTTGTAATACTAGGGGATTTTAATGCAGTATTAGATAGCCAACTTCATAGATTGAGACCTCCACATAGACACAATGCAGCTCTGGTACACTGGGCGCAGGCACACAATCTGATAGAAATTTGGAGATGGAGGAACCCATCCCTTAAGCAATTCTCCTGTCAGGCAGCTTCAGGGGATAGTATGTCACGTATTGACTTGGCTTTTGGAAGTCAGGATGTTCTACCCTTGGTCCGGGGGGCGACGTATCTACCACGGGGTATCTCGGATCATGCCCCTTTACAGATTGTTCTGTCTCAAGCCATAGGGAAACCAGAGAGGGTATGGAGATTGAATCCGGTTTGGCTGCAGGTGATGCCGGTGGAGTCGTCCTGCAGCACTGAGTTAGAAGAATATTGGAAATCTAATGAGGGATCCACTGACCCGATAACAGAATGGGAGGCCTGTAAGGCAGTTTTAAGGGGAGCATATATAGCAGCTATAGCTACGCACAGGGCGCAGTTGCAAATCACCCTGGCTGGAATAGAAGGCAGACTGGCAGAGGCGGAGGAGGCTTTCATTAGTGTTCCTTCTAGGGAATGTAGAGAGAAATGGCTAGCCATTCAAAGGGAGTATAAGCTACATCTTACGGAGTACACGCAGAAGAGACTTCTTGCACAAAACCAGATAGTATTCTCTGATGGAGATAAGAATGGGAAGGCATTAGCATATTTGGCCAAGGCTGAGAATCCGCAGACTGTGGTGGCAATGATAAAAACGGATTCAGGGACTGAGGTCCATAGACCTGAGGAGATTTGTGCTCAATTTGCTAGATATTACACCAATTTATATTCTTCCACTCTTGCGTATACTCCGGAAGAGATACAGGGTTATTTGGGTAGGCTGATGTTTCCACAACTATCTAGGACAGATAAGGGAATGCTGGATTCTCCAATTACACCCTTAGAAATTCAGGCTGCCATAGGCTCCATGGCACCACATAAAACCCCGGGCCCAGATGGGTTTCCTGCAGAATGGTACAAGTTATATGCGGAAAAGCTTAGTGAGAGATTGAGCAAATTATTTACCTACTCGCTGGAAGTCTCAAAGTTACTTCCATCGTTCTCTGAAGCTATCATAGTGGTAATCCATAAGCCTGGGAAACCAGCAGAACAATGCAGCTCCTATCGCCCTATTTCCCTCATAAATCTAGACGCTAAGATATTGGCGAAGGTCCTGGCATCGCGTCTGTCAGGGATTATTTTATCCTTGGTGGGCCCAGACCAGTCAGGTTTTATGCCTGGGAAGTCAACTGATATAAATCTTAGGAGACTTTATACCAACCTGCAAGTTCAACATGACAATGTGGGAGATAGGGCGATAGCGTCTTTAGACAATGAAAAAGCATTTGATTCTGTTGAGTGGCAATTTCTATGGGCAGTATTAGCAAAGTTTGGGTTCCCAAAGAACTTGAAATGGCTGCATCTGTTGTATGCGGATCCTTTGGCGAGAGTGCGTGTGAACGGGACGCTATCCAGGCCCTTTCATTTACGTAGAGGGACCAGACAGGGGTGTCCACTATCGCCGTTACTCTTCGCTCTGGTGATGGAACCAATATCTATTTTGATAAATAACAGCCCAGGGATAGAGGGCTGGAATATTGCGGGCATCACAGAGAAATTATCGCTTTATGCCGATGATATGTTGGTATATTTGGGAGATACGGAGAAATCACTAGATACACTTTTAGAAGTGATAGATGAATACGGGTGGTATTCAGGACTTAAAATTAATTGGGCCAAATCCGTGTTGTATTTGGTGGATGACACAGAGAATAGGAAAGTATCGGCAAGGTCAAAACTCTTAGTGGTTGATAAGTTCAAATATTTGGGAGTCATAGTGCATAAAGAGCCTAAACAGTTTACCTCTCTCAATCTGCTTCCGACTATGGAATATATTATGCAAAAATTGAGGGCTTGGGTAGCTCTTCCGCTTTCCCTGGTGGGGCGGATAAATATCTTCAAAATGGCCTTGTTACCAAAATTATTATATATGTATAGGGCGGCGCTGGAGCTTTTAAAGAAATCCCATTTTGAGGCGATTGATAAATTACTGACTCCTTTCCTATGGCCCAATACAGAGCCCAGAATTGCTAGAGATATGCTGAAAGCGTCTTATGTCAGGGGTGGTTTGGCTCTCCCTGATATGTACAAGTACTACCAGGCAGTGCAGCTGACATATGCCAGTTGGTGGATCAGGGCAGACGCCAATAATCCGGCGACTGTTCTGGAGGCTGCATTGTTGGGATCCTATGAAGCTTTAACAAACTTCATATATAGGGAGGGTAAATATCCGGTTAGATGTCTTACTTCTAATATGTTGGCGGTATTGACCATTTGGAGGAAAACAGTATGGGTGAACAAGAATAGGGAAGACAGAGAGAAGTTGTCTCCGGTGACGCCGTTGTGGCGTAATCAAGGACTACAGGAATTGTATAAGCTGCAGGATTTTGAGTTCTAGCCGCAACATGGGGTGAAGTACGTTACCCAATTGTATGTAGAGGGAGGCTTCAAGACATTTAGAGACTTCAGGGAAGAATTTCAGATCCCCAAATCTAGTTTATTTAGATACTTCCAACTTAGACATGCATGTACTAAACAATTTGGTAAGGATCCCATTAAGTTAGAATATAATTCCATTGAAAAGGTTGCTAGATTGAGAGAGTTGTGTAAACCAGTATCTTCCTTCTATGTGGAACTGATGTCGCAGGCCTCATCCCCCCTATCTAAATCTTTGGCTAGGTGGAAGGTGGATATTCCGCAACTGGAGGATAAGCACGAGAAAGAACTAGTGCACACTTGGAGGCACTCGGTAATCAGTGCAAGGGACCAATTAATACAGGCTAAATGGCTGCATCGCACATACCTGACTCCAGTAAGGCTACATTGTATGCGTAAATTGGATACCCCTCAATGCTCTAGATGTGGCGCAGAAAGGGGAACCTTGATTCACATGATATGGAGTTGCCCAGTGATAGCACAGTTTTGGTCGGGAATTCACAAATTTCTTAATGAGAAATTAGGGTTGCCAGCAGTATGCTCCCCAGAGAATAGCTTATTGGGACTAGTGAATGATCTGATCCAGACTAAGTATGCTAGGATATTGTATAGACTCTTAATGTTCTACGCCAGGAAGGTCATTTTACTGAATTGGAAACCTCCGGCAGTCCCGTCAGTACAAAAGTGGATCCAAATTATAGATGCGGTTTTGCCGATGTATAAACTAACATTTCTGGCGAGAGGCAATGCAGAGAAATTTGAGAAAATTTGGGGACTCTGGCTACAAGCGAGGCCAGCGCATGAGATAACATGAGTGAATATATTTCTTACAGGAAAGAAGAAAGTGGAGTGCAGTAGGCTTATTATTATTAATATGAACAGAGGAGTGCAGTCTTATGTTATAAGAATGAGTCACCTCAATACTCTTACATAGGTGGTGATACATATGAGTGGTTCGGCTGACGACTCTTTCCTTCCTTGGGGGAAGCTGCAGCGCTGTGGTAGGTGTGATTGTGAGTGTGAAAGTGGTCTTAACTCTGGAGCTTCGGATGCAAAACAGTATAATGTGGGGTGATGTACTCTGATATTCTGCACTGTCATGAAGTAAACTCCTGTAACACTTTAACAGTGTGATGTCTATGCAACTCTGTTGGCACTAGTCTTGAGACCTGCGAGTCTGATGTGTGTTGTTACTCTTAATTTCTTGAAAATTAAAAATAAAGCCTATTAAAAAAAAAAAAAACAAGAGCCCCTCCATATCATGTGCCAGTAGCCAGAGCCCCCCCTATATCATGTGCCAGTAGCCAGAGCCCCCCTATATCATGTGCCAGTAGCAAGAGCCCCCCTATATCATGTGCCAGTAGTCTGAGCCCCCCCATCAACATGTGCCAGTAGCCATAGCCCCCCCTATCATGTGCCAGTAGCCATAGTGCCCCCCCTATCATGTGCCAGTAGCCATAGTGCCCCCCCTATCATGTGCCAGTAGCCATAGGGCCCCCCCTATCATGTGCCAGTAGCCATAGGGCCCCCCCTATCATGTGCCAGTAGCCATAGGGCCCCCCTATCATGTCCCAGTAGCCATAGGGGCCCCCTATCATGTCCCAGTAGCCATAGGGGCCCCCCCTATCCCTATCATGTCCCAGTAGCCATAGGGGCCCCCCCTATCCCTATCATGTCCCAGTAGCCATAGGGGCCCTCCCTATCCCTATCATGTCCCAGTAGCCATAGGCCCCCCCGATCATGTGCCAGTAGCCAGAGCCCCACATCATGTGCCAGCCCAGTAGCCACAAGTATTGACAACAACAACAAAAAATAAAACACTTAGGCTGTGTTCACACGGGCGAGTATTCCGCGCGGGTGCAATGCGGTAGGTGAACGTATTGCACCCGCACTGAATACCGACCCATTCATTTCTATGGGGCTGTTCAGATGAGCGGTGATTTTCACGCATCACTTGTGCGTTGCGTGAAAATCGCAGCGTGCTCTATATTCTGCGTTTTTCACGCAACGCAGGCCCCATAGAAGTGAATGGGGTTGCGTGAAAATTGCAAGCATCCGCAAGCAAGTGCGGATGCGGTGCGATTTTCACGCATGGTTGCTAGGTGACAGTCTATTCACTATATTATTTTCCCTTATAACATGGTTATAAGGGAAAATAATAGCATTCTGAAAACAGAATGCTTAGTAGGTGATCAATTGAGGGTTAAAAAAATAAACTTACCTTCTCCTCTTGTTCGCGTAGGTCCCGGTCTCTTCTTTACTTCTCAAAAGATGAACTATGGGCTAAACTATGTCACCAAAGACGTCAGATCACATGCTCCAATCACATGGTCCATCACCGCGGTGATGTACCATGTGATTGGAGCATGTGATCTGACGTCACCAAAGGTCCTTTAGCCCACAACTCATCATACCGGGAACTTCGCGAACAAGTGGAGAAGGTGAGTTAATTTGTTTATTTTTTTTAACCCCTCCAGCGCTATTTTACTAAGCATTCTGTATTCAGAATGCTATTATTTTCCCTTATAACCATGTTATAAGGGAAAATAATACAATCTACACTACAACTAACCCAAACCTGAACTTCTGTGAAGAAGTTCGGGTCTGGGTACCACAGTCGGTTTTTTATCACGCGCGTGCAGAACACATTGCACCCGCGCGATAAAAACTGAACATCGGAACGCAATCGCAGTCAAAACTGACTGCAATTGCATTCCTACTCGCGCGGGTTTGCCGCAACACACCGGGACGCATCCGGACCTAATCCAGACACGCTCGTGTGAACCCAGCCTTAGGCCCCTTTCACACGGGCGAGGTTTCCGCGCGGGTGCAATGCGTGACGTGAACGCATAGCACCCACACTGAATCCTGACCTATTCATTTCAATGAGTCTGTGTACATGAGCGTTTTTTTTCACGCATCAGTAATGCGTTGCGTGAAAAACGCAGCATGTTCTATATTCTGCGTTTTTCACGCAGCCCTGGCCCCATAGAAGTGAATGGGGCTTCAGTGAAAAACGCATTGCTTCCGCAAGCAAGTGCGGGTGCGATGCGTTTTTCACTAATGGTTGCCAAGAGATGTTGTTTGTAAACCTTCAGTTTTTTATCACGCGCGTGAAAAACGCATCAAAACGCATTGTACCCGCGCGGAAAAAACTGAACAACTGAATGTAATCTCAGACAAAACTGACTGAACTTACTTGCAAAGTGGTGCGAGTTTCACTGAACGCACCCTGAACGCATCCGGCCCCAATCCGCAACGCCCGTGTGAAAGGGGCCTTAGGCCTCTTTCACACGGGCGTTGCGGAAAAATGTCCGGGTGCGTTGCGGGAACACCCGCGATTTTTCCGCGCGAGTGCAAAACATTGTAATGCGTTTTGCACTCGCGTGAGAAAAATCGCGCGTGTTTGGTACCCAAACCCGAACTTCTTCACAGAAGTTCGGGCTTGGGATCGGTGTTCTGTAAATAGTATTATTTTCCCTTATAACATGGTTATAAGGGAAAATAATAGCAATCTGAATACAGAATGCTAAGTAAAACAGGGCTGGAGGGGGTTAAAAAAAATAAAAAATCATTTAACTCACCTTAATCCACTTGCTCGCGATGCCGGGCATCTCCGTCTGACTCTTTTACTGTATAGGACCTGTGGAGAGCATTAACTATAGTTTAAGGACCTGGGATGACGTCACTCTGGTCATCACATGGTACGTCACATGATCTTTTACCATGGTGAATCACCATGGTAAAAGATCATGTGACGTACCATGTGATGACCAGAGTGACGTCATCCCAGGTCCTTAAACTATAGTTAATGCTCTCCACAGGTCCTATACAGTAAAAGAGTCAGACGGAGATGCCGGCTACGCGAGCAAGTGGATTAAGGTGAGTTAAATGATTTTTTATTTTTTTTAACCCCCTCCAGCCCTGTTTTACTTAGCATTCTGTATTCAGAATGCTATTATTTTCCCTTATAACCATGTTATAAGGGAAAATAATAAGGTTCGGGTCTCCATCCCGATCGTCTCCTAGCAACCGTGCGTGAAAATCGCACCGCATCCGCACTTGCTTGCGGATGCTTGCGATTTTCACGCAACCCCATTCATTTCTATGGGGCCTGCGTTACGTGAAAAACGCACAAAGAGGAGCATGCTGCGATTTTCACGCAACGGAAAAGTGATGCGTGAAAATCACCGCTCGTGTGCACAGCCCCATAGAAATGAATGGGTCAGTATTCAGTGCGGGTGCAATGCGTTCACCTCCCGCATCGCATCCGCGCGGAATACTCGCTCGTGTGAAAGGGGCCTTATACTTACCTCCATGTCAGCGATGCGATGCAGGCCTCTTCCGGCCTGTGTCCCGCACTGTATGGCTCAGGGCTCAGGCGGCGGCCTAGTGCCTGCAGCCTATCAGAGGAAGGGGAAGGGACACACCTCCCCTGCCCTGCTGCACAGCCATCTGTATCGCTGTCCTGAGGACGGTGATACAGATGACTGGAGATGAGCCCTTGGAAGCACAATGGAAGCGCTCATCTCTGTGTGACACGTGTCCTGCCTATAGTTAGTTGCGGGCCGGCGCGGGGGGCCCCTATGGACTCTATGGAAGCACTGGCCCTGCTTACTAGAGCGGCGGCGCAGCATGAGGGGCGCTGCTGGCCACTTAACCAAAGTTTTTTTTTTTTAACCGTACGGTTCCTGCACCCGCTGCTAAATTGTGCCCTAGGCGGCTGCCTAGGTCGCCTTACAGGTGGCGCCGGCCCTGCCCACACTTTCCCCACACAGTAGTGTCCCCCACATAGTAATTTCCCTCCACACTGCCCCCACACAGTAGTGTCCCCCACACAGTAGTGTCACCCACACAGTAGTTTCCCCCACACTGCCCCCATACTGTAGTTTCCCCCCACACTGCCCCCATACAGTAGTTACCCCCACACTGCCCCCATACAGTAATCACTCCCATAATATTTTTTTTTAACCGCACGGTTCCTGCACCCGCTGCTAAATTGTGCCCTAGGCGGCTGCCTAGGTCGCCTTACAGGTGGCGCCGGCCCTGCCCACACTTTCCCCACACAGTAGTGTCCCCCACATAGTAATTTCCCTCCACACTGCCCCCACACAGTAGTGTCCCCCACACAGTAGTGTCACCCACACAGTAGTTTCCCCCACACTGCCCCCATACTGTAGTTTCCCCCCACACTGCCCCCATACAGTAGTTACCCCCACACTGCCCCCATACAGTAATCACTCCCATAATAATTTGCCCCCACACAGTATCCCACCATGTTTTCCCTACACATGTCCTCCTGTGTGCACCCCCCTCATGTCTCCCAAATTTGGCACATAAAATAAAAAAATAATAATTTGCCCCCACACAGTATCCCACCATATTTCCTCCCGTGTGCACCCCCCTCATGTCCTCCAAAGTTGGCACATAAAAAAATAAAATCGAAATACTCACCTGCACTTGCTCGCAGAGTCCTGGCACTGTGCTGCTGAGTCCCGAAACAGGCGCGCGCGATGACGTCATCGCGCTCGCCTGTGACGGGATTTCACTACCGCATAGGCCTCAGGCCTACTAGGCATGAAGCCTATGGCGGTGATCAGCGGCGGGGCAGGGAACTATGGGCTACGCGCCCGTGCCCCGCCGCAGTATGTGAGTGTCAGCGCTTCAGCAATGAGCGCTTCCATCTGTATTAATAGAAGCGTTCATTGCTTCTGAGCCTGGCAGTGGCACCCCTGTGAGAGCCGGCACGCAGGGCGGGCCCCCCCCTCCCCTACCTGGGCACACCACTGGGTGCAGGTCACACCTACCTTCAGAACGGAGACCATAAAGTGAAGGATGGCGCAATACTCATCCGTGGCCGCCCTCCATTCATTCTTATGGAAGCGCTGAAAATAGCCGAGCCAACCTTATTCCGTCAGCCCCCATAGAAGTGAATGGAGCAGTGGCCTTAGGGGGTCATTTACTAAGCTGAAATACCCCTGAGACTTTGCCCCGCTCATGCCAGTTCTAAAATTGTGGGTGGGGAAGGGCAGGCCCTTCTCATTCACCATTTTCCACACCTGTTTTAGAAAATGGTCTAAATGCAAGACAAATAAAATGTTCAAAATATACCGCGGCACTCTCTTTTCTTCATCAATTCAGTATTTATTCACCAATTCTTAGCGATGTTTCGACCAGTGTGGTCTTTCTCAAGCTTGAGAATTGCTTGAATTGGTGAATAAATACTGAATTGATGAAGAAAAGAGAGTGTTGCGGTATATTTTGAACATTTTATTTGCTGTGACAGGGTATGTATGGACTGTTACCTGACACCGCGGGCACCACCACTATACAATCCCACTGTTGTGCTGTAGCACTCTTCTTTTTTCCTAAATGCAAGACAGTTAAGAAGCTGTCTTACATTTAGACCTGGTGCTGGCCTGCGCCTGTTCATAACTTCAGCGGATCCTCCCTCAAGCTATGGCGCTTTATTAAGGCCGGTGTCTACAATACCAGTCTTAATAAATGTGCCCCTTAAATTACACTTACCACTAATCTGTTTTTCATGAGCCCATGACAGCACCTGTGAGAGGCCATTCCCTATCTGGACAGGAAACAGGAACTTCCAAGATCTTTTAAAAGGATCCACCTCATCCTTCTCCTCAGTTTGTAATAAGATCCATTGGTCTGAAAGACTCTCTATATAGTGAAACGTATCCATTCTATATATTTACATACATATATACAGTACATACAGTATCTCACATAAGTGAGTCCACCCCTCACATTTTTGTAAATATTTTATTCTATCTTTTCATAGGACAACACTGAAGATATGATATTTTGATACATAGGAAAGTAGTCAGTGTACAGCTTGTATAACAGTGTAAGGGCTCGTTCACACGACCGTGTGAAGCCCGTGATGTGGACCGCAAATTGCGGTCTGCAATGCACGGGCACCGACCATGGCCCAGCCGCATGGGGATCGTGGACCCATTCACTTGAATGGGTCCGCGATCCCTCCGTTCCTCAAAAAGATAGAGCATGTTCTATCTTTTTGCAGTGCGGAGGCACGGAACGGAACCCCAGAAAGCACTCCGTAGTGTTCTGTTCCGTGCTTCCGTTCCGCATCTCCGGATTTGCAGACTCGTTAAAGTGAATGGGTCTGCATCCGTGATGCGAAATACACACGGAACGGTGCCCGTGTATTGCGGATCTGCAAATGCAGTCCGCAATATGGCAATGGGCAGCACACATTCGTGTGAACGAGCCCTAAATTTGGTGTTCCCTCAAAATAACTCAACAAACAGCCATTAATGTCTAAACCGCTGGCAACAAAAGTGAGTACACCCCTTTAGTGAAAATGGGCAAATTGTGCCCAAAGTGTCAATATTTTGTGTGGTCACCATTATTTTCCAGCACTGCCTTAACCCCTTCCCGACATGACTATGATTATGAATAAGAATATGCCAGTCTAAACTTTCTTGTAATATGACGTAATAGTACGTCATGGTGGCAGGTGCGTTCCCGCATTTTGACGTACTATTACGTCATGGTGATCGGGCAGGCACCGGAGAGGTGCGCGCCTGATCATTGCAGGGGCCCACCAGTCCCTGGCAGCCGGGAACCTACTGTATCCGTCGGCATCACTATACAAGCCGATGCCAGAGGATTAACCCCTTCTATGCCGCAATCAGCGCTGACCGCAGCATAGAACAGATTTGCGGCGGGTGAGGGAGCCCATTGGGTCCCCGCGCTGCTGTAGAGGGGACCCGAAAAGTCAGCCCGATGGCGTGCAGAGGCTTCCCAATGCCTTGCATGGCATCAGGACCAGCCTTCTATGGGTGCCCAGGAGATCCAGCCTCAGGCTGGGTCTCCTAGGCAACCTGTTAGTGTATGACTCAGTGTCATACACTAACAGGCAATGCATTACAATACAAGATGTATTGTAATGCATTGCAGAGGGGATCAGACCCCCAAAAGTTTTTAATAAAAAAAATAACGTTTCAAGTAAAAAAAGAAAAACGCCCCTTTCCCTGATCTTATATAAAACAAATTTAAACACACACATATTAGGTATCGCCGCGTCCATAACAACCAGCTCTATTAAAATATCACATGACTTAACCCCTCAGGTGAACACAGTAAAAAAATTTTTTAAAAACAATGCCAAAAAAAGCCATTTTTTTCACCTTACATCACAAAAATTGCAACACCAAGCGATCAAAAAGACGTATGCCCCCCAAACTGGTACCAATAAAACCGTCACCTCATCTCGCAAAAAAGATACTCTACCTAAGACAATCGCCCAATAAATAAATAAAAATATGACTCTCAGACAATGGAGAGACTAAAATATGACTTTTTTTGCTTCAAAAATGCGATTATTGTGTTAAAGTGAAATAAATAAAAAAGTAGATATGTTAGATATCACCGTGTCTGTAACAACCTGCTCTATAAAAATATCACATGACCTAACTCCTCAAGTGATTACCGTGAAAAATAAAAACAGTGCCAAAAAAGCCATTTTTTGTCACCTATCATTTAAAGTGCAACACCAAGCCATCAAAAAGGCTTATGCCCTCCCCCTTCAAAAAAAAACAATCAAACCGTCATCTCATTCCGCAAAAAACTAGCCCCTACCTAAGAAAATCGGTCAAAAAATAAAAAAAATAGGGCTCTCAGACTATGGAGACACTAAAACATAATTTTTTTTGGTTTCAAAAATGCTATTATTGTGTAAAACTTAAATAAATAAGTATACATATTAGGTATTGCCATGTCCGTAACGACCTGTTCTATAAAAATATCACGTGACCTAACCCCTCAAATGAACGCTGTAAAAACTGTGCCAAAACAACCAATTCTTTTGCTCACCTTGCCTCATAAAGTGTAATAATGAATGATCAAAAAATCATATGTACCCAAAAATGGTACCAATAAAAATGTCAACTCTTCCTGCAAAAAATGAGCCCCTGCACAAGACGATTGGCAGAAAAAGAAAAAAAAAGTATTGCGTTCAGAAAAGGGAGACACAAAAACATTTAAAAAAAATAAAAAATAATAATGTAAAACTGAAACAAAGTAGACATATTTGATATATCCGTGTCCGTAACAACCTGCTCTATAAAAATAGCGCATGATTTAATCTGTCAGATAAACGTTGTAAAAAATTAAAAATAAAAACAGTGCCAAAACAGCCATTTTTTGGTTACCTTGCCTCACAAAAAACTAATATAGAGCGATTAAAAATCATATGTACCCCAAAATAGTACCAATAAAACTGTCACCTTATCCCCTAGTTTCCAAAATGGGGTCACTTTTGGGAGTTTCTACTGTAGGGGTGTATCAGGGGGGCTTCAAATGGGACATGGTGTCTGTGACGAGACCAATCTCACCACATTGCATTGGAGAAGCCTGGTTGCCCGCCTGCTTCCATTAGACTATGGCCCCATGTTGAAACGCTTGATTTTCCCCTGCAAAGACTATGTGAAAGGATTTGGCTCCATGGCAATTGAACTGTATTCGTGTAGTCTGAGTGCCATTCACCTAATAATTGAATGCACTCAAGCTATCTGGGGATATGTTAAATGTCTATGTTTTATGCAATAGCTGCACAGTTAAATCTTCTTATGTCTTTTATTGTCTTTTGCTACCATGTGGCTAATGGAGTTTTGCCTCTGCCCTTGGAGATAAATAGGATTACTTCCCAATTGTCTCCAGGACAGAAGACATTGTGTAAAACTGTGTATTCTCCTGCCTGTGATAATTACATTAACCCATTGTTTAAGGTAATTGTATCACAGGCAGAGGGGAAGATTTTGTGTGGGAGTGTCTGAGTGTATTGTACAGGGTTACTGGTTGTTTTACAAAACCCTGTGGGTGGTACTAATGTGTAAGAATGTGTATATAAGAACAATAAACCCACAGCTCTGGCTGTCCACTGCTTTACCCTCAACACAGAGCTTGGTCTCGTTCTTGGGGGGATTGTATGCTGTTCCAGTCCGACTGCTAGGAGTGTAAACCTTTCATATGGTTTTTCCTATTCGGCTGTATGCAGCATTTATATGGTTTCCAGTTCGGGAGATTGGTGTCTTTAGTAGCTGCCTTTGCATCTAGAAAGGGAATATCTCTTAAACGGCTTTTACCCCCTTTTATGCCCAGGGTGCCATTACAATTGGTGGCAAGTGGCGGGATCGTTCCCACAGCCAGAGGGACAGCTACAAGAGACACCATTTCGTGGATTTACAAGTTGGGGGCAATGTCCCAGTACAGCGACCCTAAGATATAACAGAATGGAAACCGCAGTGGAGTACGATGAAGGTGTCATGGATGACCGAGATGCAGTCCGCAAAGGCATCTGGTACCAGGCACTGGGTATTGTGGAGTATCTGCGGGACGAGAGACTCCCCACGGAAGTCCTGCGGATGCCCTTCCTGGGAGAGCAGCCCCGGGAGGAATGGGTAAAGAAATTGGAACACCTAGTATGGCAGGAGCTGTGGCTGGAAGATGCCTACCAGGTGCTCTGGTGGTATGGGGCACAGTACCTACCCAGGACAGCTGAGCATGACAAGCCAGAGGGAGAGGAGTTTGATGGTCCTGGCTTGTTATGGGAGACTTTTTCAGAGCTGGAGTTTGGGAGCCCTACACAAGCCCGGTTCCGTGATCTCTTTGAATCTTGACTGTTTGCAAGACACACTTGTCTTTGTACTCCTCACCCGATGCACGCTTGACACCATTTGAACCAAATAAGTTTATCTTGGTCTCATCAGACCACAGGACATGGTTTCAGTAATCCATGTCCTTAGTCTGCTTGTCTTCAGCAAACTGTTTGCAGGCTTTCTTGTGCATCATCTTTAGAATAGGCTTCCTTATGGGACGACAGCCATGAGGAACAATTTAATGCAGTGTGCGCCGTATGGTCTGAGCACCGACAGGCTGGCCCCCTCACCCATTTAACCTGCAGCAATGCTGGCAGTACTTATGCATCTATTTTGAAACGACAACCTCTGGATTTGATGCTGAGCATGGTGAGGCCTGTTCTGAGTGGAATATGTCTTATTAAACCACTGTATGGTCTTGGCCACCGTGCTGCAGCTCAGTTTCAGAGTGATGGTAATCTTCTCATACTCTAGGCCATCTTTATGTAGAGCAACAATTCTTTTTTTCAGATCCTCAGAGAGTTCTTTGCCATGAGGTGCCATGTTGAACTTCCAGTGATTTGTATGAGAGTGATAACACCAAATTTAACACACCTGCTCCCCATGCACTTTCACTTTGTCAAATGTCATCAGGGAAGGAAAATGGCTAATTGGGTGGGTATAAATTAGGTGCTGTCATGGGCTCATAGAAAACAGATTACCGGTAAGTGTAGTCTAAGTGCTTCCATAACGCCCTATGACAACACCTATCAACTAGGCAAGGACTACTGCTTGAATGACTTTCCTTCCAAAGGCCAGGTCTTGATTAGTAAGAAGATCTATCCCATAATGCTTAAAGAGGGTATTTGGGGAGCTCCAAGTGGCACTCCTACAAATCTGGTCTATAGATACACATCTCCTTTCTGCCCAGAAAGCTGCTAACACCCTGGTGAAATGTGCTGTGAATCTGGATGGAATTTGCAACCCTGCAGAAGTATAAACTAATCCTATAGCCCTAGTGATCAATCTAGCTATGGTACGACTGGTAACTTTGTCTCTTTTATACTGTCCCTGAAATTGGACAATTAACTGCAACGTCACAATGTGGTTCACTGTGTCATGGGTTGCTGTATGTACTTGCTTTAGTAGCTCTCTGGCATACTGGCTGTGGTGGATTCCATGTAGGCTGGTTGCCAGGGGCTACGTGTAGTTGCGGCAGCCTGTGTGTCAACTGCTCCTTTTGTATGCATGTTCTCCTCCCTGTTGTCTCGGTTCTGGTGGGGTTAATAGTCTGGTCTGCGTGTGTCTGCTAGGTGTCAGATGACCTTGTCACCGTCCTATAATCTGTTTGCTGTGGGTTTGGAGGTCAGTCTGTCTCCAGCTTTGTTGGGTGCAGGATCTATGCAGCTGACCTGGGGATAGTCCATCTGCCCTATCTGTGTGGTCACCTAGTGAGACATCAAGGTCACCTTGCCGTGCATGCTATTGCCAGCGGCAACGTGTTGTGGTTGCAGCATGTAGGTGCCTCCTCCTTTCTCCTTGGGCCTTCCCTATCTGGTGCCGCAGGGGTTAATTATCTAGCTGGTGGGGATTTAGGTGTGTCCTGGGTGTGGCCACTGGGTTCATATTGCCTGTGGCTTCCAGGCTGGAGTATGTTGTCTTCCAGGCTTGGTGTGTGCTGGAGTTGCTCTTGTCCTGGATATGTCATCGATCCAGTTTGAGGGCCACCTAGTTGGACAGTGATGTCACCATGATCTCTTCCCTTTGTAGCCTCTGTTTTGTACCCTTCCTTACATGTTTGGTGTGAGTTTATGTTTTGGGTGTGTTGTAATGTCTAGTTTGGTGTTCCATGTCTGGTATGTTTGGTGTTATCCAGCATGGTTGCTAGACATTTCCCCTGTCTGTTGTGTCCTCCGGAAGGGAGTCCCTGGGTTCCCCGGAGGGGGAACTACCAGTAAGTTAGCAGCTCTGCCTGGGGCTGCCATGCATCCTGTCCGCATGGGGGTCCAGGCAGTTTCTGGTGTTTGTTGTCTTTCTGCTGTGTCCTTGTAGGTGATTGGGTTTCAGTACGGAGGCACGGGTTCCAGTCGTTGTTGCCTCAGCAGGTGAGTGCTTGTCGTTTTGGGCTCTTACCTGCCTATCCAGTTGCTGTTTTCTGACTTTCCCTTCCTTGCACTTAGGCCTGCTGGAGACTCCGGTTCATCTGTGTTGTGGATGAACTGGTCGTCTCCCTTTCCTGTCCTTTATCCCAGGGATCATCAGGGCCAGTTAGGGTCCAAAGTTCCGGTGCATGAGCCCTCCTACCATCTGGGTTCGCTCATGTGGTTAGGTGGTCAGGACTAGGATGAGGGTTGCAGTAGGAGGTGATCAGCTCCCTTTTCCCGGCATCCAGGCTAGTTTCTACCCATCTTCCCCACATTGTACGGTGGGGGGGGGTTTCCCCCACTCCCCACCGTGACATTCTGTGTCTTATGGTGCAGCTATCTGTTCGCCCGTGGCATCTAATAGTCGAGTTCTGTGTCCTGTGTATAGCTCTGTTCGCCCATGGACTCCACATGGGAAACAGGCATCTGCTAGTCTGAGTCTAAGCCTTCAGTGAGAGGGCTCCTGGGTTCTCCGGAGGGAGGACATCTAGTCTATGTGTACAGCTCTGCCTGTGACCGCCATGTGTCATTTCGCATGGGGTCGAGGCATCTGCTTGTCTGCCTGTATGGGCAGCTCTGCCTGTGACCGCCATGCATACGTTCCGCATGGGGTCCAGGCATCTGCTTGTGTTCTGGTTTAGTTCTGTCTTGTCTGAACTGTGTCCTGTGCTGTTTGTTTGGGTTCCAGTCCTTATGTGTGTGTGGACCGCTGGTGCTTCCACAGTCAGTCTCTGCAGGTAAGTGGCCAAGTGCACCGGGACCATCCTGGAGGTGCGACCAGTGAGCCTTTGGTTAAGTTCATCCCCACCATCAGGAGCTCTGTGAAGAACGGGGCTCACTGAGTCTTTTCACTCTGGGTTTGGCCCCGAGTCAAACCGGTGCACTTGGTCCAGTGGTATTAACTGCTACTATACCCTTACCTGCTGGTCCAGCTCACTGTCATGTCCTGAGTCTCTTAATAAAGTATTCGGTTTTAGTCATTGCTTTATCTGATTGCTTGCCTTGTGTTTTTTTGCCTGAGATGTTCTAGGGGTTGGTAGGACCCTCGCTAGAACATGACACGCAAAGTCTTCCTCCATTTACTAGTAGCCTTTAAAGGGGTTTTCTCATCATAGACAATGGGGGCATATTGCTAGGATATGCCTCCATTGTCTTATAGGTGCGGGAACGGAGCCCCGTAAGGTGGTGGCTGGAGGACTCCGATCTGGCCACCACCAAGCCGGCTCCCCATAGAAGTTAATGGGAGCGTACCGCGCATGCGCAGCCGCCCTCCATTCATTTTCTATGGGGTCGGCGAAAATAGCCGAGCGTCCGTGATAACATCTTACAAAACCATTTACAAAGTAGTGCGTAGTCCATTCCGGTAAGGAACAGGAAGAACAAATGTAATACTAGCAAAAGTAAATGTGGAAAATGACAAACATGAATTAGGACCATTATAATGTGGTCAGATTAAAACAAAGGCTTCCACCACATAAGGTGTTGCAATTTCCATTACAGCAGAAGCACTTTCTATTTAATGGTTACTAAGCTGCTGAAGCTCTGAACTTTGTGTAGGCACCGGTAGAATAATGCAGTATGAATAATACATCACAGCAATACACCCTGTGAAAGTAGCCTTACTGTCATGTTAAAAGGGTTGTTCGGATCCTAGGTATCGATGACCTATTCTCAGGACAGGTTGTCAGTATAAGATCATTGGGGGTCTGACAACCAGCACCCACACCGGTAAGTTAGTTTTGGCAATCACCGGAAACAAAACAGCGGAGGCAGCCAGAAGCAGAAAACTCCATCTATTGTGTATTTTCAAGGTAACTGCAAAAGGGTTAATTGTTAAACTGTTATTTGGTTGATTTAAATGTTTTAATTATTTTTATTTGCCTACTCAGTTGGAAAGGTCAGGGTTAACAACCTTGACTCAGTCCCTTTAGGATGCTAGGAGATGGGCCTGGGTCCGACCCTTGTTAGTAAAAAATCTAGTGTAAACTAAGGAGGAGAGGGGACCTACATGTACTTGCTCCTCATTACTAGTCGACAAAATGATTGGTCCCGCAGGAACAAAACTTCTCCTGTATTGGTCAGCCGGATTTAAACAGCGCCAGGACTGGAAGATGGAGACAGCAGGAGCGGCAGGGAGCATGACAGTATGGATCTCCTGTCGGGACAATTACTGGGAGCAAGTCTTCAAAGATACGCTCATTCCTGATATCTGTCCTGTATAATCGTGCCGCTGATCACCCAATAAACAAGGAATCGCTTGTTTGTCGGCTGATTTGCATATTTTATCAGGATGAAAGATGTACAATTATTGTCAGCACATTTCTCTGTGTAATCAGGAATGGGCTACCGATAATCAATAGAAGTGAATGAGGGAGGAATGACTGTGGTGGTGATCATTCCTCCCCATTCACTTTGCAGTGCCCTGTGTAATAGGCTGATGAGCACCTATCAACATTTTGAAATGTGACAATTCAGCCCCCAGACCAAAAAAGGTTGTGCACCCCTGGCTTAGGAGGTTCAGAATTTGCAAGGCCATGCATTGGAGTCAGTCAACTAATGACTGTGCACGTTGAAGGCTCAGAGACTTTGTCGCTGTGAGGGGAATATTGCCAGTGTATCCTTCCACACTTTGAGATGGATGGCCAGCTGTATGTTATCCCTGTACGTCTTAGCCTGGAAATTACAGAGCATCCACCAAGAACCTCATTGCTAGCCTAAGATTCTGCAGAGATACTTTACAACAGGGGTGCATAACCTGCGGCCCTCGATACCATTCTGTGCGGCCCCCAACCATCTGGTAACAGACATGTATGTCTATGTCTTGTGGCTGCTCACATGTATCTTTCATGTAGTCTCTAGACATTTATGATATATACTGTATGTTCAATATTCCATAAAAAAATAGTATTTCAGTTGGTAATACCCCTTTTAAGTTTTGTTCAGGCTGACAATGTGGCCCCCAACCAGAAAAGGTTGAGCACCCCTGCTTTAGAAAGAGAAGAGTACCACAAACCCCATCAATGCTGCTATCCATTGAAGAAGAATTTGCTTGGACTGTGTCTTGTTACTGTTGGATGTACTTGATTAAAGAGAGACATTTATTCACTACAACTGGCGTGGTCATTGACTCCATTATCTTATGCCATGCACCCTGCTAAAACACTTAACCCCTTAAAGGGCTTCTGTCACCCCACTAAACATTTTTTATTTTTTTTGTGTGTACTTATAATCCCTATACTGCGATTTATCCATACATAATGTGATTAATCATTTTGGTTCAGTAGATTCTGCTAAAAACGTACTTTTATAATATGTAAATTACCTGTCTACCAGCAAGTAGGGCGGCTACTTGCTGGAAGCAGCCACATCCTCCTATCATAATGACGCCCCCTCTGCATGTTGATTGACAGGGCCAGCGGACGGGATCTTTCTCTGGCTGGCCCTGTCTGCTATCAAGATCTCGCGCCTGCACCGTAACGGTATTCAATCGGCGCAGGCGCACTGAGAGGCGGCCGCTCACTCGGCCGCTCAATCCTCAATGCGCCTGCGCCGATGACGTCACATCTACACCCCGCGCAGGCGCATTGAGGATGGAGCGGCCGAGCGAGCGTCCTCCTCTCAGTGCGCCTGCGCCGACTGAAGACAGGTACGGCGCAGGCGCCAGATTTTGAATGCAAACGGCCAGCAGAGAAAGATCCCGTCCGCTGGCCCTGTCAATCAACATGCGGAGGGGGCGTCATTATGATAGGAGGATGCGGCTGCTACCAGCAAGTAGCCGCCCTACTTGCTGGTAGACAGGTCATTTACATATTATAAAAGTATGTTTTTAGCAGAATCTACTGAACCAAAATGATCACATTATGTATGGATAAATCGCAGTATAGGGATTATATGTACACACAAAAAAAAAAAACTGTTTAGTGGGGTGACAGAAGCGCTTAAAGGACTCAGCCCTATTTCACCTTAAAGAGGACCTTTCACTAGAATAAAACATCTAAACTAAGTATACAGACATGGAGAGCGGCGCCCAGGGATCCCCCTGCACTTACTGTTATCCCCGGGCGCCGCTCCGTTCTCCCGTTATAGCCTCCGGTATCTTCATAGTTAAGCTCCACCCAGGGGAACCTGCCGGCGTCTCATTCTCTCATGCTGTAGCGCTGGCCAATCGCAGCGCTCAGGTCAAAGCCTGAGAGGCTTTTTTTTCTCTCAGGCTATGAGCTGAGCGCTTCGATTGGCCAGCGCTACAGCATGGGAGAAGGGGACCCCGGCAGGTTCCCCTGGGTGGAGCCTAACTATGAAGATACCGGAGGCTATAACGGGAGAACGGAGTGGCGCCCGGGGATAACAGTAAGTGCAGGGGGATCCCTGGGCGCCGCTCTCCATGTCTGTATAGTTAGTTTAGATGTTTTATTCTAGTGAAAGGTCCTCTTTAAGGACTTGGCCATTTTTTGCAAATCTGACCAGTATCACTTTAAAGGGCTTCTGTCACCCCACTAAAGTAATTTTTTTTTTTTGGGCTAGTTAAATTACTTATCCTGCGATATATGAAAATATAATGGTGTTACTTACTTTGATTCAGCAGTTTCTTCTAAAAACGAACTTTTATAATATGTAAATTAGGTCTCTACCAGCAAGTAGGGCGGCTACTTGCTGGTAGCAGCTGCAGAAAACCGCCCCCTCGTCGTGTTGATTGACAGGGCCAGAAGGGATCTCCTCCTCCGGCCAGCCCTGTCGGCATTTTAAAAATCGCGCGCCTGTGTTCATTCTGCGCAGGCGCTCTGAGATGAGGAGGCTCGCCTCCTCAGAACTCCCTCAGTGCGCCTGCGCCGATGACGTCTTCTATTTCGGTGATGTCATCGGCGCAGGCGCACTGAGGGAGTTCTGAGGAGGCGAGCCTCCTCATCTCAAAGCGCCTGCGCAGAATGAACACAGGCGCGCGATTTTTAAAATGCCGACAGGGCTGGCCGGAGGAGGAGATCCCGGCTGGCCCTGTCAATCAACACGACGAGGGGGCGGTTTTCTGCAGCTGCTACCAGCAAGTAGCCACCCTACTTGCTGGTAGAGACCTAATTTACATATTATAAAAGTTCGTTTTTAGAAGAAACTGCTGAATCAAAGTAAGTTAACACCATTATATTTTCATATATCGCAGGATATGTAATTTAACTAGCCCAAAAAAAAAAAAAGACTTTAGTGGGGTGACAGAAGCCCTTTAAGTGCTGATAACTTTAAAACGCTTTGACTTACCCAGGCCGTTCTGAGAAAGTTTTTTTGTCACATATTGTACTTCATGACACTGCTAAAATTGGGTAAAAAAAAAAACATTTTTTTTTTTAAAAAAATACCAAATTTACAAAAAAGATTTCAGAAATTGCAAATTTCCAAGTTTCAATTTCTCTACTTCTATAATACATAGTAATACCTCCAAAAATTGTTATTACTTTACATTCCCCATATGTCTACTTCATGTTTGGATCATTTTGGGAATGATATTTTATTTTTTGGGGATGTTACAAGGCTTAGAAGTTTAGAATCAAATCTTGAAATTTTTCTGAAATTTTCAAAAACCCAATTTTTAGGGACCAGTTCAGGTCTGAAGTCACTTTGCGAGGCTTACATAATAGAAACCACCCAAAAATGACCCCATTCTAGAAACTACACCGCTCAAGGTATTCAAATCTTATTTTACAAACGTCGTTAACCCTTTAGGTATTCCACAAGAATTAATAGAAAATAGAGATACAATTTCAAAATTTCACTTTTTTGGCAGATTTTCCATTTTAATATTTTTTTTCCAGTTACAAAGCAAGGGTTAACAGCCAAACCAAACTCAATATTTATGACCTTGATTCTGTAGTTTACAGAAACACCCCATATGTGGTCGTAAACTACTGTACAGGCACACGGCAGGGCGCAGAAGGAAAGGAATGCCATACGGTTTTTGGAAGGCAGATTTTGCTGGACTGTTTTTTTTGACACCATGTCCCATTTGAAGCCCCCCTGATGCACCCCTAGAGTAGAAACTCCATAAAAGTGACCCCATCTAAGAAACTACACCCCTCAAGGTATTCAAAACAGATTTTACAAACGTCGTTAACCCTTTAGGTGTTCCACAAGAGTTATTGGCAAATGGAGATGAAATTTCAGAATTTACATTTTTTGGCAAATTTTCCATTTTAATCCATTTTTTCCAGTTACAAATCAAGGGTTAACAGCCAAACCAAACTCAATATTTATGGACCTGATTCTGTAGTTTACAGAAACACCCCATATGTGGTCAAACTACTGTACGGGCACACGGCAGGTCGCAGAAGGAAAGGAATGCCATACGGTTTTTGGAAGGCAGATTTTGCTGGATTGTTTTTTTTTACACCATGTCCCATTTGAAGCCCCCCTGAAGCCCCTAGAGTAGAGACTCCAAAAAAGTGGCCCCATTTTAGAAACTACGGGATAGGGTGGCAGTATTGTTGGTACTAGTTTAGGGTACATATGATTTTTGGTTGCTCTATATTACACTTTTTGTGAGGCAAGATAACAAGAAATAACTGTTTTGGCACCGTTTTTATTTTTTGTTATTTACAAGATTCATCTGACAGGTTAGATCATGTGATATTTTTATAGACCAGGTTGTCACGGATGCGGCGATACTTAATATGTATACTTTTTTTACTTATGTAAGTTTTACACAATGATTTCTTTTTTGAGCAAAAAAAATCATGTTTTAGTGTTTCCATAGTCTGAGAGCCATAATTTTTTCAGTTTTTGGGCGATTACCTTGGGTAGGGTATGATTTTTGCAGGATGAGATGACGGTTTTATTGGCACTATTTTGGGGTGCGTGTGACTTTTTGATCGCTTGCTATTACACTTTTTGTGATGTAAGGTGACAAAAAATGGTATATTTAGCACAGTTTTTATTTTTTACGGTGTTCATCTCAGGGGTTAGGTCATGTGATATTTTTATAGAGCCGGTCGATACGGACGCGGCGATACCTAATATGTATACTTTTTTTTTATTTATGTAAGTTTTACACAATAATATCATTTTTGAAACAAAAAAATAAATCATGTTTTAGTGTCTCCATATTCTGAGAGCCATAGTTTTTTCAGTTTTTAGGCGATTATCTTAGGTAGGGTATCATTTTTTGCGGGATGAGACGACGGTTTGAATGGTACTATTTTGGCATACATACGACTTTTTTGATCACTTTTATTACCTTTTTTTGGAAGTATGGTGAGCAAAATTTCAATTTAATCATAGTTTTTATTTTTTATGGCATTCACCGTGCGGGAAATGTAACATGACCGTTTTATAGATCGGGTCGTTACGGACGCAGTGATATATAACATGTGTAGGGAATTATATATTTTTAATTTTTAATCAGGGATAAATGTATTTTTTTTTATTTTTACTTTTTTTTCACTTTAACATTTTTTTTTTACCCAGACCCACTTGGTTCTTGAAGATCCAGTGGGTCTGATGTCTGTATAATACAATACAGTACACTATATAGTGTACTGCACTGTATTTCACTCACACTTTGTCTGAACAGATCTATGCCTTTAGCACAGATCTGTTCAGCACCATGGACAGCAGGATGCCTGAGAAGGCGTCCTATTGCCATGGGAACCTTCCCCGTCTGCCACAACTGAGCAGACGGGGAAGGGGAGGGCTCCCTCCCTCTGTCACCCCATCCTGTCCGGGGGCTGCAAAGGCACAGCAGCCCCCCGATGGGAGAGGGAGGGAGCTCCCTCCCTCTTCACCTCTTCCATACAGCGGTCCCTACAGCAGAAACTTGCATAAGCGCTAAAAACCGCAGGTCTGAATTGACCTGCGGTTTGTAGCGATCGGCAATGCGGGGGGGTCACAGGACCCCCTAGGCATTGTCACAGGGTGCCTGCTGAATGATTTCAACAGGCACCCTGTTCTGATTACTGCCGGCCGTGCGGCAGTGATCAAAACTACACAGGACGTACCGGTACGCCCTGGGTCCTTAAGGACTCGGGAAACAGGGCGTACCGGTACGCCCTAAGTCCTTAAGGGGTTAAAGAGGACCTTTCACCTCTCCTGACATGTCTGTTTTAATAGCTTCATGCATTCCCCATGTAATAACAATTCTGGAGCATCTATTCTTATGACTGTGTGTTGTGCCATTCCTTTATTATTTCTACCAGAAGTTATGAATGAATTGCTAGCAGTCTGCAGTAAGGGTACAGACAGGGGCGTACATAGAAATCATTAGGCCCCATAGCAAGAATCTGAATTGGGCCCCCTAACCCTGCCCCCTAGGCTGGCCCATCCCACCTCTTGCCCTGGCTCCTCCCCTGCCAGCCCCCCTTTTGCCAATAAAGAAATGTATACATGACCTACCAAAAACGTTAGGGACACTGGCGTAATTAGAAATGACTGGGCCCCCCAGGAAATTTTTGATTGGGGCCCCCCAGTTGTCTGGCACCTCTGACCGGCAGAGACACTTGACTTCTTCCCTAATACAGTCTAATTATCGTCCAATAGACAAGTCATGGAAATATATGTATACTGTAGTATTGATATTTTGACACTGTCTATTGTCTATTGGACGATAATTGAACTGTTTTAGGGAAGAAGTCAAGGGTCTCTGCCGGTCAGAGGTGCCGGACAACTGGCGGGGCCCATTCAAAAATTTTCTTGTGGGGCCCAGTCATTTCTAATTACGCCAGTGCCAGTAAGAGAGACTGTTATTAGTACAGAAATTAAATTAAAAAGATAGTGACTGGGGGCTGGGGCAGTCTTACTGTGTAGGCGGGCTGGCAGTGGCACAGGTCCAGACTGGCTGTGGGATGATGGTTTGGCTGGCGACACTGACGAGGCGGGCGGGCGGGCAGCACAAGTCTCTCTCAACTTCTTCCACGCTGGGTGCGCGCCTGCTGCCTGCGAGCTATACACTGGGCCAATCAGCAGCAGGATCTTTGCACACTTCTAATGCTGATTGGCCCAATGTGTTGTGCTGTGCAGGTGCATGAGCCGAGGGAGCGCGCAAAGTCAGTGAGAGTTCGGGGGAGGGGGGCTTCAAGCTGAGCCTGCAGTGAGCGCAGTTGCAGGGGGCGGGGCCTTCTGTGCGCTCCGGGCCCCCCTGTGCCACGAGCCCCATAGCAGTGGTGTACCCTGCCTATTTTGGCGGTACGCCACTGGGTACAGAGGGGTGGTACTAAGTTGGGAGTGTGTACCTGTCTGACAATGGCAGCACTGATTGGATAGAGTCTGTGCAGGTACACACCCCCAACTGGGGAATGCATGAAGCCAGGCTCGTACTAGACCACAGGGTTACAGGGGAATCCCTGGTTGGCCCCTATTCTCCCACCCCCTGCACTACATACATATATTCAATGTACAGCACCTCAACTAGCCTATGTTCATATAAAAAACTTGATAGATTATTAGAACGCATATAATATAAATGATACCGCGCACAGGGAAAAGTGGAAGGCGGGGGAAGGGGAAAAGTACTGATGTTACCTTACAGAATGTCTTCCCCTCTGTGCCGCACTCTTCTACACAGCTCGCTTTCCAAACGGTGCTTCTGTGCTGAAGTGCGTATGTTCTTATTACAAGTCCAGGCTCTCACGGCTGGTAGGTAGTTCTTTCAAGTTGACAGCATGCGCCCTGGCCGGAGATGCGATGCTGTGGAAATAGGAGTAGGCTATTTGCCCTCTCCCAGAGCACTAGTGATGTCACTCCTGCAGCTATGGGATGCTGCAGGTGCCAAAAAAACCTTCAACGCGTTTCGGACAGACGCTGTCCTTCCTCAGGGAGTACTACAGGGCTCTTCTAGTGCTCCCTATTTATGCGCTCCATAGATACTCCTCTTTAACCCCTTCACCCCTCCTTTGTCAGGACTTGGGTTTTACCTCTACAGTGCTGCCTTACTCAAACGCAAAAGGTTCTATCTCAGCATTCAGGCCGTTTGGTATCAAGGAATCCATATTAAAAATCCATTTTGATTCAGCTCTAGACATTTCTAGTAACATAGTAACATAGTACATAAGGCCGAAAAAAGACATTTGTCCATCCAGTTCGGCCTGTCATCCTACAAGTTGATCCAGAGGAAGGCAAAAAAACCCTGTGAGGTAGAAGCCAATTTTCCTCACTTTAGGGGAATAAAAAATTCCTTCCCGACTCCAATCAGAATAACTCCCTGGATCAACGACCCCTCTCTAGTAGCTATAGCCTGTAATATTATTACACTCCAGAAATACATCCAGGCCCCTCTTGAATTCCTTTATTGTACTAACCATCACCACCTCCTCAGGCAGAGCGTTCCATAGTCTCACTGCTCTTACCGTAAAGAACCCTTTTCTATGTTTGTGTACAAACCTTCTTTCCTCCAAACGCAGAGGATGTCCCCTCGTCACAGTCACAGTCCTGGGGATAAATAGATGATGGGATAGATCTCTGTACTGCCCCCTGATATATTTATACATAGTAATTAGATCTCCCCTCAGTCGTCTTTTTTCTAACGTGAATAACCCTAATTTTGATAATCTTTCAGGGTACTGTAGTTGCCCCATTCCAGTTATTACTTTAGTTGCCCTCCTCTGGACCCTCTCCAGCTCTGCTATGTCTGCCTTGTTTACAGGAGCCCAGAACTGTACACAGTACTCCATGTGTGGTCTGACCAGTGATTTGTAAAGTAGTAGGAATATGTACTCATCACGGGCATCTATGCCCCTTTTGATGCAACCCATTATCTTATTGGCCTTGGCAGCCGCTGCCTGACACTGTTTTTTGCAGCTTAGTTTGCTGTTTATTAAAATTCCTAGATCCTTTTCCATGTCAGTGTTACCGAGTGTTTTACCATTTAGTATGTACGGGTGACTTGCATTATTCCTTCCCATGTGCATAACTTTACATTTCTCAGTGTTAAACCTCATCTGCCACTTATCTGCCCAAGCCTCCAATCTATCCAGATCCCTCTGCAGTAGTATACTGTCCTCTTCAGTGTTAATTACTTTACACAGTTTAGTGTCATCTGCGAAAATTGATATTTTACTATGCAAGCCTTCTACAAGATCATTAATAAATATATTGAAGAGAATAGGGCCCAATACTGACCCCTGAGGTACTCCACTAGTGACAGTGACCCAATCTGAGTGTGTACCGTTAATAACCACCCTCTGTTTTCTATCATTGAGCCAGTTACTTACCCACTTACAGACGTTTTCTCCGAGTCCGAGCATTCTCATTTTATATACTAACCTTTTATGAGGTACAGTGTCAAATGCTTTGGAGAAGTCCAGATACACGACATCCATTGATTCGCCGCTGTCAAGTCTAGTACTTACCTCCTCATAGAAACTGATTAAATTAGTTTGACATGACCGATCCCTCACGAAGCCATGCTGATATGGCGTTATTTGCTTATTTCCCATAAGATGCTCTAACATAGCATCTCTCAGAAAACCTTCAAACAGTTTACCCACAACAGATGTTAAACTTACCGGCCTATAGTTTCCAGGCTCTGTTTTTGGACCCTTTTTGAATATTGGCACCACATTTGCCATGCGCCAATCCTGTGGGACATTCCCTGTCAGTACAGAGTCCGCAAATATCAGAAATAAGGGTCTGGCTATGACATTACTTAATTCCCTTAGGATACGGGGGTGTATGCCATCCGGTCCTGGCGATTTGTCTATTTTGATTTTTTTAAGTCGCTGTTGTACTTCTTCCTGGGTCAGACAGGACACTTTTAATGGTGAATTTATTTCAGCATTCAGCATTTCATCTGACAGTTTATTTTCCTCAGTGAATACATTGGAGAAAAAAATATTTAACAGCTTTGCTTTCTCCTCGTCGCTCTCTGCGACTCCCCCCTCATTACTCTTTAAAGGGCCGACACCTTCAGATTTATACTTTTTAACATTTATATAATTGAAGAACATTTTAGGGTTAGTTTTACTCTGTTTGGCAATTAATCTCTCGGTCTCTAGTTTGGCCGCTTTTATTTGTTTTTTACATGTTCTGTTTTTTTCCTTATAGTTTTTCAGTGCTTCCGTGCTACCCTCCTGTTTTAGGGTTTTATATGCTTTCTTTTTGTCATTTATTGCTTTCTTTACAGTTCTGTTTATCCACATTGGTTTCTTTTTGTTCCTTAACCTTTTATTCCCATACGGTATGTACCTCTCACAATGAGATTTTAGGATGTTTTTAAAGATATCCCATTTTTTGGCTGTATTTTTATTTTTGAGGACTTTGTCCCAGTTAGTTAGGCCTATGGCCTCTCTTAGTTGGCTAAATTTTGCTTTTTTGAAGTTTGGTATTTTTGTTTTTCCCTGTAGAAACGCTATTTTGAATGATAATTGGAAGGTTATTACTTTATGGTCACTATTTCCCAGGTGTCCCCCAACCTGCACGTCTGTTGTTCTGTCAGGTCTATTGGTTAATATTAAGTCCAGTATGGCCGCCCCTCTAGTCGGGTCCTGAACCAGTTGGGAGAGATAATGGTCTTTGGTTATTGCCAAGAATCTGTTTCCTTTATGAGATATACAAGTTTCAGTTTCCCAGTCTATATCTGGGTAGTTGAAGTCCCCCATAATAACCACCTCATTATGATTTGCCGCCTTGTCTATCTCGTTTAGTAGTAGATTTTCTGTGGACTCTGGTATATTAGGTGGTTTATAGTAAACTCCTATTAGTAATTTATTGTTGTTTTTAGCTCCATGTATCTCTACCCACAGTGACTCCACATGTTCATGTCCCTCACTTATATCTTCACGGAGTGTGGGCTTTAGACAAGATTTTACATAAAGGCAGACCCCTCCACCTCTCCGGTTTTGACGATCCTTTCTGAACAGACTGTAACCTTGTACATTAACTGCCCAGTCATAGCTATCATCCAGCCATGTCTCAGTTATTCCCACTATGTCATAGTCCTCCTCACACATCACTAATTCCAGTTCACCAGTTTTATTAGTCAGACTTCTGGCATTAGTATACATACATATCTTGTGTCGTCTGTTACAAAATCTCCACCCCTTTTGTTCTCCTTAACCATTTCCACTCCACAAAAATTTTAACCAATAAAATTTCCATTATGTTTTTCTCTGTAGTGGCGTGACAAAGGGTGTCCTTCATATTTTCGCTGTATATTATATACATGCTCTTGGTACGGCCAACATACACTTTGTTGCAAGGACAGATTATTACATATATTATACCGCTACTGTTGCAGGTTATAAATTGCTTAATGTCCTGCCTATATGAACCTGCTGTGCCTTATACTTGTGTTTTAATTTTATTGTCCCGTGAATTTCTTACATCCCATGCATTTTTTACAAGGGTAGAAACCACATAATTGCTGTAATGCTGACTTTGTAACGTGTGCGCTTGCGATCACCGGCCACTCCACTTCTCACTCTGCGGCTGTTCAGTCACAGCCGGTGCGTCTGCATTCTAATCCTTGCGCATGTTAGGGGCGTGTGTTACGTTACTGGTGTATGCACCGCTGCTGCATATGCCTCACTGGTCGACATCTGAGTGCGGTACACGTGTGCTGGGAGGTCATGGGCCCTTTGGCGGGGGCCACAATCACGGTGGTGCTTGGCAGGGCAGTCTTGCAGTACCTTTCAGTGCACTCAGTTAGGGATTTGAGCGCATATTGCTATGTCCGGTTACGTCTACTGTGTCACTACAACTAGGGAGAAGAATAGTGCTGGCATCAGCTCACACACCAAACTACCTCATGGCCTTCTTATTGTTACATATACATTGGCATCTCCAGATAGCACAAGGGAAACGCATAGTTTGTTTGCATACCCAACACTAGAACCACGGCTCATAGAATCTAGGTATATTAGGTTTCTTTGGGTAAGGTGTAACCGCAGTATTTCTTACAGGTCAGTAGGATCATCTTCCCACGGCACCCTTTTGCCACAACGTGTCTCCTGTTACTTTGTTTCCGGCAGGTAATAATAAAAAAATTTATAATAAAAAATGAAAAATAAATTTTAAAAGAAAAAAAAAAGGGAAAACCCGTCGGGTAAATCATTTATTTATTTTTTTCCTTCAACTCAGAGCGGTAGGGCATACCCGCGTTGGTACAGGTAGGTGACACAGGGTCCTTCTTGGTGCAGGAGTTGTGTCACGGTCTAGAAGCACGAGGGTGATGCACATTCAATACAGGGTATTCTACTCCTGAAAAAATAAAAAAATATATATATATATTTTTTATTAATTATACCTTTCGTTGTCTGTCATGTCCGCAGATCAGTAGGTCCTGTCACGAATACAGGATTCTTTAAGTCCTTCATGGGCATGGTTACGTCACATAGACCTTGCCGCAGGTCTTGTGTCGTCTGTCACGAGTGCTGACGTTCGTGGCCTGTCACAAGTGCAGACGCTCGTGGCCTGTTACCAATAGGTATGCGCAGTCTGTCACTGGTACAGGCGCACGGGGTCTGTCACGACTGCAGGCACCCGAAGTCACAGACGCTCGAAGTCTGTCACGACTACAGACGCTCAAAGTCTGTCACGACTACAGACGCTCGAAGTCTGTCACGACTACAGACGCTCGAAGTCTGTCACGACTACAGACGCTCGAAGTCTGTCACGACTACAGACGCTCGAAGTCTGTCACGACTACAGGCGCTCGCAGTCTGTCACGACTACAGACGCTCGAAGTCTGTCACGACTACAGGTCACGAGGGAATGATATCTCTTTCGGTAGCCTTGGGCTCGTCAACAGGTTCAGGAGTACAATTCCCGCTTCACGGGGCAAGACAGCTATCCTAGTAGCAGGGTCATGTATCACGTATCCGGTGACGCTTGGTGTTGGGAGCACGAGAGTTGGTACCCATAGGTAACTACAGTTTCTTTTAGTTAGGATGTCTCAGCAATCCCTTGGGGAAGGAAGTTTGGCATCCCACAGTAATGAAGACTCCCAATCCGAGAGAGAGGCGGTTCCAGCTATCAGGTCCTGGACTGTGCCAAGGCTCACGCCAGAGCTGTCATGGAGAGGAATTCCTTTTCCAGCCTCCGCCAGGAAAGCGGAACTTTACAGATTGCTGTTTTCAGAACCCCCTGCTTCAGGGGAGGATTCGGTATCAATGAACATGATCCAAACTTCATTGTCACAACTTCACGCAGTAGTCAATACGATGGCATCCTCTCTGTCTCAGTTTCAGACCAGATTAGAGGCAGTAGAAAGTACGGCCTCTACTTCAAATGCTGTCACCCCCAGTGCTGCCGTGCAGCTACTCACCCAGTCCTCAATTGCTGGCTCCCATTTCAACTCTCCTAACATAGCACCATCTCACTTCATTCCGGCCAACATGCGTCAAGACATATTAGATGGTAAGGACGTCAACTTAGCTTCCTTGCTGATAGCCACGGACGAAATACTGGATAACAAGACCATAGCGTGTGGGGAGGTTTCGGTAATTTTGAAGTCCAGAGATGTCAGGCTTAACAGGAAACTCACTGTAGCAGAGTTTGTCCTGGCATTTAGCTTGTTTAGAGATGTGGTGTGCTCGGTGAGTCCTAATAGAAGAGAGGAGCTGGATCTGTATTTATACAAAGTTGTGGATTTAGCCAACAAATATGGCGGTACAGCGTTCTATGAATATCATAGATCGTTTTCAGCCAAAGCTGCAGCTGCGCAGAGACAGTTTCAGCATACCGTTGACTGGTCCATAGTCGATACTGAGCTGTTTTGCCGGCATTTTGCAGGTCTCAAAGCTCCGGCGTGTAGTCACTGCGGCTCTTATTCACATGCAACAGATTGGTGCGCTAGTGCTAAGCCAGAACGTGCACAAAGTAGCCATACCCCCCAACCTCCACTTGCCAGGCTTTCAACAGGCGTAGACAAATTAGGGCGCCCAATCAAATACCTTGGTAAATCACAGATGTAACAACTTTAACACCACAGGTTGTTATTATAATCAGTGTAGGCTGCTGCACTTGTGTACCCTTTGTTTCAGGGCTCATTCCAACACCGTGTGCCCACAGAAAGGGCAGCAGTCAGCATGACTAAGCGTTGTAGATACGGATTTACTGGCCATATATTTGCTAGGCCATCCAGATCAGAGTTGGGCACAATTTTTACTTGATGGTCTTCGGCATGGCTTCCATACTGGTTTGGTGGCACTGCCGCAGGTCACATATGAATGCAAAAACCTGTTGTCAGCCGTCAGAGACCCGGTCTCTATTTCACATTTGCTAGCTGTCGAGTTAGAGAAGGGATACTTGATAGGTCCAATGGCGCAGTCCCCATATGAGTGTTGGAGGGTTAACCCCTATAGGGGTTGTCACAGGGAAATTTTCCAATAAAAAGAGGGTAATTTACGATTTGTCAGCTCCTCATTCACTCTCCATTCCAAGTTTGAATTCGCTGATACCTTCTGAGGAAGTTTCTATGAAATATTCTTCTATCGTCATTCTATCACTAGGCAAGGGGACATGGTTATCAAAAGCCGATATCACGGACGCGTTTAAGTTATTACCCCTTAAACCCCAGCTATGGCAGTGGCATGGCATTAAGTGGCAAGGGCAGTATTATTTTGCGAACAAGTTGACCTTTGGCGCTAAGTTGAGTCCCTGGTTATTTGATCAGTTTGCTCAAAGCTTGCATTGGATACTATCAAATGTTTTTCGGGTTCACCACGTAATCCACTACCTGGAAGACTTCCTATTAATCGAGCCACCCACACAGGTGCCACGAGACCTCACGGTGTTGAGAGGAGTTTTTGAAGATCTTAAGGTCCCCGTAGCGTCCAATAAAGTAGAGGGTCCAGGTAATGTCATTACCTTTTTAGGCATTCGCCTGGACACAGGTAGCATGAAAGCAAGTCTACCTCAGGACAAGTTAATTAGGATCAGAGAGGTAGTACACAAACTCGCACGTGTCAGAGTCACCACTAAAACAGATCTCCAGAGTCTCCTTGGCATGTTAAACTTTGCAATGAGAATAATCCCACAAGGTAGATCATTCATATCCAGGTTGCTGAAGCTTCTACCCATAGCCCCGGATCAGGATAGCATAGTTAGATTAGATCAGGATGCCTTAGCAGATCTCATGATGTGGGATGAATTTTTAGCGCTGTGGAACGGCGTATCATATTTTTTGTTCCCGCTGTATCCAGGCAT
Organism: Bufo bufo; assembly: GCF_905171765.1. NCBI lineage: Eukaryota > Metazoa > Chordata > Amphibia > Anura > Bufonidae > Bufo > Bufo bufo. Next base: position 518,395,233 of record NC_053390.1, on the reverse strand, counting down.
TCCCCGATCGTCCACACGGATGCAGCCTCTTCCACCGGATTCGCGGCCATTTACGGGAAACGGTGGATGGCCAGTCCTTGGCCGCCTGAGGTTTTAGCTATTCCAGGCTTTCTACAGTCATCCCCCCTTTTCGAAATATATCCTATAGTGGCAGCAGCTCGAGTGTGGGGTAGTCTGTGGGGTAATCAGACCGTGTTTTTAACAGATAACGCAGTGCTGGTGGATATCCTCATGAAGGGCAGGTCTGGGTCCATAGAAGTCATGGCATTTCTGAGGAGATTTGTGTGGTTGTCGTTACAGCATAGGTTAAATTTTGTTTGCGCGCATATTCAAGGACAGAGGAATGTTGCTGAAGACGCTCTATCCAGACTTAACGTTCCATTCTTTTTACAGGTTTCTCCAGGGGCAGATCCACTACCAGCCACGATCCCGCAGCACAACCTGCTAGTCATGCATTAGCACCACTACTGCTCACTGCCAGATCCCTGGTGGAACAATCCCTCTCCAAAAATACCTTGAAGGTGTATAAAACAGCCTGGTTGTTATTTAACAAGTTCAGAGTTTCACATCCACCGCTAGATATGGGACACATAACTTACCTAATGGCTTTTATCGGGTTTTGCCACTCAAATCTGAAATTAGCTTACAACACAATCAAGCTATATCTAGCAGGAATCCAGCATCACTGGTATCTGGCTCACCCTGAGCAGCCTTCCTTATTTTCTGCCTATCCCATCAAAGCTATGTTACGGGGTATACAGAAAACCACCTTTCACAAAACCACGGGCCGTCAGCCTTTCACAGGTCCCATGTTTAGGTCAGTCACTGACATGCTACGCGGTTGCCCCTTTGGTCTCGAGATTAGTAGATTAGTGGAAACGGCATTATACCTATCTTTCTACGGCTTCTTAAGACCCAGGGAATTCACGTGTGCAACCACTTCCACTAAGTTTCTCCGTAAGAAAGATTTAATCCGCGATGGTTCAGGGTACTTGCTAAACTTAGAACAATCTAAAGCCGCTCGACCAGGGGAAGTGGTACGTATCAGGTATTTTCCCACCGGTAACCAATGGTGTCCAGTCGAAGTCCTGAACCAATGGTTACTTCATATATGTACGTCGCCACCGGACTCGCCATTGCTGCCTCACAACAGTGCAGCTCTCAGCATTCAGGTTTTCCTCAAGTACGTCAGAACACTCCTTGTCAATATCAATATTAACCCAGCCAGCATCACGGGTCACTCGTTCCGCATCGGTGCCGCCTCAGCCGCCTCCAAGAACAATGTCCCGGTCCATGTCATCAAAAAATTAGGTAGATGGAAGTCCTCGTCGTACCTTACGTACATCCCAGACCCATGTCAGGAAATGTCTGTTGCCTTTCACAATCTGTTGTCGTGATACGTTTTTCAATAAAGGGTAATTACTCTAACGTCTGTACTTTTTGGCCACTTTAGGCTACTTTACAACAGCAGTTATGGCATAATTCTACTGCTTGTTAGTATAAGGGGGTTACGATAGGGCACGCTTTTCTGTTAGCCTATCCGAACACAAGTGTTAGGCAAATGTATTGCCGTATTTGTGTGAGGGGAGGCTCCCTCTCACAGTATAAATCTCACCCCCATAGCCTACATCGCACGGCTCATCGCTTTTCACCCACCCACCCACCCATTCCCCCTTTTTTAATTCTCAGACTACTAAGGTGGCCCACTTTAGGCTACTTTACAACAGCAGTTATGGCATAATTCTACTGCTTGTTAGTATAAGGGGGTTACGATAGGGCACGCTTTTCTGTTAGCCTATCCGAACACAAATATTGGAAATTGGAAAAGTTGCTGCTTAAGTTTTTATAATAGCAATTTGCATATACTCCAGAATGTTATGAAGAGTGATCAGATGAATTGCATAGTCCTTCTTTGCCATGAAAATTAACTTACTCCCAAAAAAAACTTTCCACTGTATTTCATTGCTTTCATTAAAGGACCTGCTGAGATCATTTCAGTAATCATCTTGTTAACTCAGGTGAGAATGTTGACGAGCACAAGGCTGGAGATCATTATGTCAGGCTGATTGGGTTAAAATGGCAGACTTGACATGTTAACCACTACAGGACCGCCGTACGCAGGATTGCGTCCTTGCGGCGGCCCTGTTATTCCGAGTGGACGCGCCGGCACGTCATCTCGCGAGACGCGAGATTTCCTGTGAACGCGCACACACAGGCTGCAGCCTGCCAGCGGCGATCATTCGCTGGCAGGCTGTAGATCCGATTTTTTTTAACCCCTTAAAGGTATATTAGACGCTGTTTTGATAACAGCGTCTAATATACCTGATCCTCTGGTGGTCCCTTTTGCTTGGATCGACCACCAGAGGACACAGGCAGCTCTGTAAAGTAGCACCAAACACCACTACACTACACCCCCCCTGTCACTTATTAACCCCTTATTAACCCTTGATCACCCCATATAGACTCCCTGATCACCCCCCTGTCACTGATTACCCCCCTGTCATTGATCACCCCCCTGTAAGGCTCCATTCAGATGTCCGTATGTGTTTTCCGGATCCGCGGATCCACAAAACACGGACACCGCGGATCCGCAAAACACGGACACCGGCAATATGCTTTCCGCATTTTGCGGATCCACACATTGCCAGAACTATATAGAAAATGCCTTTTCTTGTCCGCAATTGCGGACAAGAATAGGACATGTTCTATAGGCTCTACAAAAAACGCAGTGTTCGCCCGATCAGGCCTGATCTTGTGCGCAAACTTGCGTTCAGTCCGCCCCACCGCAGTGACAGAAATTTTTTTTTTCTGATCACTGCAAAAACACAGTAAAATCGCTGCGGCGCTATAAAAAGATCACTTTTGAGGGGCATGGCGAGTTCATAGAAGATTTTTTTTTTTGTCACAAGTTAGCGGAAATTGATTTTTTTTGTTTTTGTTTTTTTGTTTTTTCTTACAAAGTCTCATATTCCACTAACTTGTGACAAAAAATAAAATCTCACATGAACTCACCATACCCCTCACGGAATTCAAATGCGTAAAATTTTTTAGACATTTATATTCCAGACTTCTTCTCACGCTTTAGGGCCCCTAAAATGCCAGGGCAGTATAAATACCCCACAAGTGACCCCATTTCGGAAAGAAGACACCCCAAGGTATTCGCTGAGGGGCATATTGAGTCCATGAAAGATTGAACTTTTTGTCACAAGTTAGCGGAAAGGGAGACTTTGTGAGAAAAAACAAGAAAAAATCAATTTCCGCTAACTTGTGCCAAAAAAAAAAAAACTTCGATGAACTCGCCATGCCCCTCACGGAATACCTTGGGGTGTCTTCTTTCCAAAATGGGGTCACATGTGGGGTATTTATACTGCCCTGGCATTTTAGGGGCCCTAAAGAGTGAGAAGAAGTCTTGACTCCAAATGTCTAAAATATGCCCTCCTAAAAGGAATTTGGGCCCCTTTGCGCACCTAGGCTGCAAAAAAGTGTCACACATGTGGTATCGCCGTACTCAGGAGAAGTTGGGCAATGTGTTTTGGGGTGTCATTTTACATATACCCATGCTGGGTGAGATAAATATATTGGTCAAATGCCAACTTTGTATAAAAAAATGGGAAAAGTTGTCGTTTAGAGAGATAATTCTCTCACCCAGCATGGGTATATGTAGAAAGACACCCCAAAACACATTGCCCAACTTCTCCTGAGTACGGCGATACCACATGTGTGACACTTTTTTGCAGCCTAGGTGGGCAAAGGGGCCCACATTCCAAAGAGCACCTTTAGGATTTCACAGGGCATTTTTTACACATTTTGATTTCAAACTACTTCTCACGCATTAGGGGCCCTAAAATGCCAGGGCAGTATAACTACCCCACAAGTGACCCCATTTTGGAAAGAAGACACCCCAAGGTATTTGGTGATGGGCATAGTGAGTTCATGGAAGTTTTTATTTTTTTGTCACAAGTTAGTGGAATATGATACTTTGTAAGGAAAAAAATATATAAAAATAAAAATCATCATTTTCCGCTAACTTGTGACAAAAAATAAAAAGTTCTATGAACTCACTATGCCCATCAGCGAATACCTTAGGGTGTCTACTTTCCAAAATGGGGTCATTTGTGGGGGTTTTCTACTGTCTGGGCATTGTAGAACCTCAGGAAACATGACAGGTGCTCAGAAAGTTAGAGCTGCTTCAAAAAGCGGAAATTCACATTTTTGTACCATAGTTTGTAAACGCTATAAGTTTTACCCAAACCATTTTTTTTTTTTTTACCCAAACATTTTTTTTTAACAAAGACATGTAGAACAATAAATTTAGAGAAAAATTTATATAGAAATGTAGTTTTTTAAAAAAAAAATTACAACTGAAATTGAAAAATGTCATTTTGCAAAAATTTCGGTAAATTTCGATTAATAACAAAAAAAAAGTAAAAATGTCAGCAGGAATGAAATACCACCAAATGAAAGCTCTATTAGTGAGAAGAAAAGGAGGTAAAATTCATTTGGGTGGTAAGTTGTATGACTGAGCAATAAACGGTGAAAGTAGTGTAGTGCAGAAGTATAAAAAGTGGTCTAGTCATTAAGTGTGTTTAAGCTAGGGGAGCTGAGGTGGTTAAAAGGAGGGTGATGCTTGAAATCATTGTTCTTCCATTGTTAACCATGGTGACCTGCAAAGAAACGTGTGCAGCCATCATTGCGTTGCATAAAAATGGCTTCACAGGCAAGGATATTGTGGCTACTAAGATTGCACCTCAATCAACAATTTATGGGATCATCAAGAACTTCAAGGAAAGAGGTTCAATTCTTGTTAAGAAGGCTTCAGGGCGTCCAAGAAAGTCCAGCAAGCGCCAGGATCGTCTCCTAAAGAGGATTCAGCTGCGGGATCGGAGTGCCACCAGTACAGAGCTTGCTCAGGAATGGCAGCAGGCAGGTGTGAGCGCATCTGCACGCACAGTGAGGCGAAGACTTTTGGAAGATGGCCTGGTGTCAAGAAGGCCAGCAAAGAAGCCACTTCTCTCCAAAAAAAACATCAGGGACAGATTGATCTTCTGCAGAAAGTATGGTGAATGGACTGCTGAGGACTGGGGCAAAGTCATATTCTCCGATGAAGCCTCTTTCCGATTGTTTGGGGCATCTGGAAAAAGGCTTGTCCGGAGAAGAAAAGGTGAGCGCTACCATCAGTCCTGTGTCATGCCAACAGTAAAGCATCCTGAGACCATTCATGTGTGGGGTTGCTTCTCATCCAAGGGAGTGGGCTCACTCACAATTTTGCCCAAAAACACAGCCATGAATAAAGAATGGTACCAAAACTCCCTCCAACAGCAACTTCTTCCAACAATCCAACAACAGTTTGGTAAAGAACAATGCATTTTCCAGCACGATGGAGCACCGTGCCATAAGGCAAAAGTGATAACTAAGTGGCTCGGGACCAAAACGTTTACATTTTGGGTCCATGGCCTGGAAACTCCCCAGATCTTAATCCCATTGAGAACTTGTGGTCAATCCTCAAGAGGCGGGTGGACAAACAAAAACCCACTAATTCTGACAAACTCCAAGAAGTGATTATGAAAGAATGGGTTGCTATCAGTCAGGAATTGGCCCAGAAGTTGATTGAGAGCATGCCCAGTCGAATTGCAGAGGTCCTGAAAAAGAAGGGCCAACACTGCAAATACTGACTCTTTGCATAAATGTCATGTAATTGTCGATAAAAGCCTTTGAAACGTATGAAGTGCGTGTAATTCTATTTCACTACATCACAGAAACAACTGAAACAAAAGATCTAAAAGCAGTTTAGCAGCAAACTTTGTGAAAACTAATATTTGTGTCATTCTCAAAACTTTTGGCCACGACTGTACACAAATTCCTGCTAGAACCACTACCACTCCCATCCTCCACTCATTCCTCCCTGGCTGCCGTTGCATACTGGCCATGCCAGATTACTGCAGCTCAGCTCCCGTTCAACTGACTTTACGTAGTTGGATTGTGGATTTCTAGATGCATGAAGGAGATAGATGTATCAAAACTAGTAAAAAGGAAAAGTGGAGTATTTGTCTATTACTGCATTCATTTCCCCAAGGTACTCTGAAATCATACATGACATCTGATTCATTGTAGTTGTTTTAAACATCTTATTCCATCTGCCCTGAATATTCCCTAAATCATAATTCCAATTAAAAAAAAGGTTGCCATAATAGCAGTCTGCTTCAGACTCCCCTACTTGCTGATGTGCTCCAGGTAGAAATGCATAAACAATGGCTGGTCTTAGAAATATTAGGTCACTTCACTATTACCACATAACCCTCTCATAACCGAATACCGTCGCATTATGTACCGCTTTTATCCCTGTAAGATAAATACTGGTCTCCAACAAAATGGCTACCGCTGCAGACCACACTATAGAATGTAGGTTGTCCCCTGGTGGCCATTGTATCCTCAAAACTGAGCGCACACGGAAGACACGGTATGGGCTTGTCCCCGGCCCAGGCTAATACCGCAGCTTCCTCTTCCTTCTAGCTGGGTGGGTGAGGATGCAGTCCCCGGGGGAAGAAGATGGAGAGGTGGCCGGGCAGAGGCCAGGAGAACCGGACGAGGTGGACGGAGCCGGTGACTGTGAGAAGGATTATGAGGCGCTGTTTGACCGCTACATTCCCTACAGGTATCCATCCGCGCACCTGGCTGCTGTCATTACACGGACTCATTTTCTCCTTGCACATACTTCCCATGTGCTCTGGTCACAGTGGTGCAGGATGTTATGTATGGGAAAGTGCAGAGCAGTTCGAGGGGAGATCCACCTTTTGTAGTCATTTGTTTCCAGTGGTGAAGGTGGACCACTCCTTTAAATGATTGTGCCCAGGTAACATTTATCAGTTCTTTACTTCTCTATTCACAGAGAACGAAAAGAATGGGCAGATGTGAGCCCAGTTCCTCAAGACGATGGCCCAAGCCCAGTTGTCCAGATCGTTTATAGTGAAAAGTGTAAGTAGGCGTTGATAATGGGCAAACCTATTAGAGGGGCACTACGGGAAGAAAATGAGCATGCGCCAATATCTTGGCCCCTGATGTCATGGACCAGTTGCAGGTGAGGAGTTTGGGATGAATGTACCAAGGTCATGGCCTTTTTGATGACCCGGTAACAAGGCTGGCATACTACAATGGTGGACGTTTCTGGTATAGGGCAGTGATCCCAGAAAAGTTAGCTTCAGCAGACGTCCAATTCTCATAGCTGGACATCCTACGTAAGGCCTCGTTCACATCCGGTTTTCTGCTCTTATGTGCCGTCATAGGAAGGGAATAACCTCATGCAAGCGTTTTACCCTTAGCTGCCCTGTCTGTACTGTGTGTGACAGAATCTGCGCCATATCAGTGCCTAATACATGTGGTATTGCCCTCCACTTTTACTCTTAAAGGGGTTGTCTGAGATTTTGATATTGAGGTAGCAGGACAAGGGGTCTGGCTTAACCACTTCACATCCGGGCCATTACCCCTTCCTGACCAGGCCTAATTTCGCAAATCGGACATATGTCACTTTGTGGTAATAACTTTGGAACGCTTTTACTTATCCAGGCCATTCAGAGATTGTTTTCTCGTGACACATTGTACTTCATGATAGTGGTGAATTTGAGTCAATATATTTCAGATTTATTTATGAAAAATTCCAAAATTTACAAAACATTTAGAAAAATTAGCAAATTTCAATTTCTCTGCTTTTTAAAAACAGAAAGTGATTCCTCCATAAAATATTTATTACTTAACTTGTTATCTACTTTATGTTGCCACCATTTTGGAAATGTCATTTTATTTTATTTTTTTAGGCCGTTAGAAGGCTTAGAAGTTTAGAAGCAATTCTTCCAAAACCCACTTTTTAAGGACCAGTTCAGGTCTGAAGTCACTTTGTGGGGCTTACATAGTGGAAACCCCCCATAAATGACCCCATTTTAGAAACGACATCCCTCAACTTACTCAAAACAGATTTTTACAAACTTTGTTAACCCTTTAGGTGTTCCACAAGAATTAAAGGAAAATGGACATGACATTTCTAAATTTCACTTTTTTGGCAGATTTTCCATTTTAATCTATTTTTTTTCTTTAACACATTGAGGGTTAACAGACAAACAAAACTCAATATTTATTACCCTGATTCTGCGGTTTACAGAAAAACCCCACATGTGGTCGTAAACTGATGTAAGGGCACACGGCAGAGCGCAGAAGAAAAGGAACTCCATATAGTTTTTGGAAGGCAGATTTACCTGAACTGGTTTTTAGATGCCATGTCCCATTTGAAGCCCCCCTGATGGACCCTTAGAGTAGAAACTCAAAAAAAGTGACCCCATTTTGGAAACTAGAAGATAAGGTGCCAGTTTTATTGGTACTATTTTGGGGTACATATCATTTTTAATTGCTCTATTGCATTTTTTGTGAGGCAAGGTAACCAAAAAATGGCTGCTTTAGCACGGTTTTAATTTTTTTATTCTTTACAACAGTCATCTGACAGGGTAAATCTTGTGCTATTTTTATAGACCAAGTAGTTACGGACGCAATGATATCAAATATGTCTACTTTCTTTGTTTCAGTTTTAAATAATAAAGCATTTTTTTAAAAAAAAATTAAGTTTTTGTGTCTCCATTTTCTGAACGCCATATTTTTTTTATTTTTCTGCCGATTTGTCTGGTGCAGGAGCTCGTTTTTTGCAGGAAGGGTTGACGTTTTTATTGGTAACATTTTTGGGTACATATGATGATTTTATTTTATTTTTTTAATCATTCATTATTTCACTTTATGGGGCAAGGTGACCAAAAAATGTTTTGTCATGTGACATTTTTATAGAGCAGATCGTTACAGACATGGCAATACCTAATATGTACTTATTTAAGTTTTACACAATAATAGCATTTTTTTAAACCAAAAAAATTATGTTTTAGTGTCTCTATAGTCTGAGAGCCATAGCTTTTTTTTATTTTTTGACCGATTGTCTTAGTTAGCATCTAATTTTTTGCAGGATGAGGTGAAAGTTTGATACAATTTTGGGGGGCATACGCCTTTTTGATCGCTTGGTGTTGCACGTTATGTGATGTAAGGTGACAAAAAATTGCTTTTTTTGGCACTTTTAAATTTTTTTTTATTTTTTTTTTTTTTTATACGGTGTTCACCTAAGGGGTTAGGTCATGTGATATTTTTATAGAGCTGGTTGTTACAGATGCTGCAATGCCTAATATGTTTACTTATTATTATTTTTTATTTCACTTTAACACAATAATAGCATTTTTGAAACTAAAAAAATGTTTTAATGTCTCCATGTTCTGAGAGCTATAGTTAAATTTTTATTTTTTTTAAAAATAATTTTCTTATGTAGGGGCTCATTTTTTGCGGGATGAGGTGACTGTTTTATTGGTACCGTTTTGTGGGACAGACGCCTTTTTGATCACTTGGATTGCACTTTTTGTGATGGTAAGGTGACAAATGGCTTTTTTTTTTTTTTTAATGGTGTTTATTGGATGGGGTGGATCATGTGATATATTTATAGAGACGGACGTGGCAATACAAATTTTTTTTTATTTATTTTTTACATGTGAAACTTTTTTTATTTATTTTTTTTAAACACTTTATTGTTTTTATTTTACAGTTTGCGTCCCCCCCACAAGACCTTACCTTCACTTACTTTTTTTTTTTCTCTCCCACCATTGGTTTCCCCTGTAACTGGGGCTGACATAGTAGCCCCAGTTAGAGGGGAAATACACCCCCCCAGAGAGGCTGTACAGTAGAATACAGCGCTATACAGCCTCAGTGCAGGGCTGATCGAGGTCTGTAGAAGACCCAACAGCTCCTGCACTCTCCTGGCCCCGGCGGTCACATAGCGCTTCCTGATCTGTATACACAGCGCTCGTTGAGCGGGCAACCCTGATTAGCGTGCAGCTGCGATCTCTGAATGGACGTTCCAGAACGTCCATTCAGAGATGAACATCTACCCATATGACGTTTATATCCTATGGGCGGATGTCAAGTGGTTAAAGGCCCCTCCACTTCTCAGCTGATTGAAGAGACTGCTGTGCTCTGGTAAGTGCCGTGATCTCTTCCTCGGCCAGTGACCGAGGTTTTACTACATTTTTTTCCGGCACAGTAAAATTTTCCTCTTACCATTTTTGGTAATGGCTCTCTAGGGACTGTTAGGTGGATGCTTCCGCCCAGCAGTGAGCCCGGTGACGTAACCGGCACTGATGGGCGGGCTTTAACGCTGCCCTAGGCTGTAAAACTGCTAGAGCAGTGCTAAAGCCCGCTCATGAGTGCCGGTGACATCACTGGGAACACTGCTAGGCAGAAGCCTCCTCCTAGCAGTGTGAAAATATAAACAAACAATGGAGAGAATCGGAGTTAGAGGGTCCGGAGGAACTGTTACTAGTCTAAATATCATCAGGCTATTATAAAGTACAGTCCACTATACTGTATCTTCCCTGTACTTTATCACTTGGCTCTAATTGCCTGCCTGCATTCACTACACACAGCGCGGCAGCCGTCACACTAGCTGCACTACACTGCTGTCGCCTTGTACTGCATGTCAAACTGGCCACCACTCCGGAAATCCACTGCTGCCATGTTTGCCAGTGTCCTTAGGCACTTGAATGGGGCTGAGCTGCCCCCAGGCCACCTGACTGATGAACATGACATCACAAAGTCTAGGAAAAGCAGAGAGAAGGCTGTAGTGCTCAGTTGATCAGTGGGGGCCCTTGGTGTCGGACCCCCACTGATCAGACCCTGATGACTGATCCTGAGGACAGGTCATCAGTATCAAAATCTCAGAAAACCCTTTTAACCTTGCTGAATTTGTTCTTCATGGGCTGCTGTCTGTTCTGCACCATGATGTACGTTTTCGTCATGTAAACTCTGGAGATGAGCAGCAGGATCAGAGAAAACTCTGTTATCAGCAGTCAGCCACTTCAATGCTGCACCGTACAAGGTAGGAAGCCCCCCTTGTAGTGGTCATCACCAGTCTGGTTTTATGAAGAATATTCTCGCCTAAACTGTAGATGATATTAGACCAGTTCAGTGTCTCCTATTTTAGAGCCAGTAAGTAGTGCCATGTGCTGTGATTTTTACATGTTTTACAAATGTCCGTTTAGTACAGGAATGATGACTTTTACCTTTCCAGTCCGTGATGTATATGACTACTTTCGTGCTGTTCTTCAGCGAGATGAGAGGAGTGAAAGGGCCTTCAAACTGACAACTGATGCCATTGAACTAAACGCTGCTAACTACACAGTGTGGTGAGTAACACGCAAGTCAGTACCCAACGGTTCCTATGTTTCCAGACTCCATGGAAATAAGGGCTCTTTTACACGACCGAATCCATGTTTGCAGATCTGCAAAAACACATTTGAGTTCCTCATTTTGCGTACCGGAATATCCTGCCCTATGATAGAAATGCCTATTGTCCAGAAAACAGACAAGAATAGGACATGTTCTGTCTTTTTTTGCAGGGACGCGTAGTGGACATGTGGATGCGCACATTGACATGAATGAGTCCGCATCCGATCCGCAAAATAGTGGAAAGAATGCAGGAACTAAAATACGGTCGTGTGAAATGGGGCCTTAAGCCCCTTTCACACGGGCGAGTTTTCCACGCGGGTGCAATGCGTGAGTTGAACGCATAGCACCCGCACTGAATCCTGAACCATTCACTTCAATGGGGCTGTTCACATGAGCGGTGATTTTAACGCATCACTTGTGCTTTGCATGAAAATCGCAGCATGTTCTATATTCTGCGTTTTTCACGCAACGCAGGCCCCATAGAAATGAATGGGGATGCGTGAAAATCGCATTATTTCATGCATGGTTGCTAGGAGATGTTAGTAAATTGATTAAAGTCAATTTACTGTAATATTACCCCTTATAACATGGTTATAAGGGAAAATAATAGCATTCTTAATACAGAATGCTTTCTAAGATGTGGCTTTAGGGGTTAAAAAATAATAAAAAATTAACTCCCCTCATCCTCTTGTTCGCGCAGCCGGCATCATCTTCTTTCATGACCTGCCAAAGGACCTTTTGACTTAATCGCGCTCACCCGTCAGCGCAGGCCCTGCTGAATGAAGATAGAAGATCCTTCTATCTTCATTCAGCAGGACCTGCGCTGACGTCACCGCGCTCACCATGATTACGTCATCAAAGATCCTTTGGCAGGTCCTGAAAGAAGATGATGCCGGCTGCGCGAACAAGAGGATGAGGTGAGTTAATTTTTATTTATTTTTTTAACCCCTCAATGGACATTTTACTAAGCATTCTGTATTAGGAATGCTATTATTTTCCCTTTATAACCACGTTAGAAGGAATAATATTACAGTAATTAGACTTTAATGGGGTTGCTCATCCCTATCATCTCCTAGCAACCATGCATGAAAATCGCACTGCATCCGCACTTGCTTACGATTTTCACGCAGACCCATTAATTTCTATGGGGCCTGCGTTGCATAAAAAACGCAGAATATAGAACATGCTGCGATTTTCATGCAATGCACAAGTGATGCGGGAAAATCACCGCTCATCTGCACAGCCCCATTGAAGTGAATGGGTCCGGATTCAGTGCGGGTGCAATGTGTTCACCTCATGAATTGCACCCGCGCGGAATACTTGCCCGTGTGAAAGGGGGCTAAAGTGCAAAGCCTTTGTCATGTTGACTTAAACGTACTAAGGACTATAGAGAAATATGTTCGTTCACGTACTTGACACCAATTATTTCAGTAGAAAATTCCAAAAACATTCTTGATTTTTGCAGTTGTGACAACAGCTAAACGTCATGAACGTGACTTCTCTAACCTCCAGCAATCAGGGAAGAATAGAGGGCACTAGGAGAAGAAAATTCAAAGAGCGCCTCCACAGGACAGTATGAAGCAGCAAGTAAAGATTAAAGAGAAACAGGATGACATTTACAAGACTGTTGAGGTTATGGGAGGGGAACAACAACCCAAGCAACATGGAGTGTAGTAAAACCCAGGGTGCCGCTGTCCCTACAACCAGACTGGCAATGCCCTCTTGAGTAGTTTTAGTAGAGAAATGGCCATATTAATCAAGAAGTAAACAAATGTTTATAGTCTCAAGTTTACAACGCGTTTCAGTATACATACCCCGTCATCAGATAAATGAGACTCTTGTGAAAACTTAACACAATGGTGGTTTATATAGGCAAAAATCGCCAAAAACTGTGCCAAGTAAGAGGTCCTAACATGTGCAGGTATTTATCATCACCGCCCAACTCATATCTGCATCCCATGAGGCAAGCTATCCTCCCAAAGTACTAGTTAAGGGGGTTTGTTAGCTTTTATTAAGCGATGGCCTATACTTAAGATAGGTCATCTCTAACTGATTGGCGGGGGTTCGACACCCAACACCCCCATTCAAGTGTAGCTCCATCGCCAGAGGTTGGCACCAGAACTACACAGCGCCAGGTACTGTGTGTTGGAGGTTGGTTATTACTACAGCACTGTAGTAACAAGCTCTGTCTACAGTTGACGGTGCTGTGTAGTTCTGCCGATGGAGCTGCACCCAAACAGCTGAGGGACAAGGGAGTTGGACCCACAGATCAGCCTGCTATGGCCTATCCTAAGGCTTTCCTTTAGTAAAAGCTGCACAACACTTTATATGGCTTGTCCAGCAGTAGAATTTTTTTTTAGAAAAGGTACAAAATGGGTAAAAAATAAAATAAGCATTACTCATTTAATGATCTAGTGCTGTTGCAGGCTCTTATCAGCCCCTCATAGTCTCCACTTCTGGTCCTGTATCGGCACACTGGAATGCCCGCTCAGCCAGTCACTGGCAGAGGTGGGTTACAGCTGCTGAAATTGATTGGACGAGACCACGAAATAAAGACCAGCAGGGTCCATAATTCTGCCCCTTTTCTAAAACAAATGTATCATTTTGGACTAACCTTTTAACACAAACTGCTGCAAAAAGCTTTAACCCTTCAACCAAACACATTCTCTGTGGTTTCTTTTGAAAGGGTTGTGCAGTGCTAGTATACTGATAAGATAGGTCATCGGCATCAGGTCTGACTCCTGCCATCCCCTTGATCAGTTGTTAGAAGAGGCTGCAGCGCTCCTGTGAGTGCTGCGTCCTCTTCACTGTTTAACTGGATGCCGTCTATCCTGTCAATGGGAGGAGCAGTTGTAATTACACTGCACTCCTGCTACAAAGTGGATTCGGGGCTCACATGAGCGCCACAGCCTCTGCATACAACCCAGTGTTCCTTTGTAGAGCACACTTTACTTTTAGCATCTCTCCTTTCCTCTTCATTGTATGTTCTGTTTTGATGAACTTTGAGTCATTTTATCCTCTGTGGTCAGGAAGGTAAATTGTCTGTAGTTGTCTGAACTTTTTTCCCCTATTTTGCATTTTTGTTCAGTGATGCAAGGTGCTTTTATTTTTATGTACATTTTATTTTAGTGATGTCCTTGCAGAGATGTGTGTATTGCTTGGACGTTTATAGTCAATGGTCAGTCCACAATTGGTTAAGATATCTATTATAAAGGTTGTTGTATTGCATAATGTGTTTTATGATTATTCATCTCATTTTCTTGAAACCCCCCTACTTGTAAAGTTTTTGGTGATTATTTTTTCTTTTTTCTTTTGATTGGTTTTACACATGTCTCTTTTATCTGACAGAGATATCTACCTCAAAGCGCATTGTAAAATCTTGAGGATAAACTCATAAAACTTCATGATTAACTTGGACTTTGTCCACTGAAATTACTTGTCATACCAGTACTGTAACCACAAGATCAAGTGGCACACTGGAAATATTGGATATATGGATTTAAAATGGCATTAATGCTGTATTCACTATGTGAGGTTCCTAGCACATATTTAATAACTGTGAGAGGCCATCTGGCCTGGCTATGTGATCTGTTCTAGATAAGACCCTACATAAAACTGACTTTATTTTCTAAGGCTACTTTCACACTGGCGTTTTGGTTTCCGTTTGTGAGATCCGTTCAGAGATCTCACAAACGGTCCAAATCGGATCAGTTTTGCCCTTAACCACCTCAGCTCCCAGTGCTTAAACACCCTGAAAGACCAGGCCACTTTTTACACTTCTGACCTACACTACTTTCACCGTTTATTGCTCGGTCATGCAACTTACCACCCAAATGAATTTTACCTCCTTTTCTTCTTACTAATAGAGCTTTCATTTGGTGGTATTTCATTGCTGCTGACATTTTTACTTTTTTTGTTATTAATCGAAATTTAACGATTTTTTTGCAAAAAAATGAAATTTTTCACTTTCAGTTGTAAAATTTTGCAAAAAAAACGAGATCCATATATAAATTTTGCTCTAAATTTATTGTTCTACATGTCTGATAACAAAAAAATGTTTGGGTAAAAGTTATAGCGTTTACAAACTATGGTACAAAAATGTGAATGTCCGCTTTTTGAAGCAGCTCTGACTTTCTGAGCACCTGTCATGTTTCCTGAGGTTCTACAATGCCCAGACAGTACAAACACCCCACAAATGACCCCATTTCGGAAAGTAGACACCCTCAGGTATTCACTGATGTGCATAGTGAGTTCATAGAACTTTTTATTTTTTGTCACAAGTTAGTGGAAAATGATGATTATTTTTTTTTTTTTTTCTTACAAAGTCTCATATTCCACTAACTTGTGACAAAAAATAAAAACTTCCATGAACTCACTATGCCCATCAGCGAATACCTTGAGGTGTCTTCTTTCCAAAATGGGGTCACTTGTGGGGTAGTTATACTGCCCTGGCATTCTAGGGGCCCAAATGTGTGGTAAGGAGTTTGAAATCAAATTCTGTAAAAAATGGCCAGTGAAATCCGAAAGGTGCTCTTTGGAATGTGGGCCCCTTTGCCCACCTAGGCTGCAAAAAAGTGTCACACATGTGGTATCTCCGTATTCAGGAGAAGTTGGGGAATGTGTTTTGGGGTGTCATTTTACATATACTCATGCTGGGTGAGAGATATATCTTGGCAAAAGACAACTTTTCCCTTTTTTTTTTTATACAAAGTTGGCATTTGACCAAGATATTTATCTCACCCAGCATGGGTATATGTAAAATGACACCCCAAAACACATTCCCCAACTTCTCCTGAATACGGAGATACCACATGTGTGACACTTTTTTGCAGCCTAGGTGGGCAAAGGGGCCCAAATTCCTTTTAGGAGGGCATTTTTAGACATTTGGATACCAGACTTCTTCTCACGCTTTGTGGCCCCTAAAATGCCAGGGCAGTATAAATACCCCACATGTGACCCCATTTTGGAAAGACACCCCAAGGTATTCAATGAGGGGCATGGCGAGTTCATAGAAAAAAAAATTTTTGGGCACAAGTTAGCGGAAATTGATTTTTTTTGAGGTTTTTTTCTCAGTCTCCCTTTCCGCTAACTTGGGACAAAAATTTCAATCTTTTATGGACTCAATATGCCCCTCAGCGAATACCTTGGGGTGTCTTCTTTCCAAAATGGGGTCACTTGTGGGGTGTTTGTACTGCCCTGGCATTTGAGGGTCTCCGCAATCATTACATGTATGCCCAGCATTAGGAGTTTCTGCTATTCTCCTTATATTAAGCATACGGGTAATGATTTTTTTTTTTTTCGTTCAGCCTCTGGGCTGAAAGAAAAAAATGAACGGCACAGATTTCTTCATTCGCATCGATCAATGTGTATGAAAAAATCTCTGCCTAAAAAAGAAAAAGGAGGGGAAAGGCGTCTGCCAGGACATAGGAGCTCCGCCCAACATCCATACCCACTTAGCTCGTATGCCCTGGCAAACCAGATTTCTCCATTCACATCAATCGATGTGGATGAATAAATCATTGCCGGGATTTTTTTTTTTTTTATATATATATACAAAGTGTTTGCCAAAGTATATGACCACCGCCACCTCCTCAGCTCATATGCCTCGGCAAACGTATCTTTTACTGCAGAGGAGAAATCTCGTCTTGCAGCGCCGCATACACCGACTTGCGTGTAATCTGACAGCAGCGCATTTCTTCTGTCTGAATGCACATCAGTGCTGCAGCTAGTCGATCGGTTGGTCCACCTGGAAGGTAAAAAAAACAAAACAAAAAAGAAAAAACCAGGCCGCAACACAATAATTTTATTAACTTTTGAACAGAACATATAAACTTTTTTTAACTGAACGTTAACTTTTATACTTACCGGTATTTTTTTTTTTTGTTTAGTTTTTTTTACCTTTATAGAACAAACCTCTCCTTCCCCATGGGACAATGTGCAAAGCGCAAATCGCCCAAAGATGTGGCGAAGTACGTTATGCACTTCATCCCAGGTGAAAGGAGAGGTTTGCAGCAGCTGTGAGTAAAAGGGCCCTAATAGCCCTGTGTGCCTGTCCTGTGAGATGTGATCCCTATGCTAGGTGTACCTGTGTGTGGTACTTCCGGAAACACTCTCCAAAGCATAGGGCAGGGTGGTCAGGACAGAAATAGCGGGTGTCACGCCTTATTCCACTCCTGCTACAGACACTACCTCTTTTTCGGGGTGACGGTTGGGTTGAGGTACCAGGAACGACACTGGGGAAATGTCGCTCTTGTAGACGGCTAGCTACACTGGTGGATGGGGCCACGGAACCTCCTGGATAAAGGAGGTTCTCAATGATCTCTTCCTGGAATTTGAGGAAGGATCCTGTTCTCCCAGCCTTACTGTAGAGAACAAAACTATTGTACAGCGCCAATTGAATTAAATATACAGACACCTTCTTATACCAGCGTCTGGTGCGTCGGGAAACTAAATACGGAGACAACATCTGGTCATTGAAGTCCACCCCTCCCATGAGCAAATTATAGTCGTGGACTGAGAGGGGCTTTTCAATGACACGGGTTGCTCGCTCAATTTGGATTGTCGTGTCTGCGTGAATGAGGAGAGCATGTAAACGTCACGCTTGTCTTTCCATTTCACCGCGAGCAGTTCTTCGTTACACAAGGCAGCCCTCTCCCCCCTTGCAAGACGGGTGGTTACAAGCCGTTGGGGAAAGCCCACGCGACTAGTTCGCGCGGTGCCACAGGCGCAAATCCGTTCTAGAAACAAATGCCTAAAGAGGGCCACACTTGTGTAGAAATTGTCCACATAAAGATGGTACCCCTTGCCGAATAAGGGTGACACCAAGTCCCAGACTGTCTTCCCACTGCTCCCCAGGTAGTCAGGGCAACCGACCGGCTCCAGGGTCTGATCTTTTCCCTCATAGATCTGAAATTTGTGGGTATAGCCTGAGCTTATACAATTTGACCCCATACCGGGCACGCTTGCTTGGGATGTATTGTTTGAAGCCAAGGCACCCGGTAAAATGTATTAGGGACTCGTCTACGCAGATGTTTTGCTCGGGGGTATACAAATCTGCAAATTTCTGGTTGAAATGGTCTATGAGGGGCCGAATTTTGTGGAGCCGGTCAAAAGCTGGGTGGCCTCTGGGTCGGGAGGTGGTGTTGTCGCTAAAGTGCAGGAAACGCAGGATGGTCTCAAAACGTGCCCTGGACATAGCAGCAGAGAACATGGGCATGTCATGAATTGGGTTCGTGGACCAATATGACCGCAATTCATGCTTTTTAGTTAGACCCATGTTGAGGAGAAGGCCCAAAAAATTTTTAATTTCGGAAACTTGGACTGGTTTCCACCGGAAAGGCTGGGCATAATAGCTTCCCGGGTTGGCGGATATAAATTGTGTGGCATACCGGTTTGTCTCTGCCACGACTAAGTCCAAGAGCTCCGCAGTCAAGAACAGCTCAAAAAATCCCAGGGCCGAACCGATCTGAGCCGTCTCAACCCGAACTCCAGACTGGGCGGTGAAAGGGGGAACTAATGGTGTGGCTGAAGTTGGTGACTGCCAATCAGGGTTTGCCAGCACCTCAGGGACTCTAGGGGGTCTACGGGCCTGTCTGTGCGGTGGCTGCGACGGGGTAACTACTGCACGTGCCACCGTACCAGCTTCAACTGCCCTTCTGGTGCTCGCCACGTCACCATGTTGTACGGCAGTGCTGGTACTAGGTCCAGGGAGGGCTGCGCTGCTGGTGTATGCCTCACCACGTGATCCGGCAGCGCCAGCCCCACTCTGCTGCTCTTGAAGCGGATCCTGCACAACCTGTGGTCTAGCGACACGGGGCCGGGTACGCCTGGTGCTGTCAGGGACCTCAACCTCCTCGTCCGAACTTTGGGTCAGAGAGCCACTGCTTTCTACAGGTTCATATTCTGACCCGCTAGATTCCTCAGATGAGGGTTCCCATTCCTTATCCGACTGGGTCAGAATCCTTTAGGCCTCTTCAGAAGAATACCCCCTGTTTGACATTTTGGACTACTAAATTTAGGGGTATTCCCTGAGGCTACCCAAGAAAAAAAGCAAGCCTGTCTTACAAAGGGGAGGCTAGCGAAGTACCGGAGGCCGCTGCGGTTGATAAAAAATATCAAAACTGATTTTTTTATCGCCGCAGTGCGTGTAAAGTGAATGTGCAGTGATCAAAAAATATATATTTTTTGTCACTGCGGTGGGGCGGGCGTGGGTGAACGCACGTGTGGGCGACCGATCAGGCCTGATCGGGCAAACACTGTGTTTTGGGTGGAGGGTGAGCTAAGGTGACACTAATACTATTATAGATCTGACCGTGATCAGTTTTGATCACTTACAGATACTATAAAAGTACAAATGCTGATTAGCGATACGCTAAACAGCGAATAAGTGACTGCGGTGGGCTGGGCGCTAACTACCTAACCAAGGGACCTAAACTATCCTAAAACCTATCAGTCAATACGAGTGGGAAAAAAAAGTGACAGTTTACACTGATCACTTTTTTCCTTTCACTAGGTGATTGACAGGGGTGATCAAAGGGTTAATTGGGGTGCAGGGGGTGATCTGGGGCTAAGGTGTAGTGTTGGTGCTACTCACTGTGAAAGTCTGCTCCTCTGCTGGATCCAACCGACGAAAAGGACCAGCAGAGGAGCAGAGAAGCCATATAACAGATCATATTTACTAATATGATCTGTTATATGACTTGTGATTGGATTTTTTGAAAATCGCCAGCCAATGATCGTAGCTGGCAGGCTGGTGACGAACTTGTCCTTTAACCTTTGCCGGCCCACGATTCGCATGCGCGGGCCGGCTTTGAGCGAAATCTCGCGTCTCGCGAGATGACGCGTATATGCGTGACTCTGCGCAGCGCTGCCACCTCCGGAACGCGAATCTGCGTTAGGCGGTCCGGAGGTGGTTAATGCATTCTAAATGGATAAGAATCCGCTCAGAAGGCATCAGTTTGGCTCCATTCCGCTTTGGAGGCGGACATCAAAACGCTGCTTGTCTGACGAAACTGAGCCAAACGGATCCGTCCGGACACACAATGTAAGTCAATGGGGACGGATTCGTTTTTACTGACACAATATGACACAATAGAAAACGGATCCGTCCTCCATTGACTTTCAACGGAGTTTAAGAAGGATCCATTTTGGCTATGTTAAAGATAATACAAACGGATCCGTTCTGAACGGATGCAGGCGGTTGCATTATCTGAACTAATGAGTTTGTGCGGATCCATGATGGATCCGCACCAAACGCGAGTGTGAAAGTAGCCTAAATGAAAATAGAGAATGTAGGATCCAGCTATATTTTGCTGTAATTATAAAGCCTTGGACAGGTGTTTAGGGTGCATGACCTAGACAGAGGCAGACAGATCCTCATACGCGCAATGCAGAAGATACAGTGCTAGGCCACGTCCACACTAGCATTTACACTTCCGGTATTTTCTCCTGGCAAAGGAACAATACCGGAATTGCCAGATCTGGCACTATGTGATATAGTACAAAGTCACCTCAAGTCCACCACTGCAGGGTTATCCAGGAAATAATATTTATGACTTGTGCTCAGGATAGGTCATTAGTATCAGATCTGCAGGAATGCGACACCCGGGACCCCCGCCAATCAGCTGTTAGAGGCCTTGAGCGCTTTAGCCTCTTCCTAAGAGCAAGGAATAGTCACAAGAGCTTCAGTAGGTACATCTTTTTTTGTTTTATTCAGCAAATAACGATTTACCTACTGAAGCTTATTGACTGTTCCTTGCTATGAAGGGTGAAATTATTTGACCTTGTTCCTTTCCTCCTGGGAGATCAGGCATCTCCATCTTGAGGCATCCTACCCGCTGGCTGCATACCTCACAGCTTGAATGTTATCCTAATAGGCTCAACACAATTGAAAGCTTGTATCGTAGCACAGTCATTTCCAGGATAACTCCTTTAAGACTGTCCTCTCAGTCTCATGGATTCTATGGATTAGGGACATTAGAGCATGTCTGCAGGGATGTCCAGATGGGGCAACACTTGTAATAAAATGTAGCCTCAAAGCTAGCAGCTGGGAAGGGTTCCAACTTTCTGATATACTCCTTGTCCCACCCTATCCTACTTTGTGGGCAGCAGCAGTGAAAATGTAGAGCGCGTCTCGGTTCTTTTGAGACACCTTGTCTAGAAGTGACTAAAATATGGGTTAAAGGGACACTGACAGGCCAAATCAGCATATATAGTTATATATATGACATTACAGGTCTTATACAGTCTATTAAAAGCATCTAAGTGTCCCCCCTGTCCACCTTATAAAGAGCGAAATATAAAGTTTTATAACCTGCCTGTCTCGTCACCAATCTGCCCAAGGGGCGGCGTTTCATCTCAAAATGTGCCCAGCCAGCCGCTCCCAACTGCCATTCTGAAGCCCCGCCCAGCTCATCAATATTCACTCCGCTGGGCGGCGGCTACAACTCCCCAGTCACGATCCTGCGCATGGGCAATTGAATCCTCCTGGCATCGTTCATGTCTAATCTTCGAGGCCGCTGCAGCCTCTGCCTCATGTGCATGCGCCAGGCACTGTTCAGAGCAGCGCTTCAGAGCGCTGCTCACTCACATCTCATTTACAATTGCAGGGAAATAAATGTATAACAGAAACTAATGGGGGGAACATTATTTACCTTTTTATTATGAAAAATTGGTCCACCAGAAATTGACACTAGACGTACTCGAACCTCAAACTCTTCCTCCGCCTCTCTTTGTCTGCACTGTGTACACACAGACAATGAGGGCGGAGTGAAGATTTGGAGGTCGGACGCACTATCATTAACCCCTTTTGAGATGTGAGTGAGCAGTGCTCTGAAGCGCTGCTCTGAACAGTGCATGGCGCATGCGCATGAGGCAGAGGCTGCAGCGGCCTCGAAGACGCAGGCTGGGTGTGTACGCAGGCGTGATGTAACCACGGCGGGGCGCAGGCGCAGAAGATTAGACATGAACGATGCCAGGAGGATTCAATTGCCCATGCGCAGGATCGTGACTGGGGAGAGTTGTAGCCGCCGCCCAGCGAAGTGAATATTGATGAGCTGGGCGGGGCTTCAGAACGGCAGTTGGGAGCAGCTGGCTGGGCGCATTTTGAGATGAAACGCCGCCCCTTGGGCAGATTGGTGACGAGACAGGCAGGTTATAAAACTTTATATTTCGGTATTTATAAGGTGGACAGTAGAGCTCTCTAGAACACTTTCTGGATAAAATATCTAGGACCTGTTTCGACTACATCTATATTCTACAAATTTTCCCCCACAAGTCCTGAAATTGAGGCAGCATCAAAACTGCATTACAATGGATGTCTATGGGGCAGCTTCTACGATTGTGTTGGACCTCTTTTAAAGAGGACCTTTCACCACTCCTGACATGCCCGTTTTAATAGCTTCATGCATTCCCAGTGTAATAACCATTCTGGAGCATCTATTCTTATGACTCTATGTTGTGCCATTCCTGTATTATTTCTACTAGAAGTTATAAATGAATTGCTAGCAGTCTGCAGTAAGGGTACAGAGGGGTGGTAACCAGTTGGGGGTGTGTACCTGCACAGACTCACTATCCAATCAGTGCTGCTGGTGTCAGACCGTGCAGGTACACCCCCCCCCCCCCCCCAACTGGTTACCACCCCTCTGTACCCTTACTGCAGACTGCTAGCAATTCATTTATAACTTCAGGTAGAAATAATAAAGGAATGGCACAACACACAGTCATAAGAATAGATGCTCCAGAATTGTTATTACATGAGGAATGCATGAAGCTATTAAAAACCGGCATGTCAGGGGCGGTGAAAGGTCCTCTTTAAGACTTGATGAATTGCATGAAAAGCGACAAGAAGCATAGCAATATGTCCTGTTACGCCATATGGAGGTTCTGTGCACCTGAAACCTCCCCTATGTGGCCTTACTTTAATTTGCAAAATGAAAGTTCCATTATAGTTTTGCCTTTCTTTTTCCTACCACTATTTTTGTTTGTATGAATGGCAGTTGTTGCCCATATTATGCTTTGTATCACAGGCATTACAGAAGGGTACTTTTGCAGTCACTGAAAATGGACCTACGTGAGGAAATGAACTACATTACAGCAATAATTGAGGACCAGCCAAAAAATTATCAAGTCTGGTAAGTGTAAATTTGAAATTGCTGAAGAAGCTAGGAAGTGACAAACAGTCATGGGTACCATATCACAATTCTTTGTCCATTATTAGATTGCAGAACTTTCAGGGACATACAGAAATGTACTGTACTTGTGCATCTGCAAATCTACATTCACAAAGAATGTCAAGATATTACACTACAGGCTTGCTCCAGGCATTATATTTTTATCTTGGTAGTGCCTATAACAGTTCATTCACTTCACTGGTCCTCAAGCTCTATGTGACGGCCCAGCCTAAAACACGACAGATGTTTTTTTTTGTCTGTAAAAGCCGTACAGTCCTGCTGACACTACTGAAATCTTCAGTGGAAGTTAGAATTGAACTGAACTGATATCAAAGTGGCAAGTATGGTTGACTGGACTAAAGGCCCTTTTTACAAAGGCCAAGGATTGGGGGAATTATTAGCAATGAGTATATGAACACTTGTTCGCTATTGACCCTTGGCATCTAGGGGGATAACCCCTTGATGACATCTGCCATATATATACTGCAGATGTCATCGCTTTAAAGATGGCCTGCTCTGGAGCGGAGTGTGTGCCATAGCTGCCAGGTTCCTGCTGTTTCACAGCAGACACCCGGCATTAGTGTCTGTAATCGGCAATAACGTTAATCGCAGTCCTTCAAAGGGAACCTGTCATCAACTTTATGCTGACCTCACTGAGGGCAGTATAAAGTAGTGACTGAAATGTTGATTTCAGCGGTGTGTCACTCATCAGCTAAAAGTAAGTGGTTGCCGAGAACCAGCATCATAATCCTTGCAGCCCAGGCCTTGAGAAGAGTCAAATCTACTTGAGAAGAGTCCTGGTTATTCATAATCTCCTGCTCTACCGCCCATCTGCTGATGATTGGCAGTTCTCTCCTAGAGAGAAAGGGAGAAAACTAGGTAGAAGCCTCTCCGTCATCAGCAGGTGGGCAGGAGAGCAGGAATTTATAAATAACCAGGACTCTTCTCAGGTGGCTGGGACTCTTTTTCAGGGCCAGTCTGCAATGATTGTGGTGTTGGTTCTCGGCAACCACTTACTTTTAACATATAAATGACAGACCACTGAAATCAACTCACCTGTCTCTACTTTATACTGCCGTTAGTATGGGCAGCATAAAGTTGATGACAGGTTCCCTTTAACTCCTCAGATGCTCTGGTCAAAAGTGACTACGGCATCTGAGTGCATGAAAACATGGTAGCACTGCTATCTCAGCAAGGGGAAGGCATTCCTTAGGGTACTTTCACACTTGCGTTGTTTGACTCCGGCAGTCAGTTCAGTTGCCTGAACTGCTGCCTGATCAGGCAAACTGTATGCAAAAGCATGTAATTTTTTCTGACTGATCAGGCATTTTTCAGACTGATCAGGATCCTGATCAGTCAGAAAAATGCATTGCAATACCGGATCCGTTTTTCCGGTGTCATCAGGCAAAACGGATCCGGTATTTATTTTCTTCTCATTTTTAAAGGTCTGCGCATGCGCAGACCGGAAGGACGGATCCGGCATTCCGGTATTTTGAATGCCGGATCAGGCACTAATACATTCCTATGGAAAAAAAGGCAAGTCTTCAGCTAAGGCTACTTTCACACTAGCGTTCAGAGCGGGTCCGTCTGATGTTTCATCAGACGGATCCGCTCCTATAATGCAGACGTTTGCATCCGTTCAGAACGGATCCGTCTGCATTATAACTTAGAAAAATTTCTAAGTGTGAAAGTAGCCTGAACGGATCCGTCCAGACTTTACATTGAAAGTCAATGGGGGCGGATCCGTTTGAAGATTGAGCCATATAGTGTCATCTTCAAACGGATCCGTCCTCATTGACTTACATTGTAAGTCTGGACGGATCCGCTTGCCTCCGCACGGCCAGGCGGACACCCGAACGCTGCAAGCAGCGTTCAGGTGTCCGCCTGCTGAGCGGAGCAGAGGCTGAACGCTGCCAGACTGATGCATTCCGAGCGGATCCGCATCCACTCAGAATGCATTAGGGCTGGACGGATGTGTTCAGGGCCGCTTGTGAGCCCCTTCAAACGGAGCTCACAAGCGGAGCCCCGAACGCTAGTGTGAAAGTAGCCTAAGCCAGTCATTGTTTGAGGCGGGTCACCGCGGTGGTAAACCCTTTTAATGGGTACATAGCATACTAAAAATATATCCATTAGGAAGTTTAAGGAGCTCTGAGATTAGAAACTTATGATGAGAAACTGGTGTTTATCCTGATTTTAATATATGGTTATTCTTTCACCTTTTAGGCACCACAGAAGAGTCCTTGTTGAATTGCTAAAAGATCCTTCAGAAGAACTTGATTTTGTTGCAGATATCTTAAACCAGGACTCTAAGAACTATCATGCTTGGCAGCACAGGCAGTGGGTCATTCAGGTACCTTGTCACTCAGAGCTGGAGCAATGATTTAGTTAGTTTTGAGGCCCAGAATAGGCAATATGTCATTTTTATTTTATTTTTTATTGTACAATGACCTTTGTATAGATGATACTCCAAAAAACCAATGGCAGAATTGGGAGTTTCCATTACATCCCACAAATTTTTTAATGATTTCCAGAACATTAAACGGAATATCTCGCAATATTAGGGTAAAGTTTGCCTTATTGGTTTCCTTTGTTGGGCAGGATGAACCTAAAATGCACTCTAACCTTTACAGGTAAACTTAAAGGGAACTTGTCATCAACGTTATGCTGCCCATACTAACGGCAGAATAAAGTAGAGAAAGGTGAGTTGATTTCAGCGATCTGTCATTTAAAAGTTAAAAGTAAGTGGTTGCCAAGAACCAACATCACAATCATTGCAGACTGGGCCTGGAAAAGAGTCCCGGCCACCTGAGAAGAGTCCTGGTTATACATGAAGTCCTGCTCTCCTGCCCACCTGCTGATGACTTACAGTCTTCTACCTAGTTTTCTACCTTTCTCTCTAGGAGAGAACTGCCAATCATCAGCAGATGGGCGGTAGAGCAGGAGATTAGGAATAACCATTACTCTTCTCAAGTAGATTTGACTCTTTTCAAGGCCTGTTTTGCAGTTCTTATGATGCTGGTTCTCGGCAACCACTTACTTTTAGCTGATGAGTGACACACCGCTGATGAAGTCAGCATTTCTGTCACTAATGTATGCTGCCCTCAGTGAGGTCAACATAAAGTTAATGACAGGTTCCCTTTAATGTGACCTTCTCTAAACTTTTGAATGCAAATGTCCAAGTGTTCAATGTTTTAGGTACTTTTTGCACATCTTGCTGTTCTCTAACAAGGAGCTTAACTGCAAAATTCACAACAGGTGTTTGATCCACTTCCTGGTTCAATTAGAATTGGTATTTAAACAGTCCTCATCATGCTGTTCACATTTTAACATCATTAGACCAAGACGACACCTAAAAATTTATCCACAGTACCTCGCCATTGCGAGGCTTCAAGCAGGATGTTCTCAGACGGAAGTGGCCACTGAGAGTGTCAGTGTCATCAGCAGGTTGCAACAGAGATACAGAGGGACTGGAAGAGTCACAGAAAGCCATAGAAGTGGAAGTCCTTTGGCCACATCCAACACTCATGACTGCTTCATTGTGAACAATGCCCTGCGGAACCGGATGATGAATACCACACAACTCCAGGCACATTTAAGGGAGGTGAGAGGCACCCAATTGTCACGTCAAACCATTGGAAACTGTTTACATCAGTGTGGTCTGCGTACTAGATGACCTGCAAGGTACCTGACCACAGGCATTCTTGTCTTGCATGGACCAGGGATCATCTACGCTGGTCAAGGGATCAGTGGGCCTCAGTGCTGTTCGCTGATGAAAGTCTATTCACACTGAACAGAAATGATGGCCGCCATCGATGTTGGAGACGTTAAGGAAAGCGCTATGCATCAGGCACTGTTGTCACCAGACGAGCCTTTGGTGGTGATGTTACAGTGTGGGCAGGTGTGTCTAGACAATACAGAACTGTCCTAGACTTTGTGACTGGTACAGTGACAATCCCATACTACTTGAATAACATCATTAATCCAGTCATTGTGCCTCTGCATGAACAACACAAGCCTAATTTCATTTTCATGGATGAGAACGTGTCAGCTCATCGAGGTCGCATTATTAGGAAACGGCTGTTGGAGACTGGGATACCTCAAATGGAGTGGCCTGCACTTTCTTCAGACCTGAATCCCATTGAAAACCTATGAGATCAGCTAAGTCACTGTGTTGAGGCTCGTAACTGTACCCCAGAACCTCAATGACCTGAGGGCCACCCTTCAAGAAAAGTGGAATGCCATGCCTCAGCAGACAATAAGTCGACTTGTGAACAGCATGAGACGTCTTTGTCAAGCTGTAATTGATGCTCAAGGCCACATGACATTTTTGTTTGAGATGAGAAAAACACCATTGCATGCTTCTTCTTAAATGCCCTACTTTCATGATATAATATCACTGTTTCACATTTTTACGTCTTTATATCGTACATTTACATAATATCACCTACACTTTGGGGGAGATTTATCAGCTCCCTTGCACCTGAAAAGTGGTGGTAAAAAATTGTTGCATCTTTTATGCCAACCTCACCACTTTCCTTAAAGAGGGCATGGCAACGATGGTTAGGGGGTTAGACCAGCCTCCGCAACGAAGTTATGAACAAAGCCAGAAATCTACAGCAACTCTGAGCTGTCATAGATCTGAGGCGCACGGACAGCCAGAGGATGTGCCTAATTTATGTCGAGGCGTGCACCCTCCGGCAGCCCAGAGGATATCTCGATAAATCTCCCCTTTTGTGTTTCCTTAGTAATACTAGGCAGGTTTATACTATAGTAATCGATCTTCATTTTTGGCATTCTAAGATTTTATTTATTCTTTCTTTTTTTATAGGAGTTCAATTTGTGGGAAGGTGAATTGCAGTTTGTTGACCTGTTGTTAGCACGAGATCTCCGAAACAATTCTGCATGGAACCAAAGATACTTTATTATTTCTAATACATCGGGGTATAGCAATCCCCAGATTCTGGAAAGAGAGGTCCAGTAAGTAATATATATATATATATATATATATATATATATATATATATATATTTTTTTTTTTTTCTTGAGTGGCATTTTTTATGTTTTTCAGAACGTTATTTCTAGCCATAATACACCCCTGTTAGCCAAACACTCCTTTGGCAGGCAAACTACACATAAGTCCAGTACATCGATCAACATGGAATTAATCACAACAGCTTCCTTTAGCCCTTACTCAGGTCAGAAGCGGATAGTAACTTAATAGTACGAATAGCACCCAATAGATTATGTCATGGAATAATAAAGAGTACTTCATACACACCTTCATCGGCCAGAGACAAACACCACTACCTCCTAGGGTATCAGCTTTTGGGCTACAATCCAGGGATCCCAAATCTTCATGAACCGGTTGGGGGTCCCTCGTCGCTCATATATAAACTTGTATAACTCAAGGTCAGTATTGACTAGTTGTATCCATTCTTGTACAGTAGGATTCTTAGGGGGTTTCCAATTTAGGAGGATGGTTTTCCTAGCATAGAACAAGAGTATTCTGTATAGTTTCCTACCGAATTTGGTGGGAACAACCTCATTAGCTATCTCCAGCAGACTCGTCAGTGCAGTACAGACAATAGGAAAACCCAGTTTATCATTAATGTAGGCATGAATCCCTTCCCAGAAGCTATAGATGACCGGAAACTGCCAAATCATATGAATTGGGCAGCACTTTTCATATGCACACCGTGTACATTGAGGGTCTGGTAATTTACCCATTTTGAATAGTCTCTCAGGGGTATAGTATATCCTATGAAGCCACTTTGCTTGAATCAACTGATCTCTAGCACTCACCACTGTGGATCTCCATGTATGGCTAAATTCTTTAATATGTGTATCTTCTAGATTTTCTACATCCCTTCTCCACTTGACAAATGAGTTATTGAGGGGAGAATCCTGTAACATCATTTAGCGATGCATAGAGAGCCGACACTGGTTTGACCAAAGGAACCCTCCTAACTACTGCTTCAGAGGTTCTCTACCAAACTGCGCATGACAGGCATGTCTAAGCTGAAAGTATCTGTACAGACTATGTTGGGGCAAATTAAACTCCTGTTTCAGGCTGCTAAAAGATCTTAAAAAACCCTATTATATAGTTGGGTAAGATGGCGCACCCCTTTTTGGGGCCAAAATTAAAATTCTATTAATAAGAACAATTACGGTAACCCTCTATTTTTCTACAAAGGCAAATATGGTGACCAAGTAGCACTATTTTCGCCTGAGTTGCTCATCTGACTCCATTTAACCCAGATCTTGACTGTCGCAGCCATTGATTGGGTATAGTATTCTGCAGAGCCAACTCCCTTCCTATATGCCAGATTCGTAAGTGCTTCATAGGACCCCATCAATGCTGCCTCCAGCACTACTGCCGGCTTGCCCGAGTCCGCCCGCACCCACCACGCCACGTAGCTCGGCTGCACAGCTACATAGTACATGTACATATTGGGCAAACCAAGGCCTCCCTGCAGGTAAGATACCTGAAGGGTGCATCTCGCTATTCTGGGAGAATATTTGTTCCATAGAAAGGGAGTGATGGCTTTATCCACTGCAGTAAAGTGTTTCCTGGGGAGTAGTATTGGGGCAGCCCTATATAGGTATAGCAACTTTGGCAGAAGAATCTTTTTTATAATGTTGATACGCCCAATGAGATTTTCAAAGGTAGGTTTTCCCATGCTTCTAATTTTTTAATAATATATTGCATTGTAGGAACAACATTTAGGTCGTAGAACTTTGCCACCTCTCTGTGAATAATAATCCCCAAATATGTAAATTGCTCTACAATCTGAAGCTTAGTATTCAATGAGATGTGAGTTGGATTAAATCCATCAATTTAGCAGAGACTTGACTTGGCCCAGTTCACACGAAGACCCGAGAAGCTACCAAAACAATCCACAACATTTAAAAGGGCATCTAAGGACTTCACCGGATGAGCTAGGTATACCAACATGTCATCAGCATATAACAAAAGTTTTTCTATTATTCCGGCTATTTCCCAGCCTTCTATACTTGAGTCAGAGGAAATGAGTATCGATAGAGGTTCCATTATTAATGCAAATAACAAGGGGGAGAGAGGGCAGCATTGTCTAGTGCCTCTACCTAAGGAGAAGGAATCCGATGTATACCCATTTACCCTGACTCTCGCCGAAGGGGATCTATAAAGCATCTGCAGCCAGTGCAGAAATTTCGTAGGGAATCCCATTCGATCCAACACCGCCCACATAAAGTCCCACTCTACTGAATCTAAGGCCTTTTCATTATCCAAGGCGGCGAGAACCCTCATACCTCGATTATCATGTTTGACTTGAAGATTAGTGAACAAACGTCTTAGATTAATATCGGTCGTCTCCCCAGGCATGAAACCTGACTGATCTACCCCAACTAAGGAAAGCATTACCTCCCTCAATCTCAATGCCAGTACCTTCGCAAAGATTTTGACGTCAAGATTCAGAAGTGAGAGAGGTCAATAAGAGCTACACTGGTCAGATGGCTTCCCCTGCTTATGAATTACTACTATTGTTGCCTCCGAAAAGGAAGGAGGCAGTGAACCTTGTACCAGCGCGTATCTCAACAACTTCCCCATTCTAGTAGCAAGGTCCTTCGAAAAACGCTTATACCATTCAGCTGGGAATCCATCGGGACCCGGGGTCTTTTTGGTTGCTAAAGAGTTAATAGCTACTTCAATCTCTGAGTCTGATATGTCTGCCGCTAGGGCCTCCCTGTCATCCCTATCAAGTGAGGGAATGTTAATACCTGCCAGAAATTTGGCAATCTCTCCCGGAGAGCTCGTGGTTTTGGGGGCATACAAGTTCGTATAGTAGGAGGCAAACTGACGGCAGACATATCTAGCCTCCCTCAACAACACTCCCTGGTCATTCAGGACTCCCGCCACACTTATCACCATCTGAAAAAATGGTTTAGTAACATAGTACATAAGGCCGAAAAAAGACATTTGTCCATCCAGTTCGGCCTGTTATCCTGCAAGTTGATCCAGAGGAAGGCAAAAAAACCCTGTGAGGTAAAAAGCCAATTTTCCTCACTTTAGGGGAATAAAAAATTCCTTCCCGACTCTAATCAGGCAATCAGAATAACTCCCTGGATCAACGACCCCTCTCTAGTAGCTATAGCCTGTAATATTATTATGCTCCAGAAATACATCCAGGCCCCTCTTGAATTCCTTTATTGTACTCCCCATCACCACCTCCTCAGGCAGAGAGTTCCATAGTCTCACTGCTCTTACAGTAAAGAATCCTTTTCTATGTTTGTGTACAAACCTTCTTTCCTCCAAACGCAGAGGATGTCCCCTCGTCACAGTCACAGTCCTGGGAATCTCTGATTTTAAGAGTTTCTTAAGTATACTCAGTTAAATGCAGATTAAACCTACGTTGTGCATCTAACCACATATTCTGCTTCTCACTACACGGATCTAGTATGAACAGCCTCACTATCTGCCAGTTCCATCTCCAATTTTGTCCGCTTGATACTCAATTCTTTTCTGTGAGTTGCTATTGCAGAAATCAATTCTCCCCTCATTACTGACTTAAAAGCATCCCATTCTACTAGGGGATTTATAGATCCTTCATTTTCTATCCAATAGTTTCCCATAACATCTAGGCACTCACTCACCACCGGTAAGACCTCTAGCCACATGGGATTCAACCGCCATTGCTTATCGGTTGAAGCCAACGGCTGGGACAAAATTAGAAGGAGGGGGGCATGATCCAAAACACCTCTCGGCAGATAATCTCTAGACCTGATATAAGGAGACAGATCTTTACTGACAAAGGCCAAATCTATACGGGATAATGAGCCAGTGAAAGCCGAGTAGCACGAGAATTGTGTATCTGTGGGATGAAAATAACGCCACGTCTCTATCAGACCATAGGCATCAGCCCAACGTGAAAGCGCATTGTTGTGAAAGGCCTGGGGATTCAATCTGTCTTGTACTGGATCTAAAGTGGCATTGTAGTCACCCATAATAATGTAGGGTGTTACTGGAAACATTGCTATCTTAGCTATAATCAGGTCTAGGACTTCTCTGCAGAATGGCGGTGGGATATTAAAAGTCCCACAATTAAATATTGCAACCCTCTAACATTGGCATGTAGAATCACATATCTACCATAAGGATCTAATTGTACAGAGAGTACTTGAAACGGGAGACTCTTAGCAATTAAAACAGAAACTCCTCTAGCGTGATTTGAGTATACTGCATGATACGTGGGGCCCACCCAAGGACGTAGCAAAGCGAGCACTTTCTGCCCTTGAAGGTGCGTTTCCTGTAATAACACTATCTGGGTTATATTTCTCCCCTAATGTTCCAGGAAAGTAGCTTAATTAACACCATTTTTCCCACCAGAAAAAAAATATCCAATATCTCGGACCGATGAAGGTACAATCACACACACATACACGCCCTCTCAAAGATAATTCCAATACAAACACCCTCCCCAACCCACCCTGCCCAATCCTTCCTAACATGGTTGAGCCTTTATCCCTTAACTAGCAAACTTTTGGGTATGATCGCACTACCCTAACCCTTTAGATGAACATGTATACCATATAGATATTTTTGTGCTAAAAAGCAAATAAACACTTCCTCCTATTCCAGTGCGTGCCTGTTCAGGGTATTGCCACCCAGCACACGTACACTGCTCAAAAAAATAAAGGGAACACTTAAACAACACAATGTAACTCCAAGTCGATCACACTTCTGTGAAATCAAACTGTCCACTTAGTAAGTAACACTGAGTGACAATCAATTTCACATGCTGTTGTGCAAATGGGATAGACAACAGGTGGAAATTATAGGCAATTAGCAAGACACCCCCAATAAAGGAGTGGTTCTGCAGGTGGTAACCACAGACCACTTCTCAGTTCCTATGCTTCCTGGCTGATGTTTTGGTCACTTTTGAATGCTGGCGGTGCTTTCACTCTAGTGGTAGCATGAGACGGAGTCTACAACCCACACAAGTGGCTCAGGTAGTGCAGCTTATCCAGGATGGCACATCAATGCGAGCTGTGGCAAGAAGGTTTGCTGTGTCTGTCAGCGTAGTGTCCAGAGCATGGAGGCGCTACCAGGAGAAATGCCAGTACATCAGGAGACGTGGAGGAGGCCGTAGGAGGGCAACAACCCAGCAGCAGGACCGCTACCTCCGCCTTTGTGCAAGGAGGAACAGGAGGAGCACTGCCAGAGCCCTGCAAAATGACCTCCAGCAGGCCACAAATGTGCATGTGTCTGCTCAAACGGTCAGAAACAGACTCCATGAGGGTGATATGAGGGCCCGACGTCCACAGATGGGGGTTGTGCTTACAGCCCAACACCGTGCAGGACGTTTGGCATTTGCCAGAGAACACCAAGATTGGCAAATTCGCCACTGGCACCCTGTGCTCTTCACAGATGAAAGCAGGTTCACGCTGAGCAGATGTGACAGAGTCTGGAGACGCCGTGGAGAACGTTCTGCTGCCTGCAACATCCTCCAGCATGACCGGTTTGGCATTGGGTCAGTAATGGTGTAGAGTGGCATTTCTTTGGAGGGCTGCACAGCCCTCCATGTGCTCGCCAGAGGTAGCCTGACTGCCATTAGGTACCGAGATGAGATCCTCAGACCCCTTGTGAGACCATAAGCTGGTGCGGTTGGCCCTGGGTTCCTCCTAATGCAAGACAATGCTAGACCTGATGTGGCTGGAGTGTGTCAGCAGTTCCTGCAAGACGAAGGCATTGATGCTATGGACTGGCCCGCCCGTTCCCCAGACCTGAATCCAATTGAGCACATCTGGGACATCATGTCTCGCTCTATCCACCAACGTCACGTTGCACCACAGACTATCCAGGAGTTGGCAGATGCTTTAGTCCAGGTCTGGGAGGAGATCCCTCAGGAGACCGTCCGCCACCTCATCAGGAGCATGCACAGGCGTTGTAGGGAGGTCATACAGGCACATGGAGGCCACACACACTACTGAGCCTCATTTTGACTTGTTTTAAGGACATTACATCAACGTTGGATCAGCCTGTAGTGTGTTTTTCCACTTTAATTTTAAGTGTGACTCCAAATCCAGACCTCCATGGGTTAAAAAATTTGATTTCCATTTTTTTATTTTTGTGTGATTTTGTTATCAGCACATTCAACTATGTAAAGAACAAAGTATTTCAGAAAAATATTTAATTAATTAAGATCTAGGATGTGTTATTTTTGTGTTCCCTTTATTTTTTTGAGCAGTGTATATAGGGTTAAAATCTTATTAATGGACAACACCCAAGATTAGGAATTATAACAGGAATAACAGTAGTGCGGTGGAATCTAACACTCCCCCCCCCCCCCCCCCCCGACCCCCCTCTTCCACCCTTAACATACCTGTCAGTAATGCAATCTAACGTTTAAGCAATTATTAGCTTTTCCAGTTGTCACTGCCAGGGTTCAGTCCGTCAGCGATGAGGCCTTGCATTTAGATTCCTGTCGATCCAATCTGCTGCTTCTTCAGGAGTATTAAAGAAATGGACAGTTTCTCCATCTTGCACCCGCAAACGGGAAGGGTAAATCATTGCATATTTCACATTTTTATCTCTCAGCCGTGATCGGACCTCAGTAAATTGCTTCCTTTTTTTTTTTTAACCTCCTTTAGTATAGTCCGGGTAGAATGACAAGCGGACATTTTCATAGGTGATGTTACCCTTCTGTCTGGCGGCCAACAAAATAGCATCTCTGTAGTTCAGGATTCTCATAATGAAAGGCCTTGCAGGGGATCCTGGCGGTAAGGGTCTAGTCGGGACCCGATGTGCCCTCTCTACAACAAAGCAACTGGAGAGAGTGGTAGGATGCAGTACTTCTTTTATGAGTTGTTCCGCAAATGCTTCTGGGGTAGACCCCTCCACACGCTCCGGTAGGCCCAGAATATGGATGTTATTACGTCTGCTACGATTTTCAGCATCTTCCGCTCTGACTTGTAGCATCTGAACCTGCTGTAATAGCTGCCTGGTGTCATTTCCAACAGCTCTAGATGCATCTTCCACGTTGCTCACTCTTTGCTCCACTGCAGACGTTCTCTCTCGTATTTTGTCAAAGTCGTGCCGTAAACAGCTAAGATCAGACTGAAGATCTATTTTTGATGTAAGAGCAGCTTGACAAGCTGCTATAGCTTTCATAATTTAGAGGCTTCAGCAGAGGTCACAGAGACTCGAGAACCCTCACTTTCTTGCTCTGTCTGACTCATGGCATCCATGTATTGTTTAACAGTTGATGGAGCCACAGAAGAGGTTTTGCGGCCCATAGAGACAGTCCACAGATACTTAAATGGCCAGCTTAGGTATGGTACTCCTGCAGTATAGCAGATAATTGATACTCAGGACTTGCTGGATTCGGTAGAGCAGTCAGTCAGACTGCTATTAATTTTTCCTACTGTAAAGGGGGGTAAGTATGTCAATCCCACCCTCAAGGAGCACTGTATATGTCAAAAGGATCCTTTAGCAGCCACTACAGCGTCTATGTAAACTATCCTCTAGTAGGAAGACCGCAATAGGTCTCACACTTGCAGTGTTATCAGGGGAGAGACGCTCACACACTCTGCCCCGCTCTGTCTGCTAGATCAGAGAGGAGAACTTTGGCGCACTACCTCCGCTTTCAAGATGGCGCTCACCACGCGGCTCCCTCTCCGCTCTAGCCGCGGGTCGCGTGCGTCCACCAGGCACCGGCAGCAGCCCTACCGTAAGCTGTCAGCCACTGGAATGATGTCGTCCCTGCAGTGTGTTTCCTCCACTTCGTCAGGTCCTGACACAGCGCCGCTCCACACTCTCTTAACCCAGTACCTTCCCGCTCTCTCCCTTGCGCCGTCAGCGTTTTCAGGATAGCACCTAAGCCGCAGCGTTCAGGTCAGAATGGCGTGTCCCCAAAGCTTAGGGCGCCTGATGTTGCCGGTGGGAGCTCAAATAATCTGGGTTCTGCCAGGTGTTCATAGGGTTTTTAACAGGATTTTGGTGGAGCACTGTGTCTTTGCTTCCTCACACCATGCAGGTTAGACCACGCCCCCGAGACTAAGGTTCATAGTGGAATTACCAATTGTTGACAGTCTACTTAAACCGTACATAGCAGAGAAATGATCCTATATACAGATTGGTGTTAGGCCCCTTTCACACTGGCGAGTATTCCGCGCGGGTGCAATGCGTGATGTGAATGCATGAGATTATATATGTACAATATGGGCTTTATGGCAGAGTGGCCAGAAATAAGCCTCTTCTCAGTAAAAAAAGACTCCTGAAAGCCCACCTGGAATTTGCAGAAAAGCACCTAAATGACTATTAGAATGTGAGAAACAAGATTCCTCTGGTCTGATGAAACCAATTTTTGGCCTCAATTCTAAGTCATTTCTGGAGGAAACCAGGTACTGCTCATCACCTGCCCAGTACCATCCCTACAGCATGGTGGTAGCATTATGCTGTAGGTGTATTTTTCAACATCCAGGGCAGGGAGACTGGTCAGAGTTGAGGGAAAGCTGAATAGAGCAAGAGATATTCTTAATAAAACCTGATCCAGTGTGCTCTAGACCCCATACTGGGCCAAAGGTTTAAGTTCCAACCCGACAATTACCCTAAGCACGCAGTTAAGACAACACAGGAGTGGCTTAGGGACAATTCTATGAATGTCCTTGAGTGGACCAGCCGGAGTCCTTATTTTAAGCCCAATTGAACATCTCTGGAGAGAGACCTGAAAATGGTTGTCCACAGATGGTCCCCATCTAACCTGACAGAGCTTGAGAGGATCTACAGGGAAGAACGGCAAAAAATCCTCAAATCCAGAAGTGCCAACCGGGTGGCATCATTCCCAAGAAGAATGGAGGCTGTAATTGCTGCCGAAGGTGCTTCCACCTAATTACTGAGTAAAGGGTCTGAATACTTATGTCACTGCAATATTTTCATTATGTTTTCAATAAATCAGCAAGATTACTGTTTTACACTCTTCTAAACATTATGCCGTGTTTGACAAGGGGGCGTGGGTTCATGGGGAAAGGAATGTGGCCTAATTGCTGCTCTGTGCGGCAAAATTTTTTGGAGTTAAACTACACCAACGTATAGGTGGCGCGAACTTAGACTAGTGTTTTTTTTTTTTTTTTAGTTTGTTTTTTCACTGACAAATTATTGGTGCATGAATGGCATTCTAGCGTAAATTTGGCACAAGATTTATGATGCTCCAAGTTTACAAAGGTCCATGCGCCACAATAGTAAATTTGCCTAATATTAAGGCTACAGTTACACGACTCTGCTCGTGTTGCAGAAAGCAAACAGAGGGTCTGCAAAACGGATACACTAGTGTGTGAACTCTGCATCATGGTGCGGACCAATTGAAGTGCGATCTGCAAGATATGGCGAAAGATAGGACATGTCCTATGTTTTGTGGTGTGGAGGCACAGACCCAGAAGCCCTCTCATGGGCCTCTAGCTAAGCAGAGGCATGGACACAAAGATAGGACATGTCCTATCTTTCACCGTATCTCATGGATCGCTGACCCATTGACTTGTGATGTGGATCTCACACGGCCGGTGCCCATGTTTTGCGGCACCACTCCCTTGTGAACATAGCCTAAGACTAATTTGTATTTTTAAACAGTGCAAAGTAAGACACTGTTAAAAAAAAAAAAAAAATCTGTTTCACTGTGAGGATCCATGTCATTCATTTTAGAGCCAGACAAAGGATGCCAAATTTGAATAAGATGTCACTCTTCTACTCATTAATATGTTTAAAAGAATAGCTTGTTGAATTCTTACTTTTGATCTTTGGCACACTTCTTCCTACCAGGTATGCTCTTGCGATGATCAAGGTTGCTCCTCATAACGAGAGCGCTTGGAACTATTTGCGAGGGTAAGATATATGCTTTACTTGGCATTTTCATGTGTAGTATAATGATTGCAGTTTTTTTTACAGAAGTGATTTCCAAGTACAAGTTTAAAGGGCTTCTGTCACCCCACTAAACTGATTTTTATTTTATTTTTGTGTACTTATAATCCCTATCCTGCGATATTGCTATACCTTATGTTATTAATAATTTTCGTTCAGTAGATTTTGCAAAAAACTTACTTTTGTGATATGCTAATTACCTTTCTACCAGCAAGTAGGGCGTCTTTCGGTGACGTCATCGGCGCAGGCGCACTGAGGGAGTGCTGAGGAGCCGAGCCTCCTTATCTCAGAGCGCCTGCGCTGAATCAACACAGGCGCACGATTTTTGAAATGCTGACAGGGCTGGCCGGAGGAGGAGAGCGCTTGCTGGCCCTGTCAATCAACAGAAGGAGGGGGCGGTTTTCTGCGGCTGCTACCAGCAAGTAGACGCCCTACTTGCTGGTAGAAAGGTAATTAGCATATCATAAAAGTACGTTTTTTGCAAAATCTACTGAACGAAAATTATTAATAACATAAGGTATAGCAATATCGCAGGATAGGGATTATAAGTACACAAAAAAAAAAAAAAATCTGTTTAGTGGGGTGACAGAAGCCCTTTAATAACTGCTTCTTTGAAAAAATAAATGTAAAAAAGGTACAGTATTTCCCTAAGCCTTGGGTAAAAAAGACAAAAAAATAAGCAAACCAAAAAAAAAAAAAAAAGTTATAACAAAGGTGAACAATAAACCATACTTGCATGGCACAGCAATGGTAAAGATACCCTGAGAAGGAGCCTGTGTGCATATGAGATTAGTCGAAATGTAAAAAAGTACATTTCCTTCAGGAGTCTGGGGTGGAGGTGCCTATAGTGGTCAGCTCGATATGGCTAGTGCGAACAGAAGTAACTTGAAGCAATCAGTCCACACAGCAACTAATTTGTGGACAGGAAGTCAGTTTCTCCATGTATTCCTATAGGAGCCTCCATGTCAGTCTCATAGGAATAAATAGAGAAGTAACTGACTTCCTGTCCTGTGTCAGTTGGAGATCGGTGTTGGTCACATGACACAGCTGAGTATCAGAAGTGAGGGGATAACTCACAAATACAGTCACTGATGAGAAGATTACATTCACTGAAGTTTACATCATGCACCTTTCTAACAGGTCAGAGAATAACAATTTTTGCAGGAGTTGTGTAAATGTTTAACACGTCTCCTTCCTACTCTTTAATGTTCTTCGTTCTTATTTGATCCATCATTGTTACTGAAGCCTTACATGTAACCAATATGTTGCTTTTAGAATATTGCAAGACCGAGGCATGTCAGATTATCCAAACCTGTTGGAGCAAATCCAGGCTTTGCAGCAAACGCACAGCTCTCCAT
Source organism: Bufo bufo (assembly GCF_905171765.1). Lineage (NCBI taxonomy): Eukaryota > Metazoa > Chordata > Amphibia > Anura > Bufonidae > Bufo > Bufo bufo. Next base: position 518,355,520 of record NC_053390.1, on the reverse strand, counting down.
TTCTTGTGGCCTTTTTAATAGATTTATATGATGACCTGTTGGAGAAAAAGTGTGACAACACCGAGGAAATCTTGAAACAAGCATTAGAGGTTTGTACTACTGCTATATATTTAAAGTGTCCCTCCAGATAGAAACTTTCCACAAATCAATAGTACAGTTATTAGATGCTTTGAAATGGCACATTGGCCATTTTTTTTATATCTGACGTGTGACTTTATGTGGTAATAACTTTAAAACGCTTTTACTTATCCAAGCCATTCTGAGATTGTTTTCTCGTCACATATCGTACTTCATGACACTAGTGAAATGGAGTCCAAAAAATTATTTTTTATTTATAAAAAAAAAATACAAAATTTACGAAAAATTAGAAAATTTCCAAATTTCAATTTCTCTACTTTTATAATAGATAGGGATACCTCCAAAAATAGTAATTACTTTACATTCCCCATATGTCTACTTCATGTTTGGATCATTTTGAAAATGACATTTTATATTTTTGGGATGTTAGAAGGCTTAGAAGTTTAGAAGCAAATCTTAAAATTTTTTAACTATTTCCAAAACCCAAATTTTTCAGGTTCAGTTATGAAGTTACTTTCTGGGGCTTACATATTAGAAACCACCCATAAATCACCCCATTTTAGAAACTACACCCCTCAAGGTATTCAAAACTGATTTTACAAATTTTGTTAACCCTTTAGGCGTTCCACAAGAGTGAATGGCAAATGGAGATGAAATTTCAGAATTTCACTTTTTTGGCAGATTTTTCATTTTAATCCATTTGTTCCAGTAGCAAAGCAAGGGTAAAGAGCCAAACAAAACTCAAAATCTATTACCCTGAATCTGGGGTTTACAGAAACACCCCATGTGTGCTCAAAAACTGATGTATGGGCGCACAGCAGGCTTCATAGTGGAAGGAGCATCATATGGCTTTTGGAGAGTGGATTTAGCTGGAATGGTAAATTGGGAGCTATGTCGCATGTGAAGACACTCTGAAGTAGCCCTACAGTGGAAACTCCCAAAAAGTCACCCCATTCCGGAAACTACACCCCTCAAGGAATATTTCAAGGTGTGTAGTGAGCACTTAGACCCATTGAGCGTTTCACAGAATTAGGAAACGCTTGGCTGTGAAAATAAAAAATGACAATTTTTTCCAGAAAAAGTAGCTTTACACCCACATTTTTGACTTTCACAAGGGGTAGCAGGACAAAATGCACGCCACATTTTGTTCCCCATTTCCCACCGAATATGCCAACACCCAATATGTGCTCATAAAATGATGTATGGACGCAAGGCAGGGCTCTAGATACAAAGAGCTAAATATGGATTTTGATGACCTGAATTGGCAGACATGGATTTTAGCTGCCATGTCACATTTAAAAAATTTCCTGAGGTCCCCAGAAATGAAAAATCCCCAAAAGTGCCCCAATTTTGGAAAGAGCACCCCCATACGAACATTTTAAGTGGTGGAAAGGGTACTTTTTACCAAACGAGAGTCTCGCAGAAAAGATTATGTAGTGGTTGTTGGAAAGTGGGTATGCAAGTGAGGTGGACTAAATCAGAGATATGGAAATATTACAGGGAGCATAAAGGATGAAATAAAAAATCCATGGATGAGTGGTAGGTTCGGAAGCATTCCTTCATGCAGAGGCCAGGTTTATCAGGGCAGGTGTCGCACTGATAAATGGTGTCCTTTCGTATTCCCCTTTTGTAACAAACCCAACATCTTTTTGGGGTCTTTCCCCTCTTCGCTGTTTGTGGGACGGGGGGGGCATTCAGGGGGTTGTATCCGGGAATCTTTCCCCTCATAAACACGGAACCTGTAGGTGTACCCAGAGGTACTCTTGCACAGCTTGTACATTTTTATTCCGTACCGTGCCCGCTTGCTGGGCAGGTACTGGCGAAATTTAACCCTTCCTTTAAAATGTACAAGGGACTCGTCTATGCTAATTTCTTTTGCTGGGGTGAGCACCTCTGTAAATTTTGAGTTGAGGTGCTCCAGGAGGGGTCTTATTTTGAATAGACGGTCAAAATTTGGGTCATTTGGGGGGGGGGGGGGGGGCACTGTGCATTATCATTGTAATGTAGGAATTTCAAAATGGATTCAAATCTTGAGCGGGACATAGCCATATTGTAAATTGGAGTGTGGTATAAGAAATCTGAACTCCAATATTGTCTCATTTCAGGGTTTTTACAAGGCCCATATGCAGCAACAGCCCCCAAAGCTTCATAATGTCTGCTGCATTTACAGGGGTCCAACCTAGGGGTCTAGCATATGAGGATGTTGGGTTTTGAGAAATAAACTGCTGGGCGTACAAATTTGTTTGGGTCACGATCAAATTTATAAGATTGTCAGAGAAATAGATTTAGAAAAAATCTATTTCTGTGAAGCCCGTGCAGTCAATCTGGATTCCAGAGTTTCCCACAAACTCTGGAATTTGGGGCTCTTAATCCTCAGGCGGTGTGGACCATAAGGGATCACTGGGGGGACTACTTCATCTCTCCTGGGGCGTCTTCTTGAGGGTCCCTCATCACCGGATGATGATTGAGTAGAGGAATGTGGCATCCTCTTCTCCCTCACTTGCAGACTCCGTTTCGGAGGCAAGGATGGCGTATGCCTCTTCAGCGGAGTACATTCTCTGGGATGAATTGGACATTTTTATTTTTATTGGTGTATGTAAAGTGAAAAGTGTCAGGGGGGTGTATGTAGTGATTTAACACGTGAGGGGACTTGTAATGAATTATTTAAAATAACATTTATGATAAAGAAAAAAAGAGAAAAGTGAGAGAATTAAATAAAATTTTTGAAAAAAAGCTCAAAAAAAAAAAAGGCACTAAACCTGAGCAGACGCAGTCAGTAATTGACAGTACTGACCGGCGCTCAGCAGGTGCAGGACCCAAGCACACAGACGGCATGTGTGCTGGTTCAAAAATCAAAAATACTACTAACTAAAATTGATTATATATAGCTAGCTAGCACCAAAAAAACATAAGTGCTGATCAGCATGTGCCAGTCACAGCTCGCACACAGAAAATGTGGTGCAGAGCCCAAAAAAAGCCAACAAAAAGCCCCCAAAAAAAAGACAGAGGGGGGTGAGGGGGGGACAGAGAATGGGGATATGAAACAGCTGCAGGTGAGCCAAAGAGCACAACAGCTGTTCCAGATGTTCGTTTTCTTTCTTCTTCTAAAAAGCTCTGAATGAAAAGCAGTGAATTGTGGTAGTACCACAAGTCCCAGCCGACAAAGAGCAGCACAGAAAGGCACAGGTCCTCTCTGCAAGCAGTCACCAAGCTAGAATGGCTGCCTGCAGAGAGGCACCAACGGTTCTTTCTGCTGCATAGTGCTGCCATTGGCTGGAGCGTTGTTCCAGCCAATCGCAGCGCTGGGAGGGGACAATCAGCCCCAATCACCTCCGTCCCAGCCACCAGCAGCACCACAGATTGGATAATTGTAGTATAGCACTGCCATAGGCTCCTGGGGCGTCTTCTTGAGCGATGGGAAGGGACACCTTTGTCTGGTGTCCTCTCCCTGACCTAGGAGGAGACATGGGCTGATGTCATCAGCCCCCTCCCACCTCTAGCCGAGCCCCCCTGCAGCTCCATACATTGCCGGCGCTGCGATGGACTGGTCTTCACTAGCCAGCCAATCGCAGTGATCGGGGCTGCAGGGGGCGGAAAAACTCCTGGTCTCCCTCAGCCAAGAAGGCTGACTGCCGATTTAGTGCAGTCAGCTTACTCCGGTCACCGCGCGATTCGGTGCAGTGACCGGAGTTATCCATGACGTACTATTACGTCAAGATGCGGTAAGTCACCGACTTTAATGACTTACTAGTACGTCATGTGTCGGGAAAGGGTTAACAATTTACTTCTCCAGTGTCTAGACAGAGCTGTAGCTACATACATATAAGAATTTAGAAGTGGGGATGAATAAATGAAATGTATCTGGACCACTTCACAATAAAATCAATAGGCCAGCACTGAGGGGAGGGTGCAGGGAAGCCACTGAGCATATTAGTCCACCACTGAATCTAGGAGGAGGACCAGAAAAAGGAACAGCATGGAAAGCTGCCAAAGAGGAAAATTGTATAACGCCTATAAAAAGGGGACTGGCATAATAAATACTGTAGTCATTAAAGAAACGCCCATAGATAAACTACAACAGAACTATCAAAAAGAATATATGGGGAAAATCCACACATACTGTACATGTCATTAATTACTATATTTTTTGCCCTAGAAGACGCACCTAGGTTTAAGAGGAGGAAAATGGGAAACAATATTTTTCATCAGACCTCAGCTCATACCCCCAATGTTAAGACCCTCATCTCCGACTCCTAATCGGACCCTCAGTTTATTAAGACCCCAAATCAGACTTCAGATCAGACCAAAAAAACTCACCTCTCCTGGTCAGGAAGCCCAAAAATACGGTAATAAATGATCTTTATTCAAGACAACTGTTAACCGCTTCACATCCGGGCCATTTGCCCCCTTCCTGGCCAGGCCTAATTTTGCAAATCGGACCTATCTCTCACTTTGTGGTAATAACTTTGGAACGCTTTTACTTATCCAAGCCATTCACAGATGGTTTTCTCGTGACACATTGTGCTTCATGATAGTCATAAATTTGAGTCAATATATTTTACCTTGTATTTATGAAAAAATCCCAAATTTACCAAAAGTTTTGAAAAATTCACAATTTTCTAAATTTTAATTTCTCTGCTTTCAAAACAGAAAGTGTTCCCTTATAAAATATTTATTACTTAACATTCCCCATATATCTACTTTATGTTGGCATCATTTTGAAAATGTCATTTTTTTTTTTTTTTAGGACGTTAGAAGGCTTAGAAGTTTAGAAGCAATTCTTAAAATTTTTAAGAAAATTGCCAAAACCCACTTTTTAAGGACCAGTTCAGGTCTGAAGTCACTTTGTGGGGCTTTCATAGTGGATACCCCTATAAATGACCCCATTGTAGAAACTAGGCCCCTCAAGTTACTTAAAACTGATTTTACTAACTTTGTTAACCCTTTAGGCGTTCCAGAAGAATTAAAGGAAAATGGAGATCAAATTTTTAAATTTCACTTTTTTGGCCGATTTTCCATTTTAATTCAATTTTTTTCTTTAAGACATCGAGGTTTAACAGCCAAACAAAATTTTATGTTTATTACCCAGATTCTGCGTTTTACAGAAACACCCCACATGTGGTCATAAACTGCTGTATGGGCGCAGAAGAAAAGGAGTGCCACATGGTTTTTGAAAGGCAGATTTTGCTGAACTGGTTTTTAGATGCAATGTCCCATTTGAAGCCCCCCTGATGCACCTTTTACAGTAGAAACTCCCAATAAGTGACCCCATTTTGGAAACTAGGGGATAAGGTGACAGTTTTATTGGTACTATTTTTGGGTACATATGATTTTTTGATCATTCATTATAACACTTTATAGGGCAAGGTGACCAAAAAATTTGTAGTTTTAGCACAGCTTTTATTTATTTATTTTTACAGCGTTCACCTGAGGGGTTAGGTCATGTGACATTTTTATAGAGCAGATGGTTACGGACGTGGCGATGCCTAATAGGTATAGTTTTTCTTATTTATTTAAGTTTTACACAATAATAGCATTTTTGAAACAAATAAATATGTTTTTAATGTGTCCATGTTCTGAGAGCTATAGTTTTTTTTATTGTTTAAATGATTTTCTTATGTAGAGGCTCATTTTTTGCGGAATGAGGTGACTGTTTTATTAGTACCATTTTGTGGGACATAGGCCTTTTTGATCACTTGGCGTTGCACTTTTTGTGATGTAAGGTGACATTACTTAATTCTCTTAGGATATGGGGGTGTATGCCATCTGGCCCTGGCAATTTGTCTATTTTAATCTTTTTAAGTCTGTTGTACTTGTTCCTAGTTCAGACAGGGCACTTTTAATGGGGAATTTACTTTTACATTCTGCATTTCATCTAACAGTTTATTTTCTTCAGTGAATACAGTGGAGAAAAAAATATTTAATAGCTTTGCTTTCTCCTCGTGTCTCTCTCTGCAACTCCCTCCCCCTCATTGCTCTGTAGAGGGCCGACACCTTCAGATTTATACTTTTTACCATTTATATATTTAAAGAACATTTTAGGGTTAGTTTTTTTTTTTTTTTTTAACTCGTTTTATTGAAGTTTAACAGGCATGGAACATTACATCCTGAAGCAGTTGCAACCCGCGCAGGGGAGCCGCTAGCTTCACATCAAAAGACAAAATGCGTAGTACATTGAGGCTAACATCCACATATATATTTCTACATGGCAACAAAATTTAGGGTTAGTTTTAGGTAGATGGCAACCACTAAGCACCGATCGCATCTGCTCAGTTTGCACAGCAAATTTTTTTTAATTTTTTTTGCAGAAAAGACTTAAAGGTTTACACATTTCACACATCACATCCCAATAAAATAAAAATGGCCTGTCCGTCCCAACTGCCAGTGAGGGAGAAGAGGATGCCACTTTCCTCTACCCCCTCATCATCATCTGCTGATGAGGGACCCTCTAGAAGGCGCCCCAGGGTAACAGTGGAAGCAGCCCCCAGAGTGAACCCTTATGGACCCCACCCCCTGACTATTATCAGCCCCAAATTCTGGATTTTGTGGGCAGCTCTGGAATACAGATAGACTGTGCGGGCTTAACTGAACTAGATTTATATATATATTTTTTTAATCTTCTCTGAAGATTTTGTAAATGTAATAGTGGCCCAAAACAATTTATACTCCCAACAATTCATTGATCAGAACCCTACATTGGCATACGCTAGACCCTTAGGTTGGACCCCAGTAAGTGCAGCAGAGATTAAGTTTTGGGGACTCGTGCTGCATATGGGCATTGTAAAGAAGCCAAATGTCAGACTATATTGGAATTTGGACATTTTCTACCAGACTCCAATTTACAGTAAGACCATGACCCAGAGTCAATTTGGAAATTCCTACACTGCAACGACAATGCACAGTGCCCACCCCAAAACGACCCGACATTTGACCGCCTGTTCAAGGTTAGGCCTGTCATTGACCACTTTAACACCAGGTTTGCTGAGGTGTACAATTATATCCACATAATCCACTCAGTCGTATTAGTCTTATTCAAAAGGTTATTCGTGAGGTATAAATAATACTCACTCTTTTGAAGCTTTGCTTGTATTTTTCAGTCCTTTTATTAATATAAACAAATCGCTATAATGCATAGTAATCCTGAAAGCGCTGAACTGATTGCTACCTCACGCATGATTAACGGGGCGTGACCCCCGAAACATCACGCAGCATGGGGCAGCAATCAGTTTAACGCTCTCGGGATTACTATGCATTATAGTGATTTGTTTATATGAATAAAAGGACTGAAAAATACAAGCAAAGCTTCAAAAGAGTGAGCATTATTTATACTTCACGAATAACCTTTTCAATAAGACTAATACGACTGAGTGGATTATGTGGATATAATTGTGGAGCCTGAGTGAGGTTCTGAATCAGGTCGTGGTATACTACAGGTGGAGCAACAGTTGATTGAATTGCTGAGGTGTACAACCCAGATAAAAATGTCTGTGTAGATGAGTCCCTATTACTTTTCAAAGGGAGAATTAGATTCCGCCAGTACCTGCTTAGCAAACTGGCAAGGTATGGCATAAAGATATACAAACTTTGTGAGAGTAGCTCCGGGTACACCCACAAGTTACGCATTTAGGAAGGGAAAGATTCCCAGAGAGAACCCCCAGAATTGCCCCCCCCCCCCTCCCCCATTCTAGGAGTTAGTGGGAAATCGTGTGGGACTTAGTGCACCCAACGATGGATAAGGGTTACCACTTCTATGTGGATAACTATTATACCAGCATACCCCTATTCATGCCCCTAACTGCCAGAGGTACTGTGGCTTGCGGCACAGTGCACAAAAATCAGAGAGGCCTCCCTAGATCCCTGGTAGGGCAACTACTGAGAATGGGTGAAAGTAGGGCTCTCCTCCATGAGAACAGGCTGGTGGTTAACTACAAGGAAAAGAGGGACGTCCTTTTACTGACCACCATTCACACTAATGCCAGCTCTCCTGCTCTTGTACGAGGTACTACAACCACTACCCCCAAACCAGTTTGTATCCTGGACTACAACAGGCACATGGGAGGGGTGGATCTTTCAGATCAACTCCTGAAGCCCTACAGTGCCACACGAAAAACGAAAGTGTGGTACAAAAAGATGGCCTTACACATTGTACAGATGGCAATGTGCAATGCGTACGTGCTATTTCAATCTACAGGCCACACAGGAACTTTCCTTCAGTTCCAAGAGGTGGTTATCAAGGCCCTAATTTTTCAAAGTCAGGCCGGGGAGGGTTCCAGTACTTCAGGAAGTCATGGTGCCTGTGTTGTTCCAGGGCAACATTTTCCAGGTCAAGTCCCCCAGACAGCAAGGAAGAGAAGGACCCAAAAAAGGTGCAGGGTGTGTTCCAAAAGGGGGGATAAGGAAAGACACTATTTACCACTGCGAAACCTGCCCTGAAAAACCTGGCCTGTGCATGCAGGAGTGTTTTAAAATCTACCACTCAATCATGGAGCATTAATTTAATTCAATTTAATTTCATCCTTGATGTACCCTGTAGTTTTACCACCTTATATCTCTGATTTTAGTCCACATAGCTTACAGATCCACTTTTCACCAACCGCTATATACACTGCTCAAAAAAATAAAGGGAACACAAAAATAACACATCCTAGATCTGAATTAATTAAATATTCTTCTGAAATACTTTGTTCTTTACATAGTTGAATGTGCTGACAACAAAATCACACAAAAAAAAAATATGCAAATCAAATTTTTTAACCCGTGGAGGTCTGGATTTGGAGTCACCCTCAAAATTAAAGTGGAAAAATACACTACAGGCTGATCCAACTTTGATGTAATGTCCTTAAAACAAGTCAAAATGAGGCTAGTGTGTGTGGCCTCCACATGCCTGTATGACCTCCCTACAACACCTGTGCATGCTCCTGATGAGGTGGCGGACGGTCTCCTGAGGGATCTCCTCCCAGACCTGGACTAAAGCATCTGCCAACTCCTGGACAGTCTGTGGTGCAACGTGACGTTGGTGGATATTGTGAGACATGATGTCCCAGATGTGCTCAATTGGATTCAGGTCTGGGGAACGGGCGGGCCAGTCCATAGCATCAATGCCTTCGTCTTGCAGGAACTGCTGACACACTCCAGCCACATGAGGTCTAGCATTGTCTTGCATTAGGAGGAACCCAGGGCCAACCGCACCAGCATATGGTCTCACAAGGGGTCTGAGGATCTCATCTTGGTACCTAATGGCAGTCAGGCTACCTCTGTGGAGCACATGAAGGGCTGTGCGGCCCTCCAAAGAAATGCCACCCCACACCATTACTGCCCCAATGCCAAACCGGTCATGCTGGAGGATGTTGCAGGCAGCAGAACGTTCTCCACGGCGTCTCCAGACTCTGTCACGTCTGTCACATGTGCTCAGTGTGAACCTGCTTTCATCTGTGAAGAGCACAGGGCGCCAGTGGCGAATTTGCTAATCTTGGTGTTTTCTGGCAAATGCCAAACGTCCTGCACGGTGTTGGGCTGTAAGCATAACCCCCACCTGTGGACGTCGAGCCCTCATATCACCCTCATGGAGTCTGTTTCTGACCGTTTGAGCAGACACATGCACATTTGTGGCCTGTTGGAGGTCATTTTGCAGGGCTCTGGCAGTACTCCTCCTGTTCCTCCTTGCACAAAGGCGGAGGTATCGGTCCTGCTGCTGGGTTGTTGCCCTCCTACGGCCTCCTCCACGTCTCCTGATGTACTGGCCTGTCTCCTGGTAGCGCCTCCATGCTCTGGACACTACACTGACAGACACAGCAAACCTTCTTGCCACAGCTTGCATTGATGTGCCATCCTGGATAAGCTGCACTACCTGAGCCACTTGTGTGGGTTGTAGACTCCGTCTCATGCTACCACTAGATGAAAGCACCGCCAGCATTCAAAAGTGACCAAAACTTCAGCCAGGAAGCATAGGAACTGAGAAGTGGTCAGGTCACCACCTGCAGAACCACTGCTTTATTGGGGGTGTCTTGCTAATTGCCTATAATTTCCACCTGTTGTCTATCCCATTTGCACAACAGCATGTGAAATTGATTGTTACTCAGTGTTGCTTCCTAAGTGGACAGTTTGATTTCACAGAAGTGTGATTGACTTGGAGTTACATTGTGTTGTTTAAGTGTTCCCTTTATTTTTTTGAGCAGTGTATTAATTTCTGTGAAACGCCTGTTAGGTCAAAAGTACTTCAAATGTTCGTACAGTGGTGCTCTTTCCAAAATGGGGTCACTACTTGGGGTTTTTAATTTCTGGGGACCTCAGGAATTTTTTAACATGCAACATGGCACCTAAAATCCATGTCTGTTTATTCAAGCCTGCAAAAAACATATTTTGCACTTTGCCTCTAGAGCCCTGCTGTGCGCCCATACAGCAAGCTACAAGCACATATGGAGTGTTTCCTGAATGGGGAACACATAATGGGGTGCATTTTTTCCTTTTAACCCATTGTGAGAGTGAAAAATTGGGGTCTGCTAGTAATTTTTCATTTTTACAAATGTGTGCTTTTGAAATCCTTTAACAAGTGTTTCTGCCTTCTGTGAGACACCTTAAAATGTTCATACGGGGGTGCCCTTTCCAAAATGGGGTTATTTTTGGTGTTTTTAATTTCTGGGGACCTCAGGAATCTTTTAAATGTGACATGGCACCTAAAATCAACATCTGCTAATTCAGGTCAGCAAAATCCATATTTTGCTGTTTGGCTCTAGAGCCCTGCTGTGCTCCCATACATCATTTTTTGAGCACATATAGGGTGTGGGCGTATTCGGGGGGAAACGGGGAACAAAATGTGGGGTGCATTTTGTCCTGTTACCCTTTGGGAAAGTGAAAAATGTGGGTGTAAAGAAACTTTTTGGTGAAAGAAAATGCAATTTTGGGGGTTTCCACTGTAGGGCCACCTCAGGGTGTCTTAATATGCGACATAGCTCCCAATTACCATTCCAGCTAAATCAGCTCTCCTAAAGCCATATGGTGCTCCTTCCACTCTGAAGCCTCCCCATACTAGGGTTGTTGCGGGTATCGAAATTTCAATACCCAATCGATACTTTTGTCCTGGTATCTTTTCCATTTTTTCGATACTGGGCTGCGCAGTCTAGTATCTCTGAACATGAGCGCGCTGCTTTCAGCACGCTCATGTTCCCTCAACAGCACAGGGGAGAAGGAAGCAGTTTCTCCCTCCCCCTGTGCCGCTGCCACCAATGAGAAGAGAGGGGCGGGCGCACTGCGCCACCAATGATAGGACCTTTTTTATGGGTTCAGACTTAAGTTAGCAGGACATGTAGAGCGGCGCCCAGGAATAATAGTAGGTGCAGGGAGATCCAGGGTGCCGGCTATGTGATTTTGCTGCCGGCACCCGCCTCCTGTATTAAAAGTTAAAGATTACCTTTCTTGGGTTCGGACTTAGTTAACCCCTTAAGGACGCAGGGCGTATCGGTACGCCCTATTTCCCGAGTCCTTAAGGACTCAGGGCGTACCGGTACGTCCGAACTTTAAATCGGGATTCCGGCGCCCCAGGGGTTAATCGGAACGGGATTTCGGCTGAAATCCTTCAGCCGGCATCCTGTCACAACGACAGGGGGGGTCATGTGACCCCCCCCCCCCGTGTCAGCGATCGCAGCAAACCGCAGGTCAATTCAGACCTGCGGTTTGCTGCGCTTTTTGCAGTTTCTGAAACTTTTGAGTGCCTAAAATCAATATTTTTCACCCCCCCCCCCCTGCACGATTTGATGCCGGCGGGGTGGGGGGTGTAGCAGGCGGTGGGGGCGTTGCGGGAGGCGGGCGGTGCGGCAGGCGGGATCGCGATCCCCCGCCCGCCTCCCCTTGAAAATTCGTTGGCTTCTAGTGGGTTATACCAGGGTGCCAGCACATTGCTGGCACCCTGGTATAAACGGCTGACATCTGTGCAGATGTCAGCCGTTTAACCCTTTCCATACCGCGGTCCGTACGGACCGCTGTATGGAAAAAGTTAACGGTCATCGGTCAGGGAGCTCCCTCCCTCTCCATCGAGGGGCTGCTGTGCCTTTGCAGCCCCCCGATGGAGAGGGAGAGAGCCTCCCGACAGCCCCCCTCAGCCCTGTGCTTACCCTTCCCCGTCTGCGAAGTTCTGAGCAGACTGGGAAGGTTCCCATGGCAACAGGACGCCTGCTCAGGCGTCCTGCTGTCCATGGTGCTGAACAGATCTATGCTAAAAGCATAGATCTGTTCAGACAAAGTGTAAGTAATATACAGTACAATATATATTGTACTGTACTGTATTATACAGACATCAGACCCACTGGATCTTCAAGAACCAAGTGGGTCTGGGTCAAAAAAAATGAAAAAAAAAGTGAAAAAAGTTTAAGATAAAAAAAAAAAAACATTCATCACTGAATAAAAATTAAAAAAATAAAATACACTACACATATTAGGTATCGCCGCGTCCGTAACGACCTGATCTATAAAACGGTCATGTTACTTTCCACCCACGGTGAACACCATAAAAATAAAAAAATAAAAACTATGAGAAAATTGAAATTTTGCCCACCTTACTTCCCAAAAAAGGTAATAAAAGTGATCAAAAAAGTCGCATGTACGCCAAAATAGTACCAATCAAACCGTCATCTCATCCCGCAAAAAATGAGACCCTCCTCAAGATAATCGCCCAAAAACTGAAAAAACTATGGCTCTCAGACTATGGAAACACTAAAACATGATTTTTTTTTGTTATAAAAAATGAAATCATTGTGTAAAACTTACATAAATAAAAATAAAGTATACATATTGGGTATCGCCGCGTCCGTATCGACCGGCTCTATAAAAATATCACATGACCTAACCCCTCAGGTGACCACCGTAAAAAAAAAAAAAAAAAAAGGTGTAAAAAAAGCAATTTTTTGTCATCTTACGTCACAAAAAGTGTAATAGCAAGCGATCAAAAAGTCATATGCACCCCAAAATAGTGCCAATCAAACCGTCATCTCATCCCGCAAAAAATGAGACCCTACTCAAGATAATCGCCCAAAAACTGAAAAAACTATGGCTCTTAGACTATGGAGACACTAAAACTTTTTTGGGTTTTAAAAATGAAGTTATTGTATAAAACTTACATAAATAAAAAAAATGGTATACATATTAGGTATCGCCGCATCCGTGACAACCTGCTCTATAAAATTACCACATGATCTAACCTGTCAGATGAATGTTGTAAATAACAAAAAAAAAAAAACGTGCCAAAAAAGCTATTTCTTGTTACCTTGCCGCACAAAAAGTGTAATATAGAGCAACCAAAAATCATATGTACCCTAAACTAGTACCAACAAAGCTGCCACCCTATTCCGTACTTTCTAAAATGGGGTCACTTTTTTGGAGTTTCTACTCTAGGGGTGCAACAGGGGGGCTTCAAATGGGACATGGTGTCAAAAAAAACAGTCCAGCAAAATCTGCCTTCCAAAAACCGTATGGCATTCCTTTCCTTCTGCGCCCTGCCGTGTGCCCGTACAGCGGTTTACGAACACATATGGAGTGTTTCTGTAAACTACAGAATCAGAGCCATAAATATTGAGTTTTGTTTAGCTGTTAACCCTTGCTTTGTAACTGGAAAAAAAATATTAAAATGGAAAATCTGCCAAAAAAGTGAAATTTTATCTCTATTTTCCATTAAATCTTGTGCAACACCTAAAGGGTTAACCAAGTTTGTAAAATCAGTTTTGAATACCTTGAGGGGTGTAGTTTCTTAGATGGGGTCACTTTTATGGAGTTTCTACTCTAGGGGTGCATCAGGGGGGCTTCAAATGGGACATGGTTTCAAAAAACCAGTCCAGCAAAATCTGGCTTCCAAAAACCATACGGCGCACTTTTCCCTCTACGCCGCGCTGTGTGGCCGTACAGTAGTTTACGGCCACATATGGGGTGTTTCTGTAAACGGCAGAGTCAGGGCAATAAAGATACAGTCTTGTTTGGCTGTTAACCCTTGCTTTGTTAGTGGAAAAAATGGGTTAAAATGGAAAATTAGGCAAAAAAATTAAATTCTCAAATTTCATCCCTATTTGCCAATAACTCTTGTGCAACACCTAAAGGGTTAACGAAGTTTGTAAAATCAGTTTTGAATACCTTGAGGGGTGTAGTTTATAGAATGGGGTAATTTTTGGGCGGTTTCTATTATGTAAGCCTCGCAAAGTGACTTCAGACCTGTAGTGGGCCCTAAAAATTTGGTTTTTGTACATGTCTGAAAAATTTCAAGATTTGCTTCTAAACTTCTAAGCCTTGTAACATCCCCAAAAAATAAAATATCATTCCCAAAATGCTACAAACATGAAGTAGACATATGGGGAATGTAAAGTCATCACAATTTTTGGGGGTATTACTATGTATTACAGAAGTAGAGAAACTGAAACTTTGAAATTTGCTAATTTTTCTAAATTTTTGGTAAATATGGTATTTTTTTATGCAAAAAAATTCACTTTTTTGACCCAATTTTACCAGTGTCATGAAGTACAATATGTGACGAAAAAACAATCTCAGAACGGCCTGGATAAGTCAAAGCGTTTTCAAGTTATCAGCACTTAAAGTGACACTGGTCAGATTTGCAAAAAATGGCCAAGTCCTTAAGGTGAAATAAGGCTGTGTCCTTAAGGGGTTAAGTTAGCAGGACATGTAGAGCGGCGCCCAGGGATCTCCCTGCACCTACTATTATTCCTAGGCGCCGCTCCGTTCGCCCGCTGTGCCCCAGTTAGTCTCCTGCTCCATATTCTTATTACTATTATTGGAGCGATGGGCAGGAGACACCAGCTTCGCTCCTGGGCGTTCAGAGAAGGAACGCCCAGGGAGAGAAGCTGATGTCTCCTCCCCATAGCTCCATAGTAGTAATTGGCATACGGAGCAGGTGTAACTGGGGCACAGTGGGTGAACGGAGCGGCGCCTAGGAATAATAGTAGGTGCAAGGAGATCCCTGGGCGCCGCTCTACATGTCCTGCTAACTTAACTAAGTCCGAACCCACGAAAGGTAATCTTTAACTTTTAATACAGGAGGCGGGTGCCGGCAGCAGAATCACATAGCCGGCACCCTGCCTTTCACAGGGAGCTGCGATCAGCAGCAGTTAACCCCTCAGGTGCGGCTCCTGAGGGGTTAACTGATGCTGATTTTGCTGCCAGTACCCGCCTCCTGTATTAAAGGTTAATTAACATTGGTGGCGCAGTGCGCCTGCCCCCCCTCAACCCCCCCAGTATTAAAATCATTGGTGGCAGTGGCCACAGAGTCTTGGGGGGGAGGGGGCACTGAGCCACCTATTATTTTAATACTGGGGGAGGTTTTGGGGGGGCGGGCGTACTGAAGCCCTGGATGCCATAGTGCACAGAGCAGCAGGGAGAGTGTGAAGTCTTATTCACCCTGATAGAGCTCTATCAGGGTGAATAGGACAAGGGATGAAAAAATCCCAGGTTCTAGCCCCTAAGGGGGGAAATAGTTATTAAATAAAAAGTTTAAAAAAAACACACCAAAATATTAAGTATAAATTACATATAAAATATAAAGTATTAAAATAGAAAAAAATCTATGTGGTGAACGCTGGAAGAGGGGAGAAAAAAAAATTAAAATCGCAACAAGCCTGTACATCTTGTTTTTTTTTTTTTTTTTTTTTAGCATATTAGGGGTGTTTTTGTAAACTCCAGATTCAGGGTAATAGATTTTGAGTTTTGTTTGACTATTAACCCTTGGTGTGTTGCAGAAAAAATGTATTTAAAAAGTTTAACGTACTGATACAGTGGCCAACCCCTTTAGGCCCCTTTCACACGGGCGAGTATTCCGCGCGGATGCGATGCGGGAGTTGAACGCATTGCACCCGCACTGAATACCGACTCATTAATTTTTATGGGGCTGTTCACATGAGCGGTGATTTTGACGCAACGCAGGCCCCATAGAAGTGAATGGGGTTGCGTGAAAATCGCAAGCATCCGCAAGCAAGTGCGGACGCGGTGCGATTTTCATGCACTGTTGCTAGGAGACGATCGGGATGGATACCTGATCATTATTATTTTCCCTTATAACATGGTTTGAAGGGAAAATAATAGCATTCTGAATACAGAATACATAGTAAAATAGCGCTGGAGGGGTTAAAAAAAGAAATACAATTTTTTAACTCCCTTAATCCACTTGCTCGCGCTGCCGGCATCTCGTCTGTCTCCTTCTTTGCTGAACAGGACATGTGGTGAGCATTCATTGCAGGAACAGGACCTGTGGTGACGTCACTCCGGCCATCACGTGATCCATCTCACCCCAGGTCCTGTTCCTGCAATGAATGCTCACCCCAGGTCCTGTTTCTGCAATGAAGGAGACAGAAGGAGATGCTGGCTGCGCGATCAAGTGGACTAAGGTGAGGTAAAATTTTATTTTTATTTTTTAACCCCTCCAGTGCTATTTTACTATGCATTCTGCATTCAGAATGCTATTATTTTCCCTTATAACCATGTTATAAGGGAAAATAATACAATCTACACAACCCCGATCCCAAGCCCGAACTTCTGTGAAGAAGTTCGGGTTTGGGTACCAAACATGCGCGATTTTTCTCACGCGAGTGCAAAATGCATTACAATGTTTTGCACTCGCGCTGAAAAATCGCGCGTGTTCCCGCAACGCACCCGCACATTTTCCCGCAATGCCCATGTGAAAGAGGCCTTACAGTTCTGGAATGTACTGGATAACACTGACATAATGCTGCCAGTGTGATCGAATACATTCCAGAACTGTAAGGGTTACATAGCATCATAAATCAATATAATGCTATGTGAATCCTGGCAGTGCTGGGAGGTCAGGCCGGGTGCTGCGTTGCGGACTCGCTGCGGGAGGAACGCTCGTCTGCAAGTGGGCCTTATGGGTGGTTTCTATTATGTAAGCCCCACAAAGTGACTTCATAACTGAACTGGTCCTTAAAAAATTGGGTTTTGGAAATTTTCTTAAAGATTTTAAGATTTGCTTCTAAACTTCTAAGCCTTCTAACGTCCCAAAAAAATAAAATGTCATTTTCTAAATGATCCAAACATGAAGTAGACATATGGGAAATGTAAAGTAATAACTATTATATGAGGTATCACTATCTATTATAAAAGTAGAGAAATTGAAATTTGCGAATTTCCCTAGATTTTTTTTGTAAATTTTTTTTTTTAAATTTTATAAATAAAAATGAAATATTTTGACTCAAATTTACCACTGTCATGAAGTACAATATGTGACGAGAAAACATTCCAAGCCAGTAAGGATTACACCACTGATATTCAGTTGTATACTGATTAAGGCTACTTTCACACCTGCATTAGGTGCGGATCCGTCTGGTATCTGCACAGACGGATCCGCACCTATAAATGCAAACTATGGTATCCGTTCAGAACGGATCCGTCTGCATAACTTAGTCAAAAAAAGTGTAAGTCAAACGGATCCGTCCTGACTCTACATTGAAAGTCAATGGGGGACGGATCCGTTTACAATTGCACCAATATTGTGTTAATGTAGACGGATCCGTCCCCATTGACTTACATTGTAAGTCAGGACGGATCCGTATGGCTCCGCACCGCCAGGCGGACACCAAAACGCTGCTTGCAGCGTTTTAGTGTCCGCCTCCAGAGCGGAATGGAGGCTGAACGGAGCCAAACTGATGCATTCTGAACGGATCCTTATCCATTCAGAATGCATTGGGGCTGAACAGATCCATTTGGGGCCGCTTGTGAGATCCTTGAAACTGATCTCACAGGCGGACCCAGAAACTGCAGTGTGAAAGTAGCCTTATGTATTAGTGTGCAGTTAGTAGAAAATGGTGTCTGGAAGAAGAGGAATGTTCATATGGAACGCATGATATTTTCTTGAATAAAGTCTATTTATGAACTAATTACATTTATGAGTGGATTTTTCCGTATGTTTTGGTAGTACAAAAAGGAAAAAATGTAATCTTTACATATTTTTTTTTTTGCATATAATATATTGCAATGCTTCATTTGTAATGCCCTACTCGTTGCATGTCAATACTTTTTGTGGGATAAACCCTTTAAATGAACACACAACACATTACCGTTTATACCAAACTGTACACCTTGGGTCTTATGCACACAATGGTGCGATCTGCATTTTCTTTTTTTTTCTTTTTTTGTGGATCGCATAATGATCCATTCATTTCTATGGAGCCATGCACACATTTATATTTTACGTGGATCCATGTGGCAGATCTGCAAATACAACATGTCCTGTTCTTTCTATTGATGCGGAGTGCACACAGAACGTATCTATATTTTGCGGACTGAAATACGGAGACGGGTGTGTGCTTAAGGCCTTTATTTAGAATTTTACTTGATTGTTGTATCCGTTCATAAACCTGTCTGTAATAATTTATAATTAAGATACTTTATTTTGCTGTAAATGAATGTATATGTGCAATGCATAGTCTGTGTATCTCTCTGTATTATAACATAATATACCATTTACTTCTAGCTGTGTGAGATGCTGGCAAAGGAGAAGGACACTATTAGGAAAGAATACTGGCGGTACATTGGCCGGTCTCTAAAGGCAAAATATGACGCAAATCAGTCCCAGAAAGAAGAGTGTAATTCTGTGGAAAATGACATGCAGTAAAAAGAATTGGGTTATTTAAGATATTTTCCTATTTTTACAAGTGCATAAAATGAACGCGGCCATGATTAATCTTATTAATTCTCTTATATGACCCCGTAACTTTATTTAAAAGGCTGACCAAGTTCCATTTAACAGTTTGTGCTCCATTTACTTTGAAGAATAGCCATTACCCAGTAGCTTTGCAGTGCACTGTGGCTTTAAGCTTTTCTATACAAGATGTCGTTCTTCCTTAGAAAAGTTGTTTCATAAAAGCTTGTACTAGTGTTTAGTAGTATTAACGGTGAGCACGTGCATACAAATTACAGGTATTTAATACTAAGGGTGAACTTACAAAAGAGGCAGCGGAAGGGCTCTTAAAATGTGTTAGAAAATGTACAATTTTAAAGGAGGTCTGTCATCTCCCTGAATCGCTATGGCTAGTTTCACACTTGCAGCAGACATCCACAGGCACGCCCTGATCTCCGCCGGTTCCCATTATAGTAGATTGGGCCGGACGGACCCTTACAAGCTTCCAGCAGCGCAGGAATGCAGAGAAATCTGGCAGGTTGTTTGCCGCAGGTACAGCCTAGTGTGAAACAGGCCTACAGTATAAGGCTACATGCACACGAACGTAGTTTGTTTCCGTGTCCGTTCCGTTTTTGTTGATAGGATGCGGACCCGTTCATTTCAATGGGTCCGCAAAAAATGCGGACAGCACACTGCGTGCTGTCAGCATCAGTATGTCCGTTCAGTAGCCCTGCAAAAAAAAAATAGGACATTTCCTATTATTGTCCATTTTAGGCAGTTATAATGGATCCGCAAAAAAAAAAAAAAATGGCATACGCCATTTGTGGACCGCAAAACACATATGGTCGTGTGCATGTAGCCTTAGGGTCCATTCACACATCTGTAGTGCATTGCGGATCCGCAATACTCCTGGCCGGCACCCCCATAGAACTGCCTATTCTTGTGCGCAATTGCGGACAAGAATAGGACATGTTCTATATTTTGCCGGAGCCGCGGACTGGAAGATTGGTGGCGCGCTCTGGAAATGCGGATGCAGACTGCACACTGTCGCAGCCATTCCTGCCCCATAGGGAATTAATGGGTCCGCAATTTGCGGAATGGTGCGGACCCATTTTTACGGACGTGTGAATCGAGCCTTAGAAGTAGAACTACATGAATAGTTCTGGGATTGCTAATTTTTGTGTTCATATAACCCACCCCAGCTGTTCCCCTGCTGTGTGCCCTTAGAGCAATGCTGGAATACATAGAGGCCTCAAGAGCTCACATACCAGAGGTCCTCCCCATCATGTGCATGCAGTTCAGGTCTTCTCAATGTATTTCTGTGGCGGGTGCACAGCAGAAGAATTCAAAGAGGGGTATGAACATAAAAATTTGCAATGTCATTTCAGCAGGAGCGCTAATATTCATGTAGTACTACTGACAGCGCTCCAGGGATGTAATAACTGCGGACCCCAGTAATAGGGTCCAGTGCTCTTACTGGTCATCTTTTGTCATGGGAACACTGTGTGACTCCTAATCCAGCGTCCCTTACCCTAACTATCCGGGTATTAGCAATGATGTGGATTATAATTAATAACCATTAAGAACCACCCCATTTCTAGAAAACTCCAGATAACTTTTACACTCTGTTCTTTTAGGAGTTTTCTTTTAAACTGGACTTTTCATCTGTAAAAACTAAACTTTACTTTATTGTAGCCTGTTTTTTTTGTTCTTGGAATAAACTAAAAGTGAGACATGATGCACTGTATATATTTTTTTACTGTATTCTCCAGTTTCATCTGAGACCAAATTAGAACAGAACACGTTTGTCTTGTAAGAAGCATCTACACATAATTGTACATATCTAATGTAATGGAGCTTAAAGGGGTTGGCCACTGTATCAGTACTTTACACAACATTGTTGGAGGCAGGGTAAAAAAAGAGATTCCAAAAATACTTTATTTTAAAAAATCTGTCTGGTAATCTTTCTATAGTAAGCCACGCCCCCTGAGTCCCGCTGTGCTGTGCAGCCTGTTTGTCCGTGGCTGCACGCGACATGGAGAAAGCTCGTCCACGCCTGTAGTGTAACTGCACATGCACTGCTTTTCCTAATCTGCCTAAGAGCAGCGCATGTCCAGTCTGCCCCTGCCCCTGGCGCGCTCCCTGTTCCGTCTCTGACAGGAATCCGCTGCTTGTTCTGTCAGTACAAGAGTTTGGCGCAGGGAGCCTAGTAAGAGCGCGTCTGATCTCCTGGCTGTATTTCACAAACCTCAGAGCAATGGGAGCGCACGGCATCTCTGTACACACTGATGCCGTGCGCTCCAGGGCACCAGCACTGAAAGGGTGTCCAGCAGTAAAATAACCCGCACTTCATCCAGCCACAGTCAATACCTCCCCCCCTACAGGGAGCTCTTTTTGCCTGCTTGCTTTCTGTGACTGATGCCGTGTGTTCTCATTGACAGATAGCAGGCAAGAGGAGCCCCCTGTAGGGGGGAGGGTGATGCAGCCCTAATCAGAGCCCCAGTAAAGTCCATTTTTCAGTAGTAAAATGGAATATATATGTGTATATACATCTGTGTGTATGTGTATGTGTATGTATGTATGTATGTATGTATGTATGTATGTATATATATATATATATATATATATATATATTCGCCATGTCCGTAACAACCTGCTGTATAAAAATATAACATGACCAACCATCTCAGGTAAACGGCAAGAAAAAGATAAAAACTTCCAAAAAAGCAATTTTTTGTCACCTTACATCACAAAAAGTTGTAATACCAAGCGATCAAAAAATCATAAGTACCCAAAAATTTTACTAATAAAAACAAACTCTTCCCGCAAAAAATCAGCCTGTGCACAAGATGATTGGCAGAAAAATAAAAAAAAGTGTAGCTTTCAGAAAATGGTGAAACAAAAAAATACTATTTGTTTTGTTTGGTCAGGGATGTCATGTGACCACTTCCTCTGAAGATGCCTGCTGTGATGCATGCTGGGATTTTTACTTTCACTTTGAAGCTGCTCCACCCACACAGCCTCTCATCAATGGGAGCATGCTATGCTGAACACATTAGAAAAATTATACAAATACCTTGTGGCTTTAGTTATTATCTGAGACCCTTTATTTTATTTTTTTATGTGTATGGCGGCCAACCCCTTTAAGCAGGGTGCTGGCTCTCCTTAAAGAGACATTTATTGGCAATGCCCCATGAGAAAATAATATGAAGAGGTATTTCCCAGGTAAGGAGAACAATCTCGCTATCGCTACATTTTGTAAGTGGCTCCCTATGAGTCAAAGTCAAACTTTTTAACTAAGCCCTGACCTATAGGTAGTTTTAAAAAAAATATGGTTCTTCTTTCCTGGGAGATACCTCTTTGAATATTATTTTTCCATGGAGCATTGCCAGTAAGTCTCCATACAGGACTGGTCTCTTCAAGGAGATTCAGCACCCTGCCTAAGCTGTATCCAAGGAATCACCTCCAGCCAGCCAGAATCATACTCCATACGGACAGGGGGCAAGCACCTCGAAACAGCTGTCTGTGTATGGATATTTGGCTTGGCTATTTTCCCTCATGTACCAAGGCTTGTTAAAAAGATGGCACTAGCAAGATGTCTTGAGGACAGTGGTTTGAAGTGACAATTAGGCATGAGCGGACTCATGGATGTTAGGGTTCGGCCGAACTCTCCTATTACAGTAAGTCGGATGCAAATGTGGAGTTTGTAGCCCCAAGTCACCAACACAATTAACTCTCCTACAACAGTAAGGGTTCATGCACACGAACGTGCCTTTTTTGCGGTCCGCAAATTCTGCATCCGCAAAAAAACTGATGCTGCCTGTGTGCCTTCCGCAATTTGCGGAACGGAACAGGAGGCCCATTATAGAAATACCTATTTATGTCTGCAAAACGGACAAGAATAGGACATGCCTCATAATTTTTGCGGTGCCATGGAACGGAGCAACGGATGCGGACAGCACACAGAGTGCTGTTCGCATCTTTTGCGGACCCATTGAAAAGAATGGTTCCGTATACGGACTGTATGCGGAATCAAAATCCGCCCCGTATACGGAACGCAAAAAACGTTTGTGTGCATGAGCCCTGAGACGGATGCAAATACAGATTTTGAACCCCAAACATGGCTTTAGGTCAACCCACAAAATTAACAGCCCAATTAAGTATTGTATTTCTGTGTCATTGGTGCAACGGTGTTGTACTGCACCCACATAAATTCCTATATATCACCCATAGAGTTATCAGCGACATTAAAGCCTAACACTGTCCCTCACTGCAGGAGAGTCCTGTCCCTACGCTAGTCAGAGCAATGGCGGTGTAACACGTGATCCGGCATTTATACATGCATGGTCACATGGTGTGCCGTCCAATCAAAGCTATGCCAATAATAGGCATGATTGTGATGGCTTCCAAGTGCCCACAGGTTAAAAGCTTGTTGATTAGATGCGCTGCAGCCTAAAATCTGAACACCAAACACAGACTTTCGCGCCAATATCCGTTTTCGGGTGACCGGACACAGTAATGTTCGGTACGAACCCGAACATTACGGTCCAGGTTCGCTCATCCCTAGACAATACATTGTGTATGACAAACAAAGTAAGAGTCTCATTTATAAAAAAAATTGCATTCTTTCTGACTAATTCCCCTACTTCAAGTAACTTGTCCATTTTCACAGAAAGGATTAGCTGTTCAGTAGCTGTTTATGGAGTCTACTGTACACCAAAAGTACAATACAGTAAATGGGATTTTACATATGCAATGGAAAAAAATCTGCTCAAATCTGAGAACATGCTGCAAGCAACTAATGAATATGGAGAGCCCCACTGCCCACAAACCGTCATAAGTGCTGTACTGCTGAGGATAGTGATTGGCTGCAGCAGTCACATGCTGTACACCTGTACATAACAGTGTTAGTGATGTCTTCACTGGTAGGCCACTAATGACAATGACTGTAGTGGAGTTGCCTGCAACATGTTCTCAAATTTCAGCAATTTTTTTTCCAGTGTATAGCTTAAATCCAGTTTGCATCCATGGTATTGTACTTTTGGTGCAGAGACTGGCCTAAGGGGTGACATGTCTTCAAGAGGCACGTCACCGAGGCAGTCATTGGCATCAGTGTGGTTCTGGACAGTCAGACTTGAGGGTGCCGGATGCACTGAAACAGTGTTACCGAGTTTCTCAGTTGGATTTGAAGTGATTGTCATCTCGTTTTCGGCTATAGAGCTGCGGACATGCAAGGCTAGATCGCTGCTAGCATGTCTGCAATATACCGGTCCTATAGGGCTGCGTGCTTTTATTTTAAAAAATGATTTTAGAGATATGTAAATGAGTCTTGTAAGGTGCCCAAGGGGCTGTACGAACCTTCCTGGTGCCCAGCCACGGCCGCCTGTGAAGGAGCCCAGCACCGCCTGCATCCTCCGAATCTTCTCCTTTCGACACAATTAGATTGCCGCAAGCTCGCGCATGCGCAGTGCCGGTATAGTGTTCCTTCCCTGTGCTGGCATCAGAGATTACAGCAATCTAACTGTGTCGAAAGGAGGAGATTCGGAGGACATAAGGCGTTGCTAGGCTCCTTCACAGTGGGCGTGGCTGGGCACCAGGAAGGTTCGTACAGCCCCTTGGGCACCTTACAAGGCTCATTTACATATCTCTAAAATCATTTTTTAAACAAAATAAAAGCACACAGCGCTATAGGACCGGTATATTGCAGACATGCTAGCGGCGATCTAGCCGTGCATGTCCGCATCTCTATAACCGAAAACGAGGTGACAGAATCCCTTTAAGTCTAGGCAACATGAAGGCCCGTCAATGGTACCAATACATTCGTACAGTAGCTGCCTACACACCCTGGCTATATGGGGCCAAGCATCGTCCTGCATCAACATAAGGTCTAACAATGTCTCAGAGGCTTTTATGCTGATACCTACAGCAGTCAGGGTAATGTTGACTATCACATGGAGATTTGTATGATGCTCCAAGGATATATACCTCCCCAGACTGTCGCTGACCCACCACCAAACCAGTGATGCTTGGTGATGTTGCAGGCAGTATAAGGTTCACTACATTGTATTCAGACTCATACCTTTATGTGTGTCACATGTGCTCAGTGTGAACTTGAACTCATCTGTGAAGGGAACAGGATGGCAATGGTGGACCTGTCAATTCTGGTGATATCTGGTGAATGCCAGATAAAGGGGTTTTTGAGATTTTTATACTGATGACCTATCCTCTGAATAGGTAATTGGTATCTGATTGGTGGGGATCTGACACCTGGGACCCCCGCCAAATCATTTCTCTGCTTTTCCTAAGCTGATTGACTGCATGTTCATGGGTCACGTGACCTAGGAGCAGCTCAGCCCCATTCAAGTGAATGGGGCTGAGTGCGAGACCAAGCCCAGCTGGTATACCATGTATGGCACTGTGCTTGGTGAGCTGTGAGAAGGCCATGATGCTACTGCGACCAGGGGATAGGTCATCAGTATAAAAATCTTGGAAAAACCCTTTTGAACTAAACAGGATTGGACTGTGAGCACAGGTCCCTCTAGATAATGAAAGGCCCTCATGCGCCCACCCTCATGGAATTTGTTTCTGACAGTATGGTCACAAACATGCAGACCACTAGCCCACCGGAGGTCATTTTCTAGGGCTCTGGATAGTGCTCCTCCTGTTCTTCCTTTGACGAGCCTGGCAGCATCCTCCTTATTGGGGCTGGGAAACCATACAGTCAGAGAGTATGCCATCCAGTTCCATACCCTCCTCAGACTTGTACTGGAACAACAAGGTCCTGGTGTTGGCTTTTTGGGAGGGTCTTGCAGGTCACAATAAGGATGAATTAGCGGATTGGGATCTTCCAGCTTCTGTGGAATATTTGATCACATTGGCCACACGTATTAATGTGTAGTGATTGACGAATATTGTCCGGGACGCGTTCGCGCTGAAATGTTCGCGAACCGTGTGTTTGCAGTGGGCTCAAATAGTCCCACAACATGGATAGTGACATACCAGATGTATTATTCGAATTTGCGATCTCCATTCATTATTTTTTTCAATGTGAAATATCGTCAATATAATTTTTGCGGAAGCGCATGCGCAAAATAGGCGCGGCCTACTACAGCAACTGGTTTCCACCAGACCGAAGTTGGACGTGATCAGAAAAGATGGTTGGCAACAATTTTCGCAACATTGAGGAAAAACTTTTCACTGTAAGGCTGGGTTCAGACCTGAGCGTATTTGATATGCGCGTTTAACGTGCGTTTTTTGCAATAGTAAACGCGCGTTTGACGCGCGTTTGTGTGATTGACTGCAGTGTCCTATGGCCACAAACGCGTGTCAAAACGCCCCAAAGAAGCTCAAGAACTTGTTTGAGCGTAGGGCGTTTTTCAGCACGTTCAAACACGCTGTAAAACGCTCAAGTGAGAACCAGGGCCATAGGGAAGCATTGGTTTTCATGTGTTGAGCGTTTTACAGCGCGTTTGAACGCGCTGTAAAACGCTCAAGTGTGAACCCAGCCTTAATAATTTGACATTAAAGCAGTGTATTTGATTTCATAGAACGCAGCAAAACCGCAAACAAATGCTGCACTACCAAACTGCATTATATAGAAACGAAGGTTTAGTCTTACCGGTAAACGGTTTTCCAGGAGTCCGACATGACAGTACCCACTGGAGGATGTCCTATTGGATCTCTGTAGGGACAGGAAGCGTGAGAGGTTAAAAGGCCCCTCCCCTACCCTCCCACCAGTGTTCTTTCCAATTACTACACCAGATAGGATCCAACGTATTTATTGAACTTCCATGTTAGACACACATCGGAAAGATAATTTTAAGGATCCTGGCAATAACCGAAAAGAATTATGGGGGGGAAAATAACGGGTACTGTCATGTCGGACTCCTGAAAAACCGTTTACCGGTAAGACTAAACCTTCGTTTCCAGGACGTCCCTCCATGACAGTACCCACTGGAGAACTACCAGCTAAACAACTAGGGGGGGGACCACAGCCTGAAGGACCTTGCGACCAAATGCCAGATCCTGGTTGGCCAGGGAATCTAATCTATAGTGCTTAATGAATGTAGAGAAACTGGACCAGGTTGCGGCCTTGCAAATCTGCTCTACAGAAGCATCTGCTTTCTCTGCCCACGATGATGCGACTGCTCTGGTGGAGTGGGCTCTTAAGGGAAACGGACAAGGAAGTCCTTTCTGTGAGAGAGTCTCTCGAATCAAGTCTCTGATCCAGCGGGCTAGAGTTTGTTTCGAGGCCTTGTTGCCTCTGTTCTTTCCCCCAAAGGAAACAAAGAGGTTCTGTGATCTTCTCCACGGCTCCGTCCTTTGGAGGTAGGCGAGAATGGTTCTTCTTACGTCGAGGCAATGGAACCTTTCTTCTTTCGTATTCTTGGGGGAGGTACAAAAGGAGGGAAGAATTATTTCCTGCTCTCTGTGAAACGGTGATACCACTTTTGGCAAGAAAGATGGGTCTAATTTCAGAATGACTCTGTCATCCAGAATCCTCAAGAATGGTTCTCTGATGGAGAGGGCCTGAATCTCCCCAATTCTACGAGCTGTGGTAATAGCTAGTAAGAAGACAGCTTTAAGGGAAAGCATTTTATCTGATAATTGGTCAATAGGTTCAAAGGGGGGCCTACAAAGACTCTCTAGGACTACATTTAAGTCCCATGGGGGAACCGTCTGTCTAACAGTGGGTCTTAACCTGGAAATCGATTTAACAAACCTCCTAATCCACCTGTGGTCGGCCAGAGGGGTGTCAAGAAAATTACTCAAAGCCGAAATCTGGACCTTAAGGGTACTGGGCTTTAGGCCCAGGTCGAACCCTGCCTGTAAAAAGTCCAGAATGCAGCCTATAGATGGGACCGAGATTCCTGGATGAGTGTCTGCGAGCCATGATAAAAACCTTTTCCATATCTTTAAGTATATGGCAGAGGTTACCGGTTTTCGGCTCTGCTGCAAGGTTGAGATTACCTTATCCGAAAGGCCCTTACTTCTCAGGATCTGCCTTTCAGGATCCAGGCTGTTAGCATTAACTTCTCGAGATTCGGGTGTTCCAGGGGCCCCTGAACGAGAAGGTCCTTCCTTGCTGGAAGGGCTATTGGGTCTTCTAGGAGTAAGTCCGTCAAGAGCGGAAACCAGGCTCTCTTTGGCCAGGCTGGGGCTATCAGGATAAGGGTCGCTGAGCAAGCCTTTAGTTTTTTCAGGACCAGCGGAATTAAAGGAAACGGAGGAAAGGCATAAGCTAATTCCATGTCCCATTTGTGGGATAAGGCGTCTACCCCCCTCGGATTGTCTCTGGGGTTCAGGGAGAAGAATTGATCTACCTGGGTGTTCCTTCTGGAGGCAAATAGCTCTATCTGTGGGAACCCCCATTGATGGCATATTTGAAGGAAAACTTCCCGGTTTAGACACCATTCGCCTGCATCGAGACAGTGTCTGCTCAGAAAGTCTGCCGTGGAGTTCTCTGTCCCCTTTAAGTGGACCGCTGTCACCGAGAGGACTTTCCTCTCTGCCCAGTGAAATATTTTTCCGGATAACTCCAGAAGTAGAGGGTTCCTGGTACCCCCCTGACGCTTCAGGTAACATACGGTGGTTATGTTGTCTGACAGCACTCTGATGTGGTGGTTGGAGAGAATATATTCGGCTGACATTAGTGTCTTCCATACCGCCTTCAGCTCCCTGTAGTTTGATGATCTGCGGCTGTCCAGGGTGGACCATTTGCCCTGGAAGACATGTCCTTCCAGATGGGCCCCCCAACCCCACTGGCTTGCATCCGTGGTGATGATTATAGAAGGAGAAAGGTTCCAGGCAACCCCCTTCTTTAGGTTTCCGGGATTGGTCCACCAGGATAGAGAATCTAGACACCGCTTTGTAAGTGTTACCTTCGAGTCCAAGGACTGATGATCCCTGTCCCAAGCTGCCAGCACTGCGGACTGTAGGCCCCTGGAATGGAACTGGGCCCACGGGATCACTGAGATGCATGAAGTCATTAGGCCAAGGATCTTCATTGCCTCCCTTAAAGTATGACCCTTCTGTTTCTGGAAGGTCAAAATCTTTCTCCTTATCGTCTCCTGTTTGGATTCTGGAAGGAAGGAGAACTGACTTTCTGTGTCCAAGAGAACCCCTAAGAACTGTTTTTTGGTGTTTGGTACCAGGTCGGATTTGGGGTAATTTATCACCCAACCTAGATCCTTGAAGAGGGCTAAGGTCTGATGAATACTGCCCTCTAGATTTTGTTTTGTGTTGGCTATAAGAAGAAAATCGTCCAAATATGGAACAATCCTTATTTGCTGCTTTCTCAAATGCGCCACAATTTCCGTGATGACTTTTGTAAAGAGATTCCAAAGGGGAGACACTGGAATTGATAATGAAGAACCGTCCCCTCCTGAATGACTGCAAACCTGAGATATTTCTGGTGTAGGGGGTGAATCGGGATGTGGTAATACGCATCCTTCAGGTCCAAGGTGCATAGAAGGTCTCCCTCTGAAATCAACGGAATTGCCGACTTTATGGATTCCATTTTGAATTTGTGATAGGTTAATGATTTGTTCAGGGACTTCAAATTGATAATTGTCCTGAAGGATCCGTCTGGTTTCTTTATTAGAAAGAGACTTGAGTAATGACCTAGAAATTTCTGATTTTCCGGAACCTGGACGATAGCATTTAATTTTAGTAGCTTCTGCACGTCCAGACCTAATTGATTCTGCTGACTCACTGAATGGACTTTTGTAACCAGGAATCTTTCCGGGGGAGGACCACGGAAATCTAATTTTACCCCTTCTCGGATGGTTTTTAGGATCCACTGGTTTTGGGTAATCCGAGTCCAGGATTCCCAAAATAAGCGGAGCCTGCCCCCTACTGGCCTGATGTCATTGCTTACTTGGGCCTGAGTTGGGATTGAAGAGGAACCCCCTACCTCTCCCTCCTTTAGGGTAGCTCCATCTACCTGTTTTACCTTTCCCTCTCTCTGAGGGTGTATACTGTTTGGAGGTCTTACGAAAGGGCTGCACAGGCTTTTTTGCTTTTCCCTCCGGAAACCCTTTCTTTTTATCGGCTGCGCTTTCCAGAATGGAATCGAGGACCTGGCCGAAAAGGTATGTTCCGGTGAAGGGAATTGCGCATAATTTGTTTTTAGAGGCAATGTCTCCTGTCCAGGATTTGAGCCAGAGGGCCCGTCTTGCAGTATTCGTAAGAGCGTCGTTCCTGGCAGCGAAACGAATGGACTCTGCTGAGGCATCCGCCATGAAGGATGCAGCAAATTTTAATAAGGGTAAGGACTCAAGAATTTCCTCCCTGGAGGTTTTCATCTTGAGATGCTCCTCCAGTTGCTCCAGCCATAAGCACATAGCTCGAGCCACTGAGGTTGCTGAAATGTTAGCATTAATAGTGGCCGCTGAGGATTCCCAGGCCTTCTTCAGGAGTCCATCCATTTTCCGGTCCATGGGGTCTTTTAATTGTGAAGAATCCTCGAATGGAATAGATGTCTTCTTCACCACCTTGGCCACCTGGATGTCGACTTTTGGAATTTCATCCCAAAGTTTAGTCTCCTCTGGATTGAAGGCCAGTCTGCTCTTGAATTCCCTGGGAATATAGAGCTTTTTGTCACCTTCTTCCCATTCCTCTTTGATCAGATCTTGAAGGTAAGAATTCACCGGGAAAATCTTTCTTTTCCTGGCCCTTAATCCGCCGAACATCTCGTCCTGTATAGAACGTTTCGGTTCCTCCTCCTCCACTGCCATGGTCTGCCTTACTGCAGTAAGGAGCGAGTCCAGCTGATCCGAGGAAAACAGGTATTTCCTTGGCTCCTCTGACATCGAAGGGGGGATCTGATCCTCCCGATCGTCTGAAGGGTACCCGGTTTCTTCCTCTGAATCCGATACTAAGTGTACCCTGGTACGCTTGGACGGAGGGGAAGCGGGAACTGGAAGAGAAGGGGGCTGATTCATTCCGGCCGCCTGTACTTCCTCCCTGACGATGGTTCTCAGCTCTTCCAGGAAGGATGGTTGTTCTTCCTTCAGGATCCTTGCTAAGCAATCCATGCAGAGGGCCTTTTTATACGACTCAGACAGCTTTTTTGTGCATGTCGCACACTTCTTAGCTTTTTTCTTGGTGTCTCCATGCGGTCTATGTCCCGCCTCTTTTTCCACCTTAATAGGGGGAGAAGGAGATATAAAAACCAGCCTAGGGGGAACTATACACCTGCCAGCCGGATACTACTTACATTACTCTGGACGAGGGGGTCAGCTACCGCATCTAGCTTGCTCACACCTTGGCCCTCCATGATGCAACCGCCACATAAGCATACATCATAGCATTTAAATAAGGTTCCTACCTTACAGGCCCTCCCCTCATCGCCGCCGGGACCGCCTCCTCTTCTGGGGGACTCTTCCATAGAAAAATCAACCCCACATGCGAGGCCCCAAACCGAGGCCTCCAGCATGTATGCGCGCCGCCATCTTGGACGCGTCACTTCCGGGTCATCAGGAAGAGACGCCGATCGCATCATCGAGGAGGGCGGAGCCGCTGCTGAGCGCAGAGCTCCGTCGGAGAAGCCGCTCAGCGTCCGGGTACCTGCGGCCTGCTCAGGAAAAAAAGGTACCGGACAAGCTAGGGGACCCCTCCCAGAGGGGTGCTGGCTTTTAGGCCCCACGGAGGCTGAAGAGGAGAGGCAAGAGCCCCCCGACCAGCCTCGGCCTAGTGTTTGCTCCCTACATTAAGCAGGGATCCACTCACTGCTCCTATCCCTGTAGGGACAGGAAGAACACTGGTGGGAGGGTAGGGGAGGGGCCTTTTAACCTCTCACGCTTCCTGTCCCTACAGAGATCCAATAGGACATCCTCCAGTGGGTACTGTCATGGAGGGACGTCCTGGAAAGTATATTATTGGTATATAGCACCCCTGCTTCAATCAGATTTTTGGGGGGAGAAACTGGTAAATCACACCAGTAGAGATTATTTGTTCGGAATACCGCAGGGATGGCCAACCTGAGGCTCTCCAGCTGTGGCAAAACTACAACTCCCAGCAGGCCCAGACTGTCTACAGCTGGGCAAGGTGGGAGTTGTATTTTTTACAACAGCTGGAGAGCCGCTGGTTGGCCATCCCTGCAATAGCGTTTGTCACACTGTGTAGCTGCGGTAATGCAGCAAAACTGCAAATAAATGCTGCACTACCCAAATGCACTATATAGAAAGTATATAATTGGTATATCACACCCCTGCTTCAATCAGTTTTTTGGGGGGACAACTGGTAAATCACACCAGTAGAAATTATTTGTTCCAATAGCGTTTGGCACTCTGCGTAGCTGCAGTATCGCAGCAGAACCGCACACAACTGCTGCACAATACAATTGCACTATAATGTACTTTCTATGTTAGGCCTCTTTCACACTTGCGTTGTTGGGATCCGGCATGCACTTCCGTTGCCGGAGGTGCCCGCCGGATCCGGAAAAACGCAAGTGTACTGAAAGCATTTGAAGACGGAACCGTCTTCCAAATGCTTTCAGTGTTACTATGGCACCCAGGACGCTATTAAAGTCCTGGTTGCCATAGTAGGAGTGGGGAGCGGTATACTTACAGTCCGTGCGGCTCACTTACAGTCCGTGCGGCTCCCGGGGCGCTCCAGAATGATGTCAGAGCGCCCCATGCGCATGGATGACGTGATCCATGCGCTTGGGGCGCCCTGACGTCACTCTGGAGCGCCCGGGGAGCCGCACGGACGGTAAGTATGCTGCTCCCCCGCTCCCCGCTACACCTTACCATGGCTGTCAGGACTTTAGCGTCCTGGCAGCCATGGTAACCACTCTGAAAAAGCTAAATGTCGGCTCTGGCAATGCGCCGAAACGACGTTTAGCTTAAGGCCTGATCCAGGTCAATGCCTTCCAATGGGCATTAATTCCGGATCCGGCCTTGCGGCAAGTGTTCCGGATTTTTGGCCGGAGCAAAAAGCGCAGCATGCTGCAGTATTTTCTTCGGCCAACAAACGTTCCGTTCCGGACTGAAGACATCCTGATGCATCCTGAACGGATTTCTCTCCATTCAGAATGCATTAGGATAATCCTGATCAGGATTCTTCCGGCATAGAGCCCCGACGACGGAACTCTATGCCGGAAGACAATAACGCAAGTGTGAAAGAGCCCTTAGAAAGTATATTATAATTATATCACACCACTCAGTAAGTCACACCTATCGATAGCATACCTATACCAGTCCTTAAAATGACTTTTGTGTCCCTATCAGTCTGTCCCTGCTCCACACAGCAGCCTCTCCCTACACTGACAAAACACTGAATGTAAAATGGTGCCCAGATCGGGTCTATTTATAAGGTAGAGGGGGTATGTCCATGTGCTGAAACGTCACAATTGGCTGTCCTGTACCACCTGATGGATGTGTCATGGGTCAAAGTTCTTCACAATGTAAAAGAATACATATCGCCATATGTTCCAATGTTCGGCGAAACGCAAAGTTCGCCCAAAAACGACCGCCGAGCGAACGGCAAGGCCATCACTATTGATATGCACTTCACGGTTTATCATAAAAGTGAATCCTGAGAGGTGAACCTCAGGATTGGTACCTCCCTTCTAGAAGCCTTTGCTTACCTCTTCAGCGGAGCCCAAGCAGCTGGATAGTAAAGCTGTCTGAGGAGAAGTGCCAGCATGGATGCAGCAATGTCTTTACTGTGGTGGCAAGGGGCACTATGTCAAGAGTTGTCCACTCAAGGCGGGAAACTCCAATGCCTCTGGTCAATTAAAGAGACGACCCTAGGTAAACCGGTTTGATTATGCGGGGCGGGGGGCGCATGCTAAGACCTCCATTGACCGCTACAACCAGGAGAGAGAAGTGCTCGCATATTGCGCTCCCGCCCCATAGCCAGATGGGGTCATTTACTGAGTCCACCTGTTCCATCCCTTGCAGTGAGGAGAGAGAGCGCAATCTGCTAGCACTTCTCTCTACTCCTTCTAGGGATCGATGGGGGTCTCAGCACTAAGTCCCCCACCAATCAATATGTCTCTACAAAATATCAAAAGTTTTATTAAAATTCTGCACTCTTTAGTTGCCGAAACTATAAGAATGTATGGCTTAATAAGCAGCAGGCACAGTCTACTCTAGCTCTAGCCAGTGCTTCATGACATACAGAACAGCTACAAGATTGTAAATGACAGGCGCGAGAACCTGACACCACACATTTCTGCCAGGGCGGTCACATGATACATAGGTCATGTGATGGTCGGTCATGTGATCCTGACGTGACCAAGGTCCTTCTAACGCATGGGAACTTTCTGCTGTTGTCATCTGTGTGGCGGACGTACATGGCTCCTGACAGGATGTACAGAGTGTACGTTCCAGATCTGCACATACAAGCCATCCCATGCACGGGGTGTCATGGCGCCGCCTTCTGACTGACCGGAAGTGGGTCCAGACTGACAGCCGCGCACGTTTTACACCTATAGTCTGCGAGGACGTAGGTAAATATTCCCATTTGCGTTGTATCCATTGCGGTCTGCTCGCGGGGGTGCACAGCTGGATTGGTAACCCCAGTGTACTCTGTAAAACCTAAGCATTACTCTTTGCCTGAATGGTAATGCCGCACACTGTATGCCATAATAAAGGAGCCGGTCATGGTGGCCTAATCTGCAGCTCATTCTTAGAAGCTTAAAGGGATTGACTCATTTTAAAACCTCCCCAAATAATAAAAGCTTATATACACCCCACTTAAAGGGCACCTGTCAGCAGATCTGTACCTATGAAACTGTCTGACCTGTTCCATGAGCGCTTGGCAGCTGAAGGCATCTGTGTTGGTCCCATGTTCATATGTGTCCTCATTGCTGAGAAAAACTAAGTTTAAATCTATGCAAATGAGCCTCTAGGAGCAACGTGGGCGTTACTATAACACCTAGAGGCTCTGCTCTCTCTGCAACTGCACTTTGATTGACAGGGCCAGGAGTAATCACATTTACACTGCCTAGCCCTGTCAATCAAAGTGCAGAGAGAGCAGAGCCTCTAGGAGTAATAGTAACGCCCCCGTTGCTCCTAGAGGCTCATTTGCATATATTAAAACATCATTTTTCTCATTGATGCAGGCACATATGGAACAACATGGATCCAACACAGATGTCTTCAGCTGCCCAAGCACACATGTAACAGGTCAGACAGTTTCATAGCTACAAATCTACTGACAGGTGCCCTTTAAAGGGGAGGGGGGGCCTAATAAAATTTAAAACATTAAAAAAAAAAGTATGGCTGCAGGGTATTGAAGTAATGAAAAAATAATAATCCTCACTCACCATTCCAGACACCCTCCGTTCCAGCGACGTGGCTCCCTGCTGGACCAGAAGTGATGTGGTCTCAGACACATCACTGCTGAGTCTTGCAACCAAGAATGGGCGCCCTCACTGGTCCGTTGGGGACAGGAGCCACATCACTAGAATGGAGGGCATGTGGAAAGGTGAGAGATTTTTACAATTTTCCCTTATTTCTTCCAAACACTGCAGGTGACCATAAGGTTTTTTGTTTTTTTCATTTATTAGGCCGGTCAACCAGCCACTCAGGTCTGTGTGAACAGGCTGGTGACATAGCTGGATACTGCACTCACCGGCCTCAGCGGTGTACAGCGCAAGACAAGTGATTGGCTGCAGCAGTCACCATATAGGGCCATGTCACCGCTGAAGCCTGTAAACACAGACCAGAATGGCAGTGTTGGAAATGGGGAGTACAGCATATAGTAAGAATGGCGAGTATACAGTCTCTATTATTTGAACACATATAGAGGCTTTGGACAACCCCTCTAAAGAGGACTAAAACTGACAGCATGCCTTTTATAGCTGGCACTTCTGATCCCCCCCACCATAAACTGACAGCCTGGAGGTCTTCATTGGCCATTGTCAATGAGGTCTGAACCTGAGCCTCTGTGACAATCTCCAGTCAGTTTGGACTTTAGAGTCTCCAGCACTGTGATCTTGTGATTGATGTTTTCCTCTAGGTCACCTAAGTGGAAGCAGCAGAGATATTGGGAGTAGTTTGTTGAGTTTTAGCTGTCCCTGTACCCCCTGTGCAGGTGGGCTCACACAGTGTGCACCAAACGTGCACTAAGAACCTTAAGTGAATATTGCAGTAGTGCAACATGGGATAATCCGTGTGTGGGTTGAGCAGCGCTCCTTCAGCATTGCAGTCTATGCCGATGGGCCCATTTATTTCACTGTTTTCGATGTGCTGATTTGATTTTATGACAGCTTAGTGTCCACCCCATGCCATATTTCAGGTACAGATTGCGGTGCAACAGCTAGTTGCGCCGCAGTCTGTAACTTTGCCCCGCTCACGCCAGGTGTAAATAAGTGGAAGGGGATGGACCGGCAGGGCCGTCTCATTTACCATTTTCTATGCCTGTTTCAGGCGTAGAAAATGGGCTAAATGTAAGACCGCTCAGAAGCTGTCTAACATTTAGAACTGGCGTTGGATGCGCCAAAGTTATGTAGAGGTCAGCGTCTCTTCAAAACTTTGGCGGAACCAACGCACAGCTTAGGGGACTGGTGTCTAAAACGCCGGTCTTAATAAATGTGCCCCAAAGTCTTTCGACGGCAGAAGGCGAGTCTGCAATGAAGTCTCTTGGCGTTACTCCAGTGACGCTCCTGGCTGGAGGCTGTCAGTCAGTCAGGGTCCTGAGAAGAAGACGGAAGTCTGCGTAGCACTCTGTAAGCTATGTAGTGAATAGAGAAAGCGGCACTGCCTCTGCCCCTATTGAACCTGGCGATCACATGACTGCTGCATGTCTGGATGGCATAGCAGAGCTATTGTCACAATAAAGGGCTGCGGGTACCCCAGTTAAGAAAAAGTACACAAAAAATTGTTATGCCCAGTGGTCTTTTATGACCTTTTCGGGGACATATTATTTAACAAAAATGTATTTTAACTTTAATAAAGTAGTAATTAAAGGTGGTTAACCCTGACATATCCCCTTCTTCCCCCACTCAGCCCCTCTGACATGAGAATTTCATGCTCCGATGCTCTCCCTTGCCCTGCGCAGTATCGCACAGAGCAAGAGCTTTATTGTTTACATTCTTGCACTGCCAGGCGGAGGCTTCCTCCTAGCAGTCTTCCCGGTGACGTCACCAGCACTGAAGGGTGGGCTAGCCGTTATACAGCTGTATGTGAAGACCCTGTTCATTAAAGGGGCTGTCTGAATTGTAAGGAAACTCCGCTAGTGTCACCAAATGTGATAAAATAATAGAAGAACACATACTTACTATTTAGTCCCTTGACGCTGCAGTCCTCACTTCCTGTGCCCCCACTTCCGCTGCCTCTCTGGTCCTCGCCTCTGGTTTCTGTATAGAGGCTGCAGAATTGACATAGCTGTGAACGGGACACAACTGCTGCAGCCACTTACTGGCCTCAGTGGTCTTGTGCTGTATACTGCTGAGGCCAGTGATTGGCTGCAGTGGTCACATGTCATATACCGTTATGTCACTGCTGCAGCGCTGGAAATGGCAGGGGACTATGTGGTAAGTATATAGTATATTCTTTTATTCGTTATATTTGGGGCACTGGGAGAGTTCTCTTATAACTGGGCAAGCAGTGTTTTTCCGTGACAGTAGCCGTGCCTACTCATGAAATTCCTACCCTAGCAAACCTAGGAAGTGAAAAGCCTCTATTTTATTCCAGAAAGTGATGCACCAGTCACCACCATGTATGGGAAGCTGCCCATGCCTCTTAGGTTACTGGCGGTGGGCCTGCTGATGTACATATGTGTCACTACCAGAGCTTTGGGACGTTCTCACAGCTCTGTTTCTCCACCCCTGTGATGATGTCACTACTAGAGCTGGGAGGAGTTCTCACTGCTCTGTTTACTTTTGGTTTTCTTCCTCCCAGCTGTTCCTCATGCGTTTGATTTCCCTCTCTTTATATCACCCCTCCTCCTATTGTAGGGCGTGGATTATAGTTCTCATTTCAGTTGTAGCTCTTGCTTTAGTATCTTCACTTGTAGCTATCAGTTCACTGGACCTGTGTTCTGCTGCAGCAAGCACTCCGGATATTGCCAGCTGTCCTTGGATCCGTCTTCTCTGCGGCTGCAACACCTTCAGCTAAGTGTACAGACATTGTTGTGTACCTGATTATTTTCTGACTGGATCTGAGGTGGCCACGGTTCCCTCCATATACTGAGTAGGGCACCGGTGGCCGTGCCCCTTCCACTATTGTAGGGGTTATCAGTGGTCATCAGTCTTAGGCACGTGGGCATGCCTCGTTCCGCCATTTGGATCCGGGCATGTGCTTT
The DNA here is from genome assembly GCF_905171765.1 of Bufo bufo. Classification (NCBI taxonomy): domain Eukaryota; kingdom Metazoa; phylum Chordata; class Amphibia; order Anura; family Bufonidae; genus Bufo; species Bufo bufo. The sequence continues at coordinate 518,317,563 of NC_053390.1, read as the reverse complement.
AGCAGCATAGGGAGAGCTTTGAGGGTCGGACAGGGGTCACCCTTTATCCTCCCTAGTTTGGGTCCGGTCAGTAGCTCTTTTACTGTGTATACTATTGTTGCTCACATACAGCCGTGACATTATAATCCACCAAAACCGTCCTTTTTTGACATGGATCCGCTTTCTGGCCTGGTTGACCGCATGCAGGGTCTTTCTTTGGAAGTAGTGGATCTCCGTCAATCTATGACTCAGCTTCAAGCATTGGGCTCTGCTCCGGCTCATGGAGTCTGTTGCGAGCCAAAGGTCTCACTTCCGGAAACGTTCTCCGGGGGCAGTGAGAATTTTGTTCGCTTCAGAGAGGCATGCAAACTTCATTTTTGCTTGTGTCCCCACTCCTCTGGTAATCAGGAGCAGAGGGTGAGGATTGTCATCTCCCTGCTCAGGGGTAATGCTCAGACTTGGGCTTTTTCGCTGCCATCAGGGGATCCCTCCCTTCGATCCGTGGAAAGATTTTTTGTGGCCCTGGGGCAGATTTATGATGACCCGGATCGTGTTGCTCTGGCCGAATCTAACTTACGTGTTTTATGCCAGAACAAACTGTCTGCGGAGCTTTATTGTTCTGAATTTCGGAGATGGGCAGCTGATTCGGGTTGGAATGATGCTGCACTCCGGAGTCAGTTCTGTCATGGTCTCTCAGAGAGATTGAAAGATGCGTTTGCTTTCCATGAGAGACCACGTCCTTAGAGTCTGCCATGTCATTGGCGGTACGCCTTGACAGGCGTCTAAGAGAAAGAAACAAGACCTCTCTGTCCAGCCATTGTCAGTCTAGGGGCAATGGTGCGGACTCATTCAGTGTGCAGGGGCCTCATCCTGTCTCGCTCCCCTCTGAGGAGGAGCCCATGCAGCTAGGTCGACTTGCCCCTGATAAAAGAGGATTTAGTCCTCAGAGTATGGTGTGTTTTTGTTGTGGGGGCATAGGTCATTTGGCAAATGTTTGTCTGTCTAGGAGATTCTTGAACTGTACTAAGAGCGATAATAAGAGAAACACCTCAAAAGGTAGATCATCAAATTCTGCTTCATCTGCTACTTTGGGCAAAGTTGATGTAGGAATTGATGCTTTTCCTCTGACCTGCAGTTCCCGTTTTCTCCTGTCTGCCAGGGTGGCGCTAGAGAGCAAAGTCATTTCTTGTGAGATTTTTGTCGATAGTGGAGCGGCCGTCAATCTTATTGACACTCAATTTGTAGCCATGCATGGTTTTCAGGTTTGCACATTAGAAAAGGATATACCTGTTTTTGCTATTGACTCTGCTCCACTCTCACAGAGATCTCTGAAGGGCATTGTTCACAATATCCGGCTAGCTGTAGGTGACACTCATGTGGAGGATATATCTTGTTTTGTCCTTAACGGATTGCCTTCTCCTCTAGTTTTGGGGTTACCCTGGCTCACTAGACATAACCCCACTATTGATTGGCAAGGAAGGCAAATAAATGAGTGGAGTGACTTTTTGTAGAGAGAATTGTCTCACAGCGACTTTTGCAGAGGTGTCTACTAAAACTGTGCCATCATTTCTCTCTGATTTCTCGGACGTGTTTCCGAGAGCGGTGTTCAGGAGCTACCTCCTCACCGGGAGTTTGACTGTCCCATTAACCTCATTCCCGGCGCCAAGCTGCCAAAAGCACGCCTCTACAATCTCTCACAACCGGAAAGAATCGCAATGCGAACTTATATCTCCGAGAGTCTCGAGAAGGGGCATATTCGTCCCTCAAAGTCACCTGTGGCCGCGGGTTTTTTTTTTTGTTAAAAAAAAAGATGGCTCTCTGAGACCTTGCCTAGATTTTAGGGAGCTGAACCGTATCACGATTCGCGATCCCTATCCCCTTCCTCTGATCCCGGACCTCTTCAACCAAATTGTTGGGGCCAAGGTGTTTTCCAAATTGGATTTGAGAGGCGCGTACAACCTGGTCAGGGTCAGAGAGGGGGGATAAATGGAAAACGGCCTGTAATACCCCTAACGGGCATTTCGAGAATCTCGTTATGCCTTTCGGCCTGATGAATGCTCCGGCCGTCTTTCAGCATTTTGTTAATAGTATTTCTACCATTTAATGGGGAAATTTGTATTGGTGTATCTTGATGATATTTTGATTTTTTCCCCTGATGTTCAGACCCATCAGGATCATCTTTTTCAGGTTCTGCAGATTCTGCTGGAAAATAAATTGTACGCCAAGCTGGAGAAATGTCTTTTTATGGTATCGGAGATTCAATTTCTGGGTTTTCTCCTCTCTGCTTCTGGTTTTCGCATGGATCCGGAGAAGGTCCGTGCTGTACTTGAGTGGGAGCTTCCTGAGAATCAGAAGGCATTGATGCGCTTTCTGGGTTTTGCGAACTATTACAGAAAGTTCATTTTGAATTATTCCTCTGTTGTCAACCCCTCACTGACATGACAAAAAAGGGGGCGGATTTTTCCTCTTGGTCGGAGGAGGCGCTTGCAGCCTTTTCTAAGATTAAAGAGAGTTTTGCGTCTGCTCCCGTCTTGGTGCATCCCGATGTTTCCTTACCTTTTATTGTTGAGGTGGATGCTTCCGAGGTGGGTGTGGGTGCGGTTTTGTCCCAGGGCCCTTCTCCTGCCAAATGGCGACCCTGTGCCTTTTTCTCTAAAAAACTCTCCCCGGCAGAGAGAAACTATGATGTGGGAGATAGGGAGTTGTTGGCCATCAAGTTGGCTTTCGAGGATGGCGCCATTGGTTGGAGGGGGCCAGGCACCCTATCACCGTTTTTACCGACCATAAGAATCTGGCATACTTGGAGTCGGCCAGGCGTATGAATCCGAGACAGGCCAGATGGTCTCTGTTCTTCTCCAGATTCAATTTTGTTGTTACATTCCGACCTGGGATAAAAAATGTGAAGGCTGATGCTCTCTCTCGCTGTTTTCCGGGAGGAGGAAACTCCGAGGACCCGGGTCCCATTTTGGCGGAGGGGGTAGTTGTTTCTGCTCTATATTCCGATTTGGAGGCCGAGGTCCAGGCTGCCCAGACTGAGGCACCTGCCCGTTGTCCTTCTGGGAAGTTGTTTGTGCCTCCTGAGCTACGTCACAAACCCTTTAAGGAGCATCATGATACGGTTCTTGCTGGTCACCCCGGGAGTAGAGCCATGGTAGATCTCATTGCTCGGAGATTTGGTGGCCGGCTCTTCGTAAGTCGGTGGAGGGTTTTGTGGCTGCTTGTGAGACGTGCGCTCGCGCTAAGGTCCCTCGTTCACGGCCTTCAGGTTCCCTTCTCCCGTTACCCATACCTTCCCGTCCTTGGACACACCTGTCCATGGACTTTATCACGGATCTTCCTCGGGGAAGTCGGTGATCCTGGTGGTGGTGGACCGTTTTAGCAAGATGGCTCATTTCGTACCTTTCCCTGGTTTACCCAATGCTAAAACATTGGTGCAAGCTTTTGTCGACCATATTGTTAAATTGCACGGCATTCCCTCTGATATTGTTTCCGATAGAGGCACGCAGTTTGTGTCCAGGTTCTGGAAGGCTTTCTGTTCTCGCCTGGGAGTTCGGCTGTCCTTCTCTTCTGCTTTTCACCCGCAGTCGAATGGTCAGACTGAGCGCCTCAATCAGAATCTGGAGACATATTTGCGCTGTTTTGTGGCAGAGAACCAGGAGGATTGGTGTTCATTTCTCCCTCTTGCTGAGTTTGCTCTGAACAACCGTCGTCAGGAATCTTCTGATAAGTCACCATTCTTTGGTGCATATGGGTTCCATCCGCAGTTTGAGACATTCTCGGGAGGGGCTCTTTCTGGTTTACCTGAGGAGGAGAGATTTTCCTCGTCTTTGTCTACCATTTGGCAAAAGATTCAGAGTAATCTTAAAAAGATGAGTGAGAGGTATAGGCGTGTGGCTGATAAGAGACGTGTGCCTGGTCCGGACCTGAATGTGGGTGATCTGGTGTGGTTGTCTACAAGAAACATTAAACTGAAGGTTCCCTCCTGGAAATTGGGTCCCAAGTTTATTGGGCCTTATAAAATCTTGTCAGTCATCAATCCTGTTGCCTTCCGTCTTGATCTTCCACGGGTTTGGAAGATACATAATGTATTTCACAGATCTCTCTTAAAACCATATGTCCAGCCCACGGTACCCTCCTCTTTGCCTCCTCCTCCGATTTTGGTTGATGGCAATCTGGAGTTTGAGGTTTCCAGAATTGTGGACTCTCGCATTGTCCGCGGTTCTCTTCAGTACCTCGTTCATTGGAAGGGTTATGGTCCTGAGGAGAGGATGTGGGTTCCGGTGTCGGACATTAAAGCTCTCGCCTCATCAGGGCATTTCATAGGGCTCATCCTGAGAAGGTGGGTCCTGGGTGTCCGGAGTCCACCCGTAGAGGGGGGGGTACTGTCACTACCAGAGCTTTGGGACGTTCTCACAGCTCTGTTTCTCCACCCCTGTGATGATGTCACTACTAGAGCTGGGAGGAGTTCTCACTGCTCTGTTTACTTTTGGTTTCCTTCCTCCCAGCTGTTCCTCATGCGTTTGATTTCCCTCTCTTTATATCACCCCTCCTCCTATTGTAGGACGTGGATTATAGTTCTCATTTCAGTTGTAGCTCTTGCTTTAGTATCTTCACTTGTAGCTATCAGTTCACTGGACCTGTGTTCTGCTGCAGCAAGCACTCCGGATATTGCCAGCTGTCCTTGGATCCGTCTTCTCTGCGGCTGCAACACCTTCAGCTAAGTGTACAGACATTGTTGTGTACCTGATTATTTTCTGACTGGATCTGAGGTGGCCACGGTTCCCTCCATATACTGAGTAGGGCACCGGTGGCCGTGCCCCTTCCACTATTGTAGGGGTTACAGTGGTCCTCAGTCTTAGGCACGTGGGCATGCCTCGTTCCGCCATTTGGATCCGGGCATGTGCTTTAGCAGCATAGGGAGAGCTTTGAGGGTCGGACAGGGGTCACCCTTTATCCTCCCTAGTTTGGGTCCGGTCAGTAGCTCTTTTACTGTGTATACTATTGTTGCTCACATACAGCCGTGACATTATGTGGATTGATTGCATTGGTTTAATTTTTTAACATTGTCTCCCTCTCTAATATGTTTGATACATCTTGAATTTCTGTACCTTTTTCCTTATGTTTTTAAACATTTTCTCTTATTTTTTTATTTGTTCTAGGATGTGACAAGATCTTACAAGACAAAGTAGAATGGATAAAAAATGGCATGGTAGTAGAAAGAATGGCAACTGGACTTGTCTTCTGCTGCTGATAATCTTGCTCCTTTTCACCGTAGTGTTCATAAATGTGCTACTCTATGTGTACCTGGAACATGTCTACGTGTCAACCAGTTACCCGTACGCAGATCCCAGTACTTGTCCTCAAGGGTACTTTAGGATTGGTAACATGAAGAATTGCTCTGCATGGTTGACCTGTGAGGGCATCAATAAGGAGGTCCACAGACTAAAGCTTGTGGGAGAAGGGGCTGTGAAAAAGGTGATTGTTTCACTTTACCGAATGATGTCCTGTCTTCTGGAATTTCACTGTCTACTAACTGCAGCCAGGACATCTTCTCAGTCACTCTGGTCTGATTTAGATGTCCTGGCCGAGGTCCAGTCATCACAGGCAGCATCAGAGTGGACTGCTGGAGCGTGATCTTGCAAGCAAATTTCACAAGACCACACTGTATACTAACTAACTAGCCGGGACATCTTCTCAGGGGATCCTGAATAAGATGCTGTCCTGTCTGAGGTGAGTATACTTCGTGGTCTCTTTAAACTTGCTATATCTTCTGAGATCATTCTCCAGCAAGCTGCTTTGCCATCCTGTGTTAGTTTAGCAAAGTGGCTGCAAGTTTAGGGATGCAGATCTCAAGAAGGGGGGGGGGGGTGGTACATGGAGATATAAACAATGATATGCTCATGGAAGAAGCCCAGTTTAGCCCAGTAGTAATATGGTGGCAGGTCCACATTAAACAAGCTCACTTATCTTGTCGATTGGCATGCGTCGGGGCTCCGCATTGGGCCATGTCGAGGACCCTTAGGGCTCATGCCCACAGGCTTAAGTGGTTTGCGGTCCACAAATCGCGAATCTGCAAAACACAGATCCCAGCCAAGTGCATGCCACCATTTACTTTTTAAACTTCTGTAGAAATGTATTCTCGTCCACAAAACGGACAATAATAGGACATGTTCTATTTTTTTGCGAGGCCGCGAATGCGGACAGTAGTGTGTTTGTGGTCCCATTGAAATGAATGGGTCGGCAAAAAATGTGGATCGGATGAGTGCAGAAACTACCATCGTGTGCATGAGCCCCCTTGGTAAGGTCAGACCTGGTAGATTTGGTGTGGATCCCTTGCTACAATTGCATGTGGATGGGTTTTTTGAAACCTTCTGCAACGGAAACAAGCGTGCTTCTCATTCTATGGATTTTCACAGTGGATCTCGCCGACTCAATGTAGAAGGGTGAAAGCTGCATGTAACCTGTGATCTTACCATTAAGACGAGACTGTAAAACAACATAAATGTTAACTTTTTTTTTATTTATTTTTTCTGGTCTGTCACCATTTCCTCGATCTGTGGCTAGTAAATCACTTTTAACTATTTGGTTTCTTATCCATATGACACAGGTTTTTGGCTTGAAATATTGTGTAGCTCTTTCACTCTTTTATATTGTGACCGCTTTGTGAGAAATTGGCACACCAGTAATAATAAATCTCCCTCACTATGTACTCCAGTTATTATTATTGACCCATACTCAGGGGTGCACCACCAGTGAGGCGAGGTGAGGTGATTGGTAGGGGCAAGAGGGGGGCAGCAGAAGGGGGATTATCCGTTTCTGCAGTATAGTATTGGGAAGCACAATGGGCACAGTATGTGGTGCTGTATTACCCTGTATGTTTTCGCCTCAGGCAGCAGAAAGGTTAGGTGCACCCTTGCCTGTACTATCGGAGAGCCCCTATCGCAGGGTTGTCCAACTGGTAATTCTTTAAAAAAGGGTCAGAATAACATTTAAAAAAAATTAGACATATGCAGCTCGCCAATCCCCACCATGCCTATTCTAACTGTTTCCCTTGAGGGTCGCTACTTCAAAGACCCTCTCAATACGGAAATCACTGGCAGATCCGATGTCCTTTTGTAGAGTATTTTTAACCCTTTTCAAAATGTTTTTATGGGCCATAAAACCCCTTTAATACCCGTGTTAGCACGTGTGCTGCTGGAGTGAAGTTTGTGAATGATCCATTCCATCAGGTTAGTAAATGACCATTGAGTAGTTGAGGCACTAACTGTATCAGAATATTTTTTTTCCATTTTAGGTGTATTTGTCAGAGTGGAAAGAAATGAAAGTGGCTCTGTCTCAAATCACAACACCAGATCTACAAGACGACTTTTTTCATGGACTACGGATGCTGCAGTCCCTACAGAGCAGGCATGTGGTTACTCTTGTGGGCTATTGTGAAGAAAATTACAGTATCGTTACAGAGTATCACCCCTTGGGATCTTTAAAAAACCTGGACATCACATTTAACCTTCCTAAATACAAAAGTTTTAACACTTGGCAAAATCGTCTAGGGCTGGCCATAGACTACGTTAGTATTATCCGCTACCTGCACAATAGTCCCCTTGGAGTACTGGTTATGTGTGACTCCAATGATTTGGACAAAGTACTCTCTCAGTACTTGCTAACAAGTGACTTCCGCTTGGTGGCCAATGATTTGGATGCCCTACCTCTGGTTGACAAAGAGAGAGGCATTTTAGTCAAATGTGGTCCACGAGAAATTACTGGTGACTTTGTGGCTCCAGAACAACTGTGGCCTTATGGGCCTGATAAGGAGTTTAGAAGTGATCTTATGCCTCCATATGATGAGAAGACTGATATTTGGAAGATCCCATCAGTAACGGACTATCTACTGGGTCTTGTGGAAGGCAGTGACATTGTTCGTCTTCACTTGTTTGAGATCCATAAGGAGTGTAAGCAGAAGAACCCGGCAGAGAGGCCATCAGCACAGACCGTCTTAGACACCTATAAGAGAATTATGACTTTGCTGGTGAAGGAGCTATCGGTGTCCGAGGCTAGACAAATGTTGTGAAGCATGCACATAGTAAATGTGACTGTTCTAACCCAGTGTTGTTTTAATGTGTTTTTGTTCCTTTTCTTGTTGTACACGTTTCAGACGGTAATCTGAATGAGTTGTCTATCAACAGTGTATACTGTTCGCAATAAATATGTGACTGAGCCCAGGAGGGCTGGAGTCGTCACCATGCTACCCACTACTGTGTTTTTTGAGAGTTTTTTTTTTTTAGATTGTTAGCCAGCCCACGCAAGAAGAGTGCTGAAATGAGCAGATCAATAATGGAGGCAGGTAGCCAGAATAGGGGGGTCTTTATGTAGCGGTCATCGAGCATGCACGTCGCCACTTCATATAAACTCTATGGAGTTACTATTCTGATTCCATTACTCTCACACAGCTTGTTGGCATGATTGACAGCCGCTCCATACATATATTGTGCAGTCATTCTAGTCATTGGTGGGGGTCCCAGATATCAGAACCTTATTTATCACCTGTCTAGTGGATGGGTGATAAATGTTTCTCACTGGAAAACTCCTCAAAGGGTGCTATGCATGGCCCAGTAAATATTGGCACCCTAACAAATCAGTCCACCAGCTTCTAGAATGCAATTTTACATTTGGACTCTGTTCACACTTGCCTTTTTGTCAGGGGTTCTGGTATTTGTGATAGCAAGAACAGCATAGTCTACAGCAGGGATGCCCCACCTGCGGCCCTTCAGCTGTTGCAAAACTACAACTCCCAGTATGCCCGGACAGCCTACAGCAGGGCATGATGGGAGTTGTAGTTTTACAACAGCTGGAGGGCCGAAGGTTGAGCATCCCTGGTCTACAGCACTATTTTTACCTTCTTTATGGAAATCTTATTTGTAGGGTACTGAATTGAAAGTCGGTATGTCAATGGGGGCGGAGTGGCCAAAGACCCTACCGGATAAATGACGCTCCCATCTTTAATTAACAGTGGGAGCATATCAGATACTTATGTACCTCAGTGCCCTCCTGAGTTCACCCCTATGTCTGTACTCAGGACAGTGATACAGAAGAATACTGCAGTTCACCCTCATAGGCCTCAGGACACTAGATCTGAATCCTTTGAGGCAGTAGACAGTCACGAAGCAATGACATCATCGCCAATGCCTGTGCTAGGTCTCATGCATTGCATTGACATCATTGCAAGCACATGTACTGATATGCAGATGTCTCAGGCCAAAAGGAGTATGTTTGCTGCACTGCAGACACTGGTGTATTAATTTTAGTTTATTTTTTTTATTTTTTTGAATCAGATCTTTTTTTATTGAACATTTTACAATGTAAATACACATTTTAACATATCACAAACAAGGATGACATAGAGACATAATTTCCGTAAGGCAGATAGCAGTCAGGATACCAGACCATGTGTAGTACTCAAATTTCAACCCATCCCCCCAACCCCTCTCCTCCCACCCCACACTAACCTGCACATTACAAAGGCACACTGTTAAACATTTCTGTTCAAACGTCGAAACGACAGCCACGGTTCCCATAATTTCTCAAATTTTGCTGGGCAGCCACGCTTCTGAAACACCATCCGCTCATAGCTTAACATCGTGTCAACAGTACTCAAGAATTCGCCTAGGGTTGGCGGCGCTCTCTGTATCCAATGTAGGGCGATTAACTTTCTAGCAACATATAACACTCTACCTATAGCTATTTTATGCACCTGGCTATAGGCCAGTTCAGAGACATATCCCAACACACACACTCTAGGGTCAGGCGGTATCTGTACTTTGTAAACGTCCTGTATAGTCTTAGATACCATCTCCCAGTATCTCCCTAGCCTCTCGCACGTCCACATCATATGCAACAAATCTGCAGAATCCATAGAGCACCTTGGACATTCAGCCGTGGGTCTAACCCCTATGCGAAACAAAAAAAAAACGGCGTCTTGTAGACCTATGGACAATGAACAGCTGCGAGAGTTTACGCCCTTCACTCAAGGAAGAGAGAGGTATCGCCTCCAGTATGTCAGACCATTGGTCATCTGTTAGCTCGCCAACATCTTTCTCCCATTTACCTTTAGCCGCAAGCGGATGCAACAGTAGAAACTCATCAAGCAACAGCTTGTATATACAGGAGATCATACCTCTCCTCACCCCCCTGGACAGAATCTGGTGCAATGCAGCATCTCTCCCTGCCACCACAGTCGGACCTCTAAATGTGGAGTTGTATGCGTGTTTCACCTGAAGATTTTAGTTTCTTTTTAACCTGGCCACTATAGGTTGCATACACGGCAAGTGCCGGCTGAAATGACCAAGACTGGAGATAATGCTGACCCCTGTCAGTTAAAGGTAAAAGGTTTTCCAAGATGTTAATACTGATGACCAATCCTCTGGATAGGTCATCAGTATCCGATGGGTGGGGGTCCGACACCCTGGACCCCCGCCGATCAGGTGTTCGAGAAGGCAGTAGTGCCGCTGCTTTCCCTAGGCCACTGACGACACATTCATTGTCCACATGGTCTAGGAGCAGCTCAGCCCTATTAAAGTGAATGGGCCTGAGTGTGATACCAAGCACTGTTGCTATACAATGTACGGTACTATGCTTGGTAAGCTCTGAGAAGGCCCCAGCGCTACTGGAAGCTCAGTTGCCTTCTCAAACAGCTAATCGGCCCAGATCCCAGGTGTTGGACCCCCACCAATCGGATACTGATGACCTATCCAGAGGATAGCTCATCAGTATGAAAATCTCGGAAAACCCTTTCAATCACTCAGATGAGCGCGGTCAATAGAGAAGCCTAAAGACAAAATATGCTAGGAAACTGTCTCAAAGCACCTTTCTAAAAAAATAGGGGGTTTTATAATTTTCTATTGGGGCAACATGTAACATCTGACTGCGGAGGTTTTTTGCTCCAAAAGAAAATGGCAAGAAATAAATGCAGAGTTTTTGAAAGAAAAAACATTTGTGCTGTAAACCACCCATAATCTAGGATTTGTGATATGACATGACGGTACAAGGGACGCCTGATGTCAGCAGTACAAACTGAATAAACTATTGAAGGACAGGGTGAGCTATGTACACTCAGACCCGCTTAGACTGTCAACATTTTGGGCAGCTGTCACGGCTGAGGGTGGGGGAAACCCTCAGCCGTGCGATGTCAATAATAAAGGGTAGCTGCTGGGGCCAGGACAGGAAACCTGGAGCAGGGTCACCTCCTATAGCGTCCCTAAATCTGACCCTGAATCCCTAGCTGTATGAGCCAACCCTGATGGTAGGAGGGCTCATAACTCCGGAACATAGGGTCCCTACTAGCCCTCAGGATAGCCCCGGAACTAGGAGCAGGGGTAAGACGACCTGTCCTCCTAGGCACGGATGAACAGGAGTCTCACTGGCCAAGCTGCTAGGAATGGGGAACATATACAGCAGATGGGCAATGGCAGGTAGTGAAACTAGTACAGACACCTACCTGTCACAGACACACAGACTGTAACCCGTGCAAAGTGCTAATGTCCACACCAAACACAAAAGGACACAGCACACACACAGGAACCCAGAAACCATAAGCTGCAATAAACATAGAGACACCACTAGACATATAATAACATAAGAACATCTACAGTCGTGGCCAAAAGTTTTGAGAATGACACAAATATTAGTTTTCACAAAGTTTGCTGCTAAACTGCTTTTGATTCTTTGTTTCAGTTGTTTTCTGTGATGTAGTGAAATACACTGCTCAAAAAAATAAAGGGAACACTTAAACAACACAATGTAACTCCAAGGTAAATCACACTTCTGTGAAATCAAACTGTCCACTTAGGAAGCAACACTGAGTGACAATCAATTTCACATGATGTTTGTCAAATGTGATAGACAACAGGTGGAATTATAGGCAATTAGCAAGACACCCCCAATAAAGGAGTGGTTCTGCAGGTCGTGACCACAGACACTTCTCAGTTCCATTGCTTCCTGGCTGATGTTTTGGGTCACTTTTGAATGCTGGGCGGTGCTTTCACTCTAGTGGTAGCATGAGACGGAGTCTACAACCCACACGAAGTGGCTCAGGGGTAGTGGCAGCTTATCCAGGATGGCACATCAATGCGAGCTGTGGCAAGAAGGTTTGCTGTGTCTGTCAGCGTAGTGTCCAGAGCATGGAGGGCGCTACCAGGAGACAGGCCAGTACATCAGGAGACGTGGAGGAGGCCATAGGAGGGCAACAACCCAGCAGCAGGACCGCTACCTCCGCCTTTGTGCAAGGAGGAGCACTGCCAGAGCCCTGCAAAATGACCCCCAGCAGCCACAAATGTGCATGTGTCTGCTCAAAAGGTCAGAAACAGACTCCTTAGGGTGATATGAGGGCCCGACATCCACAGGTGGGGGGTTGTGCTTACAGCCCAACACCGTGCAGGACGTTTGGCATTGCCAGAGAACACCAAGATTGGCATATTCGCCACTGGCGCCCTGTGCTCTTCACAGAATAAAGCAGGTTCAACACTGAGCCACATGTGACAGACGTGACAGAGTCTTGAGACGCTGTGGAGAACGTTCTGCTGCCTGCAACATCCTCCAGCATGACCGGTTTGGCATTGAGTCAGTAATGGTGTGGGGTGGCATTTCTTTGGAGGGCCGCACAGCCCTCCATGTGCTCGCCAGAGGTAGCCTGACTGCCATTAGGTACCGAGATGAGATCCTCAGACCCCTTGTGAGACCATATGCTGGTGCGGTTGGCCCTGGGTTCCTCCTAATGCAAGACAATGCTAGACCTCATGTGGCTGGAGTGTGTCAGCAGTTCCTGCAAGACGAAGGCATTGATGCTATGGACTGGCCCGCCCGTTCCCCAGACCTGAATCCAATTGAGCACATCTGGGACATCATGTCTCGCTCTATCCACCAACGTCACGTTGCACCACAGACTGTACAGGAGTTGTCAGATGCTTTAGTCCAGGTCTGGGAGGAAATCCCTCAGGAGACCGTCCGCCACCTAATCAGGAGCATGCACAGGCGTTGTAGGGAGGTCATACAGGCACGTGGAGGCAACACACACTACTGAGCCTCATTTTGACTTGTTTTAAGGACATTACATCAAAGTTGGATCAGCCTGTAGTGTGTTTTTCCACTTTAATTTTGAGTGTGACTCCAAATCCAGACCTCCATGGGTTTAAAAATTTGATTTCCATTTTAAATTTTTGTGTGATTTTGTTGTCAGCACATTCAACTATGTAAAGAACAAAGTATTTCAGAAGAATATTTAATTAATTCAGATCTAGGATGTGTTATTTTTGTGTTCCCTTTATTTTTTTTGAGCAGTGTATAATTACACGCACTTCATACGTTTCAAAGGCTTTTATCGACAATTACATGACATTTATGCAAAGAGTCAGTATTTGCAGTGTTGGCCCTTCTTTTTCAGGACCTCTGCAATTCGACTGGGCATGCTCTCAATCAACTTCTGGGCCAATTCCTCACTGATAGCAACACATTCTTTCATAATCACTTCTTGGAGTTGTCAGAATTAGTGGATTTTTGTTTGTCCACCCGCCTCTTGAGGATTGACCACAAGTTCTCAATGGGATTAAGATCTGGGGAGTTTCCAGGCCATGGACCCAAAATGTCAACGTTTTGGTCCCCGAGCCACTTAGTTATCACTTTTGCCTTATGGCACGGTGCTCCATTGTGCTGGAAAATGCATTGTTCTTCACCAAACTGTTGTTGGATTGTTGTAAGAAGTTGCTGTTGGAGGGTGTTTTGGTACCATTCTTTATTCATGGCTGTGTTTTTGGGCAAAACTGTGAGTGAGCCCACTCCCTTGGATGAGAAGCAACCCCACACATGAATGTCTCAGGATGCTTTACTGTTGGCATGACACAGGACTGATGGTAGCACTCACCTTTTCTTCTCCGGACAAGCCTTTTCCAGATGCCCCAAACAATCGAAAGAGGCTTCATCTGAGAATATGACTTTGCCCCAGTCCTCAGCAGTCCATTCACCATACTTTCTGCAGAAGATCAATCTGTCCCTGATGTTTTTTTTGGAGAGAAGTGGCTTCTTTGCTGCCCTTCTTGACACCAGGCCATCTTCCAAAAGTCTTCGCCTCACTGTGCGTGCAGATGCGCTCACACCTGCCTGCTGCCATTCCTGAGCAAGCTTTGCACTGGTGGCACTCCGATCCCGCAGCTGAATCCTCTTTAGGAGACGATCCTGGCGCTTGCTGGACTTTCTTGGACGCCCTGAAGCCTTCTTAACAAGAATTGAACCTCTTTCCTTGAAGTTCTTGATGATCCTATAAATTGTTGATTGAGGTGCAATCTTAGTAACCACAATATCCTTGCCTGTGAAGCCATTTTTATGCAACGCAATGATGGCTGTACGCGTTTCTTTGCAGGTCACCATGGTTAACAATGGAAGAACAATGATTTCAAGCATCACCCTCCTTTTAACATGTCAAGTCTGCAATTTTAACCCAATCAGCCTGACATAATGATCTCCAGCCTTGTGCTAGCCAACATTCTCACCTGAGTTAACAAGACGATTACTGAAATGATCTCAGCAGGTCCTTTAATGACAGCAATGAAATGCAGTGGAAAGGTTTTTTTGGGATTAAGTTAATTTTCATGGCAAAGAAGGACTATGCAATTCATCTGATCACTCTTCATAACATTCGGGAGTATATGCAAATTGCTATTATAAAAACTTAAGCAGCAACTTTTCCAATTTCAAATATTTATGTAATTCTCAAAACTTTTGACCACGACTGTATGTCTAAACATTACTTATGACCACAAGGGTGGCCCTCACTGGACAGATGGTATATAAGACCAGGAGGATGACTCCAGCAAACACCATGGCTGGAGTATCCCTCAGCTACTGGCATCCAGCAGGAGCTAAATAGCCCAAGTAGCCACACCCACACACAGACACACCCAGTGTTCACTCACTAGGAAGGGAATTAACCCTTCCAACACCAGGCAAGGGAAGAAAGCCACTTAAAGGGGAAGTGTACACGCAAACATCACACTCCACCTGTTACTGCCGGCAACGGCATGCGAGGCAACCATGTCCTGGGAAACAGCCACAAGGCCGAGACACTGCCACCACATGCACACAACACCACACGTTGCCACGGGCAACCGCAAGTGAAGGAAAGTGTCACAAAACACACAATAGGCCGTGACAGCAGCGCAGTGCTGGATATGTTTTGTTCAACAATATGAAAGAGAAAGTTAAAGGGGTTTTCCTGCCCCTTAGAAATGTGCAATGTTTCCATTTGGGTGCTATCTGAGTCTAGGGGCTCATGCACACAAATGTGTGGCGCACAAATGGCTTCACTTGATGGGTCCGCAATCCGCAAAATAGAACTATTGTTTGAGCTGCAGACTGAATTTAGTGGATCACGGTACCATTCAAGTGAATGGGTCCGCATCCGCAAATAGCGGCCGGTGCCCGTACATTGCAGACCACTATTTGTGCTCCGTTCGTGTGCATGAGCCCTAAAACGGACAGCGCCAGGACTGCATACCGGTCCAGTAAAGTGAACGGAGACTCATTCATTCAATTTACAGTAGTAATGGTCCATGCAGAGAAAATTTGTTTAGAGCAACACTGGGGTAGTGCTGCCACCTACTGAGCAATTGTATTCAACCAGAAAATACAAGGGGTTATGAAATATTTTTAAAAGTTGTTGTCCCTCTTCAGCAAGTAGCATTTATCATGTAGAGTAAGTTAACACAAGGCACTTACTAATGTATTGTGATTGTCCATCCTGCCCCCTAGGGTTGTCACAATACCAAAATTTTTATTTGATTTCGATACCAGAAAAAAGGATTGCAATACTCAATTCCATTCGATACCACGCAAAAAAAATTAAACACCAAAAAAGCCGCGTGCATTCCGTATTTTATGAAACGTCCGGCCCATATTAGAAGAGTCCTATCCTATTTTTTGGGGGAACAAGGTGACCAAAAATTGGCGATTATTTTTTTTTCTGTTACGACGTTCACAGCATAGGAGATTTTTTTGATATTTACATTTTTCGAGCGATACGTAATGTTTTTTTCTAAATAGTTTTTATATTTTATATGTAAAATTGGGAAAGGGGGTGTTTTGCTTTAAGATTTTTTTTATTTTTTTAACTTTTTATTTAATAACTATTAGCCTCCCAAGGCCTCTTGCACACAAACATTTTGCATCCGTTCCGTGCATTGGGGACCCATTCATCTTGAATGGGTCCATGATCCGTCTGCACGCAAAAAAATAGAACAAGGTACGGAGGCACAGACAGAAACGCCATGGAAGCTTTCCGTTCCGATTGTAAATGGGTCCGCATCCGTGATGTGAAGTGCACATGGGCTGCTGCCTGTGTATTACGAACCTGCCGTATGGGGGCTGCAATACGGCCACAGGTACACAACGTTCGTGGGCAAGAGGCCTTAAGGGGCAAGAACCCGGGATCTTTTAATCCCTTTTCCTATTCACCCTAACAGAGCAGGGAGCTTACCATGGCAGTCAAGGAAGGCTTCAGTAGCGCCCTGGCTGCTATGGTAACCGATCAGAGCACCGCCATTTCACTGCTGGGGTTCCGACCAGAAGCTGCCACTGCACCATCAATGAATATGAGTAGGGGAGTGGACTGTGGCCACTGGGCCACCAATGATGCATACTGAATACTGAGGGGGGGAGGGGTGCACTGCACCACCAATGATTACAATACTTGGGTGTGGGGGGCGCACTGCGCCACCAATGATTACAATACTGTGGTGGGGATGGTAGCGTACTGCACCACCAATTATTACAATACTTGGGTGGGGGGGCGCACTGTGCCACCAATGAAAATAATTTACCCCTAAATACAAATATAGGCTACGGGTGACGGCGGTATCACATGCCCGGCCTCAATAACAGGGCATGCGATCTGTTATTGAGGTCAGGTGCCGGGTATGTGATACCGTCGCCACCCGTAGCCTACATTTGTATTTAGAGGTAAATTATCTTCATTGGTGGCACAGTGGCCACAGCCCCTCCCCTCTCTTCTCAGGTGTGGCAGCGGCACAGGGGGGGGGAGGGAGAAACTCCTTCTCCACTGTGCTGCTGAGGAGAACATGGTGTGCGCTGAGAGTGGCGCATGCCACGTTATCTAACAGATACTAGGCTGCGCAGTAGTGCAGCCTAGTATCGGTAAATAGCAAATCCTAGTATCGAATCAATCCAGGTCTAAAAGTATTGATTGAGTATTAACACCCGGTGCAACCCTACTGCCCCCTTTGCTAGCTTGATTCTTTTTTCCATCCCATTATACACTGCTCGTTTCCATGGTTACGACCACCCTGTAATCCTGTAATCCAGCAGTGGTGGTCGTGCTTGCACAGTATAGGAAAAATTGCTAGCCTAACCAGTGTCTGGAACTGCGGGAGTGTACATAGGCCAGAGCTTTTTCCTATAATGTGCAAGCACGTCCACCAAAGCCGAATTTCAGGGTGGTCGTAACCATGCAAATGTGAAGTGCATAATTTTTTGTGGGACAATCTGTGGTTTTTAGTGATACCATTTTGGAGTGTGTGTGACTTTTTGATCACATTTTATTACATTTCTTTGGGTTAGGCTACTTTCACACTAGCGTTGTTTTAATCCGGCGTTCAATTCCGACACCGGAACTGCCCGCCGGATCCGGAAAAACGTGTGAAAACGGATTACATTTGAATCCTGATCAGGATTTTGATCACAATGAAAAAATGCATTGGAAAAAACGGATCCGCCATTTATGGACTTTAACTTTTTTTTCACATTTTTCGGGTTTAACATGCAAAAGCCGGATCCGTTTTGACTGAACACACAGTGCCAGATCCGGCGTTAATGCAAGTCAATGGGAAAAAGGCCTGATCCGGCGTTCAGTCAAAGTGTTCAGGCTTTTTGGCCGGAGGTAAAAATACTGCATGCTACGTTTTTCTGAAAAGCCTGATCAGTCTAAAAGACTGAACTGAAGACATCCTGATGCATCCTGAAGGACTGACTCTCCATTCAGAATGCATGGGGATAAAACTGATGAGTTCTTTTCCGGATTTGAGCCCCTAGGACGGAACTCAGCGCCGGAAAAGAAAAACGCTAGTGTGAAAGTACCCTAAGAGAAGCAATGAAAAAATTTCAAATTGGCCATTTTGACCCTCTTTTCCATTACGCTATTCTCCATATTGGAAACATATTTTTATATTTAAATAGTACAGGTGTTTTCGGTCATGGTGATACCCATGATGTTTATATTTTTTATTTAGGTATTTATTTTCTTAATTTTTTTTTATATACAGTTGCAAGAAAAAGTATGTGAACCCTTTGGAATGATATGGATTTCTGCACAAATTGGTCATAAAATGTGATCTGATCTTCATCTAAGTCACAAAAATAGACAATCACAGTCTGCTTAAACTAATAACACACAACGAATTAAATGTTAACATGTTTTTATTGAACACACCATGTAAACATTCACAGTGCAGGTGTAAAAAGTATGTGAACCCCTAGACTAATGACATCTACAAGAGCTAATTGGAGTGAGGTTTCAGCCAACTGGAGTCCAATCAATGAGATGAGATTGGAGGTGTTGGTTACAGCTGCCCTGCCCTATAAAAAACACACACCAGTTCTGGGTTTGCTTTTTACAAGAAGCATTGCCTGATGTGAATGATGCCTCCCACAAAAGAGCTCTCAGAAGACCTACGATTAAGAATTGTTGACTTGCCTGGAAAAGCTGGAAAAGGTTATAAAAGTATTTCCAAAAGCCTTGCTGTTCATCAGTCCACGGTAAGACAAATTGTCTACATGTATAAATGGAGAAAGTTCAGCACTGCTGCTACTCTGCCTAGGAGTGGCCATCTTGTAAAGATGACTGCAAGAGCACAGCGCAGACTGCTCAATGAGGTGAAGAAGAATCCTAGAGTGTCAGCTAAAGACTAAGAAAAGTATCTGGCCTATGCTAACATCCCTGTTAGCGAATCTACGATACGTAAAACACTAAACAAGAATGGATTTCATGGGAGGATACCACAGAGGAAGCCACTGCTGTCCAAAAAAAACATTGCTGCACGTTTACAGTTTGCACAAGAACACCTGGATGTTCCACAGCAGTACTGGCAAAATATTCTGTGGACAAGTTTATCAAGACATCTTGCAGGAGAACTTAAGGCCATCTGTCCACCAGCTGAAGCTCAACAGAAGATGGGTGTTGCAACAGGACAACGACCCAAAGCATAGAAGTAAATCAACAACAGAATGGCTTAAACAGAAGAAAATACGCCTTCTGGAGTGGCCCAGTCAGAGTCCTGACTTCAACCCGATTGAGATGCTGTGGCATGACCTCAAGAAAGTGATTCACACCAGACATCCCAAGAATATTGCTGAACTGAAACAGTTCTGTAAAGAGGAATGGTCAAGATTACTCCTGACCGTTGTGCACGTCTGATCTGCAACTACAGGAAACGTTTGGTTGAAGTTATTGCTGCCAAAGGAGGTTCAACCAGTTATTAAATCCAAGGTTTCACACACTTTTTCCACCTGCACTGTGAATGTTTACATGGTGTTAAATAAAAACATGGTAACATTTAATTCTTTGTGTGTTATTAGTTTAAGCAGACTGTGATTGTCTATTGTTGTGACTTAGATGAGGATCAGATAACATTTTATGACCAATTTGTGCAGAAATCCATATAATTCCAAAGGGTTCACATACTTTTTCTTGCAACTGTATATGTATATATATATATACACTCACCTAAAGAATTATTAGGAACACCCGTTCTATTTCTCATTAATGCAATTATCTAGTCAACCAATCACATGGCAGTTGCTTCAATGCATTTAGGGGGGTTGTCCTGGTCAAGACAATCTCCTGAACTCCAAACTGAATGTCAGAATGGGAAAGAAAGGTGATTTAAGCAATTTTGAGCGTGGCATGGTTGTTGGTGCCAGACGGGCCGGTCTGAGTATTTCACAATCTGCTCAGTTACTGGGATTTTCACGCACAACCATTTCTAGGGTTTACAAAGAATGGTGTGAAAAGGGAAAAACATCCAGTATGCGGCAGTCCTGTGGGCAAAAATGCCTTGTGGATGCTAGAGGTCAGAGGAGAATGGGCCGACTGATTCAAGCTGATAGAGGAGCAACGTTGACTGAAATAACCACTCGTTACAACCGAGGTATGCAGCAAAGCATTTGTGAAGCCACAACACGCACAACCTTGAGGCGGATGGGCTACAATAGCAGAAGACCCCACCGGGTACCACTCATGTCCACTACAAATAGAAAAAAGAGGCTACAATTTGCACGAGCTCACCAAAATTGGACTGTTGAAGACTGGAAAAATGTTGCCTGGTCTGATGAGTCTCGATTTCTGTTGAGACATTCAAATGGTAGAGTCCGAATTTGGCGTAAACAGAATGAGAACATGTATCCATCCTCTGATGGCTACTTCCAGCAGGATAATGCACCATGTCACAAAGCTCGAATCATTTTAAATTGGTTTCTTGAACATGACAATGAGTTCACTGTACTAAAATGGCCCCCACAGTCACCAGATCTCAACCCAATAGAGCATCTTTGGTTGTGGTGGAACGGGAGCTTCGTGCCCTGGATGTGCATCCCTCAAATCTCCATCAACTGCAAGATGCTATCCTATCAATATGGACCAACATTTCTAAAGAATGCTATCAGCACCTTGTTGAATCAATGCCACGTAGAATTAAGGCAGTTCTGAAGGCAAAAGGGGGTCCAACACTGTATTAGTATGGTGTTCCTAATAATTCTTTAGGTGAGTGTATATATATACACTGCTCAAAAAAATAAAGGGAACACTTAAACAACACAATGTAACTCCAAGTCAATCACACTTCTGTGAAATCAAACTGTCCACTTAGGAAGCAACACTCAGTGACAATCAATTTCACATGCTGTTGTGCAAATGGGATAGACAACAGGTGGAAATTATAGGCAATTAGCAAGACACCCCCAATAAAGGAGTGGTTCTGCAGGTGGTGACCACAGATCACTTCTCAGTTCCTATGCTTCCTGGCTGATGTTTTGGTCACTTTTGAATGCTGGCGGTGCTTTCACTCTAGTGGTAGCATGAGACGGAGTCTACAACCCACACAAGTGGCTCAGGTAGTGCAGCTTATCCAGGATGGCACATCAATGCGAGCTGTGGCAAGAAGGTTTGCTGTGTCTGTCAGCGTAGTGTCCAGAGCATGGAGGCGCTACCAGGAGACAGGCCAGTACATCAGGAGACGTGGAGGAGGCCATAGGAGGGCAACAACCCAGCAGCAGGACCGCTACCTCCGCCTTTGTGCAAGGAGGAACAGGAGGAGCAATGCCAGAGCCCAGCAAAATGACCTCCAGCAGGCCACAATTGTGCATGTGTCTGCTCAAACGGTCAGAAACAGACTCCATGAGGGTGATATGAGGGCCCAACGTCCACAGGTGGGGGTTGTGCTTACAGCCCAACACCGTGCAGGATGTTTGGCATTTTCCAGAGAACACCAATATTGGCAAATTCGCCACTGGCGCCCTGTGCTCTTCACAGATGAAAGCAGGTTCACATTGAGCACATGTGACAGACGTGACAGAGTCTTGAGATGCCGTGGAGAACGTTCTGCTGCCTGCAACATCCTCCAGCATGACAGGTTTGGCATTGGGTCAGTAATGGTGTGGGGTGGCACAGCCCTCCATGTGCTCGCCAGAGGTAGCCTGACTGCCATTAGGTACCGAGATGAGATCCTCAGACCCCTTGTGAGACCATATGCTGGTGCGGTTGGCCCTGGGTTCCTCCTAATGCAAGACAATGCTAGACTTCATGTGGCTGGAGTGTGTCAGCAGTTCCTGCAAGACGAAGGCATTGATGCTATGGACTGGCCCGCCCGTTCCCCAGACCTGAATCCAATTGAGCACATCTGGGACATCATGTCTCGCTCTATCCACCAACCTCCATGGGTTGAAAAATTTGATTTCCATTTTTTTTATTTTTGTGTGATTTTGTTGTCAGCACATTCAACTATGTAAAGAACAAAGTATTTCAGAAGAATATTTATTTAATTCAGATCTAGGATGTGTTATTTTTGTGTTCCCTTTATTTTTTTGAGCACTGTATATATATATATATATATATTTTTTTTTTTTTTTGTAATGATTTTGAAGCTCATATATGAGCATATAAAATGTAGTAGTGATAGGGTTGAATAACAAAAAAAACACAAACCTTTTAAAGGGGTTCTCCACTTTAGACAATGCCTACTAAGAAAGGTCATTTCGCAGTAAGCAGATCACAAAGAGATCAGCTGTTATTTGTGGGGAAACCTGGCAGTAAGGCTGGGTTCACATCACATTTTATGTATACGTTGCAAAAAAAAAGGATACAAAAACGCAGCATGCCACGTTCTTGTATCCTGCAGAGTCCAGTAAGAAAAACGTGCCTTTTTGTATGTCATCAGTCTGAGGCATCCATTTAACATATAAGTTTTTTGTTTATGCTAAACGCATGGGTAAAACGTGATGTGAAAACACCCTAAGTGATCAATTGCCCCATAGCGCTGCCACAGGACACATAAGGCATTACACTATGTCCAGTCATATCAATAAACAAAGGGAAAAATGATAACTGGGCACATCTACTAGTACTTCACGCACGCCGAAACGCGCGTTGGGGTAGCGCCATCCTGGGTGACATAGCACACTGCTTTTTTTGGTGAGTCTTTGCTCTCTTTCATATACGGCATTTGATTCAGGTTATTTCATACCTAGTCACTACTGAGGTTTGCTCTTATTTCATTTATGCTGCACTTGCAATGCAAACCCTGTTTCAGTTTTTGCCGTGTAGGTTTTCTTTTGATTGCTGACTCAACCATTATATATGCTGTATTTTTTGGTCATTGGTCGGTCATTGTACCGTATATAATCCATTCCATTGATCATTATTATTTTTTACATTTGACACGTGTGCTATCCCAGGGTGGCGTTCTTTTTTCTGCTTCCATTCACTTTTTTACGGCATATCACTTATTGTTTTATACTTTTTAACTATGTTACAATAAAATAATATTTTTACTTTTGAGACCATGAGCTCTGTTTTCTTGTTTTTTCGCCTGTTTTACTTGGGAGCTAGTATCGAGTTACAACTACGGGTGTCCTTTTGGTTGTATTGGGTGGACACTGTTTTCCATTTTTTACCAATTGGGCACTTTTGGTCTTTATTGTTTTTTCTAATTAGTACTTCATATAGTTGTGGCGAAAGCCACTTCGCCACAGTGTTTTGGAGGGGGCTGTTTGCCAGCCTCTTGCCTCAGGATTATGGCCCATACTAACTTTGAAAGAGAAGACAGACCGGCCGCACAGCATAAATCTGTGGAACTGTTTTGGGCAGGAAAGCCATGCTTGCGGCCGGCCAAATGTGACTTCCATGGAATTCGGGAACCCCTGCTCGGATCTGGGTGATTTTTGGATATGTTGTTCACCCAGATCAGAGCTATCCATGGGAAAAATGTGTGTTTTCTGTCTGTGAGTGATTAAGTTAGCCCATTACGTTTGGTAATTGTATTTTGTTGATTGCGTCTCTGACAATGCCAGTGTGTTAGTTAATTGCGTCACAGACAATGCTCATTGTATTTTGTTGATTGCGTTACAGACAGAGGGAAGAGGATTTTGTGTACAATTGCTGGGAAGGTTCAATACTGTAAATGCATGTGACTGGCTAAAATATAAACTGTCACAGTCTTTTACAAGGGCCCCAGGGGGAGTGTCCCTTGCTAGGAGACCTGCATAAAAGGCTGAAAAATAACCCATTAAAGAGCTCTGCTTAACCCTCAAGCGAAGTGTCGTCTCGTTCTTGGGGGAATTGGATTGTATGCTGATTGCCAGGAGTGTAAGCCGATTGTATGCTTTTCCTGTTCCGCGGTTTCCAGTGTTCGTGTAGTTTGCAGTTCGGCAGACTGGTACTTGCAGTAGCTGCCTGTGCATTGGAAAGGGGAATATCGTCTGAACGGAGTTGTGTGCTGAACGGTCCATTACAATAGTAAATACTTATTTTCTGCTGCACATTTGCAACGCATTTCAGAGCTCAGGACTGGCCCCTTACAGTATCCCCCTCAGGACTGGCCCCCTTACAGTATCCCTCAGGATTGCTCCTTACAGTATCCCCCTCAGGACTGGGTCCTTACAGTATACCCCTCAGAACTGGCCCCTTACAGTATCCCCCTCATGACTGGCCCCTTACAGTATCCCCCTCAGGACTGGCCCCTTACAGTATCCCCCTCAGGACTGGCCCCCTTACAGTATCCCCCAGGGTTGGTCCCTTACAGTATCCCCCTCAGGACTGGCCCCCTTACAGTATCCCCCAGGATTGGTCCCTTACAGTGTCCCCCTCAGGACTGGCCCTTTACAGTATACTCCTCAGAACTGGCCCCTTACAGTATCCCCCTCAGGACTGGCCCTTACAGTATACCCCTCAGGACTGGGCCCTTACAGTATCCCGCTCAGAACTGGCCCTTACAGTATTCCGCTCAGGACTGGCCCCTTATGGTATCTCCCTCAGGATTGGCCCCTTACAGTATCCTCCTCAGGATTGGCCCTTAGAGTATCCCGCTCAGGACTGACTAGGCCCTTACAGTATCCCCCTCAGGATTTTCCCTTATAGTATCCTGCTTAGCACTGGCCCCTTACAGTATCCCCCTCAGGACTGGCCCTTACAGTATCCCCCTCAGGACTGGCCCCTTACAGTATCCCCCTCAGGACTGGCCCTTACAGTATTCCGCTCAGGACTGGCCCTTATAGTATCCTGCTCTGGACTGGCCCCTTATAGTATCTCCCTCAGGATTGGCCCCTTACAGTATTCCCCTCAGGACTGGCCCTTACAGCATCCCCCTCAGGACTGGCCCTTACAGCATCCCCCTCAGGACTGGCCCCTTACAGTATCCTCCTCGGGACTGGCCTCTTACAGTATTCCCCTCGGAACTAGCTCTTACAGTATCACGCTCAGCACTGGCCCCTTACAGTATACCCCTCAGGACTGGCCCCTTACAGTATCCCCCTCAGGACTGGCCCCTTACAGTATCCCCCTTCAGGACTGGCCCCTTACAGTATCCTCCTCGGGACTGGCCTCTTACAGTATTCCCCTCAGGACTAGCCTTTACTGTTTCCCGCTCAGCACTGGCCCCTTATAGTATTCCCCTCAGGACTGGCCCCTTACAGTATCCCCCTCAGCACTGGCCCCTTACAGTATTCCGCTCAGGACTGGCCCCTTACAGTATTCTGCTCAGGACTGGCCCCTTACAGTATTCTGCTCAGGACTGGCCCCTTATGGTATCTCCCTTAGGATTGGCCCCTTACGGTATCCTCCTCAGGATTGACCCTGTACACAATATATTAAATACACATCCTAATAAAATTTCCACAACAGCCCTTACAGTATCCCCCTCAGGACTGTCTAGGCCCTTACAGTATCCCCCTCAGGATTGGCCCTTACAGTATCCTTCTCAGCACTGGCCCCTTACAGTATCCCCCTCTGGACTGTCCCCTTATAGTATCTCCCTCAAGAATGGCCCCTTACAGTATCCCGCCCAGGACTGGCCCCTTACAGTACTCCCCTCAGGATTAGCCCTTACAGTATTCCGCTCAGCACTGGCCCCTTACAGTACACCCCTCTGGACTGGCCCCTTATAGTATCTCCCTCAGGAGATACTATAAGCCCCTTAGAGTATCCCCTTCAGTAGTGGCCCCTTACAGTATACTCCTCAGAACTGGCCCCTTACAGTATCCCCCTCAGGACTGGCCCTTACAGTATACCCCTCAGGACTGGACCCTTACAGTATCCCGCTCAGGATTGGCCCCTGTAACGGATCACCTGGCACCCCCACTGAGTACTTCCGTTGACTGATGCTCCTAGCGTTTTCCTGAGGGTTCCAAGCACTCTGGCAGACACCACAATCACCGAACCGAAGAAGCAGATAAATCCTCTTCAAGCATATGAATGCTGTAGACAGTTGAATAGGAAACCATACGAATAGGTTTACACTTCTAGCAGTCAAACTGGGACAGCATGCAATAAATCCTCCCCCAAGCATGAGACAACACTTCACCTTGAGGGTTAAAACAGGAACTGACTTTATTTAGACACAGCACACCTACTTTAAACTCCCCAACAGCCTCATTTACATACAACAGGGCACCTAGAGGACTCTGGTACAAGGAAGGGTGGGGGCCAGACAATAGCAAGGGCTGATGGGAGATTGAGGAGGGACAGAACAGCTTGTTTAAACTGGTGTCCCTGCGACAACACATTGCTGGAGAAACAATGGGACAGAAAAAAGGGGGAGGAGAAGAGGCACAGAACACCAATGCCTGTAACATAGCAAACTTTACAGCCAGGGCAAGATATATACAGTCCACAACACACAGCAATACAAAATACCACATGCCCAAATTGCATTCCACGTACAAATTCATCAGGGGCCATAGTCAGTAGGTAGGAGGCGGGTAGCCAGGCCTCTCCAATGCCCAGTGGCGAGGCGGGTTCCGCCACATTTCTCCCCTTTCCCATTGAGACTATCCAGACTCCAGACCTCCAGGCGGTCTGGGGCTCTGATAGTCAGCCGGCTTTTCTCCAAGGGTGTAGTTGTCCCTATGGCCCCCTGCCGCTTGTGCCCAGTTGTAGATCCATGGCTTGGGGGGAAGGTAACCAGGGTGCCCTCTCCCTGGTTGAACAAAGCTGTTGCTGGGGGAAGGGGTAACAGGCTCCTCTCTCTGCGACACCCTCCCTTGTTGTAGGGGAAAACAGACTGCCTCTCCTTCCAATACATTGTCCTGTTGTTGTGGACCAGGACAGACTGTCCATATCCCCAGTGGTGCAGGTACAGAGACTACGGTCCCATCTGCACTGTTGTGGGGCTTACTGTCTCCCCTTGGTGTGCTAGGCAAACCGCTGGGGCTACTTGGGGAACAGCGGCCAGCGGTGTTCTGCACTGATGCCAGCACTTCTGCTGGGGCGAGGGGGGTACAAGCCAGTCCTGTAACAAGGGGGTCGGTGGAGCAGAGGCTAGCGGCTCTCTGCCCTGATGCCAGCTCTTCTGCTGGGGTGGTAAGGGGACAAGTAGGGCAGAGGCCAGCGGCGCTCTGCCCAGATGCCAGCTCTTCTGCTGGGAGGGGGCCAGAGGGGGCTAACGACTCCTCTACTGACCCCAGTACCTGGCTTGGAGTTGGCTGTGGAGGGGAGGGGTTGCTTACCTCCTCCTCCTGGTACTGCTGCTGTTGGGGAGAGAGACCGACTGTCTCCCCTCCCTGTAAAGCACACTGCCGCTGGGGAGTGAGACCGGCTGTCTCCACTCCCTGTAGTTCACACTGCCGCTGGGGAGTGAGACCGGCTGTCTCCCCTCCCTGTAAAGCACACTGCCGCTGTGGAGTGAGACCGGCTGTCTTCCCTCCCTGTAGTTCACACTGCCGCTGTGGAGTGAGACCGGCTGTCTCCACTCCCTGTAGTTCACACTGCCGCTGGGGAGTGAAACCGGCTGTCTCCCCTCCCTGTAAAGCACACAGCCGCTGGGAAGGAAGGACGACACACTTCTCTCCCTGTATTACCCCATCTGGATTTGGAGATCTGGGCCGGCTGCCCAGTATCTCTGTAGGGCCGGTAGAGAGATCTTGGTCCCATCTCCACCTGCCATCTGTGGGTCTTCCCAGGACCAGTCGATAAGGTCCCTCATTTCTGGGGCTGGTTGGGGAGTAGGAGGTACCGAATGCAGGTCTCCTGATGACGGGCTTAGTTGTTGGGGAGGGGGAACGAAACTCAACGCTCCCAATGGTGTACAGTCCATAAGCCCCATCAGGTTAGAGACAGGCGGTGTCACTTGATCATATAAGTCCGCATAATTCCGTTCGATCTCCCACTGCTCTGGTGGTACTTGCAGGGTATAGGGTGACTGACTGGAGCTGACCAGGTGCTGGTAATCCTGCTCCAGTTCCCATTCCTGGACAGCCAGTTCAATCAGGTCTGGCCTTAGGTCTTCGGCCATAGGGAGATCCAGCACGGCCTCTCTGTAGTCAAATATGTCCCAAAGCCGTGCCTCTGCCGCACTCCCAAATTCCGGTTCTTCAAAGGCCCCCCATAATAAGCCAGGACCATTATAATCCTTGCCCTCGGGTTTGTCAAATTTGGCCATTCCGGGAACCCGCTGAACCGCTTACCAACGTAGCGCTTGGTATGCATCATCGAGACCCAGTTCCCTCCATGCCAGTGAATTAATTTGCATCACCAATTCCTCCTGGGCCTGTTCTCCCAGCATAGGTATCCATAGGGCCACTCTGGCTTGTAACCGCTGCTCCTTGCTGGGAAGACGCTCACCTCGCCAACGCTGGACACCTTCTAGGGTTTCTTCCCACATCTCTTGTCGGGCGCTCTCTCTGCAGTCCAACCTGGTTGCCTCTCCTATTGGCTTGACCAGTGGTGCCAAGAGGTTCTGTAACCTCCAGTTACATTCCTTTTCTACCTCGAGCGTTGTCCAGGGACTCGCTGGTTCTATGCCGCTCCATAATAATTCCTGTGTCTCCAGGGTGTTGTTCCTCTCACACCAGGATGCCATCCCACTGCTTGCCACCAATGTAACGGATCACCTGGCACCCCGACTGAGTACCTCCGTTGACTGATGCTCCTAGCGTTTTCCTGAGGGTTCCAAGCACTCTGGCAGACACCACAATCACCGAACCGAAGAAGCAGATAAATCCTCTTCAAGCATATGAATGCTGTAGACAGTTGAATAGGAAACCATACGAATAGGTTTACACTCCTAGCAGTCAAACTGGGACAGCATGCAATAAATCCTCCCCCAAGCATGAGACGACACTTCACCTTGAGGGTTAAAACAGGAACTGACTTTATTTAGACACAGCACACCTACTTTAAACTCCCCAACAGCCTCATTTACATACAATAGGGCACCTAGAGGACTCTGGTACAAGGAAGGGTGGGGGCCAGACAATAGCAAGGGCTGATGGGAGATTGAGGAGGGACAGAACAGCTGGTTTAAACTGGTGTCCCTGCGACAACACATTGCTGGAGAAACAATGGGACAGAAAAAAGGGGGAGGAGAAGAGGCACAGAACACCAATGCCTGTAACATAGCAAACTTTACAGCCAGGGCAAGATATATACAGTCCACAACACACAGCAATAAAAAATACCACATGCCCAAATTGCATTCCACGTACAAATTCACCAGGGGCCATAGTCAGTAGGTAGGAGGCGGGTAGCCAGGCCTCTCCAATGCCCAGTGGCGAGGCGGGTTCCGCCACAGCCCCTTACAGTATTCCCCTCAGGACTGTCCCTTACAGTATCCCCCTCAGGACTGGCCCTTACAGTATACCCCTCAGGACTGGCCCCTTGCAGTATCCCGCTTTGAACTGGCCCTTACAGTATTCCGCTCAGGACTTGCCCCTTATGGTATCTCCCTCAGGATTGGCCCCCTACAGTATCCTCCTCAGGATTGGCCCTTACAGTATCCCGTTCAGGACTGACTAGGCCCTTACAGTATCCCCCTCAGGATTAGCCCTTTACAGTATCCCCCTCAGGACTGGCCCTTACAGTATCCCCCTCAGGACTGGCCCCTTACAGTATCCCCCTCAGGACTGGACCCTTACAGTATCCCCCTCAGGACTGGCCCCTTACAGTATCCACCAGGATTGTTCCCTTACAGTATCCCCCTGAGGACTGGCCCCTTACAGTATCCCCCTCAGGACTGGCCCCTTACAGTATCCCCCAGGATTGGTCCCTTACAGTATACCCCTCAGTACTGGCCCATTACAGTATTCCGCTCAGATTGGTCCCTTACAGTATACTCCTCAGGACTGGCCCCTTACAGTATCCCCCTCAGGACTGGCCCTTTACAGTATCCCCCTCAGGACTGGCCCCTTACAGTATCCCCCTCAGGACTGGCCCCTTACAGTATCCACCAGGATTGGTCACTTACAGTATCCCCCTCAGGTCTGGCCCCTTACAGTAACCCCCTCATGACTGGCCCCTTACAGTATCCCCCTCAGGACTGCACCCTTACAGTGTAACGGACCGTTCAGCACACAACTCCGTTCAGACGATATCCTCCTTTCAGATTGACAAGCAGCTACTGCAAGCACCAGTCTGCCGAACTGCAAACTACACGAATCCTTCAACTCCGGAGCAGGAAACACCCGAACACTGGAAACAGCTGAACAGGAAAAGCATACAATCGGCTTACACTCCTGGCAATCAGCATACAATACAATCCCCCCAAGAACGAGACGACACTTCGCTTGAGGGTTAAGCAGACCACTTTAATGGGTTATTTTTCAGCCTTTTATGCAGTTCTCCTAGCAAGGGACACTCCCCCTGGGGCCCTTGTAAAAGACTGTGACAGTTTATATTTTAGCCAATCACATGCATTTACAGTATTGAAATCTTCCCAGCAATTGTGCACAAAATCCCCTTCCCTCTGTCTGTAACGCAATCAACAAAATACAATGAGCATTGTCCGTGACGCAATTATCTAACACACTGGAATTGTCTGAGACGCAATTAACTAACACACTGGCATTGTCTGAGACGCAATCAACAAAATACAATTACCAAACGTAATGGGCTAACTTAATCACTCACTCATAATGTATACATCCATGGATAGCTCTGATCTGGGTGAACAACATATCCAAAAATCACCCAGATACGAGCAGGGGTTCCCGAATTCCATGGAAGTCACATTTGGCCGGCCGCAAGCATGGCTTTCCTGCCCAAAACAGTTCCATAGGTTTAAGCTGTGCGGCCGGTCTGTCTTCTCCATCAAAGTTAGTATGGGCCATAATCCTGGGGCAAGAGGCCGGCAAACAGCCCCCTCCAAAACACCTTGGCGAAGTGGCTTTCGCCACATATCTTTTCATTCGGGGGGAGACTAACCAGGTAGCTGACCTTCTGTCGGTCAGTGCCTGAGTTAGTTGAGTCACCCACCCACAGTAAATTGCAATCAACAAGGCAGCCCCCCCCCCACAATAATATACAATCTGCAGTGCAGTCCCCCCCCCCCCCCCAACACTTGGTTACTGCACCCAGGGAATTTTGTAGCTTGTTTCAGTCCCATGGCTTCACCATGGCTGTGTTGGGCACTGGTCTCTTGGCTTTGTGGGTCGCTGAGTGAGCAGAGACCGACGGTAATCTGCCCTGGTGCCAGCGCTTCAGCTGGGGGGACCTGCAGATGGACAAGCCTGGGACAAGGGGACAAAGGAGGGCAGAGGCTACCTGTGCTCTGCCCAGTTGCCAGCTCTTCCGCTGGAGCAACCGGGGTATAGTCCTGCCCGGTGACAAAGGGAAAGTTAGTGCAGAGGCCAGCGGCGCTCTGCCCAGATGCCAGCTCTTCTGCTGGGATGGGGTCAGAGGAAGCTAACGGCTCCTCTACTGACCTCAGTACCTCGGTAGGGAGGGTAGGGATCGCTTACCTCCTCCTCCTGGTACTCACACTGCCGCTGGAGATCTGGGCCGACTGCCCAGCATCCCTGTAGGGCTGGTAGAGAGACTTCAGTCCCATCTATCCCTGCCTGCTGGGAGTCCTCCCAGGACCAGTCTATGAGGTCCGCGACCTCCGGTACTTCTGGTCCCTGTTGGGGGAGAGGACCGACTGTCTCTTCTCCCATGAATACACACTGCCGCTGGGGAGCAAGGACGGTACCTTCAGCTTCCTGGGACTCACTTGGCTGCTGGGGAGAGAGACCAACTATCTCTGCTCCCTGCAGGACACACTGTTGCTGGGGAGGAAGGACAGCACCTTCAGCTCCCTGTGGATCACTTGGCTGCTGTGGGAAGGGATCAACTGTCTCCTCTCCTAAGGGTACACACTGCCGCTGGAGAGAGAGACCGGTTGTCTCTGCTCCCAATACAATACTCGGCTGTTGGGGAGGAGAGGACGGCACCTTCATCTCCTTGTAACTCACACTGCCTCTGGGGAGCAAGGACGGCACCTTCAGCTCCCGGGAACTTGCTCGGCCGCTGGGGTATCTCCCTCCTGTCTACCGCTGCCATGGCCTGCAGGTACTCTCTGATCCTCCACTTCACGATCTGTACGAGGTTTTCCGTGGGGATGGGTCCCAAGAGAGACAGCACCCCATTAACCTCTCTATCAAACTCCTCCTGAGTGTAGCAGGGCTCCATGCTTGCTCTGCTGATTTTGGTTCCTTTGTAGATAGAGGCGCTGTACGGGTACTAGCGTCGCCCTCAATTTGTAATCCAGGAACTGGTGTTGCCTTGTAGCTATCCTTCTGGGCCATGAGAATGATCCCACCACTGCCACCAATTGTAACGCACCGTTCAGCACACAACTCCGTTCAGACTATATCCTCCTTTCAGATTGACAGGCAGCTACTGCAAGCACCAGTCTGCCGAACTGCAAACTACACGAATCCTTCAACTCCAGAGCAGGAAACACACGAACACTGGAAACAGCTTAACAGGAAAAGCATACAATCGGCTTACACTCCTGGCAATCAGCATACAATCCAATCCCCCCAAGAACGAGACGACACTTCGCTTGTGGGTTAAGCAGACCACTTTGATGGGTTATTTTTCAGCCTTTTATGCAGGTCTCCTAGCAAGAGACACTCCCCCTGGGGCCCTTGTAAAAAACTGTGACAGTTTATATTTTAGCCAATCACATGCATTTACAGTATTGAAACCTTCCCAGCAATTGTACACAAAATCCCCTTCCCTCTGTCTGTAACGCAATCAACAAAATACAATGAGCATTGTCTGTGACGCAATTAACTAGCACACTGGCATTGTCTGAGACGCAATTAACTAACACACTGGCATTGTCTGAGACGCAATCAACAAAATACAATTACCAAACGTAATGGGCTAACTTAATCACTCACAGACAGAAAACACACATTTTTCCCCCAAACACAGAAAACACCCCAAAACCCCACATATCCCCATAATGTATACATCCATGGATAGCTCTGATCTGGGTGAACAACATATCCAAAAATCACCAAGATCCTAACAGGGGTTCCCGAATTCCATGGAAGTCACATTTGGCCGGCCGCAAGCATGGCTTTCCTGCCCAAAACAGTTCCACGGTCTGTCTTCTCCTTCAAAGTTAGTATGGGCCATAATCCTGGGGCAAGAGGCCGGCAAACAGCCCCCTCCAAAACAAAGTGGCGAAGTGGCTTTCGCCACATACAGAATCCCCCTCAGGACTGGCACTTACAGTATCCCCCTCAGGACTGGCCCCTTACAGTATCCCCCTCTGGGCTGGCCCCTTACAGAATACCCCCCAGAACTGGCCCCTTACAGTATCCCCCTCAGGACTGGCCCTTACTGTATACTCCTCAGGACTGGCCCCTTACAGTATCCCCCTCTGGACTGGCCTCTTATAGTATCTCCCTCAGGATTGGCACCTTACAGTATTCCCCTCAGGACTGGCCCTTACAGTATCCCCCTCAGGACTGGCCCCTTACAGTATCCCCCTCAGGACTGGCCCCTTACAGTATCCACCAGGATTGGTCCCTTACAATATCCCCCTAACGACTGGCCCCTTACAGTATCCCCCTCAGGACTGGCCCCTTACAGTATCCTCCTCGGGACTGGCCTCTTACAGTATTCCCCTCAGGACTAGCCTTTACAGTATCCCGCTCAGCACTGGTTCCTTATAGTATCCCCCTCAGGACTGGCCCTTACAATATCCCCTTCAGGACTGGCCCTTACAGTGTCCCCCTCAGGACTGGCCCCTTACAGTATCCCCCTCAGGACTGGCCCCGTACAGTATCCCCCAGGATCGGTCCCTTACAGTATACCCCTCAGGACTGACCCCTTACAGTATTCCGCTCAGGACTGGCCCCTTATGGTATCTCCCTCAGGCGTGGCCCCTTACAGTATCCTCCTCAGGATTGGCCCTGTACACAATATATTAAATACACATCCTAATAAAATTTCCACAACAGTCCTTACAGTATCCCCCTCAGGACTGACTAGGCCCTTACAGTATCCCCCTCAGGATTGGCCCTTACAGTATCCTGCTCAGCACTGGCCCCTTACAGTATCCCCCTCTGAACTGTCCCATTATAGTATCTCCCTCAGGATTGGCCCCTTACAGTATCCCCCTCTGGACTGGCCCTTACAGTATCCCCCTCAGGACTGGCCCCTTACAGTATTCCCCTCAGGACTGGCCCCTTACAGTATCCCCCTCAGGACTGGCCCCTTACAGTATTCCCCTCAGGACTAGCCCTTACAGTATCCCGCTCAGCACTGGCCCCTTATAGTATCCCCCTCAGGATTGTCCCCTTACAGTATCCCCCTCAAGACTGGCCCTTACAGTATCCTGCTCAGGACTGCCCCCTTATAATTTCCCCCTCTGGACTGGCCCTTACAGTATCCTGCTCAGCACTGGCCCCTTACAGTATCCCCTTCTGGACTGGCCCCTTACAGTATCCCCCTCAGGACTAGCCCTTACAGTATCCCCTCAGGACTGGCCCCTTACAGTATCCCCCTCAGGACTGGCACCTTACAGTATCCCCCTCAGGATTGGCCCCTTACAGTATCCCCCTCAGGACTGGCCTTTACAGTATCCCGCTCAGTACTGGCCCCTTACAGTATCCCCCTCAGGACTGGCCCCTTACAGTATTCCCCTCAAGACTGGCCCCTTACAGTATCCCCCTGAGGGGGATACTGTAAGGGGCCAGTGCTAAGCAGGATACTATAAGGGCCAATCCTGAGGGGGATACTGTAAGGGCCTAGTCAGTCCTGAGCGGGATACTCTAAGGGCCCGTCAGTACTGGCCCTTACAGTATCCCCCTCAGAACTGGTCCCTTACAGTATCCCCCTCACGACTGGCCCCATACAGTATCCCCCTCAGTACTGGCCCCCTTACAGTATCCCCCAGGATTGGCCCCTTACAGTACCCCCCTCAGGACTGGCCCCTTACAGTATACCCCTCAGAACTGGCCCCTTACAGTCCCTCAGGACTGGCTCCTACAGTATACCCCTCAGGACTGGGCCCTTACAGTATCCCGCTCAGAACTGGCCCTTACAGTATTCCGCTCAGGACTGGCCCCTTATGGCATCTCCCTCAGGATTGGCCCCTTACAGTATCCTCCTCAGGATTGGCCCTTAGAGTATCCGGCTCAGGACTGACTAGGCCCTTACAGTATCCCCCTCAGGATTGTCCCTTATAGTATCCTGCTTAGCACTGGCCCCTTACAGTATCCCCCTCAGGACTGGCCCTTACAGTATCCCCCTCAGGACTGGCCCCTTACAGTATCCCCCTCAGGACTGGCCCTTACAGTATTCCGCTCAGGACTGGCCCTTATAGTATCCTGCTCTGGACTGGCCCCTTATAGTATCTCCCTCAGGATTAGCCCCTTACAGTATTCCCCTCAGGACTGGCCCTTACAGCATCCCCCTCAGGACTGGCCCCTTACAGTATCCCCCTCGGGACTGGCCTCTTACAGTATTACCCTCGGGACTAGCTCTTACAGTATCACGCTCAGCACTGGCCCCTTACAGTATCCCCCTCAAGACTGGCCCCTTACAGTATCCCCCTCAGGACTGGCCCCTTACAGTATCCCCCTCGGGACTGGCCCCTTACAGTATCCCCCAGGATTGGTCCCTTACAGTATACCCCTCAGGACTGGCTTCTTACAGTATTCCGCTCAGGACTGGCCCCTTACAGTATTCCGCTCAGTACTGGCCACTTATGATATCTCCCTCAGGATTGTCCCCCTTACGGTATCCTCCTCAGGATTGGCCCTGTACACAATATATTAAATACACATCCTAATACAATTTCCACAACAGCCCTTACAGTATCCCCCTCAGGACTGACTAAACCCTTACAGTATCCCCCTCAGATTGGCCCTTACAGTATCCTGCTCAGCACTGGCCCCTTACAGTATCTCCCTCTGGACTGTTCCCTTATAGTATCTCCCTCAAGATTAGCCCCTTACAGTATCCCGCCCAGGACTGGCCCCTTACCGTATTTTCCTCAGGACTAGCCCTTACAGTATTCCGCTCAGCACTGGCCCCTTACAGAACACCCCTCTGGAATGGCCCCTTATAGTATCTCCCTCAGGATTGGCCCCTTACAGTATCCCCCTCAGGATTGGCCCCGTACAGTATCCCCCTCAGGATTGGCCCCTTACAGTATCCCCCTCAGGACTGGCCCTTACAGTATTCCCTTCAAGACTGGCCCTTTACAGTATCCCCCTCAGGACTGGCCCTTTACTGTATCCACCAAGATTGGTCCCTTACAGTATCCCCCTCAGGACTGGCCCCTTACAGTATACCCTTCAGAACTGGCCCTTACAGTATCCCCCTCAGGACTGGCCCTTACAGTATACTCCTCAGGACTGGCCCCTTACAGTATCCCGCTCAGAACTGGCCCTTACAGTATTCCGCTCAGGACTGGCCCTTATAGTGTCCTGCTCTGGACTGGCCCCTTATAGTATCTCCCTCAGGATTGGCACCTTACAGTATTCCCCTCTGGACTGTCCCTTACAGTATCCCCCTCAGGACTGGCCCCCTTACAGTATCCCCCAGGATTGGTCCCTTACAGTATCCCCCTCAGGACTGGCCCCTTACAGTATACCCCTCAGAATTGGCCCCTTACAGTATCCCCCTCAGGACTGGCCCTTACAGTATACCCCTCAGGACTGGCCCCTTACAGTATCCCGCTCAGAACTGGCCCCTTACAGTATCCCGCTCAGAACTGGCCCTTACAGTATTCCGCTTAGGACTTGCCCCTTATGGTATCTCCCTCAGGATTGGCCCCTTACAGTATCCCCCTCAGGATTGGCCCTTACAGTATCCCGCTCAGGACTGACTAGGCCCTTACAGTATCCCCCTCAGGATTGGCCCTTACAGTATCCTACTTAGCACTGGCCCCTTACAGTATCCCCCTCTGGACTGGCCTTTTATAGTATCTCCCTCAGGATTGGCCACTTACAGTATCCCCCTCATGACTGGCCCTTACAGTATCCCCCTCAGGACTGGCCCCTTACAGTATCCCCCTCAGGACTGGCCCCTTATAGTATTCACCAGTTTTGGTCCCTTACAGTATCCGCCTCAGGTCTGGCCCCTTACAGTATCCCCCTCAGGACTGGCCCCTTACAGTATCTCCCTCAGGACTGGCACTTACAGTATCCCCCTCAGGACTGGCCCCTTTACAGTATCCCCCTCTGGACTGGCCCCTTACAGTATACCCCTCAGAACTGGCCCCTTACAGTATCCCCCTCAGGACTGGCCCTTACAGTATACCCCTAAGGACTGGCCCCTTACAGTATCCCCCTCTGGACTGGCCTCTTATAGTATCTCCCTCAGGATTTGCACCTTACAGTATCCCCTTCAGGACTGGCCCTTACAGTATCCCCCTCAGGACTGGTCCCTTACAGTATCCCCCTCAGGACTGGCCCCTTACAGTATCCACCAGGATTGGTCCCTTACAGTATCCCCCTCACGACTGGCCCCTTACACTATCCCCCTCAGGACTGGCCCCCTTACAGTATCCCCCAGGGTTGGTCCCTTACAGTATCCCCCTCAGGACTGGCCCCTTACAGTATACCCCTCAGAATTGGCTCCTTACAGTATCCCTCTCAGGACTGGCCCCCTTACAGTATCCCCCAGGATTGGTCCCTCACAGTATCCCCCTCAGGACTGGCCCCTTACAGTATACCCCTCAGGACTGGCCCCTTACAGTATCCCGCTCAGAACTGGCCCTTACAGTATTCCGCTCAGGACTGGCCCCTTATGGTATCTCCCTCAGGATTGGCCCCTTACCGTATCCCGCTCAGGACTGACTAGGCCCTTACAGTATCCCCCTCAGGATTGGGCTTTACAGTGTCCTGCTTAGCACTGGCCCTTACAGTATCCCCCTCATGACTGGCCCCTTACAGTATCCCCCTCGGGACTGGTCTCTTACAGTATTCCACTCAGGACTAGCCTTTACAGTATCCCGCTCAGCACTGGCCCCTTATAGTATCCCCCTCAGGACTGGCCCTTACAGTATCCACCAGGATTGGTCCCTTACAGTATTCCCCTCGGAACTAGCTCTTACAGTATCACGCTCAGCACTGGCCCCTTACAGTATCCCCCTCAGGACTGGCCCTTACAGTATCCCGCTCAGGACTTGCCCCTTATGGTATCTCCCTCAGGATTGGCCCCTTACAGTATTCCCCTCAGGACTGGCCCCTTACAGTATTCACCTCAGGACTGGCCCCTTACAGTATCCCCCTCAGGATTGGCCCCTTACAGTATCCCCTTCAGGACTGGCCCCTTACAGTATCCCCCTCAGGACTGGCCCTTACAGTGTCCCCTCAGGACTGGCCCCTTATAGTATCCCCCTCAGGACTGGCCCCTTACAGTATTCACCTCAGGACTAGCCCCTTACAGTATCCCCCTCAGGATTGGCCCCTTACAGGATCCCCCTCAGGACTGGCCTTTACAGTATCCCACTCAGGACTGGCCCCTTACAGTATTTCCCTCAGGACTAGCCCTTACAGTATCTCCCTCAGGACTGGCCCCTTACAATTATAGGAAAAAATGCATATAGCAGCACAACGAAAAATTAAAGTCTTATCTTGTGGTGGTGCCAGCCGTGTTGGGAGCCAGTCAGAAGTTCCCCCTTGGATGCGTCATATAGAAGAAACCGCAGCACTCTCCTGTCTTCAATTCAGTGGAATTTATTTCACCAGCAAAAAAGATGCGACGTTTCGACCGTAAAGGTCTTTCTCAAGCCATTTTTTTTGCTGGTGAAATAAATTCCACTGAATTGAAGACAGGAGAGTGCTGCGGTTTCTTCCATATGACCCTTACAATTATAAACACACAGAATAAATTAAAATTTACTATGCACAGTAATAGTAGATCTGCATGTTCTTGGCAGCAAAACCCAGAGACCATCTTCTCCTTTATTGATGTGTAAGGGTACTGAGCGTGTCACTGCTTTATGTCTCCTGTGGGGGCGCTGCAGGGAAATGAACACATACCGTCAGGTCTCCCCACAGATTACATCTGATCACTCTGAGCTGCTTCTTATTGCTATGTGTGCATGAGCCCTAATGCTGCTTTTTATGTTGTATGGGTCCCATGGGCACTAGCATAACACTACACCTTGTGCGCCCCCTATAGGCAGGATGTGATTGGTTCCTGGCAGGTACCATAATAAAGACAGCTTCTCCACCTTAACACACAAAACGGCCGCTCGCTAGGCTTTCATTTCGTCTTCAAGGATTGGTCGCTTCAGTCACCCGCCCATATGTGTCTGATCTGTGATTGGCTGCCGGTAGTTTCCCCCGCCCCCCGCCTGCTGGAGTTCTGACTGCAGCCGGCGACTTTTAAGGTGGAGCACGGCTGGACGCTGTGTGAGATGACAGTTTTTACGAGAAGGAAGGAATATACCAACAGAGAGTTCCCTGGAGGGGAGCCGACTGGACATACACGGCCAGATAGTACAAATAGGAAGCACGGACCCGTGTGCTGCAGCTTTAAGACTCCGATATACGGCTGCTTTCTGAGCTAGGGTGGAGGGCTCCTCTCGGCGAGAAAACCCTGGAAAAGAGGGAGGAAGTAAGAAAACGGAGGGGGAGGCGGAAGAAGAGGTGGAAAGAGCCGAAGAGTGAGGAGAGCGGCAGTGACAGGAGAAGGATGGGGCTGGCATGGCCCACCTCTGCCCACTGCTTGTGCCTACTGTCCACCCTGAGCCTCATCCTGCTGGTCAACTGCACCAGCCAGCATGCAGACGGTAAGTACCATAGCCTGGTGCTAACTGATGCCAGGTCAGTGGGCAATGCCCCAGTGCTTACATCTAGGACAGCTTGCCATAGAATGAGGGTTCCTGAAAGGTGAGCTTCATGCCCTCCCCCTTCTGATGGGCATAATCCAGCAGGCCATGACCTTTCAGTATTATTTTGATAAAATGATACATGTGGTTATTTTGTTGGGGTAAATAATATGTACATAGTAAGGCTCCACCATGGAGGTCGTGCAACAAGTGGCTACCCCATAGGGCGGAGAAGACATGCTGCCCGTGGAGACCACCGCAACCGAACCTGGTGCAGAACCTGGTCCTGGCAGCCCTAATCTCTAATTACATCCATACATTTCAGATGCCTGTGTCATTTAGGCTGGATCCACATATGGAACTTTGCGGTGTTTGTATATATTATATCATTTCTTTTTTTTTGTGCTGAAATGTTTTTGATTTTGCGTTTCGATCAATGCTGTATTTTTATTTTTTTCAAAATTCAGCATGCTTTTTTGGCATTTTTCTCATAGGCTTCTATGATAAGACCACAAATGGTAGGGAAAAAAAAAGGATGTACAAAATAAATAATAAAAAACTCGAAGTGTTGAAGAGCTGGACAACCCCTTTAATTTAGACGGCTTAAGGCCTCTTTCACACGGGCGTGTGCGCCCCGTTGCCGTATTGCGGACCTGCAATACACGGGTGCCGTTCCGTGGGCATTCCGCATCACGGATGCGGACCC
Organism: Bufo bufo; assembly: GCF_905171765.1. Taxonomy (NCBI): domain Eukaryota; kingdom Metazoa; phylum Chordata; class Amphibia; order Anura; family Bufonidae; genus Bufo; species Bufo bufo. The sequence continues at coordinate 518,277,054 of NC_053390.1, read as the reverse complement.
GTTCACTTCAATGGGTCCGGAGATGCAGAATGGTGCGGAACGGAACCCTACGGGAGCACTACGGAGTGCTTCCGTGGGGTTTCGTCCCGTACTTCCGTTTCACAAAAAGATAGGACATGTACTATCTTTTTGCGGAACGGCTGGATCGCGGACCCATTCAAGTGCAGCTGCGGCTGCCCCATGGTGGGTGTTCGTGCATTGCAGGCCGCAGCACGACCACGGGGCACACGCGCCCATGTGAAAGAGGCCTAAAACAGACATGCTCATGCTGTGTGGTAGATTTCCATCTCTGGTGCACCTTACTGGTAATTATTGAGAATGAACCATTCGTTCCTGATAATTGCCTGATCGTCAGAGGAGGTGAGAGTTGCATTGACATGTAGTATTCATCCCCTCGGTATGGAAAATAGCGGTCTCTTGTCCCTGTAGAGAATAATGGTTTCTGGGCTGTTTACACCAAAAATTTGGTGCCAGCCTAAAAGACATGATTAGCCAGAGAACGAGTGTTCATTCCTTCACCATATGATTGCTGCCACCTGGACCAATGGAAATGAGTGTCTCCATAAGTAGACATCCCCGATAAATGGCTCGTCTGTGACCTTTAAGTGTTTTTTCTTTTTTCTTATGCCACCTCTTGGTTGGCTTAATTTAGACCAATATAATTTGTCAAAATGTTGGCACAGCTTGGCCCCTCTTAGGACTATTAAGCCATGCCCCCTTTTCTCTCTACTTGTCTAAATGTCTAATATACATGCTAAGGGGGGCATTTATAATGAATTATGTGCCAAATTATATGCCACATACATTATGAATTATACGCGTATTTAATGTTGCAGATTTTGTCCCCCAGTGCCATCGGCTTCCGCCCCCCCCCATCCAAGTGCCACCATCTCCCCCTCCTAGCCATAAGTCCCCAGCGCCAGTGAAATAAAATGCTTACCTCTCCTGTAGGGGCGCTGCCGACACTCCAGAGATCATCTTCTTCACACTCTGCACTAGGACCTGACGTCACACAGCGTCAGGTCATAGTGGGCGCTTATGTACACTACATCCTGACAATTTGTGTATGTCAGGAACCAGTGCAGTGCCGGCCGGCGGGTGACCAGGGAGCGGTGAGTAATAGCAAGTGCTTCACTAACGCTCAATGGTCACATGGCACAAACGAATCCTTGATGCAAAAAATTTGCCCCAAGTTTTTTTTTGGTGTCGAGTTACTCGACTTAATCGAGTAATCGCTTCAGCCCTAATTTTAGTATGTTGCACGGCTTGCTAGGGGAAGCGCCAAAGTTGTGTAGAGGCCTGCACTAAAAAAAAACAGCGCATCCTATAAAGTGAAATAAATTTGCAGGTTTTCTTATAGGTTGTGTTGATTAAGGGATCCTGCACACAACCGTTTTACCTGCTTTGTGGTCCACAAATTGCAGATCTGCAAAACATTGATACTGGCTGTGTGCATTTTGTGGAACGGAACGTCCGGGCCGTAATAGAATAGCCCTATCCTTGTCCGTAATGCAGATTATAATAGGACATACAGACACGGAATGCACACAGTTGTTTCCTTTGTTTTTGTGACCTCATTGAAGGGAATGGTTCCACAAAAAAAACTGTACGGGCACGGAAAAAGTTTTTGTTCTGTTCCGCAAAATGTGGAATGCACACGGCCAGTATCCACGTCTTGCGGATCCGTAAAACAGACAACGGTTGTGTGCATGAGCCCTAACTTTGTTGTTTGTTTTTGCAGTACATGCATATCTGGTGCAAGGCATGTACACCAGGATTTGGGACAAAAATAGCAAGAATTCTGGCATTTTAGCTTTACGTGTGAAGGGCAAAGGCATTTTGTGGAGTTCTGGTGACGTACCGGGCTATCCTTCAGGCTGCCAGGCGGAGGCTTCCGCCCAGCAGTGAGCACGGTGATGTCACCGGCACTGATGGATGGGCTTTAGCGCTGCCCTAGCCTGTAAAACTGCTAGGGCAGTGCTAAAGCCTGCCCATCAGAGCCGGTGACCTAACTGAACACACTGCTGGGCGGAAGCCTCCGCCCGGCAGTGTGTTATAGTAAATAAAAGAGCCCTTGCCCTGTGCGATACTGCATGAAATTATTGATATGTCCGGGTTTAGCTCTGAACTCGGACAACCCCTTTTAAGAAAATGTAGGCACCCATGTTCTTGTCAGGGGCAGAAAATAAATAGTCTGAACATGGTGTTACCACATTCCTATATACCACTGTTGTGGCCAAAATGACTACAGATTTAGGTGTCAGCTTGACATTGTGTGTAATTCATTAGCCAGGTAGTTAGCACTTTCAGCAGTATCCCTTAAATTACCCAAGAAGTTAGGCACTGGTGACCTTTTTGTAGAAGTGCTTGGTTCCTGGGATTTGTCTAGTACTGATGTACTACGGGCCTTCTGTAATGGCATTCTAGTAATTATTATACATCATGGGTACAGGCTCACCTTGCATGATCTTACAGGAAGTTTCATTGTGGAGGAGGCACCTTCCAAGTAGATGATGGTGCTCTTTAGCAAGGTCCCTACGGCTTCATGCACACGTCCATGTTCAGAAACAACAATTCCACAAAACACCTTCCATGTGAATTCTGCATTTTTCTCTCTCCCATCAAGAGAAAGGACTATTCACACTTGCGCTTTCCGTTTCCACTATTGAGATCCCTCATAGGGTTTCAATAGCGGAGGAAAACGCTTCAGTTTTGTCCTCATTCATTGTCAATGGGGACAAAACTGAACCGAACAAAACGGAGTGCACCAGAATGCATTCTGTTTTGTTTCATTGCGTTCCCATGACGCACACAAAAGCGCTGCAAGCAGTGTTTTTCAGTGCGTCCTGAGATGCGGAGCAAGACGGATCCAGAATGACACACAATGTAAGTCAATGGAGACGGATCTGTTTTCTCTGACAGAATAGAAAACGGATCCGCCCCCCCATTGACTTACAATGATTTTAGAGACTCATCCTTACATAACAGATGCAGACGGTTGTATTATCAGTAACGGAAGCGTTTTTGCTGATCCATGACTGACCCAGCAAAAACGCTGGTGTGAAAGTAGCCTTATATGCTTCCTCTTGGTTTCCATCTTCCAAAAACGAGTAATAAAATGTCCCTTCTGCTAACTCCTTATGCAACAAATTATTCTGCGTGACAGAAACCCGTTTCACATGAGTGACATGCATTCATCTAGTAATAAGCAAATACAATGCATGGTGAAGTGTCCTAAAAGTAACCCAAAGTATGTGCCCTAGGAATTAGTTTTTATCCACAAGGACCATATGTCTTCATGAGCCTTTTAAACCTTGTTACTGTGGAATACATTGACTAGATATTTTTCTATCATTGTATCTTCGTGCACCACGACCTCTCTCCGGGGATTGATGGACAGTGAACCTCCATTTTCAGCATCAGTGGTGGCCACACCTGGACTGCTACTGTTCAGGCATTTGTGGCATATCAGACTGTTAGTTGTTGAAACCCATCAAGACTCAGGTTGGCCTTATTACATAAAAGTTACTGAACCTGCATTTTTTTTTTTTGCAGGATCAGCTAACAATGTATGTGGGCAGATTTAAAGAGAGCGGAGGTGCCTTCTCAGACAGATGATCGGCGGGGGTCCCGGGTGTCTGACCCTTGCCAATCAGATAATGATGACCTATCCAGAGGATGGTTTATCAGTATTAAAATATCGGAAAACCCTTTTAAGGGGAGAAAGGATTGTAATAGTTGACATCGATGTGCCCAATTCCTGGTAGAAGAGCCACTGCCAAAGGTGTCTGGCCAAAGCGAGTGTATATGTTTATGTGGAAGTTGGGAGAGATGGCTGTTGGTCGATCAAGCTTCACTCTTGCTTGGTAAATCTAATGAGAATACGGATCGAGTGAAGATTATGTCTCCTGGATTATTTATTTTAATTTATTTCACCAAATTTCTTAATGAAATCTCAAACAAGCAATAAACTGTGTACATCAGTCATTCCTTACCACTGGAAATATTGGTAGGTGTTAAGAAATTTAGTGAAATACAAATAATCCAGGGGGACATGATACCCTTGATCCAGAATACTAATATTCAACCAGTTTTACACATTTTGGGTGGAAATGCTCTTTAATTAGATACTAGCCATGTATACACTTTATAATAGTGTGCAGCCAGACCTTTCATTTGTATTTTTATATGCAACATATAGATATATTAAATTGGAACATCAGAATGTACTGAATGATGTCTTACAGGGGTTGTATCATCTCAAACATTTCTAGGATATGCCACCAATGTCTCATAGATACAGGTCCCACCTCTGGAACCCTCAACTGTCTCTAGAATGGAGACCGCAATGTAAAGGAGAACAGACGGCACATGTGCGGCTGCTCTCCGTTTATTTCTATGGGCGTGAAAGAATTGGCCGAGCCAGAGCTCAGCTATTTTCGGCGCTCCCATAGAAATAAATGGAGAGCGGCCGCACATGTGCCATCTGTTCTTCTTCAAATTGCGTTCTCCGTTCTATAGGTAGGTGGGACCTGCGCCTAACAGACATTGGTGGCATATCCTAGCGATATGACACAACCCCTTCTAATAAACATCTCTTCTGACCAGATGTGAATGATTTTGGATTTTTAAATTGCAATGTACCCTGAAAGCTTAAATGAGACCACTAACAATCCATGATTAGTGCGGTTTCTTACCTACAGGGCCACGTTAAGTAGCAGCAGAGAAAAGTCCGAGAGCTACCGGACGGGAACAGAATTTCGAACACTCTATGGGTTTTTTGTCTCATACAGGCTTCCGTAGCTGAGCTCTGAGTGGCCAGTTGTTATAACAACCAGAGAGAAATGGAGACCTCTAGTGGTGGTTAAGCAGTATGGCTTTATCTATTCTAGATCTGCTGGGAACATTATTTGGAACACTTTATACTAATTGACGGAAGGGATGCTATCACATGGGAGTATGTTGGTATTTCATAGACATTTGGTTGCGGCAAAAAAAACAAAGTGACAGCTCCAAACAATATGAAATAAAGTACAGAGGCATGCTACTATAGCTGCAGTTCAAAAGCAAGTACACACTATATGCAGTGGCACACTGCTCCATGTGCAAAGACACATGCAAACACTGGAAACATGGATAAAATCAGAATTGCATTACTGCTATACCTACTATCTGAAAATCAGAAGCTTTTTGTGTACATTTTTTTTTTAATCAAAATTGTGTCGGGCCCATCTACCAGCTACAAGGTGTTTTCCAACAACCCATTTTTAAAATTGCATTCATCAGTATAACCTCCCCCATTGTGGTTTCCCCATCATTGTCTTATATTGCCTTACATTAATATTTTAAGTTGTGTTTTTGTTAGAAAAAATCCAAATCCTGATCTAATGAATTGCATTCTACGCATCACTTTCTCTTGTGAAGTATGACGTACATTTTAAAATGAAAAAACTTAAAAAAAACTTTAAAATGAAGATACAGCTTGAAACAATTCCCATGTCATCACCTAGATAGATGTCCTATCTATGAAGTGCATGTAGGAGCTTATCCAACAACAGTTCCTGGAATATAGAGAATGGAACTCTTTGGCAGCAGTCAAATCTCCAGTAAAGGTCCTTTTAGACTGCGTTCACATCACGTTTTTGTCTTATGTTTGGAGGTAAAGCATGCAAAAGCAAAGTACACTACATATTTCTATCCTGCAGAGTATGGCAAAAAAAGTATATGTTAATATGTGTATGGATGATATTGGGCAGTGCCTGGTTTCCTCCAGACATAACACTTAGAATTGAGTTCAATTTTGGTTTCATCAGACCAGCGAATCTTGTTTCTCACAGTCCATGTCCTCTAGGTTCTTTTTTGCAAACTCTAGGTGGGCTGTCATGTCTTTTACTGGGAGAGGCATCTTTCTGGCTACTCTAAAGTCCATGTCGCTAGAGTGCTGCAGTGGTGGTGGACTTTCTGCAAGTTTCTTACCCTCTCTGCACACAGGAACTTTGGAGCTCGGACAGAATGACCATTTGGTTCTTGGTCGCCTGTCTTGCCAAGACCCTTCTTCTCTGGTTACTTACTTTGGTGGAACAGTCACCTTTTAGAAAGAGTCCTGGTTGTTCCAAACTTCTTCCATTTAAGAGTTATGGTGGCCACTGTGCTCTTTGGAACTTTCAGCTATCTTCTGGTGTTACTTCTGGCGAGGGCATGGACATGGTCACCTGTGCCACTGCAGCCAGTGACTGGGTTCAGTGGTGATGCGTCCCCAAGTGGAACATATCATATCGCTTGGAGGCACATTACTGATGAAGCCAGTCTTTGACCGCAGTGGCACTAGTGACAATGTCCATACCCTGGAAATAAACAGGCAAGGTACAGGAAATACAAAAACACAAATGCAATAGCACTCTGCAACCAGCATTCTGCCCTGCCTCTATGCTGGATGCTGAATGAGGCATTGGTGTACATTTTGGCCAAAGCGTAATAAGCCACTCACCACGTCAAGGTCGCCTCTATGAGTGGTCCCTAACACTAGTTCCTACCTGTTTATGGGCCATGACAGCCACACAAAGTCCAGGGAGCGCAGGTACAGCATGCACGCCAAGCACACTCTGCTTTTAACCCCGTCCGGTGCCATTACAGCTTTCATCGGATCCAGGGATGCAAGTACCAACATGCATGCTGAGCCCACTATATACTTCTCCTGGAGCCAAATGGCTACTGGTAGGTGCTATATAAGCAAACTCAGTTTTATACTGACTTTAAAACCAGCCTCCAGGGCAGACTAACTGGTCAGGTGTGCATGACTGCATGGAGATCGCCACGCCTCCAATATATACTACAAAGAAAAAAAAAAATGTACACCAATGCCTCATTCAACATCCAGCATAGAGGCAGGGCAGAGTGCTGGTTGCAGAGTGCTATTGCATTTGTGTTTTTGAGTTTGTATATGTATTTCGCAATAGCGATGTGCACCTGCATACAGGGTTGTGCTGACTGAATCCCCCACATTTTTTCAAGGTACAGGAAATAGCCAAATGGGAGCCATGGTGCAAGACAGGAGCAGCAGGGGGCCTTTCATTAGACCATACACTCTAGGGGGCATGGGGCATAAGTAAATGGTGAAGAATTCCCAGATTTGCTGTTGTGGCTAGCAATTCTGCAGTGTTGTACAGTAGCAACAAAGTCGATACGAATTTAAGAAATCACATCCATTCGATGTGTAAAAAAGCTGCAGCGTAAATTGCCCTGGAATGTGGTTTTGAAATTTACAGACTGTCCGTTTATGCTGCAGATCTTCACCATGGATCTCGCCCTTTGCAATGGAGAAGGTGAAACCCACAGCCATTTCCAAGGCAAAACCTCATACAATACATGGAGTTATTGCTGCTATTTTTCCAGCTGACTTTTCCACTGTATTTTCAGTCACATGTGGACATACCCTGAAAGTACAGAAAAATCTCTCCAAAAGGCCACCTTTTTGGAAAAATGGGGTAGATTTCTTAAGACAGATTCTAATGCTATCATATACTATGCATCCTTGTCCTCTTCTATAAGAGGGCTGTCCCTATAGCAGACGACTTTTTGTTGCAGTTTTGGGTGGTTGTTTCAGAGGTTTCACTAACTTTATTTTTATACTTTTACAGTGTTTTTTTTTTTTATATTCTAATATCTTTTTTTTTTTTATGCTTTTCTTAATATAGGTCTTTCAAAAAGATCATCTAATCTAAAAATGGATCAAGCTCTTCTGCTAATTAACAATAATTTGCCCCATGAGAAGTTTATTGTTTATTGGCGTTCCGACCAGTGTTACCAGGTAAAGCCATTTGTTATTCTTGTCTTTTTTTTTTTTTTTTTCTATTTTCTGAGATGTAAGCGCTTAAAGGGTGTCTGTCACCTCCAAAATGTATTTGAAAAAAAGCATACCGTTCTGTAGGGTAGGTGCCCTGAAACCAATACCATACCTTTTTTCTTTTAGGGGGTCTCAGGACTTAGTATGGGTCCCCCGTCACAGTATGTGTGTGGAAATCATTATCTCACAATGCAGAACACAAAGTGCCACCGTCACATTTCTGACAAATTGGCTTTTTTTAAATATTAAGTTGAAGAAATTTTGAGTAAAAATTAAAGTAAAAAATGTAATAAACATATTGGCATAAATACACTGATAAATCTCCCTGTGCAGATCTACAGTATGTCTGCTGCTTCTCATCATATACTATACTATGAAACTGTCTGCATCCAGCACTAGGGGGAACTCCATGCATAGGAATTTTTAGTTACTATTCACTGCAACAGTGCCCCCCTAGTGGTGGTTCTATGAAAATGCAATATTTTCATGCTGGGAACGGACAATGGAGTTTCAGTGCCAGCCCCTTCCCCCCCAGGACTATAATAGTTGTGTGCTTTGCCTCCATGGAAGGTACCCCACTGCTTTCTTGTGGAAATCTAGTCCTCTAATCCTGAGAAATGTTTTTTTTATTTTTATGCAGCTAAGATTTTGAGTGGACCATGTGTGAGGGCGCTTTGTTTGGTGCACCATCGCTACACTAGCAAAACTGCCCAGTGCCTCCTCTCATTTAAATGATAGTCCAAGAGATTTTAGAGCCAGTATCAATGACAAAGTTGAAACCAGGTGCACCGAAAAAGGTAAAAAAAGGGATTTCTCAGGTATAGAGGACTGGATTTTCACAAGAAAAGTATGGTTATGCTTCAGGACACCTACCTTACATGGCAATGTGCTTACTTTTGAAACGTATTTTTGAGGTGACAGGCTCCCTTTAAACCTGTCACAAGTACTGGTAGTTGTTAGCTAGGGAATATTTTAGACATTTATGATTAGAATTAGAGCTCTGTTAATTCTACTAAGGACTACAGGACTGTACTCATACTGTCTGGGAAACACTGTCCATATGTCGGGTGCATCTCCTTGACCTACCGCGACTACCTGACCTTACTGAATCATAGTGTTATGATACAGTCAGTTCATATGTGATCACAGGTCTATTGTACTGTACTTACATAATCATGTGAGTACAGTACAATAGACCCACAATCAGTTAGGAACTGACTGTGTCATAAAATATTATGGTGCAGTCAGTTCAGCTCAGGGTAGTGGAGGTAGGTCATGGACAGTGTTTCCTTGACTTACACGGTTATGTGAATCAGCCCCAAGTGGTCTTTACCCAACCTTCTCTGACCTATTGACCCACGTATATATTGCCATGTGTTGTGTTTAGGACTATTCTCTAAACCATTGGCTGATTGATTGTGAAACTTTTCCACCACCAATATTGCAGCATGTCTGATCTTTGCATGAAGTGTGATTGAAGGTTTCTAAAAATGGGGGTGAGTAGAAGAAGAAACTATTACATTTGATCATGCAGATATTGAAGGTGAAAAAGTTCCAAGGTAGGGTATGTTTGTCTCGCTCACCATTTGTACTTCCTTTGCAGTAGTCTTCTGGTCTACTTTGGATGGTTATTCAAATAGCAGGAGGTATTGTAGAGTAATGGAAACAAATGGGGTCATTTATCAAACTGGGGTAAAGTAGAACTGGCTTAGTTGCTCATAGCAACCATCCAGATTCTTCCTTTCAGCTGTCAAAAAAGAAACCTGGAATCTGATCAGCTGCTTTAGGCAACTAAGCCAGTTCTGCTTTACACTAGTTTGATAAATTACCTGAAAAGTTCTACTGTTTATATTATTGACTAGGAAATTGCTGTTTTAAAGGAAGTCTGTCAGCAGGAAAATCGCAGATAAACGGGGCACAATGCCTTATAGGACTAGTTCAGCAGAATGCAATGATCCATTGCTTTATTCTGGAGAACTTTTACAGTTATACCTATACATATAAGCAGTCGCTTTGGACACCTTTTATAGGCAATTTTTATCATTGCATTTTACTAATTTCTGGCTAAAAATAGTTTTTCAATTGGTCTTTATAAAAAAAATGTCAATAGTGTTTCCTGTGCAGCTTTCACATTCAGTGCATATACAGACTATTGCCTTCTGCTTCACAGTGAATCCGTCAGGAAGCTGCTTTGTTGGCTTGATCTGTAGAACTTATCTCTGAATTCCTGACAGCTAATAAACACTCATTTCAGCTCCATTCTTCTCAAACTGGTAAGAGTTTAACTACTTTAACGTAACGTGAATTCAACAGATTTGAGAATGAATAAACTTACGCAGGCTAAGTGAATAATTATATTTACTAAGTGTGATTAAATACACGATAACACAAACAAATGACATACAGAATAATAAAAAGTAAATAAACATCACTAGCCTAAATATGGGGTAGGGATCCGGTCGGCCATGCAATAACACGTGGCTATCTACCACGTTATAACACATGACAGAGACCCCAGGGTGTACAAGAGATAGGGCAAATCAATACTTACATCCTACCTAGGATAAAGTGCCTGGTTGAATCCCAATTAATGGTTAGTGCAGACTACAGTTTTCCCCATCAGCCCCTCCTACAGTGTCTCTGAGATCACTGAGGAATGTGGTCTTACCAGCACAATAGGGGGTGGGTGCTAATTTACAAGGCACATCATTACACAGACTGATAATAATAAAAGGGAATAGAATTAAAGGGACAGAAGCAATCAGTACTTCAAAAATACCCTTACAATACAAGTATAATGAGTGTTTGAGCTGTCAGAGCAGCTCCCTCATGGATTCAGTGTGAAGCAGGGAACTGAAGTCTCTAGAGGAAAGAATGTACATTTTTTATTTATTTTTTATAACGACTAATTGAAAAACAATATTGAACCAAAGTAAATAAAATACAAATGATAAAGAATTGTTCCTAAACCTGTGGCATTTAAATAAATTTGAAACTGTGATCATTTTATAGAATCCAGCATAATGATGGTGGTAACTTCTTCTTCCCTTCTCCTGATAGTGCCTGTATCAAACTTTAGTTATATCATACCAACGGATAGAACGTGCTAGTGATGTAACTGTAGTAGATACTCGACACCCAATGACGCTGCAAATTAATGCCTCCTCAGGGAAAACAGAGCTCTGTCGGTGAGTCAATACCACTCTTTCCTGATTTCTGCATGTTCTGTATGTATTCCCTTATTCACGTCCTGCAACATGTAAGGCTACTTTCACACTCTCGTTTTGGCTTTCCGTTTGTGAGATCTGTTCAGAGCTCTCACAAGCGGTCCAAAACGATCAGTTTTGCCCTAATGCATTCTGAATGGAAAAGGATCCGCTCAGAATGCATCAGTTTGCATCAGTTCAGTCTCCATTCCGCTTCAGAGACAGACACCAAACGCTGCTTGCAGTGTTTTGGTGTACATCTGATGAAACGGAGCCAAACGGATCCGTCCTGGCACACAATGTAAGTCAATGGGGACGGATCCGTTTTCACTGATGCAATATGGCACAATAGAAAACGGATACGCCCCCCACTGACTTTCACAGGTGTTCAAGACGAATCTGCCTTGGCTATGTTAAAGATTAAAGAAACAGATCCATTCTGAATGGATGCAGACGGTTGTATTATCTGAACGTCCATGACGGATCCGCACAAAACGCGAGTGTGAAAGTAGCCTAAGAGAAAAATAAAGTATTGACTCGCCTGTCACTGCTGAGGCCAGTGAATGCCTGCAGTGGCACTCATGACACTGGGGACCGGAAGGAGCAGGAAACAAAGTCTCTGCACTGTAACAGTGCACCAGGGAACAAGTGAGTGGATTTTTGTTTTATATTTTTCATTGCACATTGAAAATAGCGTTAGAAGGTGAAAAACCCCTTTTTAAGCATAATTCTTCAATTTTTGTAGTTACAAGCTAGGTTGATGGCACTTTCATTTATATCAGTTGGACAGCAATGGGCCTCCCAACACGGTACCTGGTTTTTGCTACCCAGGGCATAAGGGCCTTTTATCTATTTTATCTAATTGTGTTTCTGTGGCCTTTTAGCCAAATGCTAACAATGCTTTGGAGAAAGGCGTTCTGCGCAGTTTCTCACCACTCAGTTACAAAGTGAATGGGACTAAGCAGGGCTGGGCCCTATAGCAGTCAAATGCTCTGTCTTGGGTACGTACACACTTTAGTTGGGAGTCTTAGCCCACAATTCTGAGAGGTTAAAGGTGAGCTTATACCCCTTTGTGACTTCAGCTAGCCATGTACTTTTGTGGCATCAGCCAACAATCTAACATGTATGGGGGACCTCCCAACTCTCCCCTATGGCAGTGGTTGGGGGAGAGAAGGGTCAGTCTTGTTGGATTTCAACATGTCCGATCCTGTTGTTTTTGGGGAGATAAGCTGCTGGCAGAAGTGTCTGGCTACAGTTTTCTCCCATTCCCAATTGCATTGTCTGTGAAGGATGTGACCTACGAAATTGCTTGATTCCTTGTATCTGATGTGGTTAATTTGTCTGTTAGGCACTCTGAGATTTGTATGACGTTTGGGGTGCAAAACGTTTACTCCAAAATGTTCCAACTTTAGATTTGTTAGATGTTTTATTTCTTCTTCTCTCTACAGAATTCATTATAGGTTTAGAGAATTTGGAAACTACTCCTTGTGGGTGAAGACCAACCATTCGAGTACCAAAGATGTAACGTGTGAAATAATTATTAATCAGAACCCTGGTTACACTAACCTTCGTAAGTACTTTTTAAAGAGCTTTTCCAGGATTCTGATACTGATGGCCTGTCCTCGGGATAGATCATCAGTATCTAATTGGTGGGGGTCTGACACCCGGGAGCACCACCTATGAACTGTTTTGAGTGCCGTGGCCTTCTCTCAGCTTTTCCTAGGCCGAGTGATGACACTTTCATAGGTTACATGGCCTAGTTGCAGCTCAGCCCCATAGAAGTGACTGGGGCTGAACTGCAATACCAAGGACCTCCACTATACAGTGTATGGTGATGTGCTTGGTTAGCACAGTGAAGGCCGCAAAGCTCAAAGGAGCCCCACTAGCTTATATCCTAATGCACAGGTGCACATCGCCCATAGCTAGAAACACAAAGAAAAAACACAATGCAACAGCACTCTGCAAGCACAAATAAAGTATAATAATGCCATAGTTATTGAATATATTCTGGTGCTAATGCTACTCTTATTTTGTAAATTTGAGATTCTTGGCAAATATATTTTGTGCAAAATTATTTGGGTCTGTCTGCCGGCGATCTTTATAAAACGGGAACCTAAGCCTAAAGGCTCCTTGCAGACGAGTGTGTCCGGATTAGGGAAAATCGTGCGAGTAGGTATGCAATTGCAGTCAGTTTTGACTGCGATTGCGTTCTGATGTTCAGTTTTTATTGCGCGGGTGCAATGCATTTTGCACGCGCGTGATAAAAAACTGACTGTGGTACCCAGACCCGAACCCGGACTTCTTTACTGAAGTTTGGGTTAGGTGTTCTGTAGATTTTATTATTTTCCCTTATAACATGGTTAGAAGGGAAAATAATAGCATTCTTAATACAGAATGCTCACTAAAATGTGGCTTTAGGGGTAAATAAATAAATAAAAAAATTAACTCCCCTCATCCTGTTGTTCGCGCAGCCGGAATCTTTCTCTTTAAGGACCTGCCAAAGGGCCTTTGATGACGTAATCGCGCTCACCACGTGGTGAGCGCGGTGACGTCAGCGCAGGTCCTGCTGAATGAAGATAGAAGATTCTATATTCATTACGTCATCAAAGGTCCTTTGGCAGGTCCTGAAAGAAGATGCCGGCTGCGCGAACAACAGGATGAGGTGAGTTAATTTTTTATTTTTATTTATTAACCCCTAAAGCCACATTTTAGTAAGCATTCTGTATTCAGAATGCTATTATTTTCCCTTATAACCATGTTATAAGGGAAAATAATACAGTAAATTGACTTTTATCAATTTACTTACATCATCTCCTAGCAACCGTGCGTGAAAATTGCACCGCATCCGCACTTGCTTGTGGGTGCTTGCGATTTTCACACAGACCTATTCATTTCTATGGGGCCTGCGTTGCGTGAAAAACACAGAATATAGAACATGCTGTGATTTTCATGCAACGCACAACAAGTGATGCGTGAAAATCACCGCTCATCTGAACAGTCGCATTGAAGTGAATGGGTGCGGACTCAGTGCGGGTGCAATGCGTTCACCTCACGCATTGCACCCGTGCGGAATTCTCGCCCGTGTGAAAGGGGCCAAATACTACTTGTTATAGTGCCATACTGGCTGCCAGGACAGGTGATCAATATCAAAATCCTGGAAAACTTCTTTAACTCTAAGGCACTTCTTGCACAATACTCTTCTACAAAAATCACCTATATTTTCCTATCTCTACAGCCATTGTCATTGCATTTTTATATACGTGGCCATCTTATATTACTGTCTCTGGGATCATTTTTGTTTAGGTGAGCATAATCCAATTTGACAATTATTATGTAAGATAAGTATTTTTAACTTTTAGAATTGTCTTCTTGATGCCTTATTAAATGAATATCCGTGTTCCTTGTAATGCAGTCAGCGTCTTATATTCAGTTTAAAAATTTAAAAACTAGACATTCATGCTGATCATGCCAGAGCTATGTCTATGCCCTTTGATGGTCTTTTCCAGAAGTTAATGTTTAAAAATGTGAATATAATATGGTTATTAGTGGTATTTTGTTAATAAATTGTGTTATATTGTTTTGTTGGATAGAACTGGAACACTTGAATTCCCTGTTTTGCAATAAAACAGGAACTTGTTTTAGAAAAAAAAAACATCAGCATTTATTCTTCCCTTTTTTTTTTGTTTTTACAAAGCATTTATTCTTCCCTTTTTTATACATCTGTGCCAACTATTATTATTCAAAACACAACCTGTTCAGTGTGGCTTGAAGGGTTTTTGCAAGGGAGGGGAAAGGGACAATTTATTTAAAGGGACAGGATGAGTTAAGAAAAGAACATTGCCTCTCCAGCTCTCCTCTTCCTGCTTATGACTTAACAAACACAAGAAATCACAGTAAATATCCGTTTAGCCATTCACTGGCCGTGGTGGTGACCCACCTCAGTAAGTGACTTATTTTTTATATGTGGAGAAGCCTCTGTTGGAGAACTACATAGCTTTGGAAGGGAGCTGAGGAGGATCCTTAAAAGGAATGTGTCATCATAAATGGCCTATTGTTTAAATTTATTTAGGTTAAACAGAACTTTTTAGAACTTGGAGATGTTTTTTATTTTATTATCTATATTTCAAAAATAAAATAATCCTAAAATCATGCAGTTTTCACACTGTCCACTAGGCCTAAAATATTTCAAGATTTCCTGTTTTTTGAGAGCAGCCACATGGGCTGTAACCATAATGGACAGGAGCTGATCTCATTGACCTCTATGGGAGACTTTTCTGGTCATGCTTTCTGATCCGTGTAGCGGTCTTTGGGGAGTAGATAAGCCGTGATATCGCCTATTGTGAATGGTGGCTACTGTGTTATCTATACAAAGGTCTTACTTGCCATTGTATATCTGCCTGTGATGGTAATATGATAACTGAAATGTTACTTGTACAGGACAGGAAATCATGACCAATTATTAGGCCTAGTGGCCAGCGCAAAAATTGCATTATTACATAAATTTCTAAAATTCTATAGTTAGACATCAAAAGTAAAAAAAAAAAATTATTTAAAATAATTTAAACAATAGGTCATTTACGGATTAAACATTCCTTTTTAAGGTGAGTATACATATTTATTTATTTTTTTAAACCATTCTGAGCCTAAAAAAATAAAAAATTTCGGATGCAGGGAGAAAATATTACTATTGTGTAGCACAAAAACTGTGCCGATATCATCCCATAAAACCCAAATTACAGTGCTGTGTTGTGCAAACAGCTGTTTTGTGCTGCAAGCGTACAATAGGTACTTGTGCCCAGTAACGCCTCGTGATAATTAAAAATTATCCTATGAAATGACAAAACTCAATAGTGCCATACGGCATAGGCGTGTGTGTGTATATATATAATTATCAATATAAACAAATATTTAAAAAACGTATTAAAACCTTTTTTATTAAATAAGCATTTAGCAATGTAAACAAACATTTCAAATTTTTTAACTTAAAAAAAACATTTAAAATAAATAAGCTGTTATAACTAACAAATCTAAGTAAACATTTTTACACAAAGTACATGGGAATTTCTCCTCCTCTTTATGCTCTAGAAAAGAAGTCTTTGCACAGAAGGTGTTATGGACTTAAATTCTTCAATGACCTCGTTATAAGTTGCCAACCAAGCCAATTCTTGCTCAAAATATAATATCATGAGTGCATCCAGGCGTTCTTGGGACATTGTAGTCCTCACTTTTTGGTTTTTACATGTGTCAGTTTTGAAAAGGCTCTTTCACATGAACAGCTTGTCACAGGTAACACTGTAAAGCACTGAACACACTTATAAAAAGCATTAAATGTGTTGGATCGATCTGATTCTTTAAACCAATCAAGCCACTCTTTGATGGTATTTGTGGTGCAACCTTTAGGAGTAGGTCCATCATACTCCCTTAGTAGTGCGGCTTCTGCTTCCAATTCATCCACTGACACCTTAAATTTGTTGGCAAGGATTTCTATGTCACCTTTAGGAACCTCTCAAGCTTAGCAGTTTTCCTACTGCAGTTACAATATCACACGACTCCTGTTCAAAACGCTGGTCAATACCAGTTATCAATGAATCCAGTAGTGGGTAAAATGAAGTTATCCCCTCCTGCTCCTCTTTTGTTTCATAGTGATACTGAGACTGTGCTGCTTTATCAAGAAGGACAGAATGTTTTCTCTTCCCAACTGGGGGAATGGCGATATTATTTTTGGCACACTTATTTTGCACGGAAAATGGACTGAAAATAATCTGGGTCACTTCTCATGGAAACCAAAGAGTTGCGCAGGTTTTTCACCACTGTCATTGCAGTAAGCAAGTTGAGATTTTGATGCTTGCTAACTTTTACCACCATTTGGAGAATAGGGTGCATCATGTGCAGAGCAAAGATAAACTTGAAAGAATTTAATTCACAAATAAGGCCCCTTGCTTTTATTTTAGCACCACCTAAGCGACTTGATTCGATGATCTCATTTAAAGCCTGTAAAATAACTGAAGAGTTTTCTTTTACTGCAGTCACTGCTTCTGCTCTGCATGCCCACCTTGTGTTTGACAGTGACTTTAGAGTATTCAACTGAGCTCATACTTCTTGAGAAATCTTCTCAATTACAGCACGTCTCACAGGACTTCCCTCCATGAAGGCATAAAGAGTCTGAATAATGCCAAAGAAGCCAAACACTGTTCTGTTTTGTCTACTTGAGGTGGATGCATCAACTAGGAGAAGGTTTAAACAATGTGCATAGCAGTGTACATAGAGTATTTAATGTTTTTTTTTTTCTTCTTTACATTCTGAACACCTGCAGCGCATCCGGACATAGTAGATGCTCCATCAAAGCACACAGAGATCACTGATGACCAGTCTGTTTTAATAATTTCAAGAACATTTATTTATTTGGTCAAAAATCGACTGAGCATCAACTTTTAAGAGCCTTTGAATTGAAACAAAATGCTCAACTGGACCTTGCTGTTCATTATTAAAATATCGTATTGCTGACACCATTTTTTGTTGCACAATATTATGTAAAGCCATAATAAAATCATTCTGGATGCGGTTACTCAGATACGTAGCATTTCGAGGAGATTCTTGCAAATGTCTTTGCATGAGAGGATCATACTTTTTTAGTAAATTGACAATATTTAGAAATAAACCTCTAGTGGCTATTGGTTTTTTCATTTTGACCTCGAAATGGTCTGCCACCTGTTGCCAAACACCGAACAATGTCAATCAGTCGCTGCATTAGATTTCTGTTCTTGCACCTTTCTTCTTTTTTTGATAGATAAACTTTTTTGCTCTCATCTAGTAACACATCAATAGGTTTTCCTTCACTAAAGCTTGGCCATGCAAAAGTGCTCGGCATATGAGATTTTGATTGTTGGTGAGTTTTGAAACATTCATTAGCCCTGTGCCAGTTTCTGAATCCCCTTTCATTAAGGCTGGATCAGCGTGACCTTTTTGTGTTGCATCATTAGAAGAAAAGCAACGGCAGTAGAAACAAAATTCTGCATCTTTTGCTGGACTGTATTCGAGCCACCTGTATTTTCCATACCAATCACTCTGAAAATTAATTTCTTTTCCCTATTATAGTTCTCGGAAACATGCTCAGTTTTGGCTAATAAGGGCCTCTAGCTACTCGATTCTGGCGTTCAAATCTGTTTTGGGGAATACTACAGACTGGATCATCAGCTGCTATGTTTGATTGCTTTGTTGAACAAAGACCTGAACTAAAATATGTAATGTCTTCTGTTTGGTCATGACAAACCGATCCATATTTAGGAATTCTGTATCTCACAATTACTGTTTTCAGAATAACAGACTGTGTATATCTTCCAAGTTTAAAACAGTCAGAAAAATCTGTATTTGAATCTAAACTATCTATTAATCAGTAGTAGGCAGTAGACATTTGACCCTTTAAAGAGGACCTTTCACCTGTATAAACTATATGAACTGAGTATGCTGCCATATAGAGCGGCGCCCGGGGATCTCACTGCACTTACTATTATCCCCGGGCGCCGCTCCATTCTCCCGTTATAGGCTCCGGTACCTTTGCTTCTTAAGTTATAGTAGGCGGGTCTTCCCTTGTCCTGTGGGCGTCTCCTTCTCCTAGGCTGTAGCGCTGGCCAATCGCAGCGCACAGCTCACAGCCTGGGAGTTTTTTTTCTCCCAGGCTGTGAGCTGTGCGCTGCGATTGGCCAGAGCTGCAGCCTAGGAGAAGGAGACGCCCACAGGACAAGGGAAGACCCGCCTACTATAACTTAAGGAGCAAAGGTACCGGAGGGCATAACGGGAGAACGGAGCGGCGCCCGGGGATAATAGTAAGTGCAGTGAGATCTCCGGGCGCCGCTCTACATGGCAGCATACTCAGTTCATATAGTTTATACAGGTGAAAGGTCCTCCTTTAAGTTAGATGATACAGCTGAGCTGCCCTGACTCTGAAAGTAAATTGATAATGCCTGGAGTGAAATAAAATGCTGCAGCCTGATGAACGGAGAAGAAATCATTTTTAAACTTACTTACTCTACCTGGCTGCCGCCTGGAACCCGTTCTGGGAGAAAACGCTGGGCTCTGCTCTGGCACTGCACTGTGACACCGCCGGGGCTCGCCCTAGCGTTGCTGTGACTCCGCCTCTGCATGACATCATGGAACGCGTGACCGCGTACATTACAGGGGAGGTGTGGAGGAGGAGCAAGTCCGTCCTTCTCTATGCTGTGCTTCCGCTCGCATAGTGAAGGATCGGATCAGGACAAACGGCAGACGGCAGTGCAGCAGCATGGAGATGACAGAACCTCAATTTTGAGGCTTGATTAGGGTGTGCCCAGGCACACCTCGTGCGCACGCCTATGTCATACGGTACTAATAATACTGTGAATTGTGCATCCAAAATAGTACCATGCGGTGCCCACACTAACTCATTATGGAACTCCTACAGGCACCACCTTATGCCCTTACTCACCGACACATCGTACAGACTATGCACATTAACTGCCCAAATTCATATACTCTACAAAAGCATACTTGCTGTTCAAACAAATTGCCAGTCACCCTATTGACAGAAAACACAGAGCTGACTTCCCCTCAGTACCATATTGTCTTTTTTTATTTGAGTGCGAAATAGGAGTTGTAGTACATCCAACAATCTGTAAACAGTGCAATTCCTTTTCCCAGATAGTAAGGTATGGAGGCTGGCAAAGTGGCAAATAATGGCACTCTTGGTATGCTATCTTGCTAAAGTCTCTCTATTACTAGAATCTCTGGCTAGCAACTGTAATCTGGCAATTCTGGCTGTAGTGTCTAGGGATAAGCGAATCGACTTCAGCTGAAACATCCGAAGTCGATTCGCATAAAACTTTGTTCTAGATTAAATCTATTTTAATCTAGTGGTACCTTGGAACCGAACCTGAGTTTGGGAAATGGGTTTTTACAGTACAAATTAATTTATGAAGTTATTGCGCGAAGTCTCACGAGCCTTCGCAAAGCGATAACTTCAGCTCATCGGATCCAATACATTTTATTACTGTACGGAGCTCCTGCTCCATAGAGTATTAGAACTAAGTTTTATGCGAATCGACTTCGGATGTTTCATCTGAAGTCGATTTGCTTATCCACAGGTCTTAGAGGCACGTCTGGCCAGGGCATTGTTAAGTGTGATGGTTGTCTAGAATGTAATCCCTCACAAGCAACAAAGTCTTACCTTGCTGAGTCCTAGATTCTAAGTTATTCTTTTTTTTTTCTCTTTCTTGCTGTAGCAGAACCAGTGACTTTAACAGACATCAGTTAGTCTCTGGATCCTGAGGCCCAAGTAGCACTTGGACTTGCTCCCTCCCTTCTCACACTTTCACACTAGTCTTTCCTTCCTCTAGACAGGAAGTCAGACCAGCCCACTCCTTCAAACAAGGGAGGAACAGGGTGGTTAACACTGTCCCTGCCAACCATATTGGGTCATACTGGGTGCACATAAACATAGTGTAACATTACAATAGGAACAAACCATTTTGCAGATACCTCTGTATTGGGGTACTGAAATGGCATTCTCTGTGCAAGTGTGTCTAGATGCATAGCTGTCAGTCACTGATAAGATGGCCCTCATTTACAACTAGGCTTTAATTTCCACCCCCCCTCTGCTGATGCTGCCCTGTGCCTTAGAACATGGATGCATATATAAGCAGGGCTGTGGAGTCGTTAAGCCAAAGCCTCCGACTCCACTCAATTTCCCCCAACTCCGACTCCCACTCCCTCATACATGGCGCATGTTTAAGCGATAACTTAATTTAAGCTTTTTATCACCCTTATGACACAATAATCAAGCTATTTACGGTAGGTAGAACATAAAATATATTTATTGGATACAACTTTAGAACACAAAAAACTTTAATAAATTGTAAATATGCAAAACGCTGCAGTAAGTGGGGAAAAAAACTGTTTACAACAAAAACGTCCTGACTATCATTTGTGGGGTGAGTCTATGAATTTGTTCTGAGAAATAGTATTGCCTCTATCAGAGCCTCCTTCATAGATGACCTCAAATCTGATCAAATTATTTTAAGGCTAGAGAACAGCCTCTCTATAGGACATTTCATCATTTTCCCAAATTCTTATGAAACTATATTCATCACATACTGCATTGAGCTAACTGTACCAATTTATTATATATTTTTGTAGTCTGAGTCGGTCCATTTTATAACCACTCCGACTCCACCAAAATGGACACTGACTCCGACTCCACAGCCCTGTGTATAAGATATACATTATATGGAATCCCAGATGTATATAAGAAATTAAAGGACTTTGTAGTACAAATACTTTCTATGTGATAAAGAGAAAAATATTCAGTATGCTATAATGTATCAGGTCAATATTCTACGCCATTGTGTGTGTGCCATATACTTTTTAGGTGAATGTATGTGCACAGGAAAGGCTACAATATACCGCTTTGCATATGTGGTTGTTTGCGATATCCCTATGGTTTGTATCTAACAGCTAACCCTGTAGATTGTATATCTGGCTTGGTGCTAGTCAGTAGGTGGGACAGTGTCTCACCAGAAGTCATCTGCTCGATGTGTGTCGTCCAGCATATCCTCATGTCAATGTAAAATGCACTTTTTCTATTTTTCAGGCTGACTACTGTACAGAATTGGCTATGCAAGCAGATTAACCCTGTTGAAACTGACCGACTAATCAACTCTGTGAGTTTATCACTGGATCTTCACTGCCCCATCTCTGTTTCACTGAACAAAGCCTTCTTTTGGCTAGGGTCCATTCACGACCGTAATTCTGGGTCTGCGTCAGTTCCACAATTTTGTGGACCCATTCATTTCAATGGGGCCGCAAAAGATGCGGACAGCACACTGTGTGCTGTCCGCATCCGCTGTTCCGTTTCATGGCCCCCTCAAAAATATAGAGCATGTCCCATTCTAGTCTGCAGTCACAGACAAGAATAGGCATTTTCTATATAGCGCTGGCCATGTGCGGTCCACAAAATGCAGAATTCACACAGCCGACATAGTCTGAATGAATGGAATTGGCAGCTGACATCTCCACTTTCTTTCATGCATTGACAGCAGAGTTTTTTTGTGTGTGTTTGGTTTGTAGGAGCTTGGTTCCCCTAATAGGGCTGATCTATGTCAGGACGCACATTACGCTACCTGGAATAATGTTCCCCAAAGACTCCGCTCCCTTGACACATTTAGAGGGTAATTATTTGATTTGCATTTTTTTTATTTTATTTAATTCTTGCTCGAGAATGATCATAAAAATCTGGCTCAGAAGGAACATAATATACAAATGGTGTAAAAATAAAAAAATGTAACATGTCCATAAGCTTGGCTCCGGTGTAAAGGGGTTCTTCAAGATCAGGAACCTCTTTTCATGTGGACAGGCAGGGGTTAAAAAAACAAAATCTCACCTGTTACCACCACTCTGGCTCAAACAATGAGCTCCCTTCTTGTCCTTCTTCAGTTCCCGATGAAACAGAAGTGTGATGTGCCATCCACACGCGTCACTGCTGCCAGCGGTTATGTGACATGCCTGCATATGTCAGCACTGAGACCATTGATTGGCTGGCATTGGTGAACCGTACATCAGTGTGGCTGGAACTTCTGGTTCAAAAGGGACTGGAAGCTAAGGAGGAGGGAGTGGCGGTGACAGGGGATTTTTTTTTTTTTATGTTTTGCCTGCATCCTGCCTGGCCATATAAAAAGATTCCCAGTTTCAGAGATGCCCTTTAAGTATCATAGTAGTTCCTGTGTAGGGGATGGTTAAGATGCAGTTGAATTTTCATCCGATTTAACTAGAGCAGGGATCAGCAACATTCGGCACTCCAGCTGTTGCAGAACTACAACTCCCAGCATGCTCCTTTCACGTCTGTGGAAGTTCAGAGAAGAGCCAAGTAAATATGCATGATGGGAGATTTAGTTTCACAACACCTGGAGTGCCGGAGGTTGCTGACCCCTGAACTAGAGGAATGCAGCACTATTCTTCTCGTCTAAATGACAGACACCATAATGGAACCCCGAAGACCCCATTATCAGTACAGAACCTTACATATGACTAGCCCATAATGGGCATCTTGTAGTTGCCCTTGTTTAAAGGGACCAATTCCCTAAGAAAATCAAGTCACGGGGGGGGGGGGGGGGGGGGCTATTGTTTTTCCTGATGGTGGAAGTATTGTACATTTGTATTTGCTTATTGAAAACCTTTTGATGCATGTAGTCCTGTTTTTCTGGTCGTAGGCTTTCTCTTATAATCATGGTCTTTGTAAATTATGGTGGAGGAGGCTACTGGTTCTTCAAGCACCAGAGTTGGAATGGTGAGTTTCATTAGGGTATTAATCCACGTGAATTTTTTTTTTTAAATGATTGTGTTCCCCCACTAAAATCTACATAGAGGTATGATATGAACATGCTGTATACAAACACACAGTGCTCTAATACAGTTCAGTGTGCCGGTCTCATGGGAACACAGCTGCAGGGTACAGCGCTATTCACTTCTCTGGGAGTTCCAAGAACAGCTGAGCACGTGTACATGCTGGGAGTTGTAGTTTCACAACAGCTGGATTGTCGGAGGTTGCTGACTTCTGATGTATACAGTGCATTCATAAATCATAACTGGTGCATTTACTTTATAGGAACTTTTCTTTTCTTAATTATAGGTCTGACAATAGCTGATCTGGTTTTTCCATGGTAAGCATTGTGCATTTATCTATTTATTATACTATGGCATGCATACTAACAGCCAGTTCTGCTCCTTACAGCTCGCTGCGCAGGCGTCTGTCTACACCACAGGTACTTGGACTGTACCATGTGTTGTATACGAGTCAATCGGCTACCTAGTACTTTACTACTGTGACCTGCCAGACCTTTCTTTTTGTATGTGTGTCTTTTTATATTTCTGATGTCATTTTCATCTTCTTTTTAATTTTTTTAATTTTTTTTCTAGGTTTGTCTTCATTATGGGAACTTCTATCCATTTGTCCGTGAACTCGATGCTACGCAAAGGAAACTCCAGATGGAAACTGTTTTGGAAAGTTCTTTGGAGAAGCATTCAGCTTTTCCTTATTGGATTGTTTGTGATAAATGAAAATTACTGCCGTGGACCATGTGAGCATTTTCCTTTTTATTATAAAAGGGTAGCTTCCTTCACAAGAACATGGCTTATATTGGTGCACAACCTGGGGTCTAATATTAACTTTCATTTCAATGGGAAAATTGGCACAGATCTTGCTCCAAGATTGAGCATGTTGCTTATTTTTTCCACTTTTTTTTTTTTTTTCCTTTAGCAGAAGTTCTACCTCCCATTGAAATGAATGAGAGGCTTTTTAAAGACCTTTTTTGGCGCGGAATCTATGTGAAAAACAGCGTAAGAAAATTTAACCGGCCCTAAGAATTCATCTTTTTTTAAAACTGCCCACTGTTCCTGTTGTGACCACGTCCTGAAGTAGACTATTCCACAGATCTAAAGTTCTTATGGTGAAGAAGCCTTGTTGCCTCTGCCTCTGGAGACTGAACTTTGTCTTCTCCAGTCGGAGGTAGTGCCCCTCTGTCTTTTGAGGGGATTTTACGTGGAACAGCTTTTCACCGTATTTTTATACAGGCCATTTCTAGATTTCTACACATTAATTGTGTCCCTCCCCCTCTTAGTACCTCAAGACTAAATACATTTAATTATTTTAATCTTAAGTAAGACCCTCCATGCCCATTATCAGTTTAGTCGCTCTCCTCTGTACTTTTTCCAGCTGCAGAGCGTCCTTTCAATGGACTGGTGCCCAGAACTGAACTGCAAATGAGGCCGCACCAATGCTTTGTAAAGTAGTAATATTACATCCTTGTGAGTTAATTCTGTTGGAAGCAAACTGCCAAAATATTCAGAGATGAGGTGAAAACAAAATGTAAGAAATTTGGCAGAATGCAGGCACATCATGGCTTATGATCTATGCTCTAAATCAAATCTACTATCTGTATGGGAAATGTTTGTGTGTGTATATGAATATTATATTTTCCTTTTCAGTATCCTGGAGTGATATCCGAATTATGGGTGTTCTTCAGAGGCTCAGCCTTACTTACCTTGTGGTTTCAGTTTTGGAATTACTGTTTACAAAGCCTTTACCAGAGCCCATGCCCCAGGTAATGGCATTACATGTTCACATACATAAGCACATTGATACATGTGTCAGTATGTTCTTAATTGTAACATCTGATTGCAATAACTTTGCAGTTGATGCAACTCTGCAAAACAGAAGAGATTTTTATGTCGCGTGACAGACACACAAGTTATCTACACTGCACAAGCTTAAAATGATGAGAGATACAGGTGTACATGAGACCAGAGTTGTATTCCAGTTGTTAAAAATGATCCCCCATCTACAGGGTCCTTCTGCTGCGACCCCCGCCATGGCTGGCACTATGATATAAATGCTTTTTCTTGTCCGTGGCTGCGGATAAATGAATGGGTCCGCACCCGTTCCACAAAATTGCGGAACGGATGCGGACCCATTTTGCGGACGTGTGGATGGACCCTTAAACAGTGAACAGGACGCAGTGCTTGCACGAACGCAGTAACCCATTTAAAACAGCTTATCAGTGGGGGTCCTGGGAGCCACACCCCCGCCAATCATATATGGATGACTTATCTTGAGGATAGATCATAACTACTGTAGTTATGCACAACCCCTTTATCTTCCAAGAGGACTAGAAGAAATCAAAGCTGCACTATGATTGGTTGCTATTGGAAACAAAGGCAGTTTTTTTTCTTGTAGACCGTTTCATAAATTCCCCTCATATATTTTTTTAAATATGAAGACTAAAATATAAAAGATTTTCTTCTATTCCCTACAACAGAATGAGTCTTGTAGTAACTGTGCAGCTCCTATATCTTAAACTATGATGGTGCTCATATTGCTTGCAAATGCCAATTTTATATTCTAGAGCCGCACATGTTTCCTTTTACAAGATGTGGTCCCTTACTGGCCTCAGTGGCTGATAATATTGGTTCTGGAAGCAGTCTGGCTATGTTTGACTTTCTTACTTCCTGTGCCCGGATGTCCCACGTGAGTTTCAAAAACACATTTTATGTATCCAGTATACTGTACTTTAGAATATATGTAAGCTGAGCACTAAGGGGCTGCAGTGTATGTAGTGTGAAAACATATCAGAAGTAGTGCAAAGAGGAAGTCGCATATTCAAGCTTTCATTTTTCTTAAAGGGGTTGTCCAGCCTTTAAGTGATGGCCTATCTTCATCCTTACAAGCAAGATGAAGCGCAGGTATATATGAAGAGGAAGCAGCTCTCACACGAGCACTGTTAGCTTTTCAAAAAGCTGATTGGTGGGGGTCTAACTACTTAGATATAAAATACTTTAGAATAATTTTTTTTATTATATTTTTGGGGGAGGCAAGGTGACCAAAAAACAGCAATTCTGGCATTGGGATTTTTTTTTATTCAGTGTTCACTGATAAATAACAGCAATACCAATTATGTTTAATATTTTAAAAAATTTGAAATGTGTTTTTTTTTTTTTTATACGTATATAATGTGTGTGAATGTATGTATATGTACAGTTGTGTTCAAAATAATAGCAGTGTGTTTAAAAAAGTTAATAAAGCTCAAAATCCTTCGAATAGCTTTCCATACACACAAATGCATTGGGAACACTGCACATTCTATTCCAAATCAAAACATGAAGAAAAATATATCAAATTTGTGTTGTTCCTCTAAAAAAAAATTAAAGAAAAGTGAATATTAGACTGTTAAAAAAAAAAATAAGTGGCTGTATTTTTCTTTACAAACTGAAACATTCACTATATAAACTAAGAAATGTTTGAAGATTTTGCTTTCCTTTGAATCACTTAACTAATATTTAGTTTTATAACCAGTGTTTCTGAGAACTGCTGTACATCTGTGTTGCATGGAGTCAACCAACTTCTGGCACCTGTGAACAGGTATTCCAGCCCAGGATGATTGGACTACATTCCACAGTTCTTCTCTATTTCTTGGTTTTGCCTCAGAAACTGCATTTTTTTATGTCACCCCACAAGTTTTCTATTGGATTTAGATCCGGGGATTGGGCTGGCCACTCCATAACATCAATCTTGTTGGTCTGTAACCAAGATGTTGCACCTTTACTGGTATGTTTGGGGTCGTTGTCTTGTTGGAACACCCATTTCAAGGGCATTTCCTCTTCAGCATAAGGCAGCATGACCTCTTCAAGTATTCTGATGTATTCAAACTGATCCAAGATCCCTGGTATGTGATAAATAGGCCCCAACACCTTAGTATGAGAAACATCCCCATATCATGATGTTTGTGCCACCATGCTTCACTGTCTTCACAGTGTACTGTGGCGTGAATTCAGTTTTTGGGGGTCATCTGACAAACTGTCTCTGGCCACTAGACCCAAAAAGAACAATCTTACTTTTATCAGTCCACAAAATGTCTCTTTAGGTCAGTCAATGTGCTCTTTGGCAAATTGTAACCTCTTCAGCACATGTCGTTTTTTTCAACAGTGGGACTTTGTGGGGGCTTCTTGCAGATAGCTTGGCTTCACATAGGTGTCTTCTAATTGTAACAGTACTCACAGGTAACTTTTAGACCTTCTTTGATCTTCCTGGAGCTGATTGTTGGCTGAGTCCTTGCCATTTTGGCTATTCTTCTATTCATTCGAATGGTAGTTTTTCGCTTTCTTCCACGTCTTTCAGGTTTTGGTTGCCATTTTAAAGCATTTGCGATCATTTTAGCTGAGCAGACTATCATTTTCTGCACTTCTTTATATGGTTTCCCCTCTCCAATCAACTTTATAATCAAGGTACGCTGTTCTTCTGAACAATGTCTGGAACGACCCATTTTCCTCAGAATTTCAGAAAGAAATGCACTGTAACCAGCATGTACAACATTTGCTGCCTTCCTTCCTTAAAGGGAACCTGTCACCAGTTTTATAGTGTCCTAACTAAGGGCAACATAAATAAGTGACTGATTCTCTTAGCAAAATGCTGGGTCACTTTCTTTAATTGACCCAGTCAATCTGCCAACATCTTGTATTGAAAAGCTCCAGCTCATAATTATGAGTCCTGAATATTCATGAGCTCCTGACTCTTCCCGCCTACCTGCTGCTGATTGACAGTTATTTTCCATATGAATCAGCAGCAGGTGGGCAGGGGAGTGGCTATAGCTGTTAATCAAATAAACGCTGGACTCGCTGACATCACGCTGGACTCAAATCAACTCATTAGCATGCGGCATCTTTGTGTGTATATTATGAGGTAACCATCTGTCACACCAGTAAGTGAATACATCTAAGGTACTTTTTAGTAGTTAATGATTGTATATAATTAGTTAGATTATAATCAAATATCCAGAAGACAGGTTCCCTTTAAATAAGGGCAATAATTGCCACCTGTTTTTCAAAGAATGAATTACATCACTAATTGAACTCCACACTATTATTTTGTGATTGAATTATAGAGAATCAGCAGCATGCATGTCATCACTGTTGGATTTCAATTACTCTACTACACCTGCTAGTAAATTAATATAATTTCTACTAAAAACAGTGATGTCTGACTGCTATTATTTTGAACACAACTGTATATGTGTGTGTGTGTGTATGTATGTATGTATGTATATATATACAGGGAGTGCAGAATTATTAGGCAAGTTGTATTTTTGAGGATTAATTTTATTATTGAACAACAACCATGTTCTCAATGAACCTAAAAAACTCATTAATATCAAAGCTGAATATTTTTGGAAGTAGTTTTTAGTTTGTTTTTAGTTTTAGCTATTTTAGGGGGATATCTGTGTGTGCAGGTGACTATTACTGTGCATAATTATTAGGCAACTTAACAAAAAACAAATATATACCCATTTCAATTATTTATTTTTACCAGTGAAACCAATATAACATCTCAACATTCACAAATATACATTTCTGACATTCAAAAATAAAACAAAAACAAATCAGTGACCAATATAGCCACCTTTCTTGGCAAGGACACTCAAAAGCCTGCCATCCATGGATTCTGTCAGTGTTTTGATCTGTTCACCATCAACATTGCGTGCAGCAGCAACCACAGCCTCCCAGACACTGTTCTGAGAGGTGTACTGTTTTCCCTCCTTGTAAATCTCACATTTGATGATGGACCACAGGTTCTCAATGGGGTTCAGATCAGGTGAACAAGGAGGCCATGTCATTAGATTTTCTTCTTTTATACCCTTTCTTGCCAGCCACGCTGTGGAGTACTTGGACGCGTGTGATGGAGCATTGTCCTGCATGAAAATCATGTTTTTCTTGAAGGATGCAGACTTCTTCCTGTACCACTGCTTGAAGAAGGTGTCTTCCAGAAACTGGCAGTAGGACTGGGAGTTGAGCTTGACTCCATCCTCAACCCGAAAAGGCCCCACAAGCTCATCTTTGATGATACCAGCCCAAACCAGTACTCCACCTCCACCTTGCTGGCGTCTGAGTCGGACTGGAGCTCTCTGCCCTTTACCAATCCAGCCACGGGCCCATCCATCTGGCCCATCAAGACTCACTCTCATTTCATCAGTCCATAAAACCTTAGAAAAATCAGTCTTGAGATATTTCTTGGCCCAGTCTTGACGTTTCAGCTTGTGTGTCTTGTTCAGTGGTGGTCGTCTTTCAGCCTTTCTTACCTTGGCCATGTCTCTGAGTATTGCACACCTTGTGCTTTTGGGCACTCCAGTGATGTTGCAGCTCTGAAATATGGCCAAACTGATGGCAAGTGGCATCTTGGCAGCTGCACGCTTGACTTTTCTCAGTTCATGGGCAGTTATTTTGCGCCTTGGTTTTTCCACACGCTTCTTGCGACCCTGTTGACTATTTTGAATGAAACGCTTGATTGTTCGATGATCACGCTTCAGAAGCTTTGCAATTTTAAGAGTGCTGCATCCCTCTGCAAGATATCTCACTATTTTTGACTTTTCTGAGCCTGTCAAGTCCTTCTTTTGACCCATTTTGCCAAAGGAAAGAAAGTTGCCTAATAATTATGCACACCTAATATAGGGTGTTGATGTCATTAGACCACACCCCTTCTCATTACAGAGATGCACATCACCTAATATGCTTAATTGGTAGTAGGCTTTCGAGCCTATACAGCTTGGAGTAAGACAACATGCATAAAGAGGATGATGTGGTCAAAATACTCATTTGCCTAATAATTCTGCACGCAGTGTATATATATATATATATATATATATATAATACACATACACTTTTTTTTAATCCTCTTAGGGGACTTCCAGTCACTCCATAACTTGCTCAGTCACTTCTGGTTATTATACTGACCTATTACACTCTGTCAGAAACATGTAATAGGAATCCTAACATGGTAGGCCTGGCGGTCTTTAGAAGGCACCAGACTGCCACATCAACTGCATGGCACACCAAATATGCGTCTTGGGCATAAGAGTTATCTTTGATCTTGGCTGCTGCTAGCACGTTAGCTGTTCACATCGCATTAGCTGTTCGTATCTTGTTTTTGTTGTACAGGTGAAACTCAAAAAATTAGAATATTGTGCAAAGTTCATTTATTCCAGTAATGCAACTTAAAAGGTGAAACTAATATATTAGATAGACTCATTACATGCAAAGCGAGATATTTCAAGCCTTTGTTATAATTTGGATGATTATGGCTCACAGCTTTTGAAACCCCAAAGTCACAATCTCAGGTACCCTTTGCTCAGGGGGTATGGATTAATTAGCTGACTAGAGTGTGATACTTTGAGCCTAGACTATTGAACCTTTTCACAAAATTCTAATTTTGAGTTGCATTAATGCAACTCCTTTTTGGTTGCATTACTGAAATAAATGAACTTTTGCACGATATTCTAATTTTACGAGTTTCACCTGTATGTTAAGTGGATACGTTTGGACATACAGTAAAAAAAAATTCACAAATGTATCCAATTTTGTGGTTTTCTTTTTTTTTTTTTTTTATGCATATGATTGATGTATGTGCAAATGTTTCAATACGTTTGTCTATTTTTTTTTAACAAAAAACTTCTATGTTTTTGTTAAACTTTTTTCTTTTTTTAAATAAAGATTTGCAGTGTATTAAAGGAAGTATGAAGTTTCTGGATTAAAACAGATACGTTTAATGGATAATAAACGTATTCTCTTGTGTTTCCATCCGTCTCCCATTCACTGCAACGTAAAAAAAAACATGGCACACTCTCACGTGTTATATCAAAATATTGTATTTATGAAAGCAGTTGTTCAAACTTAACGATAAATTAGTTGATAGATGAATGAATGATAGTTAATGCATTCAATTACTCACTTTAATAATTATCGTGGGGCCCTCGCAGTAAAATATGTAAATTTTGTACAAAATAATTTGTGCCTGTCCACCAATGTCAAGGTGGACAGGGACCTAGACTAAATACTAGCTCCACTGGTGCCATACTGGCCTCCATTAAATTCAGAGAATGCAGGATCCACATGCATGCTGAGCCCATACTGTATTATACCTCTTTTGGTGGCACAATGGTGGACAGGCACAAATCATTTTGTACAAAATATATTTGCCAAGAATCTCACATTTATAATGTAGCAGTAGCATTAGCATTGGTACATTTTCTATAGTGAGTATGGAGCTATTGTATTTACTTTATTATATGTGTTTGCAGAGTCCTGTTGCATTGTGTTTGCTTTTGCCCTTTAAGCCATGGCTACGTGCACCTGCGCACTAGGATGTACTGACTAACCCCATTTTTTCCTTTGCAGTCTGTTCAGCTATACCACAATCAAATTAGCCACTGTGTTACAGCATATTTGAAGCTATAATATACATTGTAAGCCAAGCGGCGCCTTTTTCACAACCAAACACTTGTCCTTACTATTGAAGACAATACGTGTTATATTAATATTTATTTGATAATTGTGCCATTAAATACAGACGTTATTGGTGCTACTATGTAAATGTACATATGTGGCATTAAACATAAATATATGCTTATAGATGGACATGAATATTGAAAATCATATAAGTGTGGCCTACCTTTTTAATTTATGTTAATAATCCTATTCATTTTTTAACAATTTTTTTTTTTTTTTTACATATTTTATATTTTTAGCTATTTTTATTTATTTTTTTCTATAAATTTCTTTCCTTTTTTCTATTTTACTACGAGGTACACGCGATAATTATTAAAGTGAGGGATAGAATGCAATAACTAGATCATTCACTCCTTAATCTAATCTATCAGTAATTCTGAACTAAAGTTTTAATAAATACATTATTTTGATATAAGGCTACTTTCACACTTGCGTTCGGAGCGGATCCGTCTGGTGTCTGCACAGATGGATCCGCTCCTATAATGCAAACGATGGTATCCGTTCAGAACGGATCCGTCTGCATTATATTTAAAAAAAAAAAATCGAAGTCTAAAAGTTAGTCAGACGGATCCGTCCTGACTTTGCATTGAAAGTCAATGGGGGACGGATCCGTTTGAAATTGCACCATATTGTGTCAACTTCAAACGGATCCGTCCCTATTGACTTGCATTTGTAAGCTGCGTTCGGCTGTCCGCCTGCTGAGCGGAACGGAGGCCAAACGGAGCCATACTGATGCATTCTGATCCGTACAGCCCTAATGCATTCTGAGTGGATGCGGATCCGTTCGGGGCCACTTGTGAGAGCCTTCAAACGGAACTCACAAGCGGAACCCCGAACGCAAGTGTGAAAGAAGCCTAATGCTTACCAGGTGTGTGAGAGGCTTTTTGGACAGCCAGTAAGCTAGACCACCTACATTTTCCAATAACAGTGAGCTGCTATCCGGTGTTGGTTAAAAAAAAATAAAAAACAAAAACATTGTTTAATTTTTTTATTTGCAGGACAGAAAAGTGTGGCATGGTACGTACGGAATTCAGTCCTGCAAAAAATAAATAAAATAGAAACTTAAACCATGACACACTTAGTCAAAAGTATGCACTTTTGAAATACGTTTACTCAACTATAGTCTATGGGTATGTCAAGCCATAGCCGTTTAATGTTTTTTCTGTTTACAAATGTATCAGCTTGATGTACAACAAAAACGAGATGTGAACAGCCCCTTTCATAGCTGGCACTGTTGTGTATGAAGTGGGCTCAGCTCCTGAGCAACCCTGTACACACCTGTTATGCACATGTCGAGGTGCGTAAATGGGTTAATGGAAACCATTTTTGTAATGATGGTCATACAGACAGATACTGTTTGAAAGGTAAAGTGACATGATGTCTCCATTAAGATGACTTTCACATGGCAGTATTTAGTTCAGCATTTAGAATTTTGAGCAATTAGTAGTTGTAAGCCAAAACCAGGAGTGGAGCTGACAGAAAAAGTATAATGGAAAGGTTTTCACTTGTTCTTTATTTTGAGTCAACTTTGGGTTTTGCCTTAGGCCTTGTCCACACTTCTGTGTGTGATAAAAATTAATTTCATGAGCATTTTCTATCTGGCTTCTGTGAAAAACGGCCGCACCACAGATGCCATCCAAGTTGTCTCCGTGATTTTCACTGACCCATATACTTACATGGATGTGTGCAGCCCGGGGAACGAATGAAAGTTGCGCATGCATCCGTGGATTTTTTGCGGACACAACGACAGCAGAAAAATCAGGGAAATGTGGACAAACATATTAAACTAAATGAATCAGTACGCTGTCTGTAAAAAAAAAAAAACAGACAGCATGCGTCCGTGAAAAAACGGAAGTGGACGAGGCCTTACACATACTGCATTCTCTGGCTAAGTGAATAAAAGCATCATTATAAGGCTTGAATGCCATTATGAGCTATGGAGCCTAATTTCAGCATCATAGCACTTAGATTATTTAGCCTTCAAACTTATTAATTGCTTGTGTTGTATAGTAATGTGTTGACTCAATTGTGATCTTCCAGAATTATCTATTTTATAGGGGTTATCTTGGACCAGGAGGTATTGGTGATTTTGGAAAATATCCAAACTGCACAGGAGGGGCAGCTGGTTACATTGACCGCATAGTTCTTAGTGAAGATCATATGTATCAACATCCATCTTCTAATGTAAGGTCAAGCTTCCTACCACTCCAGAGTTCATCTTACTGGCATCAGATAGTTATTTTGCTTTGCCTAGTGTCATTTGGAGCGATGTTGTATGTTATTAGTGTGTACTAAGTGTATGCATGTCAGGCATGCAGTCCGCAAAAAACAGAAGCCGCCCATGTGCCTTTTGCAATTTGCGGCCCATTGTAGAAATGCCTATTCTTGTCCGCAAATCGGACAAGAATAGGACATGTTCTGTTTTTTTTGCGGGGCCACGGAACGGAGCAACGGATGCGGACAGCACACTTAGTGCTGTCCGCATCTTTTGCGGCCCCATTGAAGTGAATGGGTCCGCATCCAAGCCGCGGCTCGGATGCGGACCCAAACAACGGTCGTGTGCATGAGGCCTAAATCAGCACCAGTGAGTTGTAGGTCATGTTGGGTCTTCTCTTTCCTGTATTTTATAGGTCCTACTAGTAAGCTTAGGTGGTGTTTGCATACTGTTGGAGGGAAATGTTGGGAGAATATTATGAGAATACTTCTGACTGAAGACTGCAATGTGTGACCTTACATAGACTTGCGTTGCTAAAAGGCTCTCATTGTAAAAAAACAAAAAAAAACAGAGTTACTAATGCATACTGGCCCAGTGTAGACCACAATGAAACACTTCTGTCATATCCTAGGTAAATGGGGCCCTATGGATAATATAAATACTTTCTGGGCGCAAACACCAAATGTTCACGGATAATATGTGAATGGAGCCTAAAGCTGAAATTGCTGACACATGGTGATGTAGCCAAAACATATAGGTGGTTGTCCAGGATTATACTATTAATGGCTTAGGGCTCATGCACAGGCACCGACTGTGGGGCCGCCGCATGCGGATCGCGGACCAATTCACTTGAATGGGGCCCGCGATCCGCATCCGACGGTCCGCACCATAGTGCTTCCGATCCGTGCCTCCGTTCTGCACCGCATCTCCTGGATTGCGGACCCATTCAAGTGAACGGGGTGCACAATGCCATGCCCGTGTATTGCGGACCTGCTGTTTGCAGGCCGCAATACGGCAATGGCCGTGTGCATGAACCCTTATCCTCATGATTAGACTATCAATATCTGATCAGCATTGGTCTGACACCTGCGACAGTCTGCTGTTAAGAGGTAGCTTCAAAGGGTAGCTCCATTCAATATGTAGTAGACGGAGCTGGTAACTGCAACACTCCCCCCCATTTACTTCAGTGGGAGGAGAGCTGCAGTATCCAGCTCCATGAATTACGCAATGGACAGAGCTGTGTACCTCTGGTGTCGATTCCCAGAGTTGGATCTACACTAAAGTAGTGACCCCCACCTATCAGTTATTGATGGTCTATCCTGTGGACAGGCCATCAGTAGTAACATCCTGGACAACCCGTTTAATCTTTCTAATATAGCCTAGTAATGTGATTGATCTTCATTCACCTTGTACAGTGCTCTCCTTATAGATGGGCCCCATGCTCTCCAGATGTATTTGCAGTTTATAGCCCTTTATAAGCTACATAGACTATATATACAGTAATGCATGTGGAGAAAAATGGCCAATAAATCCCTCCTCCATTTCATCACAAAGAATATTCACTATAAGGCCTCATGCACACGACAGTATTTTTTCTCGGTCCGCAAAACGGGGTTCCGTTGGTCCGTGATCCGTGACCGTTTTTTTCGTCCGTGGGTCTTCCTTGATTTTTGGAGGATCCACGGACATGAAAAAAAAGTCGTTTTGGTGTCCGCCTGGCCGTGCGGAGCCAAATGGATCCGTCCTGACTTACAATGCAAGTAAATATGGACGGATCCGTTTGACGTTGACACAATATGGTGCAATTGCAAACGGATCCGTCCCCATTGACTTTCAATGTAAAGTCAGGAGTTAATATACCATCGGATCAGAGTTTTCTCCAATCCGATGGTATATTTTAACTTCAAGCGTCCCCATCACCATGGGAACGCCTCTATGTTAGAATATACTGTCGGATATGAGTTAGATCGTGAAACTCAGATCCGACAGTATATTCTAACACAGAGGCGTTCCCATGGTGATGGGGACGCTTCAAGTTAGAATATACTAAGAACTGTGTACATGACTGCCCCCTGCTGCCTGGCAGCACCTGATCTCTTACAGGGAACTGTGATCCGCATGATTAACCCCTCAGGTGCCGCACCTGAGGGGGTTAATCGTGCGTATCATAGTCCCCTGTAAGAGATCCGGGGCTGCCAGGCAGCCCTCGGCCCCCCCCTCCCTCCCTCTATTGTATTATTTTCATTGATGACAGTGTGCGCCCCCCCCCCCCCCCTCCCTCTATTGTATTATTTTCATTGGTGGCACAGTGTGCGGCCTGCCCCCCCCCCCTTCCCTGATCATTGGTGGCAGCGGAGAGTTCCGATCGGAGTCCCAGTTTAATCGCTGGGGCTCCAATCGGTAACCATGGCAACCAGGACGCTACTGCAGTCCTGGTTGCCATAGTTACTTAGCAATATTAGAAGCATCATACTTACCTGCTGCGCTGTCTGTGACCGGCCGGGAGCTCCTCCTACTGGTATGTGACAGATCATTAAGCAATGCGCCGCACAGACCTGTCACTTACCAGTAGGAGAAGCTCCCGGCCGGTCACAGACAGCGCAACAGGTAAGTATGATGCTTCTAATATTGCTAAGTAACCATGGCAACCAGGACTGCAGTAGCGTCCTGGTTGCCATGGTTACCGATTGGAGCCCCAGCGATTAAACTGGGACTCCAATCGGAACTCTCCGCTGCCACCAATGATCAGGGAAGCGGGGGGGGAAGAGGGGAGGCCGCACACTGTGCCACCAATGAAAATAATACAATAGAGGGAGGGAGGGGGCCGGGGGGGGCCCGCACATTTTGTCACCAATGAAAATAATACAATAGAGGGAGGGAGGGGGGGCCGCACTGGCCACCAATGAAATTAAAACTGGGGAGGGAGGGGGGTGTGCCCCCTGCTGCCTGGCAGCCCCTGATCTCTTATAGGGGGCTATGATATGCACAATTAACCCCTCAGGTGCAGCACCTGAGGGGTTAATTGTGCGGATCACAGCCCCCTGTAAGAGATCGGGTGCTGCCAGGCAGCAGGGGGCAGTCATGTACACAGTTCTTAGTATATTCTAACTTGAAGTGTCCCCATCACCATGGGAACGCCTCTGTGTTAGAATATACTGTCGGATCTGAGTTTCACGATCTAACTCATATCCGACAGTATATTCTAACATAGAGGCGTTCCCATGGTGATTGGGACGCTTCAAGTTAAAATATACCATCGGATTGGAGAAAACTCCGATCTGATGGTATATTAACTCCTGACTTTACATTGAAAGTCAATGGGGGACGGATCCGTTTGCAGCAATTAAACTGGGACTCCGATCAGAACTCTCTGCTGCCACCAATGATCGGGGGGGGGGGAGAGGGGAGGCCGCACAGTGCCACCAATGAAAATAATACAATAGAGGGAGGGAGGGGGGGCCGCACTGGCCACCAATGAAATTAAAACGAGGGAGGGGGGTGTGCCCCCTGCTGCCTGGCAGCCCCTGATCTCTTATAGGGGGCTATGATATGCACAATTAACCCCTTAGGTGCAGCACCTGAGGGGTTAATTGTGCGGATCACAGCCCCCTGTAAGAGATCGGGGGCTGCCAGGCAGCAGGGGGCAGTCATGTACACAGTTCGTAGTATATTCTAACTAGAAGCGTCCCCATCACTATGGGAACGCCTCTGTGTTAGAATATACTGTCGGATATATACTTTCACACTAAGCTCTGAAAAAGCTTTTATGCAGACGGATCTTCGGATCCGTCTGTATGAAAGTAACCTATGGCCACGGATCACGGACGCGGATGGCAATCTTGTGTGCATCCGTGTTCTCTCACGGACCCATTGACTTGAATGGGTCCGTGAACCGTTGTACGTCAAAAAAATAGGACAGGTCCTATTTTTTTTGACGGACAGGAATCACGGATGCGGCTGCAAAACGGTGCATTTTCATTTTTTTATTTTTTTCCACGGACCCATTGAAAGTCAATGGGTCCGCGAAAAAAAACCGGAAAACGGCACAACGGGCACGGATGCACACAACGGTCGTGTGCATGAGGCCTAATACAGGCCTCCCAGAATTTGTTTGGAATGTATTTTTTTTTCCTTAATTTCAAAAATTGATGAGAGGCTTTTAGGACACATGGCTTGGTGTGAGATGCTTACCATTTTATGCAAGGCAAAAAAAAAAAAGTAGCAACAAATGTAATATAGTAAAAAACACATGTACTCTTCACTCACCTCCTCAATGTTTAGTGGTTTCCTGTTAGCATTTGATTACATCCTAGGAACAAGTTGGTACGGCATGTGACAGCCATTTTGGCCACCATCACTTGCAGGATGTAAGCAAAGCCGGAAGGGCACCACAGAAGGTACCGTGTTTCTCCAAAAATAAGACAGGGTCTTATATTATTTTTTGCTAGGAAAAAAAAAAAGCTAGGTCTTATTTCCGTGGGATGTCTTATTTTTTCCATGAACAATCACACATTTATTCTTAAAGAAAAAAAACATTTATTCAAATGTAATCATGTCATAATGTTCTGGAACATCAGCATAAGGGTACTTTCACACTAGCGTTTTTCTTTTCCAGCGCTGAGTTCCGTCACAGGAGCTCAATACCGGAAAAGAACTGATCAGTTTTTTCCCCATGCATTCTGAATGGAGAGAAATCTGTTCAGGATGTCTTCAGTTCAGTCACTGAACGGCGTTCTGGATGGAGGAAATACCGCAGCATGCTGCGGTATTATCTCCGTCCAAAATTCCGGATCAGTTGCCGGAATGCCGGATCCAGCATTAATTTACATTGAAATGTATTAGTGCCGGATCCGGCATTAAAAATACCGCAATGCCAGATCTGTTCTTCCTAAAAATGTGAAAAAAAATATAGAACGGATCAGTTTCTCCGGATGACATCCGGAGAGATGGATCCGTTCTTGCAATGGATTTGGAAGACTGATCCGGATCAGTCTACAAATGCTGTCCGTTTGCATGCTACAATGCTGTCCGACGACGGAACTGCTTGCCGAATCACTCTGCCGCAAGTGCTCTGCTTTCTTTTACATGTATAGCTGCTTGAGCACTGTTTTTATTGAACTGTAACTAGGGCTTGTTTTTGGAGTAGGTCTTATATTTCAAGCCTACTCCAAAAACTCTGAAAAATCAAACTAGGGCTTATTTTCGGTGTAGGCTTTATTCTCGGAGAAACAGGGTAAGTTGTGTGTGTTTTATTTATTTTTTCTAATCTTATTACATTTGTTGCTACTTTTTCTTTTCTTTTTAAACCCTCTTTAAAGAGCATATATAAGCAGGAGTCAACCCCCTTACTCCAAGCATAAAGCCTGGTAGGGTTGTTCGAGCAAATTAAAATGATGCTTGCCTTGTGAAAATGAATTGTGGCATTCCTGAGAAAAAAAAGGCTTTTATTCTTTATACAAGTAAGGTCTTCAGTGCACTGTGAGGTATGGCCAGCAATGGAAAGCTGCGGAGCTGAAGTGCATTGAGAAGACCCCGCCACTTGGTGCACTGAAGCCCTTACTTACATAAATGAATGTCTCTTTTTCCCCCAAGACAATCGTCAGTTTAATCAGCAGGGTCAACACTCAAGGCAGTATGTCTGGCTTAATACGGTTGATCCTGCTGACAGACACCCTCTAAGCATTTGTATAACAATATGTTTAGTCAGAGATGAATTGAAATGATCTGCTGAAATACTGTACATGTACTGTAAAGTCGTGCAGAGTGCAATTTGTCCTGCCATACTTAAAGTGCCCTTTACACGGGCTGAGAATCGCACAGATTATGGCTAATGAGCGTTCCTAGCGATGATAATGTACAGTCATTGTGTAATCCGATCGTTTGTGCACATGCAAAAATGATCGTTTACTGGCAGCAGATGGGGACGAGCGATGGCATTAGTGATCGCTCCTCCCTGTATTCTGGAGGAGATCTGCATGTAAATGAGCAGATTGTCGGGAAGGCACGCTTTCTTCCTGACTATCTGCTGTAATATTGTCCCGTGTAAAGGGACCTTAAGGCATGGAAGCAAGTTGTCCCATAAGTGAACACATTGTTTTTCTTCTACAGACACTACTCAAATGCGATCACCTGAGAACATGTTTTCTCCATGTAGATGGTTGTTTCACATATGAATAGAATGTAAGTTCTAGAATCTTCTGCAGCCACCCTGATAACATATGTACTTTTCTGCAGGTAGTCTATAAAACAAAAATGCCTTATGATCCCGAAGGAATATTAGGAACTATAAATTCTGTGGTAATGGCATTTCTTGGACTCCAGGTAATTAGATCTTTATAGTAAATTACATAGGACAATGATTCACGTGTCTTCATAGTAAACGCTGTAACCTGTATCTACTGTAGACCTGTCCTATCAGCTGTGCCTGAGGTACAGTAGAGGCCCTATGGGAACTCTGTTACGGCTGTGTACAAAACAAAGCCACTGTATAGTTTGCATGAGGCCTGTGCATAAGCGGTTAAATGGGCTATCCAGGTATTTCATTTTGATGACCTATCCTCAGGATAAGTCATCCATATCGGATCGGCAAGGGTCAAGCTCCCAGCATTCCCACCAATCACTGGTACTCCGGTCTCTTCACAGCGCCATACATTGTATAGTGGCTGTGCTTGGTATTGCAGCTCAGCCCCATTCACTTGAATGGGACTGGGCTGCACCTAGGCCTTGTGACCGATGTATGGTGACGTTACTGGTCTAGGAAGAGGCCCAAGCACTCACAGAGGGCTGCAGCCTTTTCGAACAGTGGATTCGCGAGGGTTCTGGGAGTCGGACCCTGCTGATCTGATATTGATGGCCTATCATTAGGATAGGTCATCAATATTAAATTCTCGGATAACACCTTTTAAGAATTAGTCTAACGATTTGCAGTGCAGAAGAGGTTTTAAAAACGGCTGCATTTTACAGCTGCTCATACCCATATTTTCTCGGAATGTCAAGGAAGACGTCAAAACTGATAAATGCATAATAGGTGTACATGATATGTCTGCAAAGCTATTCTTGGGTGCAATTTTCATTTTTAATAATTCTGTCTTTCTGCTGTGTTACAGGCTGGGAAAATTCTTGTGTTTTACAAGAATCAACACAAGCAGGTGCTGGTGAGGTTCTTCACATGGGGTGTATTCATGGTATGTGATGGGAGAGAGATATAGATATAGATATATATATATATTAATATCTATTACAGATTGTTGACGTTATTGATTCTTAGGCCAGTTTCAGAGGAGCATGATCACTGCATGACACACGGTCCGTGTGGGAGAGCGAATTGCTGTAATGAACTCTGCTCCTATGACCGAACCGCACGGCAGTATAATAGTTATAACATAATGCTGTGTGTGTCTGTCTGACCTCCACTATGATGATTTCTACTAACCTAATCAATCCCA
The DNA here is from genome assembly GCF_905171765.1 of Bufo bufo. Classification (NCBI taxonomy): domain Eukaryota; kingdom Metazoa; phylum Chordata; class Amphibia; order Anura; family Bufonidae; genus Bufo; species Bufo bufo. The sequence goes on along the minus strand of NC_053390.1, from coordinate 518,235,492 downwards.
AATATCGAAAAATACATGGCAAGGTCCTCATACACAGCAGCTCCACTAGCTGCCCATCCAACTTGCATATCAACGCACTTATATCAGCTAATTCTCAATCCATCCTTTATTCATTTAAAACAGGAAACATAATATAATATTTCATTTAAAGAGGTAAAAACCTTTATACATCACATTTTATCTTTCTGTATTTCTGGATACGGAAAGATAAAATGTGACATATAAGGATTTTTTACCTCTTTTTATATGAAATATTACATTTCCTGTTTTAAATGAATAAAGGATGCATTGAGAACTAGCCGATATTAGTCCGTGGAATACACGTGTGGAGATACTTGTACTCACATAATGCCATCAGTAAGAATCATTACAGTTGAGGTCGGGCAGAGACGCACAGCATTATAAATCAGTATAATACCATGTGGTCCAGTCAAAGGAGCAGAGTTTCTGCTTCCACATTGAGTGTGTTTTATCCAGTGAACATGCTTGTCTCAAACTGGCCTTACAATGGATTTCATGTTTAAATAATTTTATTGGATTGGTGTTAATGGAGAATACAATAACACAGTTACCTATTACTAGAACATTCCATCAGAAGCATTTACTGTTACAAAGTGTATTCCGGTTTCAGCATTTGTTTTAAACACAGAAGTTATGCAATTCTCCAATATAATTTGTTTCCCTTCCACTGTTTTCAAGATCCCTGCTAGCAGTCATTAAATTAATTGTCTGGGAATAAAAATCTAGAAATTGGGACACACATGTGACAGCTTGTTAGAAGACCTAGCAATGATAACTGTACTGTAAGATCACCTGTGCACCAAGTTCTTAACTAGGACAGACATTCATTCACTGGCAGTAAACTATAAAGGTTCCTACTGTATGATAGCAAGCAGAGATCTTGAAAGTTGCAAGGAATTGATACAGAAAGTATTTTGAAAAAGTTTATACATTTTTATCATATACATTTTGATTGAACAGTTTTTCTTCTGAAATGATGAATGTCCATCTTGTCTCAAGTACGTTCCATCATATTTTATAGAGGTATTCTGGTTCCATCAAAGACTAAAGTGTATGTTATGGAACCAGAATACCTCTGTAAAATATGATGGAACGTACTTGAGAAAAGATGGCCATTCATCATTCCAGAAGAAACTGTACAAGCATTAACAAATGTGTAGAAAATATGCAGATTATAATTATTTTTTTAAAATATTTTTTATTTCTCTTCTTTCTAGGGTGTCATCTCTGCAATTTTGACTAAATGCTCAACAAATGAAGGTTTTATTCCAGTGAACAAAAACCTCTGGTAAATACCCTCAAATTAAAGCTGACAGTCTGCAGTTAAAGCACATCTTGTTCGTTCCATTTCAAATCCATTGTGGTGGTGTATAGAGCCAAAAATGTTAGAATTGTGTCGATGTCCCAATATTTATGGACCTGACTGTAGATGTAGCCAGTGTTGGACTGGAGCACCTTGGGCACGATCACCATCTAGCTGTACTGTGCCCACCTTTTTAATTTCGCCTCTGTGTGTAAATATAATTAGCATTTATAATGCATATCCTGATAAAGGTTTATCAATAACTGTAAAATAGCAGTAAACCCCATCATGAAGTACACCTCGTCTGAACATTGGATGGGGTTGTATGCAGTTAGGCTGGATTCACACATTTGTATCACTTGGATGTGTCACGGCCTGACTACGAGTTTAACTGACCTGAACACACAGCATTAGGGCTCATGCACACAAATGTACCGGTATTTTCTTTTTCTTGTCCGTTCTTTTTATTTATTCTGTGTGCATTCCGTTTCCGTATGTCCGTTCCGCAAAAGGATAGAACATGTCCTATTATTTTCCGCATTACGGATAAGGATAGTACTGTTCTATTAGGGGCCAGCTGTTCCGTTCTGAAAAAAATGGAATGCTCACGGACGTCATCCGTATTTTTTGCAGATCTGTTTTTTGCAGACCGCAAAATACATCTGGTCGTGTGCATGAGCCCTTATAGGAATCTATGATGCTGTGAGTTCAGGTCACTTAAACCCAAGGTATCTACACAAATATATAAATGGGTTGTACAACCTGCCATATCCGTACTACTGCTAGTCCACCGTGTCCAGGTTCGGCTGCAGCACAGCAAACATGCCGAGAGGCAGCCGGACTACAACATGCTGCGGCTTTGGTCCGGCCACCTCTCTGCTTATAGTGAATGGGGCCGGAGCGGACTTCTGGTGGCATGGTGGACTAGCGTTAGCACGGATCCGGCAGACTGTTAATAAATAAAGGAATTTTGTGCTTGAAATATAAGGTTTACACTTATTGTGGCATTTTGTTTTACAGTGACAGTATCTCCTGTCCTCTGAAAGTACATAGCTCATGTCTCCATTCAGCCCCCTGAATGTCTATGCACATGTTGTCTACCTGCAAGAGCACATAGATGACCCTTCATATGTTCATGTACTTTTAACCCATATAGGTCCATCTCCTATGTGACGACGTTAAGTTCTTTTGCTTTCTTCCTGCTGATGCTGATTTACTTTCTGGTGGATGTAAAAAGGGTTTGGATGGGTGGCCCATTTTTCTATCCAGGTAAGAAAATGTCAAATCATGAAAAAACACCATATACAATGCACCAGTGGTTAGAATAAAAAAAGTATCAACATTATTATTATTTTTTTTTACATATTTTTGCTGCATAGGTTAAAAAATGTCCACCTGTTGCCTAGGCTTAAGTTTCTCAACATTTTAGACACTATTTATTACAACAGTACACATATCTAGCCAAAAATTAGTGTTTATTATGGTGATACCATGACAGTATGGTGTTTCAGCCCATAAACACAATCTGGCTTAAAAAGATGCGGACTATGCCTACGGGCTAAAATGTTGATTAATGATAAGAACTGGTTTTATAAGGGTCCACTTCCCTGAGTCTGCACTCAAATGAAGGTATGTCATGAAGACGAACAGTAGATGTGTTAATGTTTTGAAGACTGATTACATGAAGATGTATTATTTGTTAGTGGGGGAAAAAAGACCTCTCAGACAGTATACCTAATATTGCCTCCTTTGCTGGCTGGATTAATTTTTCCATCTCATTATGCACTGCTCGTTTCCATGGTTATGACCACCCTGCAATCCATCAGTGGTGGCCGTGCTTGCACAATATAGGAAAAAGTGCCGGCCTCTCTGGCAGCCAGGACCATGGGAGCACACATAGGCTGGTGCTTTTTCCTATAGTGTGAAAGGACAGCCACCGCTGATGGATTTCAGGGTGGTCGTAACCATGGAAACGAGCAGTGTATAATGTGATGAAAAAATTAATCCAGCCAGCAAAGGAAGCCATATGGACAATCACAATACCTTAGTAAGTGCCTTGTATTAACTTTCTCTACATAGTAAATGCTATTTGCTAAAGTGAGACAACCTCTTTAAGGATTTTGTAAGCAGCATCATATACAATGCCAAAATGTCCGGACACTGGCCAGCATCAGGACCTTGTGTACCTGGCCAAGCTGGTAGTTATGATTCTGATGGCAAGCCTTTAGTCATAGATGCATTGATGGCAGGTCAGTTGTGTACGGACAGCTGGTGTGACATCCCCAGTCCGCATTTCGACCCCTGCCCTAAGATGCAGTTCAGAACACTGTCAGTGGTACTGTATTTTATTCTTCAGCGATCAGTCATGTAATGAGAGTGGTGTAATACAAGTTCGGTACATGAGCAGTTAGAACGAAGAAAAGGATCAGGTCACATCCTTTGAGATCAAGGAAGCTTTAGACTTTGGGCTGTAAAGTAGCTACATGCAAGAAACATGTCGCAAATTAAACTAGCCTTGCACAATGCAGTTTTGCAGGTGTTTTTATATTAGGTTCCCTTTAAAAGTTTTCTTTGAATATGTCACTGGCGCCATGCTGCCTTCACTGAGGACAGCATAGTGTAGAGACAGCGGTCTGTCCCTTCCGTGATGACAGTCAGTGCTTTAAGAGTACTATATTGGAGAATGGAGTACCGCACACTGTTTTGCACTTCCTGGTGCCAGCAAAATCCGACGGTCATCCAACAGTAGTATAAATATGTGCCACACGGAATATTCTTTGCAATTTAAAGGTATTTTATTTAGTGATTTTCACAATAAACTGTTCATGATCCAGGTTTATAGGTAATTAAATGTTACGTAACCACTATCCATCATATGTGAGCCGGACATTTCGGTCCATAGGGACCTTTGGATATCTGGATTGTAAAAAATCACTAAATAAAATGTACCTTTTATATTGCAAAGAATATTCCATGTGAGTACTGACCTGATGAACCTCACTGCAAGGGTGATGAGTCCAAGGAGAGGCTTCACCTCCTGACAATTCATTTTCATGTTATGCATGGGATAGAAACCTGACGGTCATGGTCAGGAGACGGAGGGCAGGGCCAGTGAGTCTCAGACACCTCTCCCTTGCAAACGGCAAGGTTTGGCAGATCAGTACTCGGTGAGGGCAGCATAGTAGAGGTGACAGGTTCCCTTTTAAGGTGGTTTTCTGGGTTACCAAAAACGGCACCACTGAGTGGTCATTTCCTGTGACGAGAGGTACCAGGAAGTAATGACAAAGTTCACATCTCTATGAGCCCTTTAAAACTATTTTAATCAACTGTACAATCCCTTTTATATAGAATCCCTTTTCCTCCTCAGGGATGAACTCTATTCTTGTTTATGTTGGCCATGAAGTCTTTGAAAACTATTTCCCGTTCAAGTGGAAGATGCAAGACAATCAATCACATGGACAGCACCTTACCCAGAATCTTGTAGCTACTTCTATTTGGGTCCTGATCGCATATATCCTGTACAAGAAGAGGATATTCTGGAAGATTTGACCTCTGATTCATTCACAAGTAATCCTAGACTGCAAAGATCTCTCATCAAGAACTGGACCATACAGTAATATCTACCTAGCATCAATTTGTGGATTTTTTTTAAAATTTCTTTCTCATCACATAAGCCACTGTATAAAAGGGCAGGGGGAAAAAGGGAACACATTTCTTTTATAAAGTTGTCTGTGGCCTCACTATTGAATTCATGTATAAACTAAAATGCGAGCAAACACTAATGATGCAAGTTTATCTCCAGTTGCACCTTTTTATCCTTTAGCCAGACCTGGAGCGGTCTACTTTTCCAATAATGTAAAATGTTATTTTTATTGTTTTAAAATATTCTATGAATGGTTATGAAGCAGTCCATTTAATAAACAGTGGTTCAAGTCTGGAATGAGATGTTACAGTTTATGAATTTGTGAAATGTAGTTGGATATGAGAACCATGTCAGATCACTGTCAAATGTAATTCACTTAAAGAGGACCGTCAGTTCTCTGAATGCTGGTTATTTTAGAACTCTACATTCTGCTGTTCCTCTGGTATTCCTCCTGGGGAAAAAAGCAAATAGTGGCCAATGGGATAGAGAAGGCGCTCATAGGGTGAGTGAGTAAGTTCAGAAAATCAAATTTATACTGAAAGAAAATAGTTTGCATCAATTGGACGCAACCGCAATGAAGGTCAAATATGGATGAGTAACGGTTGGTGCAGCCTAGATTCGTCCGATCGCCTTGGGAAGGGGCCACTCAGGTAACGGTATAAAGGAAAGAAACGCTGAACTTTACATGGACCACAAAGGGCGGACAAAAACAACCAGTCATGGGCAATGTTTTGGTTTCGGCAGTGTTCAATTTATTCGTAAGACAATGCATTTCGGGGTGCTAAAGTCCCCTTTATCAAGTCACCAGCAGATTGTATCATCAGCATTGGGCTCCTGGATGTTGTTTGTTTTTAGCATGTGTTTTTTCTTATAATGTCTATTAGACTAGTGGTGGTTGATGATGAGAGGTCCTCCAAAATACAAGGACTCCTTAAACTGTCTAAAGGAGACTTCATCACTTGACTTGCACTGAAGACGTCTAATAGACATAAGAAAAACGCATGCTAAAAACAAACATCCAGGAGCCCAATGCTGATGATACAATCTGATGGTGACTTGATAAAGGGGACTTTAGCACCCCGAAACACGTTGTCTTACGAATAAATTGAACACTGCCGAAACCAAAACATTGCCCATGACCGGTTGTTTTTGTGCACCCTTTGTGGTCCATGCGCTCCACGTAAAGTTCAGCGTTTCTTTCCTTTTATTACTGGGGGGGATAAAAAGCATGAGGAAAATGGTAACGCCCAGTTTGTCAATTTAATCATGTTTCCAGAAGAAATAACAGACATGGCATCTAACCTTGGTGCTTAGGTTAGTAATGCTATAACATAAATTTCAGTAGGATACCTGACCAGGAGAAAAAAAAAAAGAAAAAAAAAAAAACACACCCAGATAGAAATGTCATGGCAAGGCTTCCAGCAGGATACAGTTTGCACACTTCCTTGGCCTGCGCTGTAGCCAGATTTTTCACCAATCGAGCATTTATGGGACCAGCTGGATGCCAGATTTCAGCTACCTATGAGTGTGCAGGATCCACGGGCGCAGCTGTAACATCTGTAGGCAAATGTGCCTCAGGATACCGTACAGAACCGGTATGCCTTCACCCCCAACTGTATCTGATCTTGTATCCAGGCTAGAGGTGGCCCAACAGGACACAAGAGCTTCCTTTAGCTTTAATACTGTTACATTTCATTTGATTCCAACTTCTTTATGTAGTAATATTAAATTTTTATTTTTTTGGTGAATGAGTGCATTATGTTAAGTCTCAGTAGGAAAGCTACCTGCTGGAATACTGCCTTCACATAGAGCAGGGATCAGCAACCTTCGGCACTCCGGCTGTTGTGAAACTACAATTCCCAGCATGCTACATTCATTTCTATGAGAGTTCTGAGAAGAGCAGAGCAAGTATGCATGCTGGGAGTTGTAGTTTCACAACACCTGGAGTGCCGGAGGTTGCCTAGCCCTGACATATAGGCTTCCAGACTCCAGCAATGATGGATCCTCTCTGTATGTGCACATGCTTGATAAAAATGTTACTGGTTCAGGTTAGTGACGATCTGGACCTACAGGTGAAACTCAAAACTTTTCACGATATTCAAATTTTTCATTTATTTCAGTAATGCAACTAACATGAGAGACTCATTACATGCAAAGCGAGATATTTGAAGCCTTTGTTATAATTTGGATGATTATGGCTTACAGCCTATGAAAACCCCAAAGTCACAATCTCAGGTACCCCTTTGTGCCTACAAGATTGAACCTTTTCATAATATTCTAAATGAACTTTTGCACGATATTCTAATTTTTCGAGTTTCACCTGTATGTGAATATCCAGGCTGCAGCAAGAGTTCCACAAGGTATATGTAGTGCACAATGTCTAAAGGAAAAAACACTTTATTTACAGTGACACGTGGAAAATACATGGACACAATAACCATATTTACAATACAAGGCTGCAATCTTAGCATGGTCAGTGTTATGCTAAGCATTGCAATAGCAAAATCTTTTCATTAATACAAAAGTGATGCAAGACGACCATGAGGTTTTCTGTGCAACGGGAGACCTGTCGTTCCATAGCCAGCCGGAAGTCTTCTTTCACTCCTTTTGTAATGCCACGGGTCACTGTATGATGTCTGCCATAAAAAAAAAAAAAAAATGCTTTCAAAATATAAATATCAGTGTTTTAATCTACACGGCTTTCCAGCCATTGAGGTTGATGCCATATCCAATCAATATACCATCAGTCGGAGTGGTAGGGCTCCTATCCATGCCTAGCACAACAGCTATTTGAAAAGTGTAACCTCCCCATATTCTAGTCATCATAGGGGTAGACCCCCATTGATCAGACAAACATTGATAACCTAAAATCGATATGTCTTCATTGTTAATGGTGGAAAAATGTTGATTACCACAGGAGTCCTGTCACTGAGCAGGTAAGAAATTAATAGGGAAGTCATATCTTCCCTTTAAATAGTATAAATGTCACAGTAGCACAGACTACTTGAAGTCCCAATGAAATAATGTTAGCCACGCTACACGAAAACAATTCTGTCTCATACAAAAACCACTTGGACAGCATTAGCACAGCTCCACAATCACTAGTCATCATGGTAGTGATGTAAGCTACAAACCTATATAACCTCAAAGTCAAGTGTGCAACATTTTATAAAGAAATATTCCTGGTCAATGCCATCATTGGAAACTTACCTTGCTATTGTGTACTTTGAATGGACTATCTGCCATAAATAACCCCAAGTTAAAGAGGATCTGTCACCACAAAATGCAGTGCAATCTGCTGGCAGCATGTTATAGAGCAGGAGGAGCTGAGCAGACTGGTATATAGTTTTGTAGGGAAATATTTAGTAAAACTTGTGGTTTATACATTTAAATCTCTGCTCTTCCTGATTTTATTGTTCATGCAGGGGAGGTGTTCTCAATGACTGATAGCATTCTCTGTGTAAGGGCCCTATTACACAGGCAAATGGAAGCGTTCCCTCTAGTCAATCACCTGCTCGTCAGCGGAGGAGACCGTTACTATTACATGCAGAGATCTCCTCCTCAGTATAGGGACGAGCGATCACTAATGCATCGCTCATCCCTATACTGTGTCGTCGTTTGCCGGCAGAAGAGTGTCTATTACACGGCGCGATCTGCCACCGGCAAACTAGGATTTAATTAACAAGTTAAAAGGTCCTGATTACTCGATGAACGGGCATTTGCTTATAAGCCACAGACAAATCAACCACAACATCTGCATATACACACTTCAACAAAAACTAAACTAAAAAACCCACCATATAGAAATGTTGGATTGCTACTAGGGATGAGCGAATTGACTTCGGATGAAACACCCAAAGTCGATTTGCATATTTAGGCTTCATTCATATCAGCGTTCAGCCTTTCCGTTCTCCTGCTCAATTTAGGTGCAGGAGAACAGAAAGGACTGAGAAGACATAACTGAGCCCTTAGGACCCCATAGACTATATAATGGGGTCAGTTATGTTTCCACTCAGAAGATTATTTTGAAGCGGCGACAAAAGTCCTGCATGCACAACTTTTGTCTCCGCTCCAAAATCATCTTCTGAGCGGAAACATAACGGACCCCATTATAGTCTATGGGGTCCTAAGGGCTCAGTTATGTGCCTTCTCTGTCCTTTCCGTTCTCCTGCTCCTAAATGGAGCAGGCGAATGGAAAAGCTTAACGGTGATGTGAACGAAGCCTTACTTTGTTTGAATACTGTATGGAGCGAGTGCTCTGTACAATATTAGAATGTATTGGCTCAGATAACCTGAAGTTATTACTTCGTGAAATCTCACGAGACTTTGCCTAATAACTTCATAAATCAATTTCTACTGTAAAAAAAAAACAATTTTCTGAACTCAGGTTCGGTTCCACTTTGAACCGAACCAGAGTTTGGGAAATTTTTTACTGTAGAAATTGATTTATGAAGTTATTACCCGAAGTCTCACGAGACTTCACAAAGTAATTTCAAATCATAGGAGCCAATACATTCTAATACTGTACAGCGCGCTCGCTCTGTACAGTATTCAAACAAAGTATTATGCAAATCGACTTCAGATGTTTCATCTGAAGTCGATTCGCTCATCCCTAAGGCTGGGTTCACACCTGAGCGTTTTGCAGCGCGTTCCTACGCGCTGTAAAACGCTCAACAGGCAAGAACCAATGATTCCCTATGGGCATGGTTCTCACTTGAGCGTTTTAGGCTGGGTTCAGACCTGAGCGTCTTTGATATGCGCGCTTAACGCGCGTTTTTGACGCGCGTTTTTTGCAATAGTAAACGCGCGTTTGACGCGCGTTTGTGTGATTGACTGCAATGTCCTATGGCCACAAACGCGCTGTAAAACGCCCCAAAGCAGCTCAAGAACTTGTTTGAGCGTAGGGCGTTTTTCAGCGCGTTCAAACGCGCTGTAAAACGCTCAAGTGAGAACCAGGGCCATAGGGAAGCATTGGTTTTCATGTGTTGAGCGTTTTACAGCGCGTTTGAACGCGCTGTAAAACGCTCAAGTGTGAACCCAGCCTTACAGCGCGTACGAACGCGCTGTAAAACGCCCTACGCCCCAAGAAGTACAGGAGCTTCTTTGGGGCGTATTGTCCCGCGTTCCCGTACATAGACTTCCGGGAACGCGCGACAATGGGCGTTTGCTTGTTGCCGGCCGTGAATAGTAAACGCCCGATAAAATCGCGCATACAGAGCGCTCCTTCAGTACGCTCAGGTGTGAACCCAGCGTAATTGCTACCATACAGAACCTGAATGCCTCCATGCCCAACCGTATCTCATCTTCTATCCAGGCTGGAGGTGGCCCAACAGGATACTAGAGCTTCCTTACAATTGTACAATTTTCCCCAATAACCTTCTCCTTTGGCTCCAATATAATAAATACCTACTGAACATATACCATTACATTCATTCATACAGATTTATTTGATTCCAACAACTGCTTGGTGTGTTATTTTTGTCAATGAGCGTATTACATGCAGATTTAACCTTTTGCATAAAATTTGATTCATCTGTGGTGTGAAATTCTGCATTACATGTCACCCATCAAGTCTTATTGGAAATAGATGCACTTTTATTTAACTGGATCACCTGTCACAGCTTACACCCCAACTCCCTCACCACTCCCCCCCTCAATATCTGGCATGGAGACTCAAAATACAGTGCCCTAAATCATTCTCTTCTGTACCAATAATGTCTTAACATATAGTCATACTGTTCTACAGAGTATATAATGGGTGATTTATGTCATTGTCACATGTGATGTAGAAGCGGCCAGCTGGCAACATACACCAGTCACTCATGGGGAGAATGCTGAATGTCACAAATTTACACTGAGATGAGGAATCAAACTGAAATAAAAAGAATATATGGGCAAAGTACTGCACATAAAACATCAAAAACTATGGGGCTGTGACAAAATGTTGACTGACACCGCACATCATGAGCAGGTTTTGTGGACTTTAGTACCTGTCACTGGTTGCTATGCTGGCCTGTAGGACAGGCATGAATTCCTGCTGCAGCAACCCCAGGGTAGTGCTAGAACTCCTTCAAAAACAGCAAAGAGTATTAACTTATCCTTAGCTGCAAAACACTATAGTGAAAAACAAAAAGACTAATAGCAGATACTGTAGCTATATAAAGTCCGGACATACTCTCTAAGACACTTTATTTCATGTTCCTGGCTATAAAGAGCTGTGGATCTAGACTCATCCACTTGATCGCACAGCCGGTATCCTCTTCTTTCTTCAGGACTTGCAAAAGGACCTGTGGTGAGGTCCTTCTATCTTCATTCAGCAGGACCTGTGGTGACATCATCGCGGGTCTTTTTTGCAAGTCCTGAAGAAAGAAGAGCATACCGGCTGCGCGATCAAGTGGATGAGGTGAGTTTTTAACCCCTCAATGGCTATTTTATTTAGCATTCTGTCTTAAGAATGGTATTATTTTCCGATATAACCATGTTAGAACGGAAAATAACAAAGTGAAGTTCGGGTCCCCATTGGACTTTAATGGGGTTGGTTTAAGGGTCACGTTCGGGTCCCAAACCTGAACTTTGACCTGAAGTTCGGGCGAACCCGGTGAGCCCGAACTTTCACGGGTTCGCTCATCCCTAATCATAAGATCTATTGTTGCATATTTAAGGAAACAGAAAAAGATGCCACTGAGGCCTACAGTATTGCACGTTTTCTGACTTCTTTATTATCTTAAACATCTAATTTCCTTTATGTTTGATATTACTAGGCTAGGAAAATGTAGGTAACCCTACCATACCATATGTGTAACAGAATATTTAAAGAAATGAAGTTAATAAAAGACACTCACTTGAGCAGCACTCCTTGATTGGGGATCAATTCCAAATGAATCTTACCCCCTTCTTGGGTCCGCAAATAAGCAAACTCTTCAAGCATGTCAATGTCTGTGGACAAAATTCAGTACATGATACAGGTGAGAAAGATGTCCAACAAGGGATCTCTCACTAACACAGATAAATGTATATCTAAGTCCTACTCCTTTTTGTACAGATGTCTTGTAGATAAACAGCTATAACCAACCATTTAGTCTACTGTTCACCAGGGTCTGCTATCCAACGCTCACATAATGTAGAGGACACAGAGTACAAGCTTTGCCTCCTAGGCACCTCCAATAAGAAGATGAGAGTGTAGTGCATTGGGGTTTAGAGGGCAGAGCCCAGAGGCATACAACACATGGCACTCTATACGCAATGCGGTTAAGGAGATAAAATATTGATGAGGAATATTAGAAAAAGTATTAGTAAGCACGCTTATCATTGACTAGAATTAGAAGTACATTTTAAAACAATAAAATTCCGGTTGACTACAGCTTAGGAGCAAACTGCATCCCCAGTTAAATGGGAATTCCCACCTTAACCCGTTCAGGACCTTGCCATTTTTCACCTTAAAGACCAGGCCATTATTTGCAAATCTGACATGTGTCACTTTATGTGGTGATAACTTTAAATCGCTTTTACTTATCCAAGCCATTCTGAGATTGTTTTCTCGTGACACATTGTACTTCATGTTAATGGTAAATTTGAGTCAGTATGTTTTACCTTTATTTATAAAAAATAAAGTAAAAAAAAAAAAATTTACTAAAAAATTAGCAATCTTCAAAATTTCTATTTTTCGGCTTCTAAAAACAGATAGTGATACCTCCTAAAATAGTTATTACTTTACATTTCCCATATGTCTACTTCCTGTTTGGATCACTTTGTAAATGACATTTTCTTTTTTTGGACGTTAGAAGGCTAAACGCAAATCTTGAAATTTTTGAGAAAATTTCCAAAACCCAATTTTTAAGGACTAGTTCAGGTCTGAAGTCACTTTGTGGGGCTTACATAATAGAAACCACCCACAAATGGCCCCCTTTTAGAAACGACACCCCTCAAGGTATTCAAAACTTATTTTGCAAACTTTGTTAACCCTTTAGGTGTTCCACAAGAATTAAAAGGAAAATGTAGATGAAATTTCCGAATTTCACTTTTTTGGCACATTTTCCATTTTAATCCATTTTTTCCAGGAACAAAGCAAGGGTTAAAAGCCAAACAAAACTGAATATTTATTACCCTGATATTTGGTCGTAAACTGCTGTAAGGGCACACGGCAGGGCGCAGAAGGAAAGGAGCGCCATGTGGTTTTTAGAAGGCAGATTTCACTGGGATAATTTTAAGTTGCCATGTCACATTTAAAGACCCCCTGATGCACCCCTAGAGTAGAAACTGCAAAAAAGTGACTATTTTAGGGTGCATATGATTTTTGGTTGCTCTATATTACACTTTTTCTGAGGCAAGGTAACAAATAGCTGTCTTGGCACCGTTTTTATTTTTTACAATGTTCAACTGACAGGTTAGATTATGTGCTATTTTTATAGAGCAGGTTGTTATGGATGCGACAATACCAAATATGACTACTTTATATAACTCGTTTCAGTTTTACATAATAAAGTATTTTAGAAAAAAAAAGATTTTTTACTGTCTCCATATTTTGAAAGCCATGTTTTTTTTATTTTTTGGGCTCATTTTTTTCGTTAAGAGGCGACGGTTTGATTGGTACTATTTTAGAGTGCATATGACTTTTTGATTGCTTGGCATTACACTTTTTGTGATGTAAAGTGACAAAAAATGGCTTTTTGACAGTTTTTATAAAAAAATTTTTTTTACGGTGTTCACCTGAGGGGTTAGGTCATGTGATATTTTTATACAGCAGGTTGATACGGACACGGCAATACCTAATATGTATACTTTTTTTATTTAAGTTTTACTTAAATGCATTTTTGAAACCGAAAAATAAAATCATGTTTTAGTGTCTTCATATTCTGAGAACCATATTTTTTTTTATTTTTTGGGCGATTGTCTTAGGTAGGGTCTCATTTTTCGCGGGATGAGATTACGGTTTAATGGGTACTATTTTGGGGTGCATATGACTGATCGCTCGGTGTTGCACTTTTGTGAGGTAACGTGACAAAAAAAAAAAAAAAAAGATCGTTTTAGCACAGTTTTTATTTTTTTCTACGGCGTTCAGGTGAGGGGGTGGATCATGTGATATTTTTGTAGAGCCAATAGTTACGGACGCAACAATACCCAATATGTCTACAACTTTTTGTGTTTTATTTTGGCAACATTCTATTTTATTATTTTTACTTGAAACTTTTTTTCCCCATTATGAAAAACACTTTTTACTTTTTATTTTTGTTCCACTCTGAGACTTCAACTTCTGGGGTCTGATCCCCTCTGCGAAGCATTACAATACATCCTGTATTGTAATTCATTGCGTGTCAGCTTGTATGCTGACAGCCTGTCTGTGAGACCCAGCCTAATGGCTGGATCTCTCAGGCTTCTGTAGAAGGCAAGCTCCAATGCCTATGGAAGGCATCGGGCTGCCTTCTCTGCCATCGGGCTCCCGTCACTACAGCGCGGAGACCCGATGGGTAAGCAGAGGGCACCCGTAACCTCCGCAAACCCTCTGCTTGCCGCGGTTAGCTTTGACAGCGGCATATAAGGTGTTTTCACCAATGCCGGCGTATGCAGCAGAGGCTCGGCTGTTAGTGACTGCCGGTGATCGGGCGGGCGCAGTTCCTGCACCCGCCGTACATGTACGGCGCTGGTCCTTAAGTCACGTCCACCAGCGTCGTACATGTACAGTGAGGGTCCTTAAAGGGTTAATCATATCCACAGGATACACCACAAATATCTAATACATTCAGGTCCTACCTCTGGGATCTGCACCTATCTCCAAAACAGGGGAACCTGGTCAATCCTGTCGAAGAATGAATACAGAGGTGGCTGTGCATGCCTGTAGCTCTTTTGATTTGCTTCTATGGGAGTTACAAAAACAGCTGAGGGCAACTATCTCCCCACTCATTGTCTCCATGGATGTGGCAGCTGCCACACCATTTGGAACAGGGGTCCCCGTTCTGGAGATTGGTGCAGAACCCACATCTATCAGACATTTATGGCATATCCTCTGTAGCCGTGTGAATAGTGCTGAACACATACATTTTATTTATTTTTTTAAACAGTATTTAAACTCTGGTCTGTTTTCTGACGTATCTTTATATGAGTTGGAAGTAAAAAAATAAATTTAATATATATATATATATCCTAACCAATCCCTCACTGCTCCACTTCCAACTCTTCCCGATCCCCTGCAGATCTGTACTTGCTGGTGCCTTTTGACACACAAAAAATGACTGCTGATAAACTGCCAATCACTGGCAGAGGCAGGTCACTGCTGTGGGCTGGGAACGGCCGAGTGTTGTTCTTAAAGTCTGGGCTTTAAAGGGGTTTTCTGGGTGTTTAATACTGATGACCTATCCAGGAGTCGCGCCCCCCCAACCAATCTGATATTGATTACCTAATATTAAACACCCGGACAACCCCTTTAATGACACAGTAATAAAAAAAAAAAATTCTAATTAAACTGATATGGCTGTATGCTCCCTGTTTTATGCCTTTTTCGAAAATTGCATTTTCGCAGGCACTGTGTTTAACAGTACATGGTTTATTGTGTTATTTATATCAAATATTTATTTGCTGCACGGATATAGAAAAGAGCGATTTTCATAATTGCTATTTTTATACTACTCACATTTGACACTTTAATCATTGATTTAACAGATTTATTCTTCAGGTTTTACCCTCATCTCAATACCTACTAAGTGTAGTTTTTTGCTTTGTTTTTACAAATTAAGAGAATAGTAAAATTTTTAGACTTTTTCCCTCCACTTTAATCACATTAAGGGATTATTATTTACATTAATAATGCACTCATACTTCCATATGCCTATACATCATACTGTGTGTATCCTAGCAGCAGGCTTAGAATACAGACAGCACTGGGGTCTTTTCTAGGTCCCCAGGACTAACTGCACAGGAGTTCCCCAGTCCCCACTGATCAAGCTGCGGTAGGTCAGTCCTTACCCTGGTGACCAGTCAGGATCTGAGGTTCATCCAATCTCAGCTATTAGAGCAGCAGCTAAGCTGTCATGAGACATAGAATGTGTCGGCAGATAAGAACCATTTGGCCCATCTAGTCTGCCCAGCCGAGCACACTCTCCAGAGCGGCACAGGACGTGCACAGCATCATTGTAATCAATGCTCACGGACCAATCGGCTGTCCAGTGTCATGCAAATGTTTTAAAAGCAGTTTGATACCATTTTAATAACATATTATGGTAATTTGTTAAATTGTGGTAAGAAGTCTACAATGCAAATATCATATGAACATACTTGTTATGTAGTTGAAAAAGTTTTCATATTGGAAGTTTCCTTGCTGGCAAATCTTTCCTATAGCTTTTAAGAACAGGCTCTCTCCTTTCGGCCAGTCATGCTGCAACAACACAATCAGGTGACCAAGAGCCATATCATCTCTATTATCAGAGAAGGCTCTGAGCTAAAGAAGGAAAGGCAAAGGGTGGTCATGAAATCATGGTATGCATTTACACAAGTAAGAAATGAAGTGCTACATGAAAGGCATCTCTATGAATGCAGCTATCTCACAAAGCAAAAAGTACATTTTACAACAGAATCTCGTGGACATCTATTATCCGCAGTTGGCTTGAATCTGAGAGGAAACATCTGGGAGGCTAAAACCATATTCACCGGAAGAGAAGGAATGTTAGACATATAAAAGTCACATTAAAAAAGGTATATCATACCCTCACTGACCAGATATAACATTTCTATTATAAAGAAATCTGAAAATCTCTAATACGGATCCCTCAAGATACTAAAGGGTTTGTCCTCCAAACAACTGGGTCAGAAGGGGTTAAAAATACAAAAACAAGGAAATCACCCAGGCCATCCCTTGGTGTTCTGATGATTACAGGGTCCTGAGCAGGACTATACTTCTTGGTGGCTCTCCACATGCTCAACCAATCCACTCACTGGCCACAATGGTGACCGACCTCAGACAGTCATTTGATGAGCAGTTGATATATTCTATGTATGGAGAGAGGGACCAGGAAGACAAGCGAGGACCAAGTAAGAACGGCACTGGTTGACTGTACTGGTGAATGTTGCTGGTTTTCCCTTTCTGTCACACATTCTGTCCCTTTTTAAAAGATGTTTTTTATCTGCTGGATAACCCCTTTAATGCTTGAAATGCAAGTAGATGTTGCCGAGTATTCTGTCTGTATATACAGTATGTACATTTCTGTGTATGTATCCATAAAAGGGGTTATCCCCTGACTAATGTAAAACTTGAAAACCAGACAATATATAATACATGACAACCTCTTTCTAACAAAGCTAGAACCAGCCCTGTACCTCATCTCCTCATTCATTGCTCTGCTAGATTTATATCAAGCTGACAGCTCAAGGGGAGTGTCTTTTCTGCTGCAGCTAAGGAGGCGTGTCTCAGCTCTCCCTATCACAGCTCAGGAGGCAGTTGAAAGATGAAACTGAGCATGTGCGGCCATCTCAGTGAGCAGGTCAAAGAAATAAGGGGGGGGGGGGGAACAAACAGCAGATGGCACTATAGATACATTTTACTGAATAACTTAGTGGTTTTACAAAATTTTTAATTACATGCAATTAGAAACGAATTCAGATCCAGGTGCTGGTTTGAAAACTGTAGAATATTTGTCAGAAGGGCCACCCGATCACAGGTTGTCCTGCTACTGAGATCAGCTCTAAACAGGTGAACTCAACAAAAATTTTCCATTACCCTGCAATACTACTGCAGGTAAAATTAAACACTGCACAGTTCTCACTAAGATCAATGAGCTGTGTTTCTGCTGCGTGAATGACTATGGGAGAGACTTTTCAGAACTGGCGCTTTCTATCGCTCCCGATATTCCGCTGTGCTGCCGGAGGATGTGTCTAATTTATGATGAGACGCAAGTCTCATCATAAATTAGGTGGATCCTCCGGCAGTCCGTGCACCTAAGGAGAAAATTACGGCAGCTCAGAGCTGCAATAGGTTTCTAGCTTCATTTGCGATAGAAAACTGGCATAAATGAAGATAGATTTGTCGCAGGAGCTGGCCACGTCCCCAGAAAAGTGGCGACTGTCATAAAAAATGGCACTTGCAACTATTTTTTCCAAAGTCATATTTAAGAAGTCGAAAACATACAGTTTGCGACTTGAACACCACTTTTCTGGAGCAAACTAAATGAGAAACCTCCCCCTATATCTGGCTAATAAAGGGGAGTCCTAAACATGGGACCCCTCCTCTGCTAACTTCCTTGTAAAATTGATTCTGTAATATAAACAAGCCCTTTAAAAGGAGTTCTCTGGCGCCATGGATTCCCAGTGTCAAAGTTAAAACAGAAAACCTCATTTGTTAAAAGCAGTCTGGGTCTAGCACCGAGCTCCAGTCCCTGCTCCGTCCACACCCCACTGGTGACGCACAGAAAAGGGCACATGACGTGCCCGAAATTACTGCTAAGGCCACCGATTGGCCTGGCAGCAGTGACATGCACATTACACTTCTGGTCCAGCAGGGACTGGAAGGAGTAAAGACTGGAGTACGGAGAGGTTTTTTTTTCTTTTTGGTAAAATCCTCAGTCCCCTGACCATGGATTTCCAGTCCGAGTCTTTAATTTATAGGTTCAAGTTTTTTGTTTTTGTTTTTAAGATAAGTTACTTACCTTTATACTTGCCAATAACAGCTGAAGACAGTAAGGCATTACGCATTTACTAGTGCAAGGCAACAGCTTAAGGTCAGAGCCTAAAATACAAACAGGAACAATCACTCAGTATAGTGTATACTTCTGTAGCATGTTTTAAAGGGCTTTTCCAGGCTCCTGATTTTGAGGACTTACCTTCAGGACAGATCATTAGTATCTGGTAAGGATCCAACTCCCGATACCCCCACTGACCAGCTGTTCCTTGCAGCCTTTGGCACTGGAACTAGCACTTTGAATGGAACAGGAAGCACAACAGTGGCAGTCCCAGCACCAGAGGCCGATTAGTGGGGGTGTGGGGTGTAGGACCCTCACTGATTGAATATTAATAACCCATCATGAAGACAGGTCATCAATATAAAAAGCCTGGAAAACCCCTTTAAATGAAAGATTCTCAATGCCCTGTCTTTTTTTTCTAGTTACAATTATCACAAGGAGACAATGTAAAAATAAAAACCCAGGAAAACATAAGGCGATGCCTTCACTGGAGCAGCTATACCTTAATTTTAGCAACACGAGCCACTTGTTGTCCAGAGGACTTCCAATGTAAGAGACATGTGATTGGACATTACTCGAGGGCAGATGTGCCATCACATATACAGAACATAAAAGAGTACGGCATATTAGCAGCAGGATTTAACACTAAATAGCAAAATGGGCTGTAACAGTAACAAGCTTTGCGTCTTTGACAGCGTTACTGCTCAGGGTACTCCAGAGTAGGCATTATGTTTATTCAACATTGTAAAAGCACTGATTGACTTAATTGGACCATTTAGAACTCCCATAGAAATAGTGTGCCAACGTGCATGCCCAACCTGCCACTCTGTTCATTTCGAGGAGCTGCATGGAAAACCCGTTTTCATGATTGGTGTGGGACCAAGCGGGAGGACCCCCACAGATCTAATAGTTATCCCCTATTCTGTGGATAGGGCGTAACTTTATATACGGTGACTGCAACACCCCTCTAAAGGGAATCTATCACCAGGTTCTACCCTTATAAATTGCCCAAGGCAGTTTGCTTTTTACCTTTAATCAGCCTGAACAGGATTCATTCAAGTACAAAAGGACAATACTGTTTAAAATAAACCCTTTGGGCTGTGTGGCTGCAGATGGAGGGCGGCTTCGGAGGGCTATTTCTGATCTATTGCAATGATTTTGGTCTTGTTTTAATGCTGACAACCTGGCTAAGGTGGAGGCTTTATAGTAGCTAGCTAGCGCTATGAGCAAGGTCTCGTTTTAAAGCTCATCAGCTTCAGAGAAAGAACAGAATTGCAGCGCTAGATGCCATACAGCTGGACATCATACCTGGAAACCAAATCTGGAATGAGATCCTAGTCTTGTTCTAAATGTCAGATTTAAAAAGGATCTGTCACCCCATAATGCAATGCAATCTTCAGGCAGCATGTTATAGAGCTGGAGGAGCTCAGCAGATTAATATCAATCTCTCTTTTTTTGGAATTTAAGACCACCCCCATGTCCAGCTATCAGTGACTGACAGCCACCTATGTATACACACTTACACAGAAAATACTATCAATCACTGGTAACACCTCCTCCCATGTACAACTGAAGTCAGAAACAGCAGAGATTTAAACTACAAGTTTTACTGAATGTTTTCTCACCAAACTTTATAGCAATCTGCTCAGCTCCTCTTGCTCTAACTTGAGGCATGCAGATTGCAGTGCATTTCTTTAAAAAAGACCTGGCTCATATCTCTAGCTGCTATGCAGCCTGAGCTACACCAGGTTGAAGCAGTCCCCCTTCAGTGGCTGTAATCTCATCCAGCGTTGAGATGGAGGGGGGCAGTAAGGGACATGCCAACAGACTGTAGGGAGAGGAAGTAAGGCACAGATCTCCTCTCCCTATAAAAAAAACTTTAGATGACCACTTGCGGAGGATTAACATGGACTTCTGTGCATCAGACAGCATATTTGCTCCAATTGTTACATATGGGTCTAATTTTCATCCAGAAAATGTGTGAGGCGTCTCACATGTCAGTGATTCACAGATGTGTGCTGTCCGTGATCTTTATGGACAGCACATGTACCCATTGATTTTAATGTGTTTATTTACACATCAGTGATTTTCCATTGACCATGGGTCAGTGGAAAAATTTGAGAAACAAGACTACTTTGGTCTGTGATGCAGAACAAACACGTCCATTAAAGTCTATGGGACCATGAAAACTACCGATACAACACGGATGGCATCCATGTTGTGTCAATGATTTTTACAGACCATTGGTAGGAGATGCTCTGGAAATTAAATTTTCATCCTAGCAGTGTACGTGGAATACAGATGACAAAAAACAGCCAAAACAAGGATCCTTCTAGACATCCTCACAAATGAACCACTGAACATCTTGTCACTGATGTTATCACGGACGTGTGAAGGAGGCCTGAGAAGATCACCCCTCTGCACCTAATTAGGCAGTTTGACACCATGACCCAGACGTTTACCAGCCTCTGCATCACTGCCTCAAATAAGTCGCACTAAATACTTTTCACCAAAAACATCAAAGTTTTCAATTTTATACTGTCCTTGTTCTGTCTATACCCGATCTTTAGAGTGAAATATGCACACCGCTTTTCTAGGGATACTATTACACACTGTATAAAAGCAATAATGACTGCCACTAGATAAAATTAAATATTTTATATATATCTATGAAAAAAAGATTTCTAGCATTCAGAAAAGACATTTTCTCTCACTGACTGTCGCTACAGTATAAACAGTTATCATTTAGTTTAAGTTCGGATAAGCTGGGCTACAGCTGTTGTGTCAAATATATGTACAAAGAAATGCCACTGAAGCCACACTTCCTTTTTACCCGCATAAACTAGGCTGGTATTCCTTTAGCGGGAAAAGGTGGAGATCCTAGGTAAGCTGCATATACATATAATGACCCATACTATAAACTTAAAAAGGGTTATTAAGCTTTCAAAACCCCTCCTTGCCAGATCTGTGGAGGGAAGCATACTTACTCGCTTTGGGAAGTTGGTCGAATTGGGAAGTTGTAAAGAGACCCGGAGTCAGCCATCTTATAGCCTGCTATCTTATATTCAGCCTTGGAAAGATTGTGCATGTACTCGAGAAAAACTGAACTTATTACTACCAGTGACTTTGTTTATGATCTGACAAAACTACCTCAGTAAAAGTGTCCTTGAATTTGTTGCCTTTAAAAATGACCTGGTCATTGTCCTGCACCACCATCAGCCGATCCAGTCCTCTTGGCTTGCACCCATCACTACACACATTTAACATCAAGGGCACAACAGCCAACATCAGGCAGGAGACCCAATACCAGGGTGTGCCCCAAGGGGAGGCAGAGTTGCACCCCTCCATCCACTGCGTGGCCCCAGGGAACACCAGAGTGGGGAACTTCACCATGAGCAACTAATGCACCCATCCAAGCCATGACTACCACTCCCGTCATCCTCACAGGACATGTCGGGTTGTTGTGCCGGAATGTTTCATCAGCACCTGGGGCCCATATGTGCTGGAAAAGGGTGTGACGTCTCCTGAAAATGGGCGTAATGCATCGTGGAATAGGTGGGGCATATTATATATATTGATGATCACAAGGGTTCTATCCTGGAGAAGAAAATGCTTTGCATGCTACAACCATCCCACTCCGTAGGCAAACTAGGAAATATTGGCACTTATGCTATGGTACACGCTGCACTGAAATTTACATCTGGTATACTACAAGCCTTACTAAATGTCCCCCTGTATGTGGTGGAGGAGGGCCTCACAGTAGTCCAGGCTGCCCCCCCCTTAAATAAATGGACTGCTCCGTACTCCCAGAAACCTTATTCTGACCCTGCCTTACTATATAGATTCCAAAGAGAAAGAGGAGCTGATCTATGAGACATTTGGTGATGGCACACTCACTCTTACATTGTTCATTTACATGTTTAATAAGGTTTTAGGCCATTAATGTGCACATCACACCCCAAATCTGGAGAAACATTCACTAACTTCCCTTTATTAGGGAATGGTTTAAATCGCCATACTGATGAAAAGCCTGCCGAGTGACTACTACATCTTACAGGCTTCTGTAGAAAAGCACAATGCCAGTCAATAGAGGGTTAATACTTTGGAGCATTGTGGGCGAGTTCAAAGTGAAAGTGCCATGCATCGGTAGTAAACACAAGTAGTAACTATGGCAACGGTGCTGCTGATGTCATAGATACATATCTATGACATAAAGAAGCCATGGAAAAAGATTCCATAACAGAAGGACAAACGGCCATTTGCAGAGCAATGCTTGATGTGTCTGGAGACCTGGAGCTTCACCATCTGTAGAGGGAGGAAGGGGATGCCCGCCTAGCCAGCCAGATCAGCCCTATCCGCCTAGCCAGCCAGATCAGCCAAATTAGCCCTAGCCATCAATAGGTCGACAGATGCTGCAGCCAGATCTCCCTCCCATCCAGCGCCAGCTGCTGAAAATTTATGTGTAAGGCCAGGAGTGGTCGAATTTGGCTATCTCCGTAAGAGGCTGGCACAGAGTGTTTAATATTGTGTAACTGCTTACTAATCAGTTTCTTTAACCTGTATGACTATTCGATGTCCTTTGTCATATTTATAATGAATTTCTATCATATCTAATTGTAAATGTACACCTTCTGAGAAAATATGTGGTTACATATTGGCATTAACCTAAGCCCAAGGGAAGGGCAACCCTCCAGCCATGGCTCCCTAGAGGTTTCCCCCACAGGGGGTTTTCCTCTCCTGAGTGCGGGGGGGTGAATCTTTGTGAGTCGGGGTTGTGCCATGTTCAGTGCCCTATTCATAGCAATTGGCCTGAGAATAAATTTGAGGCACTGAAAGAAAATACATCAATTTGATTCTAAATAAAGTATCTCTATTTAAAACCCAATGTAAGTGTTTTGTGCATTTCTTTCATAATCTTTGGTTTGGGTGGTCTTGCTTGGGAGTGAGGGTCCATTACATATTACACAGCGATAAAGCCAGATATCCAGGGGTGCAATATTAATCCTGTGCGAGAGATGACGTTTCACTGCACAGTCAATACAAGTGTTCACACATCCGTGGACTAACATAATTGGGGGGAGTTGCTGGATTTATTAATAGTGTTGAACTGTGCATGACTGTATTAATGTCAAAATGGCAAATTGCAGCAAAGTTATCAAAAAATCACGTGTCATGATAAGTTGGCGCAACTCGTCATGCGGTTTCATGGCCCTAGTACCAACTGTCGGTTTTCTTAGTGCCTAAGGCTCCATTCACACGTCCATGGGGTGTTGCGGACCCGCAAATTGCGGATCCGCAACACACCCACCCGGCACCCCTATAGAAATGCCTATTTTTGTCCGCAAGCTGCGGACAATAGGACATGTTCTATCTTTTGCGGAGCGGCGGACCTGAAGATCGGGGCCGCTCTCCGCAAATGCGGATGCTGACAGCACACTGTGTGCTGTCCGCATCCATTCCGTCCCCATAGAAAATGAATGGGTCCGCACCCGTTCAGCAAAATTGCGGAACGAATTCGGACCCATTTGCGGACGTGTGAATGGAGCCTAAGGCTGATGTCACACATGTTTTGGGGGGCGTTTTTGAAGAGTTTTGAGTTTTTGGTGCATTTCTGGTGGTTTTTTTGCTTTTTTTTTTTTTAGGCAAGAAACACCAGTTTCAGATGTTGCATCGAAGTCTAAGGGAAATATTAAATACAGGACAAAACAGGCATTTTTATATTCTTGCAGTGTGGTTTTTTTCCACCCGTGAGGTGCCCTTTTTTGTGTCAATGGCATTTTATTCTAATCCCTGCACCATTAAGTCTAGTGAAGCACTCTCCCGGCTGAAGGAAGTGTGCAGCATGGTGATCACACTGCAGCTGGAGGGCCTGTGTGACGAAGATAGTCCCAGCGAGGAGAAACCTCCCCTTGCAAAGAAGTATAGTGGCTAGCCACACTTCTGTGCACAGTCACTTCAGATTGACATGTGTGATGCTGGAACTTTAAGGGGGCATGCAGGAACATGGCTAGTCAGGTTATAGTCCAGTACTTCTCAGCTCACAAAGCACAGCGCCGAACATTGTATAGTGGCTGTGCTTGGTATTGCGGCTCAGCCCCCTTCACTTGAATGATCCTAAGCCATGTGACCGATGAAAATGACATCACTGGTCAAGGGAAAGCTGTGAGAAGGTGGGGGTCCCAAGCGTTGGATCCCTACTAACCAGATACTGATTACCTATTCAGAGGACAGGTCAACAGTTAAAAAGGTACTCTCAAAACCCCTTTCATTTCCCTACGGAGCTTCGTAAGTATGTAGTTAACCAATAGGTATACCTTTAGAAATATATTTTCAAGGCATGCAGCATAATGGGAACCATTTATGGTTCAATATATTTTTATTAAAGTCTGACAGTTACATTAATACCCAGTCCATAAATCTGAGGGAAAAGCAGATATATTATAAGATTAAGAAGCAAAACACAATGGGAATTGGAATGGAGGGGGACGGGGGGCTAACAGCACAAGGGTGTAAGACAATGTAAATTCCTACTTGAAGGGTAAGGGTGACAGATCAAGCATAGTTTTGTCAGTACCAGTAGAAGAGATGGACAAACCCCAGGATCTGACCTGGAGACCAGTCATGTTCCACCTCCAGTCACAGAAGACCGCTACAATTAGATAAAGGCTCAGCCCTGCTGTCTGGATCTGATTAAAAGACCATGTGGCAACTATTAATAAGGGCGCATTCACACCAATGTGGTTTGGTTCCGCACCAGACCAGCATTTTTTGCGGCTAGGATGCGGACCCATTCACTTCAATGGGGCCGCAAGAGATGCGGACAGCACTCCGTGTGCTGTCTGCATCCGTTACTCCATTCCGTGGTCCCGCAAAAATTATAGATAATGTCCTATTCTTGCCCGTTTTGCGGACAAAAATAGGCGTTTCTATAATGGGCCGCCCGTTCCATAAATTGGCGGCATCAGTGTTTGCGGACTGTAAAACATGGTAAGTTTGTGTGCATGAGCCCTGAGAGTAAAACCCGGCGACAGTTCCTTTTAATAAGGAAACAAAACAGTGGAGCATTACACGACATCTTAAAGGGAGTGCGATATTTCTGAAGTGGTAGGACTCTGCATAAAATACCTTTTCTGAATTTCGGTTTAACTTTGGACTGCTCCTCCCTCGTTTTGGAAACTTCTTGTGGTGGGGGTACAATAAAATTAATTAGCTCCAGGACCTTCTCACATGTTAGCTAAAAGGAAGAGAGACGAGAATATTACATTAGTATACATTACAAACATATAAAGTAGGTTTGCTGGAAGCTAAATACACTAACAAACTCTTTTTTGAGATTTACAAATATATACAGAAAAAAGGAAGCACTTCAGAAGGCGACTTCTACTCCAGGGGAATGTGTCGGACAGCCTAAATAAGCCTTGGTTTCCATTCATACCGCACCATGACCACTACAACAGCTAGTGGACCATACTGATTTTAACCCCCAAATTTTATTACGCTTTTAGTTTCTTCATCACTTTCTAAGAGTCAAACATATGTACGTTTCTGTACACATAGCCATATGAGGACTTGTTTTTTTGCAGGACAAAATGTATTTTTTTTTATTGCACCATTCAAAATACCCTATAATGTACTAAAACGTGGGGGAGAAAAAAAAAATCTTCAAGGCGTGAAATGCAGTTGTGCCATTTTTTATGGCATTCACTGAGTTAAAAATTTAATTTTGCGGTTCAGTATGATTACAGCGATATCAATTTTATATAGTTTTTACCATGTCTTACCATATTCTGACACCCATAATTTTTATATTTTAGTCTGCAGAATGAGTAAATATGACTTTTTGATGACTTATTAACATTTTTCTGGAGGGGAGGAGGCAAGGTGATACAGAGCTCACCACACACAAATATTTTAATTGTTCGGACATTTTCTGCTGTAGCAATACCAATACAGTATGGGGACTTTAACATACGATTCTTTGATCACTTATATCATAGACTGCAATAGAATAGTATTGCAGCCTATGGGATTTTTACTGCCTGCCTGTGAAGTCCTGCAGAATGGTATGACAGGTGTTAGAGACTTCACAAGCCCCCAGGCTGCCATAGCAACCAATTGTAAACCAGCGATTTTCCGCAAGGGGTCCGATCAGAGATGGCAAGGTCGCTATTCGCTACGGCACCTGGGGGATACATGACTGGGATTACAGTTATCTCCGATCCAGTCATTGTGGCAAGGTGTCGGCTGTATTACATGCCTATGGAGTAGGCTTAGCTCATAACCCTGCTCCAAAGGCACTTTGCAAACCTTGGACATGCAGTTACATCTGGGGGCATTTTACCATGCTATATCACTATGCCATAAACCTGAGTTTGTTTTTCAAACAAGCCTATTTTTTTCAGATGCAGCAAATTCAACAAAATCAAAATTTTAAAATGCTGCATGCTTTATGAAGAGTCAAGTGTGCACTCCAGCTGTCCCGAAGAGTCAAGTGTGCACTCCAGCTGTCCCGAAGAGTCAAGTGTGCACTCCAGCTGTCCCGAAGAGTCAAGTGTGCACTCCAGCTGTCCCGAAGAGTCAAGTGTGCACTCCAGCTGTCCCGAAGAGTCAAGTGTGCACTCCAGCTGTCCCGAAGAGTCAAGTGTGCACTCCAGCTGTCCCGAAGAGTCAAGTGTGCACTCCAGCTGTCCCGAAGAGTCAAGTGTGCACTCCAGCTGTCCCGAAGAGTCAAGTGTGCACTCCAGCTGTCCCGAAGAGTCAAGTGTGCACTCCAGCTGTCCCGAAGAGTCAAGTGTGCACTCCAGCTGTCCCGAAGAGTCAAGTGTGCACTCCAGCTGTCCCGAAGAGTCAAGTGTGCACTCCAGCTGTCCCGAAGAGTCAAGTGTGCACTCCAGCTGTCCCGAAGAGTCAAGTGTGCACTCCAGCTGTCCCGAAGAGTCAAGTGTGCACTCCAGCTGTCCCGAAGAGTCAAGTGTGCACTCCAGCTGTCCCGAAGAGTCAAGTGTGCACTCCAGCTGTCCCGAAGAGTCAAGTGTGCACTCCAGCTGTCCCGAAGAGTCAAGTGTGCACTCCAGCTGTCCCGAAGAGTCAAGTGTGCACTCCAGCTGTCCCGAAGAGTCAAGTGTGCACTCCAGCTGTCCCGAAGAGTCAAGTGTGCACTCCAGCTGTCCCGAAGAGTCAAGTGTGCACTCCAGCTGTCCCGAAGAGTCAAGTGTGCACTCCAGCTGTCCCGAAGAGTCAAGTGTGCACTCCAGCTGTCCCGAAGAGTCAAGTGTGCACTCCAGCTGTCCCGAAGAGTCAAGTGTGCACTCCAGCTGTCCCGAAGAGTCAAGTGTGCACTCCAGCTGTCCCGAAGAGTCAAGTGTGCACTCCAGCTGTCCCGAAGAGTCAAGTGTGCACTCCAGCTGTCCCGAAGAGTCAAGTGTGCACTCCAGCTGTCCCGAAGAGTCAAGTGTGCACTCCAGCTGTCCCGAAGAGTCAAGTGTGCACTCCAGCTGTCCCGAAGAGTCAAGTGTGCACTCCAGCTGTCCCGAAGAGTCAAGTGTGCACTCCAGCTGTCCCGAAGAGTCAAGTGTGCACTCCAGCTGTCCCGAAGAGTCAAGTGTGCACTCCAGCTGTCCCGAAGAGTCAAGTGTGCACTCCAGCTGTCGTTGCATTATTGCCTTTTAATTTGTGGACATGCACATTGCAGCGAGTGGTACTGTGCTGAAGCCAGGCACACTACACCTTGCTGCTCTGGGCATGCCTAGGGAGTAAAAGCTAACTACATGTGGGAAATTAAGAAGTGGTAAATGGGCACTTACATTTATACATAAGTCACTACCCAGGAATTAGGCTATGTTCCCATGACCATATTTTTGGTCATTCGTACAAGCACGCAAAAAAACATGGACAGCACATGGATGTCATCCGTGTGCTGTCTGAAACATTGTGGCCGTGCCGCAAATTATAGAACATGTCCTAACCTTGTCCGTTTTGCAGACAAGAGTAGGCATCTTTACAGGATGCACATGGACCGCATCTGTATTTTGCAGATTCTCGATTTGCGGACTACAAAATGGATATGGTCGTGTGAACGCAGCCTAATGCTTACCCGCTATTTTGCTGGCTACTTGTTACCGATTCTCCATTACAGCAATATAATGAGCAATGACCACAGCTTAAAGGGGTTCTCTGGAAAGACCCCTCAGTCTGCCTCCATAAATAGAAGATTCATACTTACCTGCTTCCCTCCGCTCTGGTTCTCTGTGTTGGATCCAGCATGTCCATGCTTCCGAACTGTTTACATCCTACAGTGCATGGGCATGGTGACAAGCTCCGCTGCAGACAATACCTGGCTTCAGCAGTGAAGTGGCCGACATATCACCACTGAAGCCAGTTATTGGCTGCGGTAGAGCATTTGACAATGCCCATGCAGCACCGGATGTAAACAGCCCGGAGAGCAGAACATGGACATGTAGGAGCAAGCACGGAGGACCAGAGCGGAGTGGAGCAGGTAAGTATTAGTCTTCTATTCATGGAGGCTGGCTGTGGGCATAAAATAAAAAGGTCTTTAGATTTAGTTATGCTTCATTTTTATGATTTATAAAATGAGTATATTTACCATTTACATGCTGTTAAAGATCCATTGAGAATTGATGGCATTTACTTACATAGTATGTGCAGGTCCATATACTCAGCTGAGTGCTGCTGGTCACACATGCTCTTGCACTCTCCTCACAGCCAGATCTCTGCATAGTGATTCTGTTCATTGCAGAGCAGCTAAGTGTGAGTTTACATCACCGGTAGTCATTTCCGTTGATCCGCTACGTCATAGGAGCAGAACAAAAATAACAGACGTGACAGAGATTCTGCACATAACTCTCACGAATAGAGCTGAACAGACATCATTGACTACAATGAAGTCTGTACGGTAATTCTTGTTTCACATATACATTAAACAGATCCGGCAGGATCAGTCCCTGCTGCTGGAATTCTGTCCAGTCCAAATCACCATCATGTTTTCTGGGCTGTGGCCGGATCTCCGCCTCCCCCCCATTAAAGTGAATGGGACCTGATGGAATTCCGAGGTTGCGCATGGCAGGGACGGACCCAGCAGGCTGTTCCAAGCCAGAACAGCCTGCCAGACCTGTTTCACGCATATGCAAAACAAGCCTAACCTGCACGTTCTGCATACAGGACTTTGTGTGGTCTTTTTGAGCCTCCAATGCAGATGTGAAGAAGTCTTAATAGAAATAGCTTTCTGCAAGGAAGACAGACATTTTTATTAGCTCCCCCACAGGAGCTAATAAGAAGCCATTTCTATTAGCTGCTCTGCAGAGAACAGAGGATCACTATGTCCAGCCAAGGACAAAATTTGAGATTGACAAATTTGGGTTTTCACAAAGTTTGCTGCTTCAGTGTTTTTCAATCTTTTTGTCAGATGTTTCTATAGTATACTGAAATACAATTATAAGCATTTCATTCTTTTTTTTTTTTTTTACTTTTATTGACAAATACAACAGATTTATGAAAGATGCAATATTTCCAGTGTTGACCCCTTTTCAAGACTTCTGCAATTAGCCCTGGCATGCTGGATATCAGCTTCTGGGCCAAATCCTGACAGATTTCAACCAAATCTTGCCTAATCAGTGCTTAGAGTTTATCACAATTTCTGTGTTTTTGTTTGTCCACCCGCTTTTTGGGGATTGATGACAGGTTCTCAATGGCATTGAGATGTGGGGAGTTTCATGGCCATGGACCCAAACTTTCAATGTTTTGTTCGCCAAGCTGCTTGGTTATCACTTTTGCTTTGTGACATGATTCTCCAATATGATGAAAAAAGCATTGTTCACCACCAAATTGCTCCTGGATCATCGAGATAAATTGCTCTTGGAATAGTTTTGATACAATTCTTTATTCATGGCAGTGTTCTTTGGAAAAATTGTGAGTGAGACCACTCCCTTGGAGGAGAAGCAACCCCACACATGAATGGTCTCACGATGCTTTACTGTTGGCATGACACAGGACTGATGGTAGTGCTCACCTTTTCTTCTCAGGACAATCATTTTTCCAGACATTCAGAACAGTCTGAAGGTGGCTTCATCAGAGAAAATGCCGGTCCTCTGCAGTCCAATCCCTGTATTTGCTGCAAAATGTCAGTCTGTCCTTGATGTTCTTCTTAGAGAGAAGTAGCTGCTTTGCTACCCTTCTTGACACCAAGCCATCCTCCAAATGCCTTCGCCTCACTGTGGGTGCAGATGATCTCACACCTGCCTGCTGCCATTGCTGAGGGAGCTCTGCACTGGTGGTGACCCGATCCAGTAGATGGTCCTGGCACTTGCTGGACTTTCTTGGGTGCTCTGAAGCCTTCTTCGCAGCAACTGAAGTTCATGATGATCAGATAAATGGTTGATTTAGGTGCAATCTTTCAAGCAGCAATGGTCTTGCCTGTGAATCCCCACTGATGCAAAGCAAACATGACTACAGGTTTCCTTGGAGGTAACTATGGTTAACGGAAGACAATGACTTCAAGCACCACCCCCTTGAAAAGCAACCAGTCTGCTCTTCTAATTCAATCAGCATGACGGAGTGATATTAGCTGCCTTGTCCTTGTTAACACTTTCTCCTGAGCCAGCGAGAAGATCACTGAAATTATATCAGCAGGTCATTTTATGGCAAGGCTGGAATGCAGTTGAAATAGGGTTTTTGTGATTGACTTAATTTCAATGGGACATTTGGAATTGATCTGATAATTCTTAATAACAATCTAGAGTTAATGCAAATTGAAAAAAAAAAAAAACTGAAGCAGCAAACTTTGTGAAATCCAAAATTTGTGTCAGTCTAAAATCTTTTGGTGACCATTTCAGATACCTGGCTGTGTGAAGAGTGATCAAGTGTGATTAGCAACACTCAAATAAATGGACCCGCACCTACTATGTTGGTGAAGGTCATCAGTCTTCTCTGTAACGTATGCTTTTTAGATGTCGATGTGCATAATTCTAAAGTTAAGTAGGAATTATTTCCACTACAGAAAGGACTACAACCAATTAGAGTACATTCACAAGACCGTATGTATTTCGCGATCCGCAAAACACTGATCCGTAAAATATGTTTGACATCTGTTTTGCATCCTTTTTTTGTTTTCAGATCCATTGATGTCAATTGGTCCTTGAACAATACTAAGTATAGGACATGTTCTATCCTTTGCAGAATAGACATACCAATAGCAGATGGAAAACATCAGTTTGCTTTCCATATCCATATTTCCGTTCCAAAAAACGAACAAACATATCCCAATCTTGGCTGCAAATGAGGACCATGGACCTATGGAAGTCAATGATTCCACAAAAGAAAAAAAACACAAAAAAAAAACTGAAGCAACGCGGACGTCACCTGTACTTTGTAGATCTGCATTTTGGGGACCGCAAAATACAGTAGTGTGAATGCACAGAGAAAGCTGGGGATCTGTTAGGATATTAAATAAGTTGCATAGACACAAACTAAAGTCCAACCTTATACTCCCCGAGGGCAAAGTGGCAGGCTGCAAGTTGGATAAGTGACCTTTGCTGCTCCAAGTTTCCTTGAGTCATCATTTGCTGTGTTGGTGAATGAGGCCCATGCAAGGCTGCCATGAGATGAAGGCTGTTAATTGCTTTCTTGTGTTGCCCCTTTAGGAAGAAAACAATATATCAAAGGAGAACCAGAAACTTCTAAAAGACAAACCGCAGGTAAAAACAAACAAAACAAAAAAAAAAACATTACACTTAATTTGAGGGGGAAAAAATAAAAAATAAAGCACAGATGAACTAGAAACCATGTTTTGTTTCCCTCACTTTCAGGTATACAAGAATTATCTAAGGAAAAGTAAAGCGCTTCTCTAAATCTACATTACTGTATCAGTCACAAATGCCTTAAAAGGAACCTTGTCACCAGAAAATGCAGTGCAATCTGCAGGTAACAAGTTATTAGCGCAGAAGGAGCTGGGCAGATTTTCGGTATTGAGTTCCGTCCTAGCGGCTCAATACCAGAAAAAAACCGCATCCGTTTTATCCTAATGCATTCTGAATGGAAAGCAATCCGTTCAGTATGCATCAGGATGTCTTCAGTTCCCTCTCTTTTACGGTATTGCATGCTGCAGTATTTTCTCCGGCCAAAATTCCGGAACACTTGCCGGAATGCCCGATCCGCCATTAATTTCCGTTGAAATGTATTAATGCCGGATCCGGTACCAAGTGATCAAGAAATTACCGCATTGACGAATCCAGTTTTCCGGTCTGTGCGTTCGCAGACCTTTAAAAATGTGAAAAAAAAACTGAACTTAGGGTACTTTCACACTAGCGTTAGAAGAATCCGGAAATCTGCATGCAAACGGAGATCATATGTTTGCGGATGCGTCTGACAAATGCATTGTAATACCGGATCAGTCTCTCCGGTGTCATCTGGAAAAACTGATCCGCACACATATGATCTCTGTATGCATGCAGATTTCCGGATTCTTCTAACACTAGTGTGAAAGTAGCCTAAGTTCAGTTGTACACAAGGGCAGTCTTAGCAGTGATCAACAGCACCCTCGGTGAAAGGGCCAGTTAGTAAATTTCGGGCCTATTATCAGAAGCTAGAGCTCACAGGAATGCTCATTCCAGATAACTGGCAACTATAAATTGTCCTGATTTGAATCTTTCATCAGAATAAAGGATGAAAAATTATCGGCAGTACTTTTGTAATCAGGGATGTGGGGGGACAACGTCAGCGACAAGCATTCCTCTCCTTTCATTTTTGATAGGTCTGTGTAATCAGGGATGGGCTGTTGATAATGAATAGAAGTGAATGAGGGAGGAACAACTGCAGTACCAATAATTCCATAACGGTCTGTGTAAGGCTACTTTCACACCTGCGTTTAGGTGCAGATCCGTCTGGTATCTGCACAGACGGATCCGCACCTATAATGCAAACGCTTGCATTACCATGAACAAAAAATAAATAAAAATAAAATACAATTTTTGTTCATAATGCAAACGGATCCGTTTGGTCTTACATTGAAAGTCAATGGGAGGCGGATCCGTTTTCAATTGCACCATACTGTGTCAGTAAAAACTGATCCGTCCCCATTGACTTACATTGTATCCGTTTGGGTCAGTTTCGTCAGACGGACATCAAAACGCTACTTGCAGCGTTTTGGTGTCCGCCTCCAGAGCGGAATGGAGGCTGAACGGAGGCAAACTGATACATTCTGAATGGATCCTTATCCATTCAGAATGCATTAGGGCTGAACTGATCCGTTTTGGGGCCGCTTGTGAGAGCCTTGAAACGGATCTCACAGGCGGACCCAGAAACGCCAGTGTGAAAGTAGCCTAAGATGTGAACAAGCATCGATGGACTTGTTTATTGTCCATTGGAGCTTATCCAGTCTGCTGCCTGCAGATTACACAGTATTTTGTGGCGACAGGTCCTCTTTAAAAGGCAAAGGCAGCTTTGATTGCATTTTTTATTATTGCATTGTGCTTATTTGGGCTAAAATTTCCATTTAGTCTTTTTCCACATACAATGAATGTTGTCGTTTCCCCCTTCACAGTGAAATTCATCAAAGGAGATGTTTGAAGATCCAAGTCTTTTCTTTGCTTTTCTGAGAGCTCATAAGCTCATTTACAGATGACCTATCTAGACTACTGTCAGTAACTAATGGTATGTCACATGAAATGACAATTTTTTGGCCTATTCCTATGACTCTTTGCCGTCGCATTCCGATATTACCAAAACCAGTTCATTAATTAATTGACAGCTGGATGCTACCAGTTGTGGGAGGAAGGGGGTCCCTGCATAGTCTGACACTGTCCAATCAGTGCAGGGACACAGCCCTATGACAAGGTGAAAGGTAACAAACTTATAGTGGGAATAACAGAGAAACAGCACAACATATAGTTCGAGAAAAGATGCTCCAGAATTGTTACTTAATAGGGAATGGAAATCGTTACTAAACCAGATGTGTCAGGAGAGGACAGGTCCTCTTTAAAGGGCTCATTCAGAGGTCGGTATCTGTTTTTCAGCCTGCAATTTGCGGATCCATAAAACATGGGTACAGGCCGCGGGCATTCCACATTTTGGAACAGCCAGCCCTATGATAGAAATGCCTGTTCTTGTCTGCAAAAACAGACATCTATCTTTTTTGCCGGGCCAAGGAACAGAAGTAGGGATGCGGACAGCACATGGTGGCTCTGCATCCGACTCGCAAAATTGCGGAACAGATTTAGACACAAATACAGTAGTCTGAATGAGCCCCAAGATTAATTCTTATGAAATAGATACAGATTCAATCTTAAGTGGGCATTTATGAGCTCTATGCTCTAGAAAACAAGCATCAGGCAGCTCCTGTGTGGATTCCACTGTGAAAGAGAAAGAACAACCTGCTCTGTATGTGTGTAAATGTTGACTGCAGAAGACAAATGGTTAAACATTTTTAATAAAGACTAACTGGAAAAATGTTTTCTCCAAGAATAGGCATAATGCAAATGACAAATAATGCAATTATACTTGTTCATAGCACTTAAAGGGGTTCTCCGGGAATTAAGAAAATGAAAATACTTAAATGTTACTTTATTATAAATATATTCCCAAATACATTTCATTAGCTATAATGGTTCATTTTGTCTAGGGAGAAGGGTTGCACCAGGTATCGAATTATCGATACCCAATTGATACTTTTGTACAGGTATCGATTCGATACCATGATCTGCAATTTGCTGACACTAGGCTGCACTACTGCACAGCCTAGTATCAGAGAACATGGAGCGTGCTGCTCTCTGCGCGTGCCATGTTCCCTCAGCAGCACAGTGGAGAAGGAGTCTCTTCCTCACTCCCCCCTGTGCTGCTGCTGCTGCCACCAATGAGGAGAGAGAGGGGCGGAGGAGGGGAGGGACTGTGGCCACTGCGCCACCAATGACGATAGCTAAACCATTAATACAAAAACAGGAGGTGGATTCCGGCGGCAGAAACAGGTGCTGCACCTGAGGGGTTAACTGCCGCTGATCACAGCTCTCTGTCATAGAGGTTGGGTGCCGGCTATGTGATTCTGTCGCCGGTACCCGCCTCATGTATTTTTGTATTAATGGTTTAAAAACATTGGTGGTGCAGTGCACCCCCCAGTATTAAAAGGGAGTCTGTCACCAGCATTTCACTTTTTTAACCCTTCCCACAGCTCCCTAGCATGCTTACAGTTAATAAAAACGTTACCTCTTAAAGGCGGGCAGAGGGTAGGAAGGGGCGGGGGGACGCAATGAGAAGGCTGAGCAAGCAGGGCACCTAAGAGAGTAACGCCGCCCTGGGCACTTGCGAGCCCTCATTTGCATATCTTATAAAGATCGTTTTTGAGGGTTCTATAAGTTCAGGATTGATGCCAGAGGTAACGTTTTTATTAACTGTAAGCATGCTAGGGAGCTGTGGGAAGGGTTAAAAAAGTGAAATGCTGGTGACAGACTCCCTTTAAATCATTGGCCGCGCAGTGCGCCCCCAACCCCCTCAGTATTAAATCATTGGTGGCAGTAGCCACAGGGTCCCCTCCCATCCTCATTGGTAGAAGTTCCGATCGAAGCCCCAGCAGTGTAATCACGGGGCTCCGATCGGTTACTATGGCAGCCAGGACGCTACTGAAGCCCTGGCTGCCATGGTAAACTCCCTGCTGCTGTGTGCACAAAGCAAAGGGCAGCAGGGAGAGTGTAAAGTCCTAATCACCCTAATAAAGCTCTATAAGGGTGAATAGGACAAGGGATCAAAAGATCCCAGGTTCTAGACCCTTAATGGGGGAAATAACTATTAAATAAAAAGTTTAAAAATAAAATAAAATAAAAAACACACACCAAGTATAAATCACCCCCTTTCCCAATTTTACATATAAAATATATATTACATATCGCCACGTCCGAGGTAAAGAGCTGCCTCATCCTCTTCTCCTACTTATACAGATAAGATCTTCAGCTGAATCTCTGTAGGAATGGGGTTTATGAGGAGATGAAGTACAAAGAGGATGGACCGGACAGACTGTAGTAATGGAGACTGCATACAAGTGATGCTGCTCATTATCTACACCCCCACTATCCTCTCTGTACTTCATGTCTCCTAATGAACTCTATTCCTACAGAGATTCATCTGAAGATCATATTAAACTAATCATAATCCCTGACAAGTAAGAGAGGAAGATGGCGCAGCTCTTTAACTTGTCCTCCTCTGTTATTAGGACAGATTTTGTGTGGACTAGTAGGACGGCGGCCATTTATTTTTCCTAATGACTGCTCCCAGGACAAACCGAGCCATTATAACTAATGAAAGGTATTTGGGAATATATTTATAATGAAGTAATTAAGTATTTTCATTTTCTCAATTCCCAGAGAACCCCTTTAAGATAAGCATCCAGGTAAAACTGATAGACTGTGGTAGATTTACTAATAATGTGATGCAAACAATAATGAGTGCAAAGACCAGACACTCTGAAAAGATTCATCTCTGTGGTTGATGGACTAAGTAGAATATATGGTAACACTTTGGTTTATAGTCATTCACAGTAAAAAAGTCACTAGTGTACGTATCTGTAATCTTGCGCTGCAGGTTTTCAATGCGATGTGGGAAGATCACAGAAGCAAGTAAATCAAGAAAGTGGAAAACCGCGCTGCTTGATACACCTCCTTTCTTCTTGGTACGGGTTACAAGAGGCACGGGAAGGAGCTCCTGACGAAGCGTGACAGCGAAACCTGGGTCGGGCGATACCGAAGTGTGCATACCATTGTTTTATGCGTTTTATCAGAGATACTGTTGTAAGTACAATAAATCTTTGCACGTGACGGTGGCAGTCTAGGCTTCACTATTGTTGCGACCTTTAATTACCCACAGGAGTGTTGGAGAGAGGAGGGATCCTCGGGTATACCCCTTGCAGATCCTTCCCTGTGCCTTTTGTAACCCATACAAAGAAGGGAGGTGGTGTATTAAGCAGCGCGGTTTTCCACTTTCTTGATTGACTTTGGTCTATAGTGGCTCACCCCTTTAATGTCTATTTAATGTTTTATTCGATGTTGCATGTTTTTTAATCATCTTTTATGATGATTTTATCCTACAGTTCTTAAAAATTATCTTCTATAAATAAACCCAATATATGTATGAAATACAGATGGTGAGTGCCGGCTAATCAATTATCTAAGTAGAATATAACTTACACAGACAAAAAAGTGCTTACCTGATAAATGACCATATCTGTTAGGAATATCCTTAACCACAACCAAGTGTCTGTCTTCCACGGTAGACAAATTCTGGAGAACTCTACATTAATGGAGTGAAGAACAGATATAATTTGCAAAGGTTACAAAAAGTAGAAAAATAGAAGAGTAAAGGTGTCTTTCTGGGGGGGGGGGCAATGAGGGGGAAAATGTAATTAGACTTACAGGTAATTCTGTTTCCTTGAATCCACCATGACGGCTACAGATGACAACTAACAGATTATACAGTAGGGGGGGCGCTACTGCTTGCAGAACTTTCTGGCTGAAGGCCAGATCTGTAGAAGCTGAGATATTTAGACGATAATGTTTTATGAATGTATTGATACTAGACCATGTAGCGGCCTTACATATCTGATTAAGAGATACACCAGCTTTCTCCGCCCATGAACAAGCCATAACATGATATAGTGGATTTTATCCAGCGACCTATGGATGCTTTGGAAAGTTTCTTCCCCTTATTGCGTCCCGCAAACTGAATCAATAGATTGTCATCTTTCCTAAAAGCTTTACAGTAGTGGCCACCAGGTACTGGATAATAGTCTCCCTCACGTCTACAAGATGAAATTGTTCTCCTGTGGGGCTTTTTGGATCACTACAGAAAGATGGTAAGACAATTTCCTGGTCCCTATGGAAGTTTAAAACCACTTTAGGAAGGAACCCTGGGTCCAATTTTAGAACTATCCTGTCGGAAAAAACTGAAAGATAAGGTTCTCTACATGAAAGGGCTTGGATTTCTCCCAGGCGTCTAGCTGATGTTATGGCTATTAAGAAAGCAGTCTTAAAGGAGAGGTGCTTAATTGAAATGTCTGAAATGGGAGCAAAAGGTGCTCTTGTCAACCCATTTAAGACTAAATTTAAATCCCATTGAGAAACCTTAGGATTTAATGATGGTCTAAGTCTGGATGCTACTTATGAACCTTCTAACCCATCTATGACCAACTAGATTTGTATCATAGATAGACCTTTAGGGTACTTGGCCTAAGACTTGGGTCTAGCCCTTTCTGAAGAAAATCTAAAATCTTTTGAATACATGGGGAGGACATATTTGGAGAGTCTTCCCCCAACCAACTACAGTACTTCTTCCAGATTTTTTGGTAGATAGCTGAAGTAATCTTCTTTCTACTGGCCTTTAATGTACATATAAATTTGTCCGAGAGTCCCTTACTCCTTAAGGGCTGTTTCACACGAGCGGATGCCGTGCGTGACATCCGCTGTGTGAATGACAGCCAAGACCCGAAGCAGAAGCATGGAGCATTAACATGATTGATGAGATCACAGAGAGGCACGGAGCATTATCAGTCATGTTAATGCTCCGTGCTTCTGCTGTCCGCATCGGGTCTTGGCTGTCATTCACGCAGCGGATGTCACGCACGGCATCCGCTCGTGTGAAACAGCCCTAAGACCTCGCTCTCAGGATCCAGGCTGACAGTTTGAAAAGACCTCTGAAAGGGTATTAACCAAGGATCCTCCAGTGCTATTTTCTTTAGAATGGAGAACCAGCTTCTTCTGGGCAAGTAGGGGGTTATAAATATCACCATTACTGGGTCTATTAGAATTTTCTGTAGAACACTAGGGATTAGAGCCCAAGGAGGGACGGCATATGCTAGATCTCATGTCCATTTTATGGAAAAAGCATCTACTGCCCATGGCCTCTCTCTGGGATCTAAGGAGCAAAAACGCTTGACTTTTTAATTTAGTTTTGAGGCGAACAGGTCTATTTGCGGTAAGCCCCATTTGGCGGATATTTCTTGAAAGATTCTTGGATTTAACCTCTTCAGGACACATGACGTACTGGTACGGCATGTTGTCCTGGTACTTAAATCATTGAGCAGGCACCTTGGCTAGATGCGCCGGGGGGTCCTGTGACCCCCCCATGTCGGCGTTCGCAGAAAACCGCAGGTCAATACAGACCTGCGGTTTTCTGCGTTTCCGGGTTATTCGGGTCTCTGGTGAGCCGATAACCCGGAACAGGATGGTGATCGGTGGTGCGATTTTACTCCACCAATCACCATCCTGCGGTCCTGAGTGGTGATGGTGACATCACCTCTCAGGATCGCCTCTGATTGGTAGGAGGGCAGGCCGGCGGGAGATTCAAATGATAGAAGCGCTCCTCTCCTCCTCCTTTTGTGTCCGGAGCCCGAGGAGAGAGGAGCGCTGCCTGCACGTGTGGATCGCAACCCCATCTGTGCCCCAGCACCCCCATCTTTATCAGCAGGTAATTAGGGAAAGGTTGGGCTAGGCAGGGAAAATAAAGGGAAAGTTAGTGGTGAAAAAAAGTACAGCTGTGTGACCCTAAACCCCCTGCTGCTGCTTGCCCCCCTGACCCCCCCCCAACTTTTTTGGGGCGCAGGCAGTTTTTAGTTGTTTTTGTTTTTTGTGCGTACGCTGACTGTGGCCGGCACTCTTAGCGTCCAGCCACTGTTAGCGCATCGCACACCCCACCGCTGATCAACTTCAGACGATTGATCATCGGTTTTGAATTTTTTTTTCCCTTTTTTTTTGTCCGTTAGGCTTAGGGCGAGTACGTGAACACCCGTGCCCCACACACACACCAAATAAAGATTTACATGCACGCACATGCACACGCAGACTCCCCTATGGCCCGCCGGACGTTCTCGGCCGAGGAGGCATACGCTCAGCTTGCCTCCGACTCCGAGAGTCCCAGTTCCTGTTGTCATCCGCGTCATCTAGCGATGATTATGAGCCCCCAAGTCGGCGGAGACGCCGCCAGGTGGAGCAAGGGGACGGCCATGTTAGGAACCCTGTGGCCCACCCTAGTACGAGCAGCTCTGGGGCTCATACTAGTTTTCCGGCCCACCAGTTAAATCAACCGGAGCTCCCTGCCGGTGAACTTGTCTGGTGTACCCCAGAGTGATTTGAGCCTGCGATTCCTGGTTTTGGAGGCCAACCAGGAATCCAGATTTCCACAGTGGGTTTCACTGAATATGACTTTTTTTAGTCATTTTTTCAGTGACCAACTGGTAAATCTAATGGGCGTACAGGTTCGTCTGCGCCACCAACAGTTCGTTGCTCAACACCCAGGCTCCTTTTTGGCTAGGCCCGTTGGCTGGACGCCGGTCAGTGCAGCCGAGATGAGGACATTTTGGGGCCTCGTGCTGCATATGGGCCTAGTCAAGAAACCTAGTGTCAGGCATTACTGGAGTGGGGACGTCCTCTACCAGACCCCACTTTACAGTACGGCCATGACACGCTCCCGGTTTGAGGCCATCCGGAAATGCCTGCATTATTCAGATAATGCAGCATGTCCCCCCAAGGTGATCCTGCCTATGACCGTCTGTATAAGATACGGCCGGTCATCGATCACTTTGGGGCCAAATTTGTACAGGCCTACGTACCTGGAAGGGAGGTCGCGGTTGATGAGTCTCTCATTGTGTTCAAGGGGAGACTCATTTTCCGCCAGTATGTTCCCTCAAAGCGGGCGAGATATGGCGTGAAGCTGTACAAACTTTGTGAGAGTACCTCAGGGTACACTTACAAGTTTTGTGTGTACGAGGGGCGAGATTCCCGTATTCAACCCCCAGAATGTCCCCCCACTCTGGGTGTTAGCGGGAAGCTTGTGTGCAACCATTTGCACCCACTGCTTTTTACATAACAAAAAGTTTAATAGCAAGCAACCAAAAAGTGATATAGCCCCCAAAATAGTGCCAATAAAACCGTCCTCTCATCCCGCAAAAAATGAGCCCCCACATAAGATAAATCGGCAAAAAAAAAACAAAAAAAAAAACTCTGAATTTAGGGATACAAAAAAAAAATTTGTATCAAAAAGGATAATAGTCTAAAACCTAAATAATTGCAAAAAAAAAGTTAACTTATTAGGTATCGCCGCGTCCGTAAGAATCTCCTCTATAAAAATATCCCATGACCCAACCCCCAAGATTAACACGGTCCAAAAAAAACGGTGCCAAAACAGCTATTTTTGGCACTTTTCCATTTCAATCCATTTTTTACGGTAACAAACCAAGGGTTAACAACCAAAAACAAAACTTAATATTTATTACCCCGATACAGCAGTTTACGACCACAAATGTGGCGTTTCTGTAAACTGCAGTATCACTAAAAGGCAGGGCGCAAAAGGAAAGGACCGACATGGTTTCTGGAAGGCCGATTTTGATGGCCTTTTTTATTGACACCATGTCCCTTTTGAAGCCCCCTTAGAGTAAAAACTCCCTAAAAGTGACCCCATCTAAGGGCTCTTTCACACTTGCGTTGTCCGGATCCGGCGTGTACTCCACGGAAAAACGCAAGTGTACTGAAAGCATTTGAAGACGGAGCCGTCTTCAAATTGCGTTCAGTGTTA
This sequence comes from Bufo bufo, assembly GCF_905171765.1. Lineage (NCBI taxonomy): Eukaryota > Metazoa > Chordata > Amphibia > Anura > Bufonidae > Bufo > Bufo bufo. The sequence goes on along the minus strand of NC_053390.1, from coordinate 518,193,308 downwards.
CTATGGCAGCCAGGACGCTATTAAAGTCCTGGTTGCCATAGTAGGAGCGGGGAGCGGGGGAGCAGTATACTTATAGTCCGTGCGGCTCCCGGGGCGCTCCAGAATGACGTCAGAGCGCCCCATGCACATGGATGACGTGATCCATGCGCTTGGGGCGCCCTGACGTCACTCTGGAGCGCACCGGGAGCCGCACGGACGGTAAGTATGCTGCTCCCCCCCCTCCCCGCTACACTTTACCATGGCTGCCAGGACTTTAGCGTCCTTGCAGCCATGGTAACCATTCAGAAAAAGCTAAACGTCGGATCCGGCAATGCGCCGAAACGACGTTTAGCTTAAGGCCGGATCCGGATCAATGCCTTTCAATGGGCATTAATTCCGGATCCGGCCTTGCGGCAAGTCTTCAGGATTTTTGGCCGCAGCAAAAAGCGCAGCATGCTGCGGTATTTTCTCCGGCCAAAAAACTTTCCGTTACGGAACTGAAGACATCCTGATGCATCCTGAACGGATTTCTCTCCATTCAGAATGCATTAGGATAAAACTGATCAGGATTCTTCCGGCATAGAGCCCCGACGACGGAACTCTATGCCGGAAGAAAAGAACGCAGGTGTGAAAGAGCCCTAAGAAACAACACCCCTCAAGGTATTCAAAACTGATTTTACAAACTTTATTAACCCTTTAGGTGTTCCTCAACAGTTAATGGCACAGGGGTGCATCTATGCTACTAAACTGGTACATGGATTGCAGGATAAAACTTACCAGGAAAGATTAAAAGGACCTTAACATGTATAGCTTGGAAGAAAGACGAGACAGAGGGGATATGATAGAAACTTTTAAATACATAAAGGGAATCAACAAGGTAAAAGAGGAGAGAATATTTAAAAGAAGAAAAACTGCTACAAGAGGACATAGTTTTAAATTAGAGGGGCAAAGGTTTAAAAGGAATATAAGGAAGTATTACTTTACTGAGAGAGTAGTGGATGCATGGAATAGCCTTCCTGCAGAAGTGGTAGCTGCAAATACAGTGGAGGAGTTTAAGCATGCATGGGATAGGCATAAGGCCATCCTTCATATAAGATAGGGCCAGGGGCTATCCATAGTACTCAGTATATTGGGCAGACTAGATGGGCCAAATGGTTCTTATCTGCCGACACATTCTATGTTTCTAAATGGAGATGAAATTTCAGAATTAAAATTTTTGGTAACCTTGCCTCAAAAAAAATTAATATAGAGCAACCAAAAATCATATGTACCCTAAAAATAGTCCCAACAAAACCGCCACCTTATCCCGAAGTTTCCAAAATAGGGTCACTTTTAGGGAGTTTCTACTCTAGGGGTGCATCAGGGGGTTTGAAACAGGACACGGTGTAAATAATCCAGTCCAGCAAAATCTGCCTTCCAAAAACCACACGGCGCTCCTTTCCCTCTACGCCTCGCCATGTGGCCGTACAGTAGTGTACAACCACATATGGGGTGTTTCTGTAAACGGCAGAGTCAGGGCAATAAAGATACAGTCTTGTTTGGCTATTAACCCTTGCTTTGTTAGTAGAAAAAAAATGGGTTAAAATGGAAAATTTGGCAAAGAAATTAAATTCTCAAATTTCATCCCCATTTGCCAATAACTCTTGTGGAACACCTAAAGGGTTAACAAAGTTTGTAAAATCAGTATTGAATACCTTGAGGGGTGTAGTGGTTTCTATTATGTAAGCCTCATAAAGTGACTTCAGACCTGAACTGGTCCCTAAAAATTGGGTTTTTGAAAATTTCTGAACAATTTCAAGATTTGCTTCTAAACTTCTAAGCCTTGTAACATCCCCAAAAAATAAAATATCATTCCCAAAATGATCCAAACATGAAGTAGACATATGGGGAATGTAAAGTAATAACTATTTTGGGAGGTATTACTATGTATTATAGAAGTTGAGAAATTGAAACTTGGAAATTTGCAATTTTTTACAAATTTTTGCTAAATTTGGTATTTTTTTTATAAATAAAAATGAATTTTTTTTACTTCATTTTACCAGTGTCATGAAGCACAATATGTGACGAAAAAAAACAATCTCAGAATAGCCTAGATAAGTCAAAGCGTTTTAAAGTTATCACCACATAAAGTGACACTGGTCAGATTTGCAAAAAATGGCCTGGTCCTAAAAGAGGACCTTTCACCTTGAAAAACATTGTGAACTAAGCATACAGACATGGAGAGCGGCGCCCGGGGATCTCGCTGCACTTACTATTATCCCTGGGCGCCGCTCTGTTCTCCCGTTATGCCCTCCGGTATCTTTACTCACTAAAGTTATAGTAGGCGGTGTCTGCCCTTGTCCTGTGGGCGTCTCCCCCTCCTAGGCTGCAGCGCTGGCCAATCGCAGCGCACAGCTTACAGCCTGGGAGTTTTTTTTTCTCCCAGGCTGTGAGCTGTGCGCTGCGATTGGCCAGCGCTACAGCCTAGGAGAAGGAGACGCCTAGCAGAACAAGGGCAGACTCAGCCTACTATAACTTAGTGAGAGAAGATACCGGAGGGCATAACTGAAGAACGGAGCGGCGCCCAGGGATAATAGTAAGTGCAGTGAGATCGCCGGGCGCCGCTCTCCATGGCAGCATACTTCGTTCACAATGTTTTTCAAGGTGAAAGGTCCTCTTTAAGGTGAAATAAGGCTGTCCTAAAGGGGTTAAAGACCATTCCCCTGGGTCTAGGGTTTTTCTGCTCAAGAAATCTGCCTCTAAAATTTCTGACACCCTGAGATGAACCGCTGTAAAGTACAGGACATTTTTTTCTGCCCAGAATTATTTTTTTCCCACTACAGATCTCAAACTTGGGGACCTTGTTGCCCCCCTGATGGTTTAAATAGGCGACCACTATTGTATTGTCTGAAAATATTTTTAGATGTTTTTTGCTTAGAAGACCTTGAGTCACCTTTAGGCCCCTTGCAGACGAGCGTTAGCGGATTAGGTCTGGATGCATCACGAATGCTTTCAGTGAAAAATGCGAGATTTTGCAAGCAAAGTCATTCAGTTTTGTATGCGATCGCGTTTTTATCGTGCGGGTGTAATGCGATTTAATGCGTTTTGCACGCGCGTGATAAAAAACTGAAGGTATATCTGAACAACATCTCTTAGCAACCATCCGTGAAAAACGCAAGCAAGTGCGGATGCGATTTTCACGCAGCCCCATTCCCTTCTATGGGGCCAGCGTTGTGAAAAAACGAGATTTTTGTATAACTTACCAGTAAAATCTCTTTCTCGCTCTTTCCTTGGGGGACACAGAAGACCTTGGGTATAGCTCATCTCCCTAGGAGGCGTGACACTAAGTGAAGACTGTTAAGCCCCTCCTCCACAGCTATACCCTCAGCCTGGAGAGAGAGACTGCCAGTTGCGTGTCCAAGTAGTGAGAAAAGGCAAAGTCCAAAAAGTGGAACCAACAAGCCAACTACCCAAAGGGTAAAACAAACTCGGAAACAGTCAGAGAAGAACAAAGAATGGGTGGGTGCTGTGTCCCCCAAGGAAAGAGCGAGAAAGAGATTTTACTGGTAAGTTATACAAAAATCTCGTTTTCTCGCCCAGTTTCCTTGGGGGACACAGAAGACCTTGGGACGTTCAAAAGCAGTCCAAAGGGGGAGGGACCACAGCACCAAGGCGAAGCACCCGAAGGCAACAAAAAACCGCCGCCTGCAGACCAGGCGGCCCAAGGCAGCATACGCCGAAGGCCGAGTATGCACCCTGTAGAACTCGGTAAGGTGTGCAAGGAAGACCAGTGACCACCTTACAAATGCATGGCCGAAGCCTAATGCCTCCGGCCCAGGAAAAACCGACAGCTATGGCAAAATGAATGGTGACACCAAAAGCAGAACCCTGCCCTTGGTGCGACAACCACAGCAAGAGCCACATTGAGAAAGCGGAGGAAAGCCACCCTGGAGGCCCTCAACCCCTGCGCGGACCTCCTGGGAACACAAGAGACCGAACGTCGACAAGAGTCGGAGATCTCCAAGTAAAAAACTGCAAGGCCCAAACAACGTCCAAATCGGTGAAGTGTCCGTTCCCGGGGGTGGGAAGGGGAGGACGACTGCCTCAATGAAATGAAGGACAAACACCACCTTCCGAAGGAAGGAAGAGACGGAATGGAGAACAGCCCTGTCCTGGGGGAAGACAGAAGGCTCGGAACAAGAAGGGCCGCCACTCAGGCACCAGTCAGAGACACGATGGCTACAGAAACCCAACCGTACAGGACAGAAGGAGTAGAGAGGACTTCTGTAACGGCTCCAAGGAAAAATTGGAGCGCCAAGAGCCCAGTATGTGGTTCCCAGGACGGTAACGGAGGGCAGTACAAAGGAACCCAAGAGCCGCTCCATGGAAGAAGTTCCTGACAGGCCCAGAGGGTCGGGGAACGCTGAAAGAGGAAGGACAGGAACGACACTTGATACCTCAAGCAACGGAGTCCCAGCCCCAGGTCCAGGCCGGGCTGGAGAAAGACAGAACCATGGAGAGAGAAAGGCAGAGTGGGGGAACGCCCAGCTTCCCACAGAACCCCAGGTAAAGTCCTAAGTCCTACCACAGATCCTGGACGAAAACTCGGCTAGAAGCGAACACTAGCGAGCTCACTAGAGTCGCCTGGGCAAGCGGGCGAAAACCCAATGATCAGTAACACGGGCAGAACGGTCGGTAGAACGGGTCCCGTCGGCCCCGAACAATGTTGTCCCGTATCCACCCGGAGTGGGGGAGCAGACGGACAGGAACCGAAGGGTCCGCCCAGCAACCGCCCGATGCCAGGACAAGACAGGCTAAAGCCCAAGCCGATGTAGCCACCACAGGAAGACGGACTAAATGGTAGTCCTCCCAAGTTACCGAGAAGGTAAATCCATAGCAGAAACATTGCCTAGAATGGAAAAAACGCAATCTGCACCCAGCGGGAGGACAGAACGCGGTAGACCCGTTAGATAGGTACACAGCTAGTACAGTCAGTGTGGACAAGACACCAGAACCATCCACCTGAACAACCATGCTCTTCCCAGAGGGGAGGGCAGAGAAGGAACATCCTCTGAAGCGTGGCCGGAACAGAAGCCACATCGGAGAGATCCGTACTGAGTGGGAGCCAAACAGAACCGGCGAGAAAAGGCAGTCGAGACAGAGGCCGGGATAACACCCTCCAAAAGAAAGGAGGAGTGGGCATAGAGAAGCCATAGGACAGCTCAAAAGCAGAACCCCGCTACACTGAGACGCCCGGTTCACCGCTTCGCAGAAGGCGAATATCCTGAAGAACTCAAGGTGGATGTCCTCCGGACCTGGGTAAGCGAGCACCCAAGAGAAGTTGGGTGACCTTTCCCAAGAAGAGCGGCCCGAACCTGGTAGAAGGAAATAGTAGTAGGCGAGGGGACCGTAGTCCCGCCAGAGCCAACATAGAATGCGAAGGGCGCTGCAGACAGCACTCTCGACCATGTGACCACTAGCGCAGGGAAACAATGCTGCGGGAAGACGAATGGGTACGTGTCTAGGAACCACGAACACTCCCCGGCGGAAGGGCCAACGAAATGAATGAGCACCGCCCAGCTCTGAGCAGTAGCGAGCAGGTAGAGGCCGTCTACTTATATATAAGGCATTCATTTATTGTTTGTTGGACAACACCTTAGGCTTACACAGGTGGACAGAATGATCTCTTTAGAGAATAGTGCAAGGCTTGCTACAAACACCGTCTCCCAAGAGAAAAAAATATGTCGCAGGAGGAAAGGAGGGATACGTACGAGTAGCCCCGTAAGCAGTGAGAAGGCCAACCCATCTACGGGACGAGAAGGTATACACGGCCCAAACAACGCACAAAAACGTCCACTCACTGCCAAAATATCACTCAGCGAAGGCCAGCCAGAGTGCCACAGTATCTACGGAAGTGCAAAGTGCAAACTGAAAAGGAGTTATGCACAAGACTAGTATGGTATGCGATGGAACGCAAAACTGACCGCCCCGAAAGGGGGGAAATGTACCTGGCAAATTGCAGTCGGCAAGGGTGCAAAAGCCCGCCCCAAAAAAAGGGGGGAATGCCCAAGGCCGTACCTACGTCAGAGAAGTAGGGCATACCATACTTCGCCCCGAAGGGCGCCATGCACATAGCCACACAGTATCCAGCAGGAATGCAGGAGGTCCACCTAGTGAAAGGGGGACATGCACAGGGCTATCCTAGCATTAAGTGAGTGTGCAACAACTCACCCAACACCGAAACTTCGTGAGAGTGTAACTACTCCCAATGAAGGGGAACATGTGCAAGTCCAATACGGCACATACAAGGACAGCCTTGGATCTCGTGAGCGTGCAAAATTCCGCCCATGGAATGAGGGGTGGTCACGCACAAGGCCAGCACGGTATCCAATGGGAGCGCAAGCGTTCCACCCATGTTAGAGGGCCATGCTCAAGGCCAGCAACGTATCCGGTGAGAGTGTAGTATGCCGCCCAGAAAAGAGGGGGGGGGGTCATGCACACGGTCAGCATCGCATCCAGGGAGAGTGCGATCAGTCGGTGAGAATGTGTGCATGTCACCTGAAGGAGGCGTGCCCATGGCCGGCAGCGAATCCAGTGAGAGTGCGTACACCGCCCACGGAAGAGGGGTCATGCATATGGCCGGCAGCGGATCCAGTGAGAGTGCAAGCACCCCGCCATGTATGGGGTTCATGCACATGGCCAACAACGTACCGGCGAGAGAACATCACCGACCGAGGGAGTGTATGTATGCCGCCACAGGGAAAATCCAATGAGAGTGCATCATACCACCTATGGAAAGTGGTCATGCACATGGCTGGCAGTGAATCCAGTGAGAGTGCCAAATGCCGTCCACGGAAGGGAGTCATGCCTATGGGCGTCAGCGAAATCAGAGAGTGCAGCATTCCGCCTATGGAAGGGGGTCACGCACATGATCGGCAACGAATCCAGTGAGAGTGCAGCGTTCCACCAATGGAAAGGGATCGTGCACATGGCCAGCACCGTATCTGGTGAGAGTGCAGTATTCCGCCTAAGAAAAAAAGGGGTCATGCACAGATCGCAACGAATCTAGTGAGAGTGTAGCGTTCCGCCTATGGAAGGAGGTCGTGCACATGGCCAGCACCGTATCCGGTGAAACTGCAGTAGTCCGCCAATGAAAGGGGGATCATGCACAAGGCCAAACCGTAGCCAGGGAGAGTACAGTATCCCGCCCAGAAGGGGGGTCCCGCACATGGCAGTACCATAACTGAAGAGGGTGACGAATGCTGCCTACAGAAAGGGCCGCATGCACTTGACCAGCGCCGTATCGTGAGAGAGGGCTAGGAGGGTAAAATGACCCTGGCAGCGCCGCAGCCGGGGAGTGCGACATGCCGCCTAGGGAAGGGGGGCATGTACTGACATGAGGCTGCAGCATCCTGCGCAGCCCACAAGTTATATATATAAAAAAATTTTTTTTATATATATATATATATATATATATATATATATATATATATATATATATATATATATATATATCAGAAAGGGGAGCCACCTACAGGAGCACTGGGGGGTTCCATACAGGCCCATCTGAAGCCGGCCTGTACCCAAAGGGTTAAACAGGGATCCGGCCAGGAGGGCGGCGCTGCGATCCCCTGGGGGCAGCCATACAGGCCCATCTGAAGCCGGCCTGTACCGCGGCGCTGCGATCCCCTGGGGGCACCCATACAGGCCATCTGAAGCCGGCCTGTACCCAAAGGGTTAACAGGGATCCGGCCTGGAGGGCGGCGCTGCGATCCCCTGGGGGCGGGGGAACCTCCCGGCGGGAAGAATTCCCGCCTGGAGAAGTTCCAGCCCCCTCCAACAGAGGCCGGAATTTTGCGGCCTAGTAATTGTAGGCCGTGAAGCCGGGGCCTAAATTATTAGCGGCGCCCGGCTGACCGGGGCTGCACAGTATTCAAGTACCGGCCGGGGAACGAAGCGGCGCATGCACATGCCGGCCGCGGGTGCCCACCCCGCGGGCCGGAAGAGCCGGGGACCCGGATAGAGCGCCGGGATCGCGGCCGTAAAGCCTGCGGTGCCCGGCCGACCGGAATGTTCCGACGGTCGGCCTGGGGCTGTTGAAGCATAGCGCTCATATTGCAGGCCACGGGTGCCCACCCCGCTGCCCAGAAGCGAGGACCCTGCGCTCGGCAGCCATTTTACCCATGGAGCGGGCCCTGGCTTATAACAGCGCACCATGTGGCCAACAGCCACAACCACCTTGCCCTTGGGCCGGTGCCCGTGAGGGCAGAGGAGGGTCAGGAGCAGCAAGGCTCTGGCCCTGAAGCAGTAGCCGGTAAGAGGGAGGGGGACCCTGAGACCGGGTGCCTGTGAGGGTGGGATGCCTGCATAACCCCTCCGTCAGGGGCAGCTAGTTGCGGACCACTGCAGCTCCCCAGGCATTCTTCTTGTAGGGAGAAGGGTGCCAATGACCTATGGAGGCCAGGAGAGAGGGAGCAGAATGTCGCCCTGCGGCAGCCCAGGGGCCAGCCTAGGTCTAGCAGGGACAGAAGGGTCCATAGGCCCAGTATGGGGTCAGGCACGCAGGAGACCGGGGGGGACGGGGACGTTGGGCTGGAGCAGCCAATCTCTCACCATAGACGTCTTCACCCTCGGTCCGTTCCAGCAGGGTCGCCCCTTCAGCTACTGGCACCGTAGTGGCAGGACGCTGGAAGGGGGACTTGGCGTGCGGGCGACCCTTGCGCTGGCGGGATGTAGGGGAGCTAGGCTGCCCTGATCCACCTTGCCTTCTGTGGGGGAGGCAGCCGTGCGGGTGACCGGCACTGGCGCAGCTCAACCCCGGGAGAAACAGAGAGGTCTAGTGCGACTCTGTTATCCCTGATGATCTGGAACAAAAAGAAAAGAAAAAAGTAAAAATCTAAAATTTAAACAAGGAGAAACCAGCCCTGCAGAGCAGGGAGTGTCTTGCCTCCTTGGACACTAAGCAAAAACTAGGACACGCAACTGGCAGTCTCTCTCTCCAGGCTGAGGGTATAGCTGTGGAGGAGGGGCTTAACAGTCTTCACTTAGTGTCACGCCTCCTAGGGAGATGAGCTATACCCAAGGTCTTCTGTGTCCCCCAAGGAAACTGGGCGAGAAAAGAAGAATACAGAACATGCTGAAATTTTCACACCACGCATAAGTGAAGCGTGAAAACCAACGCACATGTACACAGACCCATTGAAATAAATGGGTCCGGATTCCGTGCGGGCGCAATGCGTTCGCATCACACATTGCACCCACGCGGAATACTCGCTCATCTGCAAGGGGTCTTAGAGTCTCCCAGACCGCTCGCAACTCTCTGTTATTTGAGGATGTGTTTTTTATCTATTTTGACCACCTTCCGCCAGGTTGAGGAGGCTACTTTTGCTCCCCAACCCACACTGCTTGCGTCTGTCACAATCTGTATCTCTGGGTCTTTCAGCTAGATGACGCTCTTTGATAGGTTTAGCTTTTTTTTCCCCATGAATTTAGATCAGACTTTGTATAGAATGACTATCTTTCTGTCTAGGGACGACTGTTTTTTGTTCCAACTCCCTAGGATGCAGGTTTGCATAATTCTGGTGTGAGCCTGACACCAAGCTACAGCTGTTATGCAGGATGTCATAAGACTTAGAATGATCCTAGCCATTCTGGTAGAGCACAGATTTAGACATTGGAGTTTTCTATCTTTCCCTGCGGGCGAAATGATGTTTGGGATACAGAGTCCAACATTACTCCCAGAAACTTTCTGTTGGATGACGGGATTAAGTAGGACTTTATGTTTATTAACCAACCTAAGTCCGTTATCCTTTGCAAATAATAGTCTGTTTGTCTGACTGCTTCTGTTTCTAAACTTCCTACTATAAGGAAAATCGGCCAAGTATGGGAAGATTAATAGACCTTCCTGTCGGAGAGGTGATATCATCTCGACTACCAACTTTGTGAAGATTCTTGGCGCTGAGAAAATACCAAAATTTAAGAGCGGAGAATTGGAAATGATGCAATATGCCCTTGGGGTCTCTTAGTGCAAATTTGAGATCCTTTTGTGAGTTTAGATGGATGGGAATAGGATAGTAGGCATCTTTTAGATCGCTAGAGGTCTTATAGGTTTCCCAGGGAAGGGGCAGGGAAGAGGGCGCGGTTACTGTGACTTGAAGCAAGGAAGCCGCTGCCCCCTTGACTTCAAGCCTGACTGGAAAAATAGCACGGACGAAGGATAAAAGAACGTTTTTCATACTTCTGCCTCATCAGAATGCAGTAAGAGAATCATTAGAAACTCACTGCCGGCTACTTGAAGGTACTGCTGGCGGCTTGGGATGGCTTTTGCCACTGACGGGTTCCCTTTAAGTTTATGATGGTACGGAAAGATCAATCTGGTTTTTGGACTAGAAATAGCCTTAAATAGAAATCTTTCCCTTTTTCGGTTACATTTTTTACTACGCCGGATTTTTTTTAATTCTAGAACGCCCTGGCATATCTTTGATAGAATGGTGAAACTGTGGGAAGTGGTCTGAAATCTTCTCGGGAGAGTTGAGGAAAATTCTATTTTGTAACAGTTTCTCACGATGTCTAAAGCCCAGGGATCTGATGTTACATATTCCCACCGGGTCAGAAATTTTCTCAACCTCTTCCTACTCTGGTGTCATTGTTTTTCGTTCTGCTTATTTTGGGGATTAAGGAGGAATCCCCAACATTCTCCCCCTTCTGAAAGCTCGAGCTCCCCGTTTTTCCTCTTCTCCTGGATTGCGAACTGAATGCACAAAAAGGTTTCCTTTTACTCTCTTCCGGAACCCTTACTTTCTATCGGCTGCTTTCTCTAAGATTTTATCTAGTACAGGGCCAAAGACATATTCTCCAGAGAAAGCAATGGAGCACAACTTTGCTTTGGAGGTCCTGTCGCCCCCTTTTATCCATAGCGCTCGTCTAGCTGAATTTGAAAGGTCCGCATCTTTGGCAGCAAATCTGAACTGATTCCGCAGAGGCGTCTGCTAGAAACGCAGTGGCGGACCTAAGAAGGGGGAATGGAGTGCAAAATGTTTTATTTTTAATCCGATTTTCTAACAAATTAAAAAAGGTAGAAATACATGGCCCTAGCCACAGAAGTTGCCGCAATATTTGTCTTTACCCCAAACATGGAGGCTTCCCAGCATTTTCTCAAAAGGGCATCTGCCTTTCGTTCCATTGGGTCGCGTAACCGCGATGAATCCTCAAATGGCAGGGAAGTTTTCTTTACAACATTTACAAAAATAACGCCAAAAATGGCCTAAACCTTTCTTGACCCACTTTTAATTGTTTATAATAATAAAAACGTCTGTGAGACATAACAAACAGTTAAAACACTTCGTTTCCACCCCAAATGCACTGAACATAGTGCACATCCCCCTCACCCCGTTAGCAACTATCTCCTATTCCCGACAACTATATCTGCAGCGCTTGAACATGGGGGGGCAATGTGTGAGTTGCCAAGTGTAGGAAAACTACCAGTGGTTAGATACGAAAATAAATTGATCGAAGCAGGTTACTGTGCTGCTGTACACAAAAGCTCACAGCACAGCACACTTGTCTGTCAAGACGCATTCACACACAGCAAACACTCCTATGGCTAATAGCTGAAAGGGCTGACTGGCCTGAAAATTACAACTAGCTCAACTATGCTGCTATGATTGAATGAAAAGTCCTACCTGAGGACTGCTAGACTAGAAAGCTGCATTAGGATGGACAACAATTGTTTAAAACATGCAACTGCCCCCCAACATGTTTCACCAGAACACTGGCTTCTTCAGGGGTTTGGGCAGAGTTGAAGACGACAACCAAAGTGGAAGTATATTTGCCTCAATTATCTAATTGATCAGCGTGGTATCCAAAGCTACAAAAAGTAGCGAATGGGAAAGCTAGACAGTTAAAGTAACCACCTTCCCTATTTTGTTGTTAGCGAATAAAAGCGAGGCAGGGGAGGTATCCTTCTGACATCATGCGCTACCAAAACCTGCGCACCGACTTAGAAGATTCACGGGATGATACTCCCCAGTACGCATGTACTGCGCAGGCAGTAGGTGCATGAGCACTTAGTCTCTAGTAGATTGAACATAAGGTGCGCCATTGCCCATGCGCGCCGACTTAAAAGTGAGTAAACTCAAGAAGTGCCCAATACGCATGTTCATGTCCTTTCTAAAGGATGGATAATGAAGCACGCTATTGCCCATGCGTGTCAACTTGGAGTTAGGTGACCTGAAGGAATGAACAGTGCGCATGGCCTGCGCAGCCAGCAGGTGCGCAGGAACTTTATCTCCGGTGAGGAATAGATGTTATATCACTGAAGGAAAAACCATATTCAAAAGGGAATTAATGTCTGTCATTCCCTGATACCACATGTATGATACGTAGCATATCAATGTATTCAAACATTGACTACCATCACTTAAAGGCCAGTAGTGCCAATAGCACCAAAGTATAAATAATACATAACTAAAGCTACCTCACCATACAAACCACTAGCTGTCAGCTATAGTTTTTGCTCACTTAGATGAAAATAACCATAAAAAAAATAGTACCTTTTATCGTCTTCGACTATTTCACCCTCTGATCTTCATCAATATCATGTCTACAGGCGGATGCCTCTTCGTCCATGTCCTCTGTATCAGAGGAGGATGGAGCTGATAACCTTGTTTTTTTGGAAGGAGGCATAGGAGGAACCGGCGTAAGGGAGGATTTAAATTTCATCCTGAATCATGGACTCTACTTCCATAAGGATAGATGGTTGCTCTTCCTATAACAGATCACTAATGCAAGATTTGCATAGTTTCTTTTTGTAACTTTCTGGAAGTTTCTTAGCACAAGTGGCACATTTAATATATTTAGATTTGATTTTAGTTTATTTCACTCCCTAAAAAGAGAAGAGCAACCAGCTATCAGAAGCTATCATAAAAGTAAAAAAGAAGACATAAGCAGATTCCCCACAGGGGAACTCACGGAGGGAGCGGCCGAAGGTGGGTCTGCGCTGTCCGTGCGGGTCCCAGGAGCCTCTGGAGCTGACATGCTGCTGGATTCAGTGGAGACAGCATTGTCAGAATTGCCTGCTCTTTTTCACATGGAACGGCGTCTGAGGTCATCAGCCCGCGTCCCAGGCGAGATGACATGTCCCCACACGTGTCCCGAAGGTCCGCCGCCCCCGGACCTTGCTGGGAATCCAAAAGCTAGATCTTGGCTCGGTCCCCCCCCCCCCCCTCCCGTTCCGCGTGCGGCGTCCCGCTCTGCTTCCTGCAAATTACTCTACTTTTATAATAGATAGTAATAACTCCAAAAATAGTTATTACTTTACATTCCACATATGTCTACTTCATGTTTGGATCATCTTGTGAATGCCATTTTATTTTTTGGGGACGTTAGAAGGCTTTGAAATTTAGAAGCAAATCTTGAAATTATTCAGAAAATTTCCAAAACCCACTTTTTAAAGGACCAGTTCAGGTCTGAAGTCACTTTGTGAGGCTTACATAATAGAAACCACCGAAAAATTACCCCATTTTAGAAACTACACCCCTCAAGGTAATTCAAAACCGATTTTACAAACTTTGTTAACCCTTTAGGTGATCCACAAGAATTAAAGGGAGTCTGTCACCACATTTGGGCATATTAGACCGATCAAATAGGGTTATATGATCCACCCAGAACTTAAAAACGGTACCTTTGTTGTAGAAAACGGACTTTTCTTTTAGCCGAAAATGAACTTATAAGGTTATGTTAATGAGCCCTCTCAAGTGCCCAGGGCGGTCTCTCAATCCTCGGAGCCCCAGGCAGCACCTCCTAAACAGCTCATAACCCCGCCCTCCGTGCGCCTCTGCCCGCCCGTTTACTCCCCTCCCCTGTCCTTTTCCACTGCAGCTGTGCGGTCCAAATTGTAAGGGGCGCATGCGCATTGCGATGCCCGCTCCTGGCAGGGCATCGCGATACCTACTGCGCATGCGCCCGCTACGATTTGGACCGCACAGCCGCAGTGGAAAAGGACAGGGGAGGGGAGTAAACGGGCGGGCAGAGGCGCACGGAGGGCGGGGTTATGAGCCGTTTAGGAGGTGCTGCCTGGGGCTCCGAGGATTGAGAGACCGCCCTGGGCACTTGAGAGGGCTCATTAACATAACCTTATAAGTTCATTTTCGGCTAAAAGAAAAGTCCGTTTTCTACAACAAAGGTACCGTTTTTAAGTTCTGGGTGGATCATATAACCCTATTTGATCGGTCTAATATGCCTAAATGTGGTGACAGACTCCCTTTAATGGAAAATGAAGATGAAATTTCATAATTTCCCTTCTTTGGCAGATTTTCCATTTTAATCCATTTTTTTCTGCTAACAAAGCAAGGGTTAACAGCCAAACAAAGCTCAATATTTGTTGCCCTGGGGGGGCGTGGCTAGCAGAGGATGTGAGCAGACGTGCTGAGTAAAGCTCCCGCTTCACCTCGTCTTTTATCCTGAAAAGAACCCTTAAAAAACTGACTTTAACCTGCCACAGTTGAAGCTCTGGTGCTGCTGTCACCGGTCCGCCCGAAACGGAAGCTTTTTGTGCTGATTTGTGGGCAAAATGGGACCAAAGAAAGATTCTAGAGGCCCGAGCAGGGAGCTGCAAGATGGCGCCGGGCCTGACACGCCACGGCGCAGTGACCGCGCGAAAGACATCCAGCGGGAAGCGGCTGCTAAGCTGGGGAAGTTTGCGCACTCACCGGAACGTGAAGACTTACCGGAGTCAAGCGGGAAGCAAGGTGGATCTTTGTCTCGGCTCGGCCATAACCGTGAGGGTGAGGAGAATAGCGCACATGATATTCCCGCCAGCAGTTCCAACAGATATGAGGTGTTGCGAGGCTACACTGAGGCAGATGATACCTACGCAATGGAGCCTGATATAGAGGAACCCACCCTTAAGGATGTGCTGAAAGCTGTTACCGAATGTGGAAAATCACTAACGGCACTGAGAATGCAGGTGGGCTCCATAAAGGAAGATGTGTCCATAGTGTGCCATGATCTGAAGCGCCTGGCGGACCGCACAACTGCCCTGGAGGGGAGAATGGAGGAAATGGAGGATATCGTACCCTCTATAAAAAGAGCCTCTGCTGATCATACACAGAAAATAGCCCTTCTAATGGCCAAGCAGGACGACCTTGAGAATCGTTCACGGAGAAATAACGTGCGTATAGTGGGGGTACCGGAGAAGATTGAGGGCTCTAACCCGTCAGATTATTTTGAAACCTGGGCGAGAGATACCTTTGGAAGAGAGACTCTGACACCTCTTTTCGCTGTGGAAAGGGCCCACAGGGTGCCTACCAGACCGTTACCACCGGGGGCCCCGCCAAGACCGGTTCTCATGAAAATTCTGCACTATAAAGATAGAGACATTCTCCTGCGTAAAGCCCGTGAACAGCCTGACATAACCATTGGTGGCCAAAGGGTGTCGCTGTTTCCAGACTACTCGATGGAGGTCCAGAAGCGGAGATCACGATTTAAAGATATAAAGAGGCGACTGCGCAGCCTGAACGTTCCTTACTCCATGATGTTTCCAGCGCGGCTGCGGATAGTTGCTCTGGGAAGAACCAATTTCTTCGAAGACCCCAAAGAGGCCCTCCGATGGGTGGACAGTCACGAAAGCCGTCTGAGAAATGCTGAACCACAGGCGGATGGCGACTGAAGGACGGCTGTAGCGGTTCGGTTTGTGTGACTGCATATATGCGAATGCGTGATAATGTGTCTGTGTGATTAGACAGTTTATACGTAGGGATAGCGGCTGCATTATCATCTACAGTTTATTGTTTTAATATGCCTTACACTGATGAAAACTGTGTACTTTACTTACTTAATGGGTTCATATGACATTAGGCGAATTATAGCAGAGAGGAAGTGGAGAGCGGAAATGTAAATGTACTGTGAATTCTTAGAAGCACTGTATAGTTTTAAGAATCAGGGTGCGTCACGCCTCTCCCGCTAAAGGTCTAACATGTAAGAGGAGCTGGTGGTTCTGACACGGTTGACTCTTTAAACCTGCAGTCCCCTTGGGAGTAATAGCAGGGACCTGTCGGACACACCGGTGTCCTTATCTTAGACTACCTCAGGTAGGAGTGAAGGAGGGGTCTCTTCCTTTCTCTCCTGTCTTGTCTTTTTGTTGTTTGTTCTGTCTGTCCTGTTTTTATGTTTGGGGTTTGGGTTAAGTTAGAAACCAGGTTATGCAGGTATGTACTACTATTCTTAATGAGACCACAGTATAAACACGCTGTTGAGTCAGGTCAGACCAAGACCCGACTCATATATAGATGGAAGGTTCGTATTGATGGCTGGTAAGGTTACCTTTTTCAGCTGGAACGTCAGGGGAATTAAGGAAGCAAACAAAAGGAGGGCAGTTTTAGATGGTGTTGGGAAGTATCAGCCCCTGATTTGTTGTCTTCAGGAGACTCATTTACTGCCGGACCAAACCGACATTCTTACACCGAGATGGGCTGCTCACTGTTTTCATGCCACCTATTCTGCCTATGCAAGGGGGGTTAGCATTTTGATACACAGATCTATCGCGTTCTCCTGCTTCTCCCAAAAAATAGATAGAGAGGGTAGATATGTGTACATACATGGCTCCTTATACTCAGTTGAATGTGTAATTATTGGTGTCTACATCCCTCCACCGTATTCCCCACAAGTGATGAAGCAGCTAATTGCTTTGATAGCGGAAAGACCAAATGTACCTACCGTAATGATGGGAGATTTTAATAACATACCTTGTTTGGCAATGGATAAATTCTGGGCTTCCCCACAGGTTGTCAGCAGCGATCTCACTCCCTTCGGCCGGTTACTACAGGAGGCAGCCATTCTGGATTTCTGGAGGTTAAGGTACCCTGACGCTAGGCAGTTCTCCTGTCGCTCCAGCACATTTGGCTCCTTGTCCAGAATCGATTTCATTCTGGGCAATGAGGAAATGGGTCACCTATTGCATGACATTAGATACTTACCAAGACAAATTTCTGACCACTCACCAATCGTGGCGACCTTCCAGATGGTGCCGTCCGTGTCGCGCAGAACTACTCAATGGAAGTTCAACCCCTTCTGGTTGAATATCCTAGCTGATCTGTCAGATGTAAAAGATGATTTAACTGAGTTTTTTGAACGAAATCTCCCCTCTGCCAGTAAGATAATAGTATGGGATACGATGAAGGCCTATCTGCGTGGGATACTGGCTGCTAAAATTAATGGGCGGAAAAAAGAGAATAGCGCTTTAACCAAACAGTTGCTCCTAGCGGTAGAGACAGCCGAGAACAAATATATAGCGGATCCAAAGCCAGAGCTTGAAACTCAATGGAAAGAGGCGCAGCAGCAGCTAGATGAGCGCCTCCTTAGAAATGCCCGTAATAAGCGGTTCTTCTTGAAACAAACGTATTATGAAGAGGGGGAGAAGGCAGGTAGGATGCTGGCTCTGATCACTAGGGCTCAGCAGAAGTCTAATTATGTGGCGGCGCTGCGTGACACGGACGGCACGGTGCAGGTTAATGCAGGGAAAATATCCCAAGTATTACTGGAGTTCTATAGGAATCTATATACTTCTAAAACTGTAGCTACAGAAGCAGACATCCGGAATTTCCTCTGTCCCTTACGTTTACCCACTTTGGATCAGGACCAAAGGACACTTTTAGACAGCCCCTTCACTTTGAGAGAACTAGAGGTGGCATTGGGAGACATGGCTAACAATAAAGCTCCTGGGAGCGATGGCCTACCTGCCGAGATTTATAAACAATTTGCCCCAATTTTATTGCCTAAGTTATTGGAAGTACTTAATGAGGCCCAATTGGTAGGTAAATTGCCTGATACAATGAACGAGGCGATTATAGTTGTTATACCTAAGGCAGGTAAAGATCCAGTAGAGGCAGAGTCATATAGGCCCATTTCATTGCTGCAAGCGGATATCAAATTAGTGGCCAAAATGTTGGCTAACCGTCTTAACTCTGTTATCGCCACACTTATAAACAAGGATCAGGCAGGTTTTATGCCAAACATGTCAACTGCAATAAATATCAGGAGACTCTTTCTGAATATTCAGGTGGGCCAGGTCCACGCCTTGAATGCGGCGGTCGCGTCTTTGGACGCGGCCAAAGCATTCGACAGCGTGGAATGGCAATACCTATTCCTGGTATTGGAAAAGATGGGAGTAGGATCAGTATTTATTGATTGGGTTAAAATGCTGTATGCAGGTCCTACGGCTAGAATACAGGTAAATGGGGGCCTTTCAGACATATTCAACTTAGGGAGGGGTACCCGTCAGGGATGTCCGTTGTCGCCGCTACTGTTTGCGGTGGCAATTGAGCCCCTGGCGGAAGCTCTACGCTTATCAACGGAGGTTAAAGGACTTACATACGGGTCGGTAACTGAAAAAGTAGCATTATATGCGGATGATTTGCTCATGTTTCTAGATGAATGGGAAACGTCCTTGCCAGCTGCCATGGAAATTATTAATAGGTTTGGACAAATGTCAGGTCTAAGAATTAACTGGTCAAAATCGGTACTGATGCCATTTGCTGATGGCGTGGCGGTAGATCCTGTTTCGGCAGGGGGGCTGCAAGTAGTGTCGAACTTTAAATATTTAGGAATACAGGTATCCAGGAATAATAGGGATTTTATAGAGCTGAACATAATACCATTATTAGATAAATTCAGAAAGAAAGTACAGACATGGTCGAAACTACCTCTATCTATGGTTGGCAGAACAAACCTGCTTAAAATGATCCTTATGCCCCAACTCCTCTATGTACTACACAACGCCCCCGTGTGGATTCCATTAAGGATGTTTTATACTTTCAATGCCATCTTTAGAGATTTGATCTGGAAGAAGGGAATTCCCCGGATTAAATTGAGTACCATGTGTAGGTCTAAGACCCAGGGAGGACTGAATGTCCCTGACCCCCTGGCTTACTTTCTGGCGGCCCAAATGCAGCATTTGAGGGGCTGGGGTGAAGTAGAGAAGGTGAATAAGACAGGTACAATAGTAAAACACTTGCTTAACAGGAGATGCCTCCTATCAGCATTAGAGGAAGGTGCTTTTAAAGAAATAGGGAAGAAATATGGGGTACTAGATCTAATACATAGGGTATGGTGGAAAACCAGGAAAATGGCAGGAATCGAAGGATATACGAAGTATACTCCAATCTGGCCAAATATCATGTATACAGAACTTAATAAGGTTTCAAGCGTTAGGACATGGAGGAAATTTGGTTTGGATAGGATATGGCAATTATTTGGAGACACGTCCCTTAAAGATTTCTCTACATTACAACAGGAGTTCAAATTGCCCAAATCCCTCTTCTATGTATACTTACAAGTGAGACACGCCATCCAAGTGCAGGAGCGGCAGGAGAAATTGGTGCCGGCCCAGAAGCATCTAATTATAGACCTCACGGCCACTGGTGGTGGCTCGGGGGGAGTGATATCGCTGCATTACCTTAGTTTGATGGAGGCCATACATAAAAAAAATCCGTTACAACTGTTTGAAAAATGGGAAAAAGATGTTCCAGGATTGAAGGAAGATCAATGGGAAAAGGTGCTTGCGGACTTTCCAAATATAGCGGTGAGTGAGGCCCACAGAGTCTCGCAATTGCTACTGCTTCATAGGGTATATAGGACCCCGAAAATGTTGTATAGAATAGGATTTCGTACTGATGATACATGCCCAAGGTGTGGTGCTTCGTCGGCAGACTTAATACACTTAATGTGGAACTGTCCACGTTTACGCAGATATTGGAAGGAGGTGGTAGACCTCATTATCAAGGTTTATAAGATTTCGATTGAATGCTCTCCTATTGCATGTATTTTGGGATGTGTTGGGGAAGTGTCAGGTTCCAGAGAGGCCAAGTTGGCAATCCAGCGCATTCTATATCAAGCTAGGAAGAGGATAGCATCCAGATGGATAGCTCAAGACCCACCGGAGCTAAGTGAATTGATAACAACGACACACACCTTGGTGCAACTCGAGAGCTATGTGTATCAAAAAAGAGGAAACAACAAAAAGTTTAACAAAATATGGTATGCATGGATTGAACACTTTCATCTTACTGTTTAGTACAAACGACGGGAAAGGGAAAGAGAAAGAGAAAGGGAAGTTACAGGTAGTAATAAAGGAAAATGAGAATAATAAAACATAAGGTACCTTATAAAAGTAATAAGAAGGAGCTGCTGTGCGAATGGCGTGAATGTACATTGGATTGTAATCCGTAATACGCTGTGGACTCTTGTCTTTTTTCTCTTCTTAAGGAAAAACTGCACCTGGACTTTGGGGATGGGGAAGGGGGTGGGGAGGTTGGGGTGGGTTTATGTGTATTATTGCTTTTGTTCACATGTAAAAAAGAAAAAAAATTGATCTTAAATAAAAAGATTTGATCAAAAAAAAATATTTGTTGCCCTGATTCTGTAGTATACAAAAACACCCCATATTTGGTCATAAACTGCTGTCCGGGCACACGGCAGAGTGCAGAAGTAAAGGAACACAGTATGGTTTTTGGAGGGCAGATTTCACTGGGATAATTTTAAGTTGCCATGTCACATTTGAAGACCCCCTGATGCACCCCCTAGAGTAGAAACTCCCCAAAAATGACCCCATTTTGGAAACTATGGGATAAGGTGGCAGACTTCTTCATTTTGAGAAAAGGATGCTTTTTTTTTTTTTTTTTACTTGAAACTAAATTTTAAAAAAATATATATATTTTTTCCACTTCATTTTTTGTCCCACTCTGGGACTTCAAATTTTGGGGATCTGATCCCCTTTACAATGCATCACAATACTTCTGTATTGTGATGCACTGGCTGTGAGTGTATTACACAGTGTAATACACTTCAGCCAGCTTGCCTGTGAGATCCAGAGGGCTGGATCTCACAGGCTGTCATGGAAGGCAGCCACGATGCCCAAGTAAGGCATCGGGCTGCCTCCCCTGCCATCGGGTCCCCGTCACAGCAGCGCGGGGACCCGCTGGAAGCTCTCTCCCTCTCCACATATCGCACGTGCCGCTGTCAGAACTGACCACGGCACATCAAGGGTTAATGTGCCGACATCAGTGTTTTCACCGATGCGGGCGCATACAGCAGTGGTCCGGCTATCAGTGACTTCTGGACCCTGTCACTGATCGGCGCTCCGTAATAGTACTGCGCTGGGCGGCAAGTCACGTCCCGCTGCGTCATACTATTACGGCGCTGGGCGGAAAGGGGTTAAAGGAAAATAAATTATAAAAAAAAAAAAAGAAAAAGGAAGAACAAAAGTATAAAACTAAAAACGAGATTTTTGTATAACTTACCAGTAAAATCTCTTTCTCGCTCTTTCCTTGGGGGACACAGAAGACCTTGGGTATAGCTCATCTCCCTAGGAGGCGTGACACTAAGTGAAGACTGTTAAGCCCCTCCTCCACAGCTATACCCTCAGCCTGGAGAGAGAGACTGCCAGTTGCGTGTCCAAGTAGTGAGAAAAGGCAAAGTCCAAAAAGTGGAACCAACAAGCCAACTACCCAAAGGGTAAAACAAACTCGGAAACAGTCAGAGAAGAACAAAGAATGGGTGGGTGCTGTGTCCCCCAAGGAAAGAGCGAGAAAGAGATTTTACTGGTAAGTTATACAAAAATCTCGTTTTCTCGCCCAGTTTCCTTGGGGGACACAGAAGACCTTGGGACGTTCAAAAGCAGTCCAAAGGGGGAGGGACCACAGCACCAAGGCGAAGCACCCGAAGGCAACAAAAAACCGCCGCCTGCAGACCAGGCGGCCCAAGGCAGCATACGCCGAAGGCAGAGTATGCACCCTGTAGAACTCGGTAAGGTGTGCAATGAAGACCAGTGACCACCTTACAAATGCATGGCCGAAGCCTAATGCCTCCGGCCCAGGAAAAACCGACAGCTCTGGCAAAATGAATGGTGACACCAAAAGCAGAACCCTGCCCTTGGTGCGACAACCACAGCAAGAGCCACACTGAGAAAGCGGAGGAAAGCCACCCTGGAGGCCCTCAACCCTTTGCGCGGACCTCCTGGGAACACAAGAGACCGAACGTCGACAAGAGTCGGAGATCTCCAAGTAAAAAACTGCAAGGCCCAAACAACGTCCAAATCGGTGAAGTGTCCGTTCCCGGGGGTGGGAAGGGGAGGACGACTGCCTCAATGAAATGAAGGACAAACACCACCTTCAGAAGGAAGGAAGAGACGGAATGGAGAACAGCCCTGTCCTGGGGGAAGACAGAAGGCTCGGAACAAGAAGGGCCGCCACTCAGGCACCAGTCAGAGACACGATGGCTACAGAAACCCAACCGTACAGGACAGAAGGAGTAGAGAGGACTTCTGTAACGGCTCCAAGGAAAAATTGGAGCGCCAAGAGCCCAGTATGTAGTTCCCAGGACGGTAACGGAGGGCAGTACAAAGGAACCCAAGAGCCGCTCCATGGAAGAAGTTCCTGACAGGCCCAGAGGGTCGGGGAACGCTGAAAGAGGAAGGACAGGAACGACACTTGATACCTCAAGCAACGGAGTCCCAGCCCCAGGTCCAGGCCGGGCTGGAGAAAGACAGAACCATGGAGAGAGAAAGGCAGAGTGGGGGAACGCCCAGCTTCCCACAGAACCCCAGGTAAAGCCCTAAGTCCTACCACAGATCCTGGACGAAAACTCGGCTAGAAGCGAACACTAGCGAGCTCACTAGAGTCGCCTGGGCAAGCGGGCGAAAACCCAATGATCAGTAACACGGGCAGAACGGTCGGTAGAACTGGTCCCGTCGGCCCCGAACAATGTTGTCCCGTATCCACCCGGAGTGGGGGAGCAGATGGACAGGAACCGAAGGGTCCGCCCAGCAACCGCCCGATGCCAGGACAAGACAGGCTAAAGCCCAAGCTGATGTAGCCACCACAGGAAGACTGACTAAATGGTAGTCCTCCCAAGTTACCGAGAAGGTAAATCCATAGCAGAAACATTGCCTAGAATGGAAAAAACGCAATCTGCACCCAGCGGGAGGACAGAACGCGGTAGACCCGTTAGATAGGTACACAGCTAGTACAGTCAGTGTGGACAAGACACCAGAACCATCCACCTGAACAACCATGCTCTTCCCAGAGGGGAGGGCAGAGAAGGAACATCCTCTGAAGCGTGGCCGGAACAGAAGCCACATCGGAGAGATCCGTACCGAGTGGGAGCCAAACAGAACCGGCGAGAAAAGGCAGTCGAGACAGAGGCCGGGATAACACCCTCCAAAAGAAAGGAGGAGTGGGCATAGAGAAGCCATAGGACAGCTCAAAAGCAGAACCCCGCTACACTGAGACGCCCGGTTCACCGCTTCGCAGAAGGCGAATATCCTGAAGAACTCAAGGTGGATGTCCTCCGGACCCGGGTAAGCGAGCACCCAAGAGAAGTTGGGTGACCTTCTCAAGAAGAGCGGCCCGAACCTGGTAGGAGGAAATAGTAGTAGGCGAGGGGACCGTAGTCCCGCCAGAGCCAACATAGAATGCGAAGGGCGCTGCAGACAGCACTCTCGACCATGTGACCACTAGCGCAGGGAAACAATGCTGCGGGAAGACGAATGGGTACGTGTCTAGGAACCACGAACACTCCCCGGCGGAAGGGCCAACGAAATGAATGAGCACCGCCCAGCTCGGAGCAGTAGCGAGCAGGTAGAGGCCGTCTACTTATATATAAGGCATTCATTTATTGTTTGTTGGACAACACCTTAGGCTTACACAGGTGGACAGAATGATCTCTTTAGAGAATAGTGCAAGGCTTGCTGCAAACACCGTCTCCCAAGAGAAAAAAATATGTCGCAGGAGGAAAGGAGGGATACGTACGAGTAGCCCCGTAAGCAGTGAGAAGGCCAACCCACCTACGGGACGAGAAGGTATACACGGCCCAAACAACGCACAAAAACGTCCACTCACTGCAAAAATATCACTCAGCGAAGGCCAGCCAGAGTGCCACAGTATCTACGGAAGTGCAAAGTGCAAACTGAAAAGGAGTTATGCACAAAACATTCTGACTGGAGTCGGGAAGAAATTTTTTATTCCCCTAAAGTGGAGAAAATTGGCTTCTACCTCACAGGGTTTTTTGCCTTCCTCTGGATCAACTTGCAGGATAACAGGCCGAACTGGATGGACAAATGTCTTTTTTCGGCCTTATGTACTATGTTACTATGTTACTAGTATGGTATGCGATTGAACGCAAAACTGACCGCCCCGAAAGGGGGGAAATGTACCTGGCAAATTGCAGTCGGCAAGGGTGCAAAAGCCCGCCCCAAAAAAAGGGGGGAATGCCCAAGGCCGTACCTACGTCAGAGAAGTAGGGCATACCATACTTCGCCCCGAAGGGCGCCATGCACATAGCCACACAGTATCCAGCAGGAATGCAGGAGGTCCACCTAGTGAAAGGGGGACATGCACAGGGCTATCCTAGCATTAAGTGAGTGTGCAACAACTCACCCAACACCGAAACTTCGTGAGAGTGTAACTACTCCCAATGAAGGGGAACATGTGCAAGTCCAATACGGCACATACAAGGACAGCCTTGAATCTCGTGAGCGTGCAAAATTCCGCCCATGGAATGAGGGGTGGTCACGCACAAGGCCAGCACGGTATCCAATGGGAGCGCAAGCGTTCCACCCATGTTAGAGGGCCATGCTCAAGGCCAGCAACGTATCCGGTGAGAGTGTAGTATGCCGCCCAGAAAAGAGGGGGGGGGGTCATGCACACGGTCAGCATCGCATCCAGGGAGAGTGCGATCAGTCGGTGAGAATGTGTGCATGTCACCTGAAGGAGGCGTGCCCATGGCCGGCAGCGAATCCAGTGAGAGTGCGTACACCGCCCACGGAAGAGGGGTCATGCATATGGCCGGCAGCGGATCCAGTGAGAGTGCAAGCACCCCGCCATGTATGGGGTTCATGCACATGGCCAACAACGTACCGGCGAGAGAACATCACCGACCGAGGGAGTGTATGTATGCCGCCACAGGGAAAATCCAATGAGAGTGCATCATACCACCTATGGAAAGTGGTCATGCACATGGCTGGCAGTGAATCCAGTGAGAGTGCCGAATGCCGTCCACGGAAGGGAGTCATGCCTATGGGCGTCAGCGAATTCAGAGAGTGCAGCATTCCGCCTATGAAAGGGGGTCACGCACATGATCGGCAACGAATCTAGTGAGAGTGCAGCGTTCCACCAATGGAAAGGGATCGTGCACATGGCCAGCACCGTATCTGGTGAGAGTGCAGTATTCCGCCTAAGAAAAGGGGGTCATGCACAGATCGCAACGAATCTAGTGAGAGTGTAGCGTTCCGCCTATGGAAGGAGGTCGTGCACATGGCCAGCACCGTATCCGGTGAAACTGCAGTAGTCCGCCAATGAAAGGGGGATCATGCACAAGGCCAACCCGCAGCCAGGGAGAGTACAGTATCCCGCCCAGGAGGGGGGTCCCGCACATGGCAGTACCATAACTGAAGAGGGTGACGAATGCTGCCTACAGAAAGGGCCGCATGCACTTGACCAGCGCCGTATCGTGAGAGAGGGCTAGGAGGGTAAAATGACCCTGGCAGCGCCGCAGCCGGGGAGTGCGACATGCCGCCTAGGGAAGGGGGGCATGTACTGACATGAGGCTGCAATTTTCTTTTTTTTTTATAATATATATATATATATATATATATATATATATATATATATATATATATATAACAGAAAGGGGAGCCACCTACAGGGGCACGGGGGGGTTGGCAGCCATACAGGCCCATCTGAAGCCGGCCTGTACCCAAAGGGTTAAACAGGGATCCGGCCAGGAGGGCGGCGCTGCGATCCCCTGGGGGCAGCCATACAGGCCCATCTGAAGCCGGCCTGTACCGCGGCGCTGCGATCCCCTGGGGGCACCCATACAGGCCATCTGAAGCCGGCCTGTACCCAAAGGGTTAACAGGGATCCGGCCTGGAGGGCGGCGCTGCGATCCCCTGGGGGCGGGGGAACCTCCCGGCGGAAAGAATTCCCGCCTGGAGAAGTTCCAGCCCCCTCCAACAGAGGCCGGAATTTTGCGGCCTAGTAATTGTAGGCCGTGAAGCCGGGGCCTAAATTATTAGCGGCGCCCGGCTGACCGGGGCCGCACAGTATTCAAGTACCGGCCGGGGAACGAAGCGGCGCATGCACATGCCGGCCGCGGGTGCCCACCCCGCGGGCCGGAAGAGTCGGGGACCCGGATAGAGCGCCGGGATCGCGGCCGTAAAGCCTGCGGTGCCCGGCCGACCGGAATGTTCCGACGGTCGGCCTGGGGCTGTTGAAGCATAGCGCTCATATTGCAGGCTGCGGGTGCCCACCCCGCTGCCCAGAAGCGAGGACCCTGCGCTCGGCAGCCATTTTACCCATGGAGCGGGCCCTGGCTTATAACAGCGCACCATGTGGCCAACAGCCACAACCACCTTGCCCTTGGGCCGGTGCCCGTGAGGGCAGAGTAGGGTCAGGAGCAGCAAGGCTCTGGCCCTGAAGCAGTAGCCGGTAAGAGGGAGGGGGACCCTGAGACCGGGTGCCTGTGAGGGTGGGACGCCTGCATAACCCCTCCGTCAGGGGCAGCTAGTTGCGGACCTCTGCAGCTCCCCAGGCATTCTTCTTGTAGGGAGAAGGGTGCCAATGACCTATGGAGGCCAGGAGAGAGGGAGCAGAATGTCGCCCTGCGGCAGCCCAGGGGCCAGCCTAGGTCTAGCAGGGACAGAAGGGTCCATAGGCCCAGTATAGGGTCAGGCACGCAGGAGACCGGGGGGGACGGGGACGTTGGGCTGGAGAAGCCAATCTTTCACCATAGACGTCTTCACCCTCGGTCCGTTCCAGCAGGGTCGCCCCTTCAGCTACTGGCACCGTAGTGGCAGGACGCTGGAAGGGGGACTTGGCGTGCGGGCGACCCTTGCGCTGGCGGGATGTAGGGGAGCTGGGCTGCCCTGATCCACCTTGCCTTCTGTGGGGGAGGCAGCCGTGCGGGTGACCGGCACTGGCGCAGCTCAACCCCGGGAGAAACAGAGAGGTCTAGTGCGTCTCTGTTGTCCCTGATGATCTGGAACAAAAAGAAAAGAAAAAAGTAAAAATCTAAAATTTAAACAAGGAGAAACCAGCCCTGCAGAGCAGGGAGTGTCTTGCCTCCTTGGACACTAAGCAAAAACTGGCAGTCTCTCTCTCCAGGCTGAGGGTATAGCTGTGGAGGAGGGGCTTAACAGTCTTCACTTAGTGTCACGCCTCCTATGGAGATGAGCTATACCCAAGGTCTTCTGTGTCCCCCAAGGAAACTGGGCGAGAAAAACTCTTCACCTTCCTTTTGGGAGACCTTTGTGTGTAATGCCCCCGTTGTCACAGGAAACAATGAAGGGAGTGTGGGAAGGGAGAGTGGGTGGGGACTTTCAAACTCTCTGTGTATTCTGTGTATTCTTGCCCCTACAGAGGTCAAGGGGTCAATCTGATCTGTAGCCATTATGGTGGATGAAATGGAAAAAAAATCAGCAATTCTCATGAACTAAGTTGCCGTTCACTTTGCACATAAATAACATGTTACTTTATTCTATGGGTTAGTACGATTATGGCACTAGGAGGCTGGAACAGACTGATCATGGTTTTACTGCAATACTTGTCAGTACTGAACGACAGAATGCCTATTAGACCCTGCCACTGGCAGAGCCTAAAAGCTTTCGGTAGACAGCTGACCATAGGCCATTTTCAAGGGCCCTTTACACAAACTGAGAATCCGCCAGATAATTGCCAAGTTCATAGTAACGCTCGTTGGAAATTATCTGGCGCTTTACAGGTGCCGTCGATGAACAGGCAAAACGCTTGTTCGGCAGGTAATTGGATCATGTGTATAGGCAGCTAAAGTGTCGTTTGGCGGCAGCAGATTGTGCTGTGTAAACAACAAGCCCGTATGGGGATGAGCGACAGCATTAGCAATTTCTGCTCCCCATACTGTGGAGGAGACCGCTGCATGTAAATGCAGCAGTCTTCTCTGTTGACAAGCAGGTGATTGCCGGGAAGGAACACTTCCTTCTGACAATCGCCTGCAAAATTTGCCAGTGTAAAGGGGCCTTTAGACCCCTTTGGCTGGTATCACAAGCCAACGGTACCCTGTAATGATGTTGGAGGGGCCATTAGGTGTGACAACACAACTGTCGAACCCCTTAGATGCGGTGGTGGCTGTTGAGAGCAGGCATCTAAGGGTTTAACGGTGCCAACTGCTATTTACATTACCTCACTACCCACTACTTGTGGCTGGTAGGTAGAAGGGTGGTGGTGGTGGAGGGTTCTAGTACCACTACCCAGGGGGGCAGTTACACTGCCTTTCCATGTGTTAATGGAAAGTGGCACTTTGATTAGGACAAAAAAAGGCACGGCAGTAATGGGAAACTGAAGAACTAGGCCACTGGTACCAGTGTGTAAAGCAGAAGTGAGAAGATTGGTACTATCCGTTGAGTTTTCGGTTTTACCTTTGTCAAGAGCTTCTGAAGAATGAAGAAGATCCCAGCATTCTCTTGCAGTTTTAAAGCTCTCTAAGACTTCGTTAGGGTTAGCAAGATCATTCTTGTTAACAATCACATGACGACTTCGACCTTTTCCTGAGAGGTCTTCATCATCTGAACTCTAAAGAACACAATAAATATGTTTAACGTGAACATGTTCCCACATGGATTATATGAGATGACTTCTAAGTAAAGAAGCAGGGCAGCCAGTATACTCTTTCCCCAGGGACCCATCGTCTCAGAGTTGCCAAGGGGAGCCCCATATCAGCCACCTTGCCGCTGCCTGCCGCTGTGTGAACACGTGTTCAAGGCAAGAGCTAGTCAACAGGATACTGACAGGGGCTACAGGACACAACAGCTTTAATGTGAATAGTGGGTCATAATATTTGCATGTAGCTGTACAGTAGGCGCCCAGAAAGGAATTTCACTGGTGGGCCCTAGGCACCCCTGTCCAACACTAGATTATATAACAGTTTAATGTCTATGAAAGACCACAAAAATTACAGAAACGCCTAAATATTGCTTTAACCAAATAAAATACAGTGATACCTTTGAAGCGACCATCCAAAATTGCATTGTAAAGGGGAGTAGTCCTAAATAAGATGGTCAGTATGCCTAATATATGGCAAAACTGAAAATCTGGTCTGGATAAGAGGTGTATGCATTTCTTATTCACTACAGTTTTAGAGTTGAAGCCGACCGAAAACATGCTTTTCATCTAAACTATTCTCAGCAATTGTTTTTGTGCTTAGTTCATACGGAAATAAAATACAAACAAAGTAAATTAAAATTACCATAGTTTTCTCCCTGCTGTCTGCAAGTTTCCTCCTTTTGTGCAAGTGCTTTCCAGAATTAATCTCAACTTCACTGAAAACGTTTGAGGTGTCCTCCAGGAGGACAATGGGAACTTGGCTGGCAGGGTTTGGTCCTTGAAAACATAAGTATGAATAAATATATTAACAGTATTACTTTTTGAATCAATCAGTTAGGAGTTCCATCCTTTCCAGCCCTCTTAGAATACATAATTAAAGGGGTATTCCAGTTGGTAGAAGTTATCCCCTATTTAACATTATGGGTGGGGGGTCCTACTGCTGAGACCCCCCCACCGGTCATGAGAATGGGGCCCGTATCCCCTGCAGCCCCCATGAAATGAATGGAGCGCCCAGTTGCACTTGTGTGTGGCTGCCCCATTCATTTCTATGGGAGTTCTGGAGATAGCCACATGTGTGAATGGCTGCTTCGTTCATTTCAGGGGGGCTGCAGGGGATACAGGGTTTCCATTCTTGGGATTGAATTTGATGGGGGTCCCAGCATGGAGCTGCTGCCATCTCCATGCAGTAAATGTACGGCCGTACATTTACTGCATGGAGTGTAAAGGGGTTAATGAGCAGACACGTTTTGTGAGTTAACAGTCCTAACTTTATTTGCTGGACTACCAAAATCATTTATGTGACTGATATTCTACTTGAGCCCTAGGGGTCATTATTAACTTTTTTGTTAGAGATCTTTTCCCTTTTTAAGCTTTATTTAGGAAAAACTGCAAAAAAAAATAATATATAAAATCATAAATGTATTCTTTAAATATGCAAACTAATAAAAATAAATTATTAAAATGGGTTACACTTGCATGGGACGACAATGGAGGCAGTTTCATTGGTATTTTATTATACATTTTTTTGTATTTTTACCCTATAAGACACACTCCCCCTCCCCCCCAAAAAATGTCAATGCGTCTTATAGGACAAACTAATGAGCGCTTCCATTATGGAAGTGCTTATTCGTACAGTATGAATGGGGAGCGGTGTCAGGTTCCAGCACAGCGCGGCAGGAAAAAATGCTGGATCTCAGGAGCAGCAGGAGAGTTGAGCTGATTAATTTTTTTGTCTGATTTGAGGTCTTTTTGGGGAACTGAGCTAAGATCTAATTAACATTTGGGAGTTAGGTGTGAGGAAATTTTTTTTTTTTATTTTCCTCTAAAATCTAGGTGTGCCTTATAGAGCGAAAAACTATTTTTTTAAAAAATATATTTCTGGCACAAAATATGCCCTTAAAAGACCTCTGGGGGGGGGGGGGGGGGGGGGGGATTTTTTTTTGTATTTTGCACTTTTCAACTTTAAAGGGTTCATTCCAGTTATGATACTTTTTCTTAATATGCAAGTTAGGCCTTTAATGCAATGAGAGAGTCTCCATTGCTCTTGTTGCACCCAAGCGCCACTCATTTTTGCTGTCTTCTTCTTGGGGTTCCCAGCTGTCACATACAGCCAGGGACCTGACCTGCTCTTATAAGAACTAATCTTGCGCCATACATAAAGCTCCTGTACATGTACGATGTATGGTCATTATCAGGGTAAAGTAACATATATAATGCACACACCTTGGAAGAGGGAAGGCTGAATAGCACTGATGTACTGGAAGACGCTTTTGAAAAATATCAGCATAGTGGAGTACACAACCTGATTCTTATATTTTGCATGAGCTTCATTGTCAAAATTGCTGATGTAACGACAGAGTTCCTTGACGCGATTAAAAAGGTCATTAAAAGTCCTACATAGAAAAATACAACACACAAATTATCCCACAAAACCTTCCAGTATCATCAATTATAGGAAAGGCAAATTGGAATGATAGAATAAGCAAAAGTGGATTTACAGGGAGTAACCAGCAGTTTTGGACAGCACTAGGTAGGGGCTGAAGAGAGCACTAAAGTACTACCTTTGGTGGAGTTTTATAGTTAGGGTTAGGGTGAGAGTATGAACTTTTATTCTGCCAGGTTCTACTCCTGGAACTGCCCAGGGAAGGGCTTCTTCTGACGAGTGACTGCTGTAGTGGTCTCTTGGTCGGATGCTACAGCTGCCTTATAGAACAGAGGAGATCAGCTGTGAAGCAGCTCAGTGTAGACGGCACTTTTATTATTTAGTTTATGCACTTATATAGCGCTACTATATTCTACAGCGCTTTACAGATATTAGCATCAAGCTGTCCCACTTCACAATGAAGCTCCATTTCCACCTGAAGAAGCAGTGCAGGGCAGAATAAAATTCCATATTTACACTACTCCTGAAAAGAAAAGCTTGGCAAAATGTGTGTTTGTCCTGCTCTTCCTAGCCCCTTACCTAGCACTGTCAGCAGTTTGGCATGGTCAAAACTGCTGACAGACTTAAAGGGAACCCGCCAGCGGCAAAAGCCATCCCAAACCGCCAGCAGTACCTTCAAGTAGCCGGCAGTGAGTTTCGAATGATGATTTTTTTACTGCATTCTGATGAGGCAGAAGTATGAAAAACGTTATTTTATTCTCCGTCTGCGCTATTTTCCAGTCAGGCTTGAAGTCAAGGGGGCAGCGGCCTTCTTGCTTCAAGTCAAGGTAACCGCACCCCCTTCCCGGTCCCTTCTCCTGTGACTGACAGCCGGCTGTTTGGCAAAGCCAGCTGTCGGGGCATAAGCGCTGTCAGTCACAGCGAAGGGGCAGGGAAGGAGGCACGGTTACCTTGACTTGAAGCAAGAAGGCCGCTGCCCCCTTGACTTCAAGCCTGACTGGAAAATAGCGCAGACGGAGAATAAAATAACGTTTTTCATACTTCTGCCTCATCAGAATGCAGTAAGAAAATCATCATTCGAAACTCACTTAGTCTACTTGAAGGTTCTGCTGGCGGTTTGGGATGGCTTTTGCCACTGACAGGTTCCCTTTAAAAGCGCTCCATACAACAGTGAGGCGCTATATATTCTGAAGAAACAACTATTTTTCTATATCATCAGTTATTATGGCGCAAGAAATAAAAGAATTCATATGATTAGCACATTATACATTCCAACCTGGTTCCCTTATCCATCTGCCATTCACATCGCATGCCAACCACAGATATGATTTTAAAAAGTCGATCCCAAGGGTCCAGTATCTGTGAAGATTTCTCTGTCAGACCCTCGATGATGTATTTCTGGGAGGTTCGTTTGGTAGGCGACAGTAAATCAGATGTATCCTGTGTACCTGAGCATGAAGGAACGTAACATCATAACATAGAAAATGTTCTAAAGCAAACATCTAAACTAAGTGGAAATGAAGGTAAACAATTACCAAACTGCATTTCACAGTTAGAGAATTCAGTCCTTTATACCTTGATGCTGGGCATCTGTCTGTGGCGATCGCGTCACATAATTGATATAAAATTCTGCAGCTTTGTTCAGGTATTTGTATAACAGGCTGGAGGGTAAGCGGACATCCAGGTTGTTAATAATAAGAGGTAGAACATCACACACTATATAAAAAGAAAAAAAGGAAGAGAAGTTAAAGCAGACCTGTAACCTCTACTGAAATGTCCGTTTTAATATTTTATTACTATGTTCTAAATCAATAAAAGGAATTCGCTTTTTTTGGGTGCCGTTCTATCCACGTTTTTTCTGTTTTGGTAATTAGTGGCATGCCCCTTGTAACAGCTGTACAGCATCTATTCTTATGACTATCTGGTGCCATCCCTTTATTATTGCTTCTAGAATAATCTGATACTATTCAGTATTTTTGTGTTACATTGCTGCATTCAAAGAACAATCCCATTATTATTTTCCAATCGAAAGAGACTTTTTTTTTTTGCAGAATGAGTTGTCATTTTCAGTGGTGATGATTTTTATTGCGTTTTTCAGCAGAGTGGAATGAAACAGCAATTTGGCACCCCCCCCCCCCCCCCCAATGTTTACTGCATGGGATAAATAGTGTGATCATTTCTTACTGTATTGCTTGTTACAAGTGTGGCAATACCAATTATGTACAGGTTTTTTTTTGTCTTACTTTATGTAATTAAATGCATTTCTATAAAAAAAAAAAAAAAAAAAAAAAAAAAATCGCCTTTTTTCATTTTTCCAAACCCAGTCAGTAATGTGGGAGATTCTGTTTCTCAACGGAAAACATTGCAAAACTTCTGTATTGTAGTGCATTATAACAGCAAAAAGGCCAAAGGCAGGCTGAATATTATTTCTGTACATGGCAGCATGGGAAGGCCACTGTTAGGCTACAGCATCCCTCAGCACCCTAAAATTGCAGACTGGAGAGACAATGGGGAGAAAGGAGCACCCTACCTCTCTCTAAACACTTATGAGGTCATTTATTAAACTGCCTGCAGCAACCAACCAGATTGCACCATTCATTTTTCAAAGGAGCTGTCAGAAATGAAAGGTGGAATCTGATTGGTTGCAATGGGCAAATAAGCTAGTTCTACCCAAAGGAGTTTAAATGACCAGGATCCAAATTATCTCCAGTCGTTGCAGTTAGAGCAGGGTGCCAGCTGACACTAGCAAGTGGTTGCACGGGCCTTACTAGTATGCTAGTTCACAGTAATGTAATATTGCAGCACAGGGCAGGAAGGGATTAGGCAGCAACCCCATTTTCAGATATTTGATGATGTACTAGTTATATTTTATGCCATTGCATTTACCAAACAATTTCCTGAAACAGTTTACAGGGGATTCCTGGTCTTCCAGACTCTCAGCTTCCAGCAAGGTTTCACCCAAGCTAACCTGTGAAAGAGAAAAGACAGAACGGACACTCTAAGGTGTAAACATGGAAAAGTCAAGAACGCGCCCCCCTCTACTGTGTTAATGCAACAGCAGCACCACTCTACCTTGTGCTGCAAACAAAGGATGGATACTAATGTGATATTGTGGATCCTACATTTCTACACCCCAGTTAGCCCCATATCAGATGCGGTGTCTAAGAATGTGGCTTTTTGTAGTGTACATTGATCATTAAAGAGGTTGTCTTTCTTTTTTCTCTAAATACTGATGACCTACCCTCAGGTCATCAATAACAGATTAGAGGGGGGGGCGACTCCTGGAGTGTGTGCGACTTTTTGATCACATATTATTACTTTTTTGGGTAAGCGAAGCGATGAGAAAAAAAAAAAAAAAGGCAAATCGGCCATTTTGATAATTTTTTCCCCATTCGCCGTATTAGAAAAATATTTTTATATTTTAATAGTACGGGCGTTTTCAGATGCTTTGATGCCCATGATTTTTTTTTGTTATTTATAGATTTTTTTCAAATAAAAAGGTACTTTTTTGTTATTTATTTCACTTTATTATGGTATTGCAGCTGATGTTTGAGGCTACAAATTTTTTATTTATTTTTTTAGATTCTGAACCATCATGGTTCTTATAGATCCATGATGAGAACAGAATTGCTCACTTCTTATGTTGGCCTGCCACCTGCTGGCCAAAATAAGAATTGCAGCTTCAATGCCCTGGAGAGACCCAGCTGTGTTGAAACCAATTACCGGCATCCTCATTGGCCACAGATGATGTCAGTAAAGAAGCGCCTCTATTTTTTTTTTTTTTTTTTAACCTTTAGATGCCGTGATCACACGATCACGACATCTAAAGGCTTTACAGACAATAATGCAGATCGCAGTCATTAGCCATGCATCTCTGCTGTTTGAAACAGCGGAGACCTGCCGACCATGGTGCCTGCTGCATGCACAAGCCTATCGCTCCAGCGCTGTACATGTATGGCACTGGTAGCGAAGGGGGTTAAATGTGTAGCTCCTGAAAGTGCACAAAATGTAATGTTATAAATAAGGAATGCACTCCCTAACCTCAGCTAAAAACTTTGCCACAACAAACTACAGACTGATAGAGAAAGCTTCAGCCTACAGTCCCCGCAGCCCCTCTATACAGCTATTCCATCCCTTTCCTCCAAAACTACCTACTCCACCATTTCAGCAGGAAAACTTTTCAACTTTCTCCCAACCTGTGCCCTAGACCAGATCCCATCCCACCTCATCCCCAACCTCACCAGTGTTTATCCCTGCCCTAACCCATCTCTTTAACCCATCACTAACCACTGGTGTCTTCCCCTGTTTTAAACATGCTACCATCACACTCATCCTTAAAAAGCCTTCCGCTGACCCATCCTCTTTTAGCTATTGCTCCATATCACATCTCCCGAATGCCTCAAAGCTACTTGAACACGTCCACTTTAAGCTATCCTCCCACCTCTCTTCCTACTTCTTCACCCAGCTCAATCTGGCTTCTGTTCACACCAATCAACTAAAACCGCCTTAACCAAAAACCTGCTAAAGCGAAATGATATTACTCTGTCCTCTGCCTTTGGCAAAGCTGATCTCTCCCTTCTGTTAGAGGATTTACCTATCTGTTGGTAGCACAGACTCGGTCCTCTCCTGGATCATCTCATACCTCAGAGACCAGACATTTATTGCCTCCCACTCACACACCACCCATTGATAACTGATGGTTGCTCATTGGAACGAGGGCAACACTCTGCAGTGTGAGTGGAGTGGCAAACATGCATGTACGATAACCCATTCAATTCTATGGGGATGCCTGAGTACATGCACTTGGTCATCTCCTGCAGCCACATAGAGTTACGTGGAGTGGTGGACGTGCATGCATGTCTGCAGCTCTATCCAAACTGAGCAGCACAGGACTTTCTTCTAGTGATCAGTGGGGACCCCTATCTATCAGGCACTTATCTCTACTATGTGGATAGGAGATATGTTGTCATGAGAGAAAACTTTAAGCTGAGTTTACACGGCCCAAATATTGCGAACAAACGTTCATACAATAACCTGCCCATCTAAAGGTCCGCAGATCACCCATTCGGGTGAAATGATAGTTGGTGCAGACACCTCAATCATGGTTCCCAGGTAGCAGTATAAACAGCACAGATTTTGTATGGGGATGAAAGACAGCAGCAGTGATCGCTTGTCTTCATACTATGGAGGTGTAAATGTAGCAGTCTCCTCCACTTAACGAACCGCCGACTGTTGGGAAGGAACACTTCCTTCCCGACAAGCGTCTACTCCTCACCCGGTGTAAACACACCTTTAGCTGTGTGTAAGTGAGGTTAATGTAAATCTCCTTACCCCATGTTGTACTACGGTTTCCGGAAACCGTCTCAGCAAAAGGAGCAGCATCTCCGCCCGTTCCAGTGTATTAAAACACTGCTCGGTAGCCTTCAATAACATTTCACACTGCACACGACCGGGAAGTGCCTCAAACAGGCCTGGAAAATACAACACTTAATCACGACATGGAATATTGGACTACAGCACCGTATATGTAGAGCTATAGTAAAACATCTACCTTCAGATGTAGCCCTCCAGAAGGGATCATGCACACGACCATAGCCTGTTTT
Source organism: Bufo bufo (assembly GCF_905171765.1). Classification (NCBI taxonomy): domain Eukaryota; kingdom Metazoa; phylum Chordata; class Amphibia; order Anura; family Bufonidae; genus Bufo; species Bufo bufo. Next base: position 518,156,739 of record NC_053390.1, on the reverse strand, counting down.
GTGATCCGCAAAGCACAGATACGGCCGTGTGCGTTCTGCATGTTGAAGAACGGAATGTCCTGCCTTCTATAGAATAGTCCTATCCTTGTCCATAAAACGGGCAAGAATAGGACATGTTCTATTTTCCGGCGGGTGCCACAGAACGGACACACTATTTACATATAGTCCTTTGGAACCAACAATTGCCTTTTTTCCACCAGCTAGTAGAATTAAAACGTAACTTTCATTCTTTTCTATTTTAATATATCTTTCTGATGAGGACATATTTAAAAGTATCAGTAGGAGGCACAGTTTTGGCACGTGATACTACTGTATTTGGCGTCCTGCTTTATGTCTCTGTGGCAGGAACTTAGATTGGTTTGCCATGTCTGTGGCTGCGCGCTGCCACCCACTTTCCTAATCTCTATATGCCCTATATTCTCACATATGTTGGCATTTGTAAATGGTCTGTGCCCCTAAGGGCTCATGCACACGGCCGTTGCCCCGCCATGGCCATATGGCTGGTCCGCAATACACGGGGCACCGGCCGTGTGCAAATGGGTCCACAAACCCAGAGATGCGGTGCGGAAGCACGGATCAGAACCCCACGGAAGCACTACGGAGTGCTTCCGTGTTGTTTCTGGCCGTGCCTCCGCAACGCAAAAAAGTAGTGCATGCACAACGTTTTTGCAGTGTGGACTGTCTGATGCGGATCGTGGACCCCATTCAAGTGAATGGGTCCGTAATCCGCACGCGGCTGCCCCACAGTCGGTGCCTGTGTGCATGAGCCCTTACTGGTAGTAAAATGCCTAACAGACGCTGCCCCCCGACACCGTGTGCTGTCCGCATCTTCTGCGGCCCCGTTCAAGTGAAAGGTTCCACATCCGACCAGGACAAAATGCAGACCAGGTGCGAAAAAAAAAAAAAAAAAAATATGTCTATGTGCGCCAACTCTAAATCCGAAGTAGAAACTCTGTAAACATTCTTAATAAGGGAAAGTGACATTTTCCTCCCCTTCCATCTCAGTCTGTATTTACTGTACGAAGAGCCTGCACAGATTCCTCCTCATTTACCAAACTGAAGACATGGAGAAGGAAGAACGTGGGTGCAGCTACAGCTTCCTATGGAGTGAAGGAGAGGTTTATGCACTACCGCTATCATATCTTAGGACAGGTGTAAGACATCAACCCCTGTGCACGCCAGAAAAGGGTTGGACGCCATGCTTGCTCATTTTCTGAAGTGTGGCTATGACCTGGGCGGGGCTTATTAGCTGGGGCGTGGCCTTCCACAGCATTTCAACTTTATCAAGAATGATAGTTGGTGTAAATTTGACTTTCTGGTGCCCTACTGACTTTCTGGTGCCCTACTGACTTTCTGGTGCCCTACTGACTTTCTGGTGCCCTACTGACTTTCTGGTGCCCTACTGACTTTAAACACCCGCTGTGACTGAAACAAGACCTGGTACTTAGATCTGAACTCCATATTATATCAGGAAGCAATGCTCAGGGTGCTGGGAGCAGATTGAAAAGGTTTATTTCCTGGGAGGGGAGAAGCTAGCAGTGACATCTGTGACTGAAAGGGGTTGTGTCACTTCAGCAAATGATAGTTATCATGTAGAGGAAGTTATTACAAGGCACTTGCTAATGTATTGTTATTATCCATATTGCTTCCTTTGCTGGCTAGATTCATTTTTCCATCACATTATACACTGCTCATTTCCATGGTTACGACCACCCTGCAATCCATCAGTGGTGGTCGTGCTTGTACACTACAGGAAAAAGCACTATCCTATGTGCGGTCCCACGGTCTCGGCCACCAGGAGGCCAGCGTTTTTTCATATATTGTGCAAGCATGACCACCACTGCTGGATTGCAGGGTGGTCGTAACCATGGAAACAAGCATTGCATATTGTGATGGAAAAATTAATCCAGCCAGCAAAGGAAGTGTCTTGTATTAACTCTCTCTACATAATAAATGTTACTTGCTGAAGTGAGACAACCCCTTGAAACATTCAATCCACTCACCAGAAAGTGTGTTTTTTTAGTTTTTATTTAATGAGCATGTATATCTACAAGCTCCATTCAGACGAATGGGACAGTTGCATAAATTTCTATAACAAATCTGCTGCATGTGAACATACGCTCACCCCTTCAGTTACCGTGAAAGGGGTATTCTGGTTGTTAGAAGTTAGTTATCCTCTACCCTGTGGATAGGGGCTACTAGATTGGTGAGGATCCTACCAGTAGGACAATTTTTGAATTTTCTTTTCTTTTCTTTTAAATATGCTCTACACCAGGGGTCAGCAACCTCCGTCAGTCCAACTGATTCTAGCAAGCTCCATTCACCTCTATGGGAGTTACAAGAGCAGCCCAGCAAGTGTGCTTGATGGGAGTCGTAGTTTCATCCCAGCTGTACACCACAATGTCATTGCTGGGGTCTTAAAGGGGTTGTCCAGGTTCAGACCCAGACATATCCCCATTTTCACCCAGGCAGCCCCCCTGACAAGAGCATTGGAGCAGTTCATGCTCCGATGCTGTCCTTTGCCCTGCGCTGAATCGCGCAGGGAAAAGGCATTTTGTGGAGTTCCGGTGACGTACCGGGCTCTCCTTCAGGCTGCCAGGTGGAAGCTTCCGCCCAGCAGTGAGCCCGGTGACGTCATGGGTACTGATGGGCGGGCTTTAGCACTGCCCTAGCCTGTAAAACGGCTAGGGCAGTGCTAAAGCCTGCCCATCAGAGCCGGTGACATCACTGAACACACTGCTGGGCGGAAGCTTCTGCCCGGCAGTGTGTTATAGTAAATAAAAGAGCCCTTGCCCTGCGCAGGGCAAGGTAGAGCACCGGAGCATGAACTACTCCGATGCTCATGACCGGGGGGGGGCTGCCTGGGTGAAATTATGGGTATGTCCGGGTTCAGCTCTGAACCCGGACAAACCCTTAAAAAAAAAAACATTATAATAATTGATGATCTTTTTAATTACATATTATCAGCTTATATGTGAATATTTTCATTTTCTTTGTCTTAATAAATGTGCCTCATTGTTTTCTATGACCTGGATCTACAATCCACGCCCAAGATAATGCATGCAATATTTCAAACATCAAACAAAGTATTTAAAGATTCCAGGTAACATTTTACCTCTTAAAAACTGTGTTTGCTTGTCCTGTAAATCATTCCGAAGAGCAGCAGTTATCACGCTAATTTCCCTCCAAACCACAGGTTGGTCCGAAAAGTTCACAAACCTTAAAAATACAAATATAACTGTAAAAATCTGTCAGGTTCTCCAAGAAAGGGCGCCTCAAACAAATGAGACCGGTACATTTTAATACAGGGGACATAGTGAAACTGCGCTCAACCTACTGACTAGTCCATTAGTAAGGAACACACTTTTTTTTACGCTAACACTAAGGATTTTTTTTCTCTTAATCTGAAATACGTAAGCAGTTTTTACCAGGCCACATACATGCGGGAACATTTTAAGGGGTATTCCCATCTGAGACAATGGGGGCATATTGCTAGGATACGTCCCTATTGTCTCTTAGGTGTGGGCGCCCGGCTGGGACCCACACCTATATCAAGAGCGGAGCCGGGTATGATGAAATAATGATGTAATTTTTGGTACTGTACTTTGCAACAAAAAAAAAAAAAAAAAAAAAGAGCGGAGCCGGGTAAGTGGTGGTCTCTGGGTCCAGCCACCACTGAGCGCTCCCCCCATAAAACTGAATGGGAGCGCACCGCACTTGCGGGGTCACCGCTCCCATTCATTTCTATGGGACTGACGGAACTAGCCGAGCCAGCACTGCTATTTTCGGCAGCCCCATAGAAATGAAAGGAGGGTGGCTTACACAATAGGAGGGGTCTGCACCTATCAGACAAAGGGGGCATATCCTAGCGATATACCCCCATTGTCTGAGATGGGAATACCCCTTTAAGGAATAAAGGGGGGGTTATCAGAATCTTCTCAAAGTGCTAAAACTTCCCTTTTCCAGTTTTTTGACACTGAGTGGTCAGGACAGGATGTTAAGTTGGTAAGCCAAACTTCCGACTCCATTTTTCCCACATTTCCCAAATTTGGGAACTTCACTACCAAAGCATGTGAAGCAAATGTTCTGACATTTTTATTACAAAGGGTGCAGTGGGCAGCGTCAGAGCAGCAACGATCCCTCTCGACTATCCATTGCCCCATTTGCTTATCCAGCACTAATTTGGGAATGGGGACTTACTCATCAGAGAACAGCGCAGGGGTGCAGGACTGCCTGAGCAGCATGGGGGGATTGGAGTTCATTTTCCTTTGGCACCTTAGGGGAGCCATTATTATTACTGGGGGCACTATGGAGACATTAGTACTACTGGCTGCAATATAAGGGGGCTTTTTTTCTACTGGAACACATTAAGGAAGCTTTATTACTACTGAGACATTAGGTGGACATTATTACTTTTAGGCATACTACTAATACTAATGGGGGCATTCTGGTGGGCTTTATCACCACTGGGGCTTTATAGGAAAGCATGATTACTTCTGGAGGCAGTATTACTATTATGGTGGGCTCTACTACTATTATGGGCACTACAGGAGGAATTATTACTACTGAGGGCACTAGGGTCGTTTTCTATTACTACTGAGGGGTCTAAGGATAACATTATTACTACTTTGCGCATCATGGGGGCATTATTACTTCTGGGGCACAATGGGGGACATTATTACTATTGGGCACACTAAGGACACCCTGGGAGAGAATTACTATTGGTGAGACTTTTGGGAGCACCATGACTGTGGGAGGCATCCTGGCACAGTATCCGCTTAGCACAATTATTTTTATATTATGTTTATGGCACTATTACTGTCAGGGACACTATTTGCTGGGCGCTGTTATTTTTTAGGGCACAGTGTGCTAATAATTACTGTATTAACGGGGATACTACCTGTTTGGTACTAGTATTTTCAAAGGGGCTGTTTCTGCAGTACAGAATTGATTATCATGGTGGTCTGGTCCAAATGAGGAAAGAGAATATGTAAATCAGAGGAGATATCACTGAATGTAAGAGGCATGTAGAGCTGTGCTCTCCTGTATGTTAGGTAGTGTAGAATGTAATTTAAAAAGAAGTCATCCATCATGGGTCCTAATGTGGTGTCTGTCGTTTTGACAGGAAGATTGGTGCTGCATGCTGTGTTATTCTTCCTGCCAAAAAGGAATGAATGCTAACAGAGGCTTAGAACAGAGCCTTTAACAGGTGTGTAAGAATTGCCTTATTTTGTTCACATTTACCACTATTGCTTCTTTGGAGGTAGGTAGTTGGCTCAAACTTCTTATCACCAGGGGTACTTGCAGTGAAAAGGTTAAAGGGAACCTGTCACCTCCTAAATGCATGTAAACCCGCCCGCAGTGTGATACTAATCATGCTTTTCATCCTGTAGTCCGATGCTGCATAAGGTCAGAAAACGATCTTTAGTCCTCCGTCCGCGCTAATTTGCATGTCAGCTTGAAGTCAAGGGGGCAGCGGCCTCCTTGATTCAAGTCAAGGTAACCACGCCCCCTCTTGACTGAGTGACAGCCCGCAATTTGGCTTTGCTTTTCGAAGTCTCGCGCATGCGCGGCACCCTCTATTTTACTGTGCAATCCCATGCCCTGACATGGGATTGCGCAGTAAAACAGAGGGCACCGCGCATGCGCAAGACTTCGGAAAGTGAAGCCGAATTGCAGGCTGTCACTCAAAGGCAAGAGGGGGCGTGGTTACCTTGACTTGAATCAAGGAGGCCGCTGCCCCCTTGACTTCAAGCTGACATGCAAATTAGCGCGGACGGAGGATAAAAGATCGTTTTCTGACCTCATGCAGCATCGGACTGCAGGATGAAAAGTATGATTAGTATCACACTGCGGGCGGGTTTACATGCATTTAGGAGGTGACAGGTTCCCTTTAAGAAGCACTGCTTTAAGCCTCATGCACACGTCCGTGGAACACAGACCGTGTGATACCGGCCTGGATTTCTTCTGAGTGCAGGAGCGCACGGCGCCATTGGTTGCTAAGACGCCATGCGCTTCCTGCTGCCGCAGTACAGTAATACACTGGTATAGATACAATATAGTCTTGACTTGAATCATTGTGCCGCTACGTGTTACTACTCCCAGCCCTAATATACTAATAGAAATACTATTGGTGAAGAAGACTTACATGTCGTACAACAGCCTTCCAGCTGAGGCGGTTCGCTCCGCATTCCTTTCAATAGTGTACATCTCATACTGAAGAAGGGAAAAACAGACGTGAGGTCACCACACATGTGAATTCAAGGCTCCTGAAACTCATGAAAGTTGAATGCACATTCATTTTGAAACTAGGGCTCCATGGAGATGAATGGATGGGATCACATGAGATCCAACTGCAAGATCCCGTCTTATTTATGAGGTCACTTCATATTGCAAGCTATTTGTACCTTTATACAAAGGCAACACGAGGAGAATGTGACACAAACATGGCCTTATGCATGCAATGATCCCAGACCTGCACCTCCTAGAAGTCATGGACTGACAGCTGGCCCCTACAGCTGTACAGCACACCATACTTGTGACATGATGGAACCTGCAACACTATGGAGGGGATAGGGATGATCAGTAGGGCAGGCAGACTATGGAGGGGATAGGGATGATCAGTAGGGCAGGACGACTATGGAAAGGATGGAGGGGCTGGGGGGTGCGGCAGGCAGACTATGGAGGGGATAGGGATGATCAGTAGGGCAGGACGACTATGGAAAGGATGGAGGGGCTGGGGGGGTGCGGCAGGCAGACTTTGGAGGGGATAGGGATGATCAGTAGGGCAGGACGACTATGGAAAGGATGGAGGGGCTGGGGGGTGCGGCAAGCAGACTATGGAGGGGATAGGGATGATCAGTAGGGCAGGACGACTATGGAAAGGATGGAGGGGCTGGGGGGGTGCGGCAGGCAGACTATGGAGGGGATAGGGATGATCAGTAGGGCAGGACGACTACGGAATGGATGGAGGGGCTGGGGGTGTGCGGCAGGCAGACTATGGAGGGGATAGGGATGATCAGTAGGGCAGGACGACTATGGAGGGGCTGGGGGTGTGCGGCACAGCAGGAGGACTATGGAGGGGATAGGAATGATCAGTAGGGCAGGACAACTATGGAAAGGATGGATAGGGCTGGGGGTGTGCGGCAGGCAGACTATGGAGGGGATAGGAATGATCAATAGGGCAGAACAACTATGGAAAGGATGGAGGTATGCGGCACAGTAGGAGGACTATGGAGGGGATGAGGGGTGCAGGCACAGGAGGACTATGGAGGGGATGAGGGGTGCAGGCACAGGAGGACTATGGAGGGGATGAGGGGTGCAGGCACAGGAGGACTATGGAGGGGATGAGGGGTGCAGGCACAGGAGGACTATGGTGGGGATGAGGGGTGCAGGCACAGGAGGACTATGGTGGGGATGAGGGGTGCAGGCACAGGAGGACTATGGAGGGGATGAGGGGTGCAGGCACAGGAGGACTATGGAGGGGATGAGGGGTGCAGGCACAGGAGGACTATGGAGGGGATGAGGGGTGCAGGCACAGGAGGACTATGGAGGGGATGAGGGGTGCAGGCACAGGAGGACCTGCACATCTCATCCTTCATAGGTCTTCCCTAGCTTCAGCTCTCCTACAGCTCCAGGCACCTGGATATTGAAGTCCTGCGGGTACAGGGTGCGGGCGGTGATCAGCCATGCCCGGGCCGCACAGGTGTCCTCCTGGACGAGCTCCCGCGCCCTCCGTACAAGGAACTCACAGTCCCCGAGCCCCGCCATGGTTAGGATGAAGTGTAGGCGAACACTTATTTCGTCAGTAGTGGGCGCCGATGTGCGCATGCGTGTTAGGTACTCGGCGAAGATTTGTGTCGTAGCTGTCGCTTACCGCTCTGTGTGAGGCAGTGATCTCAGACTTGTGGCTGTTTAGCTGTTGTAGAACTACAGCTGCCATCAGCCACTGGATGTCAGGGCAGGATTGCAGTTGTAGTTTTGCAACAGCCGAACCACAGGTTGGGGAACACTGCACTTGGGCAAGGCAATGGTCCTGCTATCTTCACCTATCTACTAGCCACTGCATGCATTGAAGTAGATGTACAGGGTAATAGGAGCAGTGTGGGATACCTAGGGCCAGTAAAATTAATACTGGGGGCCCACATGCAAATATGACCTGCTTACACAGAGACAGATAGCAACAAGACACGACAAGATACTGGCTGGCCCTCCTCTATTCCTAGAGGCCATCTAATAATAAACTGGATAGTCTAGCCAGTTCATTATATTGATATCAGTTATTTGAGATGCTGGGCTTGTGGACTGGGGGCCCACCGGGGGATTTTCCTGTGGGCAAGTCCGAGACTGAATAGGAGCGTTATTTACTTTACAGGGGTAGCCTAAAATAATCACCTCATAGTCGCCCCTGTCTCCAGCGTCCTTCTCTTACTGTTGTTTCTAAAAACAGCAGAGATGATGCAAAGCTGCCAATTTCGGCGGTGGTCCCGGGACGCCTAGGTATGTCCACCTTTCAAGTGTCTGTGCGTCCTAAGGTTGCATAGTCCTGGGTTGGAATCCGACCAAGGACAACATCTGCATACAGTTTGTATGTTCTCCCCGTGTTTGTGTGGATTTCCTCCGGGTACTCCGTTTTCCTCCCACACTCCAATGACATACTGATAGGGAACTTAGATTGTGAGCCCCATTGGGGACAGTTGGTGCTAATGTCTGTAAAGCGCTGCGGAATATATAGCAGCTATATAAGTGAGTGTAATAAATAAATATCGTACTTGCCAACCTTTCAGTTGGTAAAATCGGGACAACAAGGAATGCCCCGAACCTGCCCAGGGACACACACTTATCGGTGTGGTTTGAGATAGCCCCACCTATTTTTGGCCCAGGACTAGGGATGAGCGAACCGACTTCGGATGAAACATCCGAAGTAAATTCGCATAAAACTTAGTTTTAAAAATACTAGAATGTATTGGCTCCGATGAGCCGAAGTTATTGCTTCGCGAAGTCTCCCGAGACTTCGTGCAATAACTTCATAAATTAATTTCTACTGTAAAAAAAACATTTCCCGAACTCGGGTTCGGTTTCAAGTGTTACCTTGGAACCGAACCCGAGTTTGGGAAATGGTTTTTAACAGTACAAATAAATTTATGAAGTTATTGCGCGAAGTCTTACGGGGCAGGCGAGGGCACAGGTGGGGCGATGATAGTCATCACCTAGCCTGAGTGTTCTCCTGCGCAGCTCAGTAGGCCTGATGATGTCACTGGGGGGACCATGATTGGTTATGCTCCGTTCATCAGGGGAACAGGGCTAAGTGGGTAGTACTTATTTTTTACTGTTTTAGGGGGTCTTAAGGGTGTATTCCACTGTTTGGTGGCACTAAGGAGGGATTCTACTTTGTGGGGACACTAATAGAGCATTCTTACTGTGATGGGACATTAGGGCATAACTACTAAGGGAGCATTCTAGTGTGTGGGTGCATTGAGGGGGCCTAACTACTGTGTAGGGGCACTAAGTGGGCATAACTACTGTATGGGGGTAAAATTTGGACTGGGTGGGATTGGGTATGTATAGATAGGTATTGGTCAGAAAAAATAAATTGCTACTAATATTGTCTCTCCTTGGGCTTTTTAATACTTGGGAGGTATGGTGAGGTGCAAGTGTATGGCACATGTCACATTATCACTGCAACCAATCACTATCCTCAGTAGTCTAATGTCTGATTGGCTGCAGCGGTGATGTTTTGTACAGCCCTTGAGCCAGTGCAGAGGATGAGAGTTGTAGAAGCCCTGATGAGATGTGTCACTGTGTACTCCCTCAGGCCGTCGCTCCTTGGGGATCAGTGCAGTGAAAAGGTGAGTTAAAGACTCAGGCCAGAAGTAAAAGAATAAAAGTCTCTCTTTACCTAAAAAGATAATTTTCAGTACATCCAGCCATAGTTGGTATAAAGTGCAATTTTTGTCCTCAGATGATAAAGTATTGTGGCTGGATAAGTAGCAATTAATGCACCTCAGATATGCTAGCTTGCTGAGAATTCTCTCTTGCACGTCTGGGTAACAGCTGTAAGCTGGCACTTGTGGATTTAGGTGTCTACTGAGTAAGACAGGCTTAGAGTTGGTCTGGACTGGATGCTATCTAGGCAATGGGTGTCTGAACTGTACTCCCTCACCTGCAGCAGGGTCTGTAAAGCTGTGACTTGGTCACTCTGCTGTTTTTATCATGCTGTGGCTTTTCAGTCATCCTGGTGCACTTGGAGTCTACACTGTATTCCTTCTTACAGCTTTGGTTGCTCTTAGAGTCTCTCTGGTGGTGGTCTCACAGGAGAATGGGATTTCTGGATAGCCACTAAGACCCTAGAAGTAGGACCTCTGGATAGGTCATCAGTATCTGATTGGTGGGGACCCAACACCTGGGAACTGCCAATCAGCTGTTTGAGAAGGCACCAGCGCTCCTGTGAGCACCACAGCCATCTCCGCACTTACCAAAAACAGCGCCATACATAGTACAGTGGCTGTGCTTGGTATTGCAGCGCAGCCCCATTCACTTCAATGGGGCAGAGCTGCGTCTAGGCCACTTGACTGATGAACGTGTCGTCACTGGCCTAGATAAAGCTAAGAGAAGGCCACGGTGCTACTGCGAGCGCTGCTGCCTTCTCAAACAGCTGTTCGGCAGGGTCGCAGGTGTCAGATATCCTGATGATAGGTCATTAGTAGTAAAATCTCGGAAAACCCATTTAAGGCATCCTCCCCAGTGGAAGGATGTCTGAGTGTGACTAGTTGCCAACAAAGGTGTGATTCTCTGACTACCCATGTACCAAACGTCAGCCTGACAACTGACTCTTAGCCACCTGCCCTGACCATAGCATGTTTTTCATATTGCCCCATTGCCTCCTGCCCTGACCTCGGACTTGTATCTCGGATTCGTTTTTACGCTGCCTGCCCCGATCTCTTGCCTGTTACTGGCTTATCGCAGCGCTTGTCTGCACTGCTGCTACTCATTTTATCATTGTCTATGGTCTGTTGTTATACTTATTATTCAATAAAATATTTGTGTTATAATTGTATATGTGTGTCTTTTTCAATTGGTCGTGCTATAACTTTCCGGCACACATAATCTCATCCTTTGGATGATTTAATAGGTGGTACTAATATTTCCTGTGTGTTTTTCACAGACGATTCAATATCCAGCGATTGATATGGATTTCCAGTCACGCGACTCGGCCTGGGTGACCCAGGTTGATGCAGTTTTTGCAGGCGGCGCAGTGGCTGGCGAGGACCCGGGATGTAGGGGTATCGGGGAGCTGAGGGCGCGGATTAAGAACGCACTTCACAAACGCATGAAACTATGGTGGAATAAGGCTACGTTAGATAAATACAAGGAGAAGGGATTGATACCTAGGGGGTTGCGGGTGCAAATATTCCCCTCATATGGACAGGATGACGTTGACTTCTGTAACAAATGGGAGTCAGCTTGTGGATCCTGTTCCCTGACCTTAATGAACCTTATTACTGATTCAAATACGAAAGCCATGATTCAATTTGAAGCAGAAGCTAAGAAATTGGAAGAACAACTATCCTTAAAATTGAGTGATGGGGAGTTGGAAACCTTCAAAAAAGAAGTGGATGACGCATACACCATTTGGGAAAAACAGATTAAAGCAGTCAAGACCAGTAAATTTCAACGTGATTTACAGGATAAGGAAACTAATAGGGTGTACCGGTGGAAATACAAATCACTGGCAGTGAGATCACGCTCTGCATCGGTGTCCTCCCACACCTCCATCAGTGAGGCAGAGAGTGTGTCCGGACAGGACACACGAAGATATCCCAGGAGATTTAATAAACGGAAGACTGGAGGGGCCGCCCAGCCGAGTAGTAATAGACGGCAAGATGGGGGCCACAAATTGCAGGTAATTAACTTGTCCGAAAGGACACTCACTGATGATCAACTATCTATTTTAGGGAAGGGTTTGTCTTTCTCACCTACCTGTAACTTTGATCACTTTTCAGCAGTGAAAGATTTACATCTTTTCGCTCGACGTCTGACTTTTAAAAAGATTTTTCACTCACGTATGGATCCCAATTTCACTACCCCACTTGAACAGGAAGCCCTCAGGACCTTAACATCTCTATTGGAGGAACAAGAACCTGAAGGAGAAAACGTGGTGAGTTCCCTAAGACCTTGATCCCTAAGTCAAAAAGTTTTCCGGCTGTGTCCCTATATCCCAATGTGGATTTGTTTGTTAAATTGGTGGAGAGAGAGTTATCCAAAATCATTCCAGAAGGGGGTAGGGATAACTGTACCATTCAGGAGAGAAGAGCCCTGAAAGAGATGGAAAAGTGGTCGGATGTTGTTATCAAACCGGCGGATAAGGGGGGAAATATTGTAGTATGGCCAGCTATTATGTACGAGAAAGAGGCTCGTAGACAACTACATGATACTGAATGCTACAAGAAGTTAACTTTTAACCCCCTTACCAAATTTCAACAAGAATTATCTAAGATACGTCAAATGGGAGTTGAGGAGGGGATCATCACTAGTAAACAATGCTCTTTCTTGGTTCCAGAATATCCAGTTGTTCCTACACTGTACCTATTGCCTAAAGTACATAAAGATCTGGTAAATCCACCCGGCAGACCCATCTTTGCCGGCATCAACAGTTTGGGCGACACGATCTGCAAATATGTTGATTACTTCCTGCAACCCTTGGTGGAAGAATTACCGTCACATCTTAAGGATATGATGGACATCTTAAGAAAGGTGGAAGACATCCATCTTGAACCAGATATGCTCATCTCCACATGTGACGTGGAATCATTGTATACATCGATTAGACACAAGGATGGTTTAGAAGCAGCAGCATTTTTCCTCAACAGTACCAATATGGGTAAGCGGAAGTGTCAATTTGTCCTTTCTCTGTTAGAGTTTGTACTGACACATAATTTCTTCCTGTTTGGGGGGTCCTTCTACCTGCAGCTCCGGGGGACGGCAATGGGGGCGTCTTGTGCAAATTTGTTCCTGGGGCTGTGGGAGAGGGAAGTCCTCCAGACGGATCCCCTGCCAGAGGCTAATGGCGTCCAGTATTGGGGACGTTATATAAATGACATCTTGATTATCTGGCAGGGGACTGAAGAGGAGTTCGGACATTTTATTGGTTTGCCCCTGGAAAAAGTCTGAGGCGTACCAATATGCCTTAGATTTTTCCTGCCATTCATCAGCGCAGGGCGCACTATGAACAGCACAGGCAGCGCATTGAATGTAGGTAGGATATTATAGCTAAATTATAAAGTACATGGAAGATATACTATATTGGACTGTAGTATTTAGATTAAATTGCCGTATTGGCACTTTGCGATAAATAAGTGGGTTTTGGGTTGCAGTTTGGGCACTCGGTCTCAAAAAGGTTCGCCATCACTGACCTAGAGGTATGCACTACATACAGATTTTCAAAAATATTTTCCTGAATTGCCAGGCTACACATTTTACATTTGTGTTACCTGTTGAGGGTAGCAAATATGACTTCCTACAAGTTTGATTCTTAATTAGATTAATATAATCTTAAAGGGGTTGGCCAATTTTTACAAATTGTTCTGAAATGCTCTTAAAATGCATAAAGCATCACTTAGCAGCTGTACTCGTTGCTGATTAGAATGTCCCAGCTGCCAGTCTGTGGCCCATGTAAGCTTACCTACAAGATTGCTCGTACAAATGTTGAGTTTTTGGATGTGCTGTTTTAGGTGGATGCGGGAGGACGGATTACGACCAATCTGTTTAGAAAAGAAACATCAGTAAATGCTCTCCTGCATGCAGATTCGTCACACCCAAGCAACCTAATTAAAGGTATTCCAGTCGGACAATTCCTGCGAGTTCGCAGGGTTTGTTCCTCCGATGAGATGTTCGAGGTCCAGGCAAGGGACCTGAGGGAAAGGTTTGAGCAGAGAGGCTATGGCAGGCGTTGTATTGAAAAGGCCTATTGGAGGGCCAGATCATCAAGGAGAAGAGATCTCTTACACAAGAAAAGTACGTGGGAAGACTCACAACAGCTGAGATTCATCACAGGATATAACAACAAGTGGAAGGAGGTAAATAATGCCCTAACAAAATATTGGGATATTCTATTACAGGACCCACAACTACAGGGGGCCATTACCCCATACCCTTCGATCACTTTTAGGAGGGCAAAAAATTTGCGTGACCGGCTGGTCCGTAGCCACTATACCCGCAAAGAGGTGGGCCTCTTTGGGACAAAGGGGACCCCGTGGGAGAGCAAGCCTTGTGGTAAGTGTGTTGCCTGTGCTAACATGGAGAGAGCAACACAGTTCCACAATTCCATTAATTGCATGACAATGGGGCCATTTGCCCATGTAATTTGATTTATGTAGGGATGACATCCCGACAACTGAGGAGAAGAGTCAGAGAACATGTGCTATCCATTATAGCAGCTAAAGATGAGGAAGATGAGACACAGTTGAAGACCTTGGCAAGACACTTCAAGGAAAAACATGAATCAGATGGGTCTCTATTACGGGTCAGAGGTATCGACCGGGTTCTCATAGATACACGAAGTGGCAATTGGGAAAAAAACACTGGCCCAAAGAGAAACCAAATGGATTTTTCTTCTTGGCACCATTACACCTTTTGGTTTGAATGAGGGCAACAGTTTTGCCCCATTCCTTTAATATCTGTCTTGTTGTGGAGTGTGTTCCTTCTCTGTTGCCGTCGGTGCACTGATATGACATTGTTGCCTATGGCCCGGGCTCCGAACCAGTCACTCGCTATGTGTTTTTAACTGTCATTTTATACTAACATTGTTGTTTCTGTATTTTTAATAGGATTACACATATGGGATTTGGTACCTGCGGATCTTACATGTGCCTTGGATCATTTGGCCATTCTATATTTACAATCTGGATCGGGTTGACAATCATGCGAACACAGAGAAGAGAGTGCCATCTGATATATGTTTATATTTGATTGATGGTTTTATTCATTTTGGGGGGTAGCCTTTGGATATGTAGTCCGGCGTATGCACTAAGCTTATATTTAATTGAATTGCTATATGGGTGAAACTTAGGATGTTCTGTATTATCCATCATATAGTCATTGAAGTTTAGAAATGTTAAATCACTGTATGTCACTTGCATGTTTCACTTGCACTGCACTGCACCGCACCATCACAATCTCGTCTGTTGTGTATTGTTTTTTCTTCTTTTTTGGCACCACGCAGCACTTATTATTATATGCATTATATAAGTACTTTTATGAATATAGTAAGTACTTTCTTCTACATGTTCTTTAATATATGCTCACATGTACTGTGTTTTACTAGAAATACTATGGAGGGCCATGCTGGGTACCCTCTATGGATGTGAAATGGGTATAGCGCACAATGTTGCACCTTATTTATATTTATACATAATTTTATACACTTGTTTCATCACTATTATAGAGGATTTGGTCCTGCTATGTATGGTGTTAGCTTGCATAGCACGACTGTAATCAGTACTCATGTCACATTTTATATTTAATTATATGTATATATAGTTTGTAGGCATCTATTTAGCACATTTTACATAGATTTTATATACTATTTTTTGCTTTGCAGACATCCTATATTCGCCCTATAGGTATAACTTATTTTGGAGGTGACTCCTGATAAGCTTTGAATGATGACACTATGTGCAGGAGTCCCTTATTGTATTGGGGTGGTCTGTTGCTGAAATGTCATGTCTGTCTAAACCTGCTCCATGTTTTAAATATTTAGTGCAGCACAGGACTTGATCTGTATAAACAGGCTTTTTTGGCCTGGGTGAGCGCAGGCTTCCCGGTAACACAGTGAGTAAGATGCGATCATGGGATCACTTTTTACCTAAGTTCCGGTGGCTCTGTTCATGCGGGATGGCTCTTGCATTTGCATTCAGTTGCTATGGTGCGACAGGAAGTGGTATGCGATCATGTGATCGCGATAACATTTGCATCCAGTTGCCATGGTGCGACAGGAAGTGGTATGCGATCATGTGATCGCAATAAAATTTAGATTTCTATGGTTCCGGTCTTGCGCGAGTTTTTCTGCATCCGACTTGAGGTGGTGACGTGTGGCTGACCTCGGCTGCGGACTTCTCGCGTGACTGGGTAACATCCGCATGCGTTTGTTCTTAATTTCGAACATTCGTATAAAAATTTTTTTGTATTTTTTTCCCCCCACTTCCTGGTCTTACTATGGCTGGTCATGTGACCGGTGATGCTGACACTGCGCTATCTCTGTTTGATGACGCAGTCAGCAACGATTGGCTTGTTTCATGTCAGTTCTCTGTGCTGCAGTATTATTGGCTATTTGTCAGGTGCATTACCCCTGATTATCAATCATCCAGGCTATATGTAGGGTGGTAGCAGGTGCTAATGTATACGCCCCCTGAGAAAGCGGAGGAGCGAAACGTGCGTCGGGTGCGCTCTCTGCCAGACCTGGGTTTTTTCCATCTGTGCCTCCTATCAACTCTAGGTAATATGTTATAGTATAATTTTTTCTTATTCAACGTTTATTACTACTATTGTTGTCCCTCCATACTGCTCATGGGCTAGCTATAGGTGCTGTCACTTCACCCTTGTTTCTGGCTCCTATTTTGCATTTGTTGTATGTTTTATTGTGGGGGTTGGAGGCTTGTACGTGTATTGGGGTTAGGGTTTATATTGCCTGCTTAGTGCAGCATACACTGTTTCCCTATTCCTCTTTTGGATTTTTGGACTCATTTACCCAGAGTCAGGCGGCTGAGCTGCTTATCGCAGCGCTTGTCTGCACTGCTGCTACTCATTTTATCATTGTCTATGGTCTGTTGTTATATTTGTTATTCAATAAAATATTTGTGTTATAATTGTATATGTGTGTCTTTTTCAATTGGTCCTGTTACTGGACTACATATATTGCCTGATCCCTCGGGGCTTTATACTGGTGTCTCTGACCCCCAGTGTCAGCTGCCAACTACACCGGGACTATCTCAAGCGGTAGCAGACTGGTAACTCCCCTCCAGGGAAGACCAGATCCCTGTGTAGGGATTTAAGGGTCAATGCCAAGGGACTGCCAGGATAACGCCTTTATTCGGCCTCATGCACACAAATGTATTTTCTTTCCGTGTCCGTTCCGTAGTTTTTTTTGCAGACCCAATGCGGTATAATTTATTTCAATGTAAATCCATAAAAAGGGTTGTTGAGGCTCACCTGGTCTTGTGTTGGAGGAAGACACGGACATACGCCAGGAACTAAGCGATGAACGATATCAAATAAAGAGGAAAAATCCAGCTTCCAAACAACATGTTCAAGCTTTAATAAATAAGTGCTTTAAAATCCAACATGTACATCCAAGTCTACGCGTTTCAGATCATTCCATACAGATCCTTACTCACGACAAAGAATGTAAGACTCTGACCATAAGTAAAGGGCAGGTCAAACATGTCAGGTGGAAATAATAAGCAGCAGCTCCACCTCTGAGACATTAAAACATGTGTTAGGAACCCAGAAACAATGCATCAGGATCAGTAATGCAATGTAAGATCGTGTCTACGATTTAAGCCCATTGGTACACAGGTGTTCATAGAGAAAATCCTGTGGGGGTTGTAACCGGAAAATTTTCTAATAAAACAGATTAATATAGGATTTATCTGCACCGCATTCTTTACCTATCCCTAGTCTGAATTCCTTGATACCGTCAGAGGAGTTCTCTATGAAGTACTCTTCTATTGACGAGGCTATCCCGATGATACTCCTTTTAGGTAAAGGTGCAGATGCGTTCAAGTTACTCCTGTTACAGCCTAAGTTGTGGCAGTGGCACGGTATTAGGTGGGGAGGTCGATATTATTTTTCCAATAAGTTAACCTTCGGTTCAAAATCCAGTCCATGGATATTTGACCAATTTGCTAAGGCACTGCACTGGATTTTGTCTAATAGATTCCATGCCAATTATGTCATTCATTACTTGGATGATTTTTTGTTAATCGAACCTCCATCACAAGCCCCTCAAGACCTGCATACGTTACGGTACTTTCTGTGTTCAGTGATCTCAGAGTACCAGTTGCACCTAATAAGGTGGAGGGCCCTAGCACTTCAATTACCTTCTTGGGTTTACAGCTAGATACAGTAAAAATGCAGGCCAGTCTTCCGCAAGATAAGTTGGACAGGATCAGAGATGCCACGAGGGCAAATCTCCAGTCCCTCCTGGGCATGATGAATTTTGCAATACGTATCATTCCTCAGAGGAGGACATTTATATCTAGGCTACTCAAGCTGCTTCCTTCAGCCCCAGATCAAGACAGTTCATTGAATCTAGATCAACAAGCTATGGCCGATTTACTCATGTGGGACACCTTTTTAGCACAGTGGAATGGTATTTCCCTATTTGTTCCTAAAGTGTCAAGGCAGTCCCCCAGGGTTTATACAGATGCGGCTTCATCAGTAGGGTTCGCTGCCATATATGGGAAATACTGGTTAGCCAGTCCGTGGCCACCTGAGGTAGCAAACATTCCGGGGTTTAGTCAGTCATCTCCGTTATTCGAGATCTACCCCATAGTGGGGGCGGCACAGGCCTGGGGTAGGCAGTGGAGAAACCGTACAGTTTTGTTTTTGACAGATTATGCTGTTACTGCAGATATCCTTATGAAGGGGAGATCAGGTTCCATAGAAATTATGTCATTTGTTAGAAGGTTTGTTTGGCTGGCACTACAGCACGGGTTTCATTTCGTATGTACACATATTAGTGGTGAAAAGAATGTTGCAGCAGATGCGCTTAACTTTCAGCTCTTCTTCCAGGTATTCCCAGAGGCAGACTCCTTGCCGACACCAACTCCTCATCACAATCAACTAATGATGGATTAATGTTGCACCTCGCTACAGCTAGGAGTCTTATTGCTAAATCATTATCCAGCAACACGGTTAAAGTATATAAGACTGCTTGGGGATTATTCAACAAGTTTAAGGAAACTTACCCACCTTGCGGCTCGGGACACATATCCCATTTAATGGCTTTTGTAGCTTTTTGCCACTCTTACCTTAAACTAGCGTATAGTACTATTAAATTATATCTTGCTGGCATACAACATTAGTATTACCTTCAACATCCTGATCAGCCGTCTCTTTTTTCAGCTCATCCCATCAAAGCGTTGTTAAGAGGAATTCAGAAAGTGACTGCGAAGAGTCAGTCTACTCATCAGCCAGTTTCAGGGCAGATGTTTAGATCATTATCAGACTTGTTGCAAAACAAACCCTTCGGCCATACTATTAGTCTATTGATTAAAACAGCGATGTAATTAAGTTTTTATGGTTTTCTTAGCCCTAGAGAATTTACACGTTCCGCATTGCCGAAATCTTTCTTACGTAAAGGTCAGCTTGTATGGCGTAACTCATGTTATATTTTGATCTTGGATTCTTCTAAAACAGCTCAACCTGGGGAACTAGTAGAGGTAAAATATTTTGCCACAGGTAACAGTTGGTGCCCGGTCAGGGTCTTTCATGAGTGGTTAGATTTAGTCAGGGTTGCTCCGGAGGAGTCGCCATTGTTAGCCATTAATGTCGCACCCCTCAGTACTCAGACCTTCATGAAGTACATTCACATTTTGTTAGTCAATATGGAGGTGAATCCTATGTCGATATCTGGCCACTCCTTCAGAATTGGAGCGGCGTCAGCTGCTTCCAAAAACAACATCCTGGTGCATATCATTAAGAGATTGGGCAGGTGGAAATCATCCTGTTATGTACAATATATTCCAGACCCTCATCATAAAATGCCTCTCGCTTTTCAGAAATTGGTGATGTAATAGTATGTTTAAATAAATATTTTGGAACCTAAGGTCTGATATCTTTTGCCCCCTTTAGGTTGCCCTACTACAGCAGTTGTGGCACAACTCAACTGCTAGGCATAGCTAGGGTGAGGTAGGATAGGACGATTGTGATAGCCGTTCCGACCACAAGTATACGCAAATTTATTTGCCGTGTTTGTGGGAGGGGAGGCTTATTGGCGGCTCTATTTATAGTCGTCTTCAGGTCTCAGGGTGACGTCAGCACGGCGGCATTTCACCCACCCACCCAGACCATATTACAATTATTTCATATTAGGGTATCCCTCTTTAGGTTGCCCTACTACAGCAGTTATGGCACAACTCAACTGCTAGGCATAGCTAGGGTGAGGTAGGATAGGACTATTCTGAAAGCCGATCTGACCACAAATATATATATACAGTACAGACCAAAAGTTTGGACACACCTTCTCATTCAAAGAGTTTTCTTTATTTTCATGACTATGAAGGCATCAAAACTATGAATTAACACATGTGGAATTATATACATAACAAACAAGTGTGAAACAACTGAAAATATGTCATATTCTAGGTTCTTCAAAGTAGCCACCTTTTGCTTTGATTACTGCTTTGCACACTCTTGGCATTCTCTTGATGAGCTTCAAGAGGTAGTCCCCTGAAATGGTCTTTCAACAGTCTTGAAGGAGTTCCCAGAGATGCTTAGCACTTGTTGGCCCTTTTGCCTTCACTCTGCGGTCCAGCTCACCCCAAACCATCTCGATTGGGTTCAGGTCCGGTGACTGTGGAGGCCAGGTCATCTGGCGCAGCACCCCATCACTCTCCTTCATCGTCAAATAGCCCTTACTTTCAAAGTTTTCTCAATTTTTTGGCTGACTGACTGACCTTCATTTCTTAAAGTAATGATGGCCACTTGTTTTTCTTTACTTAGCTGCTTCTTTCTTGCCATAATACAAATTCTAACAGTCTATTCAGTAGGACTATCAGCTGTGTATCCACCTGACTTCTCCTCAACGCAACTGATGGTCCCAACCCCATTTATAAGGCAAGAAATCCCACTTATTAAACCTGACAGGGCACACCTGTGAAGTGAAAACCATTTCAGGGGACTACCTCTTGAAGCTCATCAAGAGAATGCCAAGAGTGTGCAAAGCAGTAATCAAAGCAAAAGGTGGCTACTTTGAAGAACCTAGAATATGACATATTTTCAGTTGTTTCACACTTGTTTGTTATGTATATAATGCCACATGTGTTAATTCATAGTTTTGATGCCTTCTGTGTGAATCTACAATTTTCATAGTCATGAAAATATAGAAAACTCTTTGAATGAGAAGGTGTGTCCAAACTTTTGGTCTGTACTGTATACACTGACCTAAAGAATTATTAGGAACACCTGTTCTATTTCTCATTAATGCAATTATCTAGTCAACCAATCACATGGCAGTTGCTTCAATGCATTTAGGGGTGTGGTCCTGGTCAAGACAATCTCCTGAACTCCAAACTGAATGTCAGACTGGGAAAGAAAGGTGATTTAAGCAATTTTGAGCGTGGCATGGTTGTTGGTGCCAGACGGGCCGGTCTGAGTATTTCACAATCTGCTCAGTTACTGGGATTTTCACGCACAGCCATTTCTAGGGTTTACAAAGAATGGTGTGAAAAGGGAAAAACATCCAGTATGCGGCAGTCCTGTGGGCAAAAATGCCTTGTGGATGCTAGAGGTCAGAGTAGAATGGGCCGACTGATTCAAGCTGATAGAAGAGCAACGTTGACTGAAATAACCACACGTTACAACCGAGGTATGCAGCAAAGCATTTGTGAAGCCACAACACGCACAACCTTGAGGCGGATGGGCTACAACAGCAGAAGACCCCACCGGGTACCACTCATCTCCACTACAAATAGGAAAAAGAGGCTACAATTTGCACGAGCTCACCAAAATTGGACTGTTGAAGACTGGAAAAATGTTGCCTGGTCTGATGAGTCTCGATTTCTGTTGAGACATTCAAATGGTAGAGTCCGAATTTGGCGTAAACAGAATGAGAACATGTATCCATCCTCTGATGGCTACTTCCAGCAGGATAATGCACCATGTCACAAAGCTCGAATCATTTCAAATTGGTTTCTTGAACATGACAATGAGTTCACTGTACTAAAATGGCCCCCACAGTCACCAGATCTCAACCCAATAGAGCATCTTTGGGATGTGGTGGAACGGGAGCTTCGTGCCCTGGATGTGCATCCCTCAAATCTCCATCAACTGCAAGATGCTATCCTATCAATATGGGCCAACATTTCTAAAGAATGCTATCAGCACCTTGTTGAATCAATGCCACGTAGAATTAAGGCAGTTCTGAAGTCAAAAGGGGGTCCAACACCGTATTAGTATGGTGTTCCTAATAATTCTTTAGGTGAGTGTATATATATATATATATGAATATATTGTAGGAAAGCGCAAGGGGCCATGATTGACGGAAGATATGTCACCGAGGTTCCTGGCCTCAGTGAGGTAAGAGCCGGTAATTTTAAGTGTCAGCGGCAGCTTGTGCTGACTGACACTATTGGTTATATACAAACGGAAAATGCAAATGTGATCGCACACTACATCCAGCACTCTGCCCTCCATGCTGGATGAGACATTGGTTTATATTTTGGCCAAAGCATAGTAAGCCACTCACCGCGTCAAGGTCGTCTCAATTGAGTGGTCCCTAACTCTTGTTCCTACCTGTTCATGGGCCATGACAGCCACATAAAATCCAGGGAATGCAGGTCAGCATGCAAGCCAAGTACACTTTGCTTGTAACCCCGTCCGGTACCATTACAGCTTTCATCGGATCCAGGGATGCAAGTACCAACATGCATGCTGAACCCACCATATACTTCTCCTGGAGCCAGATGGCTAATGGTAGGTTCTATATAAGCAGACTCAGTTTTATACTGACTTTGGAACCAGCCTCCAGGACAGATTGACTGGTCAGGTGTGCTTGACTCAAAGGAGATCGCCACGCCTCCAATATATGCTACAAAGGAAAAAAGTGGGGGGTTGAGTCAGCACAACCTGCCTGCAGGTGCAGATCACTATGGCGAAATACATATACAAACGGAAAATGCAAATGTGATCGCACACTACATCCAGCACTCTGCCCTCCATGCTGGATGAGACATTGGTTTATATTTTGGCCAAAGCATAGTAAGCCACTCACCGCGTCAAGGTCGTCTCAATTGAGTGGTCCCTAACTCTTGTTCCTACCTGTTCATGGGCCATGACAGCCACATAAAATCCAGGGAATGCAGGTCAGCATGCAAGCCAAGTACACTTTGCTTGTAACCCCGTCCGGTGCCATTACAGCTTTCATCGGATCCAGGGATGGTATATAGTGTGGCTGTAAAGCAGATCCGGGCCGGCTCTTTCTGGGAGCAGCCAAAGTGCAGGATGGGTGGCTGTTCCCCACGTTCCAGGCCGGGTTTTGGTTAGGGATATAAAACCCAGCCAGCAGTCTCAGCTGGTGTGGATTATCCTCCATCTGACAGTGAAGCTTTGCTAGTCTCTGTGTTGGAGCCTGAGAGTTTGGGCCGGGATTAAGGCCTGCTATGTTGTTTGGATGAAAACACGTGGACTTCTGTTTCACTTATGTGTTGCTGCCTCGTGTGAACAAACACCAGACTCAAAGTGACAGTTTTTTCCTTGAAACTGACTTTTTGTTGTCACTTTACTTATGTGTGAATAAAACACTGAACTGTATAAGTTAAAGACATTATCGTTGCCTCTATACTGCATCCGCAAGCCTGTCTACCAGAGCAAATCCCCACAATATATATATATATATATAATAAAAATAAAAAAAACTTAGTATTATAATAAATGATTAACTACTCCCTTCCCTTATAATAGATTATTCCTAGTTGTCCGTAATTTTGGTTTCCCTAATACCATTACCTCTGGCCTAATAACTAAAAATAAAGAATATATATAAAATATAAATTGGTATCACCTCCAGTTTTGATTGTAGGGCCTAAAAAAGGGCTGTTGTCCTGTTTTAAAACAAATGGCCCCTTGTAACAGTATTGACATTTGGTAGAATGGTTGCCCTCCCCCTCAGGTCTATGCTCCAATTGGGTGCTTAGCTTGCGTTCCCACCCTGGAACACACTCCCGGTCTCATTGGGAGAAACATTATGGATTCTCGGGGTGCGTTCCAGGCTGGAACGCATGTCCGTAACAATACTTTCAATGGAAATAGGGTGGAGATGACCCTTTTCCCCTCCCCACTTTGGATAATGCCTTGATGGGGCCTTGTTTGCGCTCCATATTGGAGAGCTTTAGAGGCCCAAATGGGAGGAGCATCGGTTATACTTCCGGTATGCGGTTCACGGTGAAACGCATAACTGTGGCGCACTTCCGGTGGACACGTAGCGCAGGGCTAGGCGCTCCGGATGTGGTAGGGTAGGAGGAGGACCTCAAACTTAAAAAGATGGCGGGGATAAAGCATGAGGAGAGAACTTGGTTGAGGAAGAGGAGCCATTATAAGAAAATAGGCCTGCGCTCCAGCCTGAAATGCATATGGAATTGAATAACAACAGTGATACAACTGAGTAATTTAAGGGGGGTTAAGGGAGGTATATTAGGATCCAGGGGGGCATAGTAACACTTGCACACTACTATGTATCTGAGGTTGCCGCTGGATCTCTAAAACAGCATTGCCTGCTTAGCCATTGGCCTGCCTAGGGTGTTTGGAACCCAGGGCAGGTCCTTTCTCTGGCACCCCCTGCCCCCTAATACTTTAAAAAAAATGGTACCCCCTCACAGTAGTATTGTCAATATTGTGTCCCCTCAAGGTAGTTATGCCCTCACTGTACAACTTTCTCAGTAGTTATACCCAGATTGTGCCCCCTTAAAGTACTTGTCCCTTCATAGTGCTCCCTCACAGTAGTAATGCCCTATCTGTGCCCCTTCACAGTTGTAATGCCCTCTCTGTGCCCCTTCATAGTTGTTATGCCCTCTCTGTGCCCCCATAACAGTATTAATACCCTCTGTGCCCCTTCACAGTAGTAATGCCCATTGTGCCCCCTTCATAGTAGTTATGCCCATTGTGCCCCCTTCATAGTAGTAATACCTATTGTGCCCCCTTCACAGTAGTAATGCCCATTGTGTCCCTTTCACAGTAGTAATGCCCATTGTGCCACCCTAATAGTAGTAATGCCCTGTGTTCCCCCTTTGTAGTAGTATTGCCCTCTGTGCCCCCTTTGTAGTAGTAATGCCCTCTGTGCCCCCTTTGTAGTAGTAATGCCCTCTGTGCCACCTTTGTAGTAGTAATGCCCTCTGTGCCCCTTTGTAGTAGTAATGCCCTCTGTGCCCTCTTTGTAGTAATATTGCCCTCTGTGCCCCCTCTATTGTAGAAATGCCCTCTGTGCCCCCTCCTTGGTAGAAATGTTCTCTGCGCCATCTCCATGGTAGAAATGTCCTCTGTGCCCCCTCCATGGTAGAAAAGTCCTCTGTGCCCCCTCCATGGTAGAAATGTCCTTTGTGCCCCCTCCATGGTAGAAATGACCTCTGTTCCCCCTCCATGGTAGAAATGCCCTCTGTGCCCCCTCTGTTAAAAAAAAACAAAAAAAAAAACAGGGACTACTCACCTTGTCCCGTTCCTAAAGCTCACAGTCCTCTCTTCCCTGCAGGCACAGATCAATCTGCAGCACGGTGTGGGCGGAGCTCATGCAGATTCCCGGGCTGCAGGTTCCTTCTACCAGGATGGCAGCGCGATCCGTGCCTGCAGGCTGAATGGTGGAGCAGAGAGAAGTTTCCCTGCTTCACCATTTAGTGCAGGAGAGACAGAGCACGGGGAGCTGAGTGACAGGACCACAGCTCCCTATGCTCCAGCAATGAGCCCTTGCATCTGTATTTATGGGAGCGCTCATTGCTTCTAGGCTTTGGCACCCCCTGAGAGCGGGCACCTGGAGCGGACTGCCCCCCATGCCCCCCCCCCCCCTTAGCACGCCACTATTGAATTCAAGGTCCCCTGAAGAACCAGTATATCATAGGCACTGGGGGAAAGCGTTGGGACACAATCTGGAATCCAACCTGTGGAAGCTTGGCACAATAATAGGGTCATCCTGAGGGACATTGATGGTTTAGCCACCGAGAAGTGGGGTTGCCCCTTTCGTGGCGGGTGCTCTGATTGTACTCAGGGGTAGTGAAGGGAGAAATCAGGAACAGCAGACCTGGCTTCACAAACAGACCCCACTTCTTTACAGGAATCTAAAGGGAACAGAGGAATTCTGATGGAAGAAAAACTAAATCCTATGGAGAAAACATCTATATTGTTACCAGATCCTGTTTGGTGGTGAAATGCTCGATTGAGTCTAATCATAAGTAAAGAAGGGCTGGATCTAATAGTTATCCAAGCCCCACCTTGATCCCATTTATCAACCCATATTGAGAAATTTTGGTGCCAAGTTGTATATGGAAATTATAGTGAAAATTATGTGCACAAAAATAGCAATATTGTGTATGCATTTCAGTGCAATGAAGAGTGCCAAGAATTGTACATTGGGGGAATAAATAGCAGCTACATCAACATATGGCCCAGTACATGGAGCCAACGCCGTCTACTTCAGGCTGTGGGAAAAGTACTTAATTGTTCTGTCTGAGCTGAAAGGATGGGGGTGGGCTGCTTTAGCTGCTGATATTTCCTGATTGGTAGAAGCAAGAAACATGGGACTGGTCTTCTTTGAAAGTTGGTATTCCAGGTTTTCTCCAAAGATAAGCAGGAGATATCACTATTAAAAAACAAGTTGGGAATAATCACGGGCAAAACCTGCTTTTACTTTCACTTTCAGCTGCATTCACTTTATCACGATTTCTAACAGTGCTATCTTCCCTTGTACTGAAGATACTGCTGTCATTCTGGTACTGTTTGAAAGTTTGTAATGGTTTGGACTGCATATATCTCTAACTGCTACCAAACCAGAAATATGAGTAGCTAAAGCAGCCCTCCCGTTAAGTCTAGAGGAGGTGGGGGAGCAGTTGCAGAGCTGACAGCCTGCAGGAGAAAAGGAAAAATACAAAAAATATATAGAATTGTGGCATTGACATTAAAGATAAGCGAATTTCTAAAAAATTCTATTCGGCGGGGGTTCGCTGAATTTTTCAAAAAGATTTGCTTCGATCCAAATTTATTCGCTGTGAATTATGTTAGAAAAATTGCTATTTCCCGGCTGCAGAGAGCCTTTATAGGGGTGTAGAACACTGCATCTTGCAGTAACACGCATAGGGAGCAGTGATGGCCAGTTCGCATTGTTCGCCCGCGAACATATGCGGGCTGCCATCTTTTTTCACAAGTCCGGCTAGGCACAGGTAAGCCCTTACCTGTGCCGCGAGCCGGTCTGAAAACAAATGCGGTCACCGGAAGCAGGCAGTTCCAAGAACAGCCCGATGAAGGCCCCCGGTGTCTGTTCTCGGAACTGCCTGCTCCCGTTGACTGCACTTGTTTTCAGACCGGCTCGTGCACAGGCACAGGTAAGCGCTTACCTGTGCCTCGCCAGACTTGTGAAAAAAGATGGCAGCCCGCATATGTTCACGGGCGAACAATGCGAACTGGCCATCACTGATAGGGAGTCTGCTGTGGTAGTGAAATAATACTGTGAGTCAGTATGACATGCAGATGACAGGGGTCGCTCTTAGAATCACTGCATACTTCACTTATTTGGGCAGTCACAGGGCCAAAACTGACCAAATAACTGAGGTATCAACTCAGCCTTACAGGTCGATGTTAGCGTCAAGAAGAAGCTTTAATTTGCCCTTCCTCTGATCCGTCAGAACAATAACCAACAAAAAACTGATCCTGTCTGTGGAGCATACGCCTTCACTCGGTCAGCATTTGCTCAATAATCCATCAGTATTGCAAAAAAAAACAGGAGTGGATCTAAAACAGAGATGACACGTGAATGGAATATTTGCATGTCTTCTGTGTTTTGTACCCACTCCTGCTTTTGGCTGCCAAATCATAAGCCAATTCTGATGGGACTATAAAGGTCTTACAGCTGCTACACAGACAGGATCCATTGTGCGTCCATTTTTCCTTCCTTCTGACAGATCAGAAGAAAAATCAAATAAATGATAATGTCAGCCAGGCTGAAAGCCAAAATAGTGGACCAGTCATGAAGTGGGGAGGGTGGGAACAGCATGAGAAGTCCACAGAGTGGCACAATGACAGAGTCTTGAGGTGGCAGCAGTATGAGGAGGCCACCGAGTGGCACAATGACAGTCTGGAGGTGGTGGCAGCAGTATCAGGAGAAGGCCTCCGAGTGGCACAATGACAGAGTCCGGAGGTGGCAGCGGTATGATGAGGCCACCGAATGACACAATGACAGATTCTTGAGGTGGCAGCAGTATGAGGAGGCCCCAGATTGGCACCATGACAGAGTCTTGAGGTGGCAGCAGTATGAGAAAGCCACCGAGTGGCACAATAACAGAGTGCAGAAGTGGCAGCAGTATGATGAGGCCACCGAATGGCACAATGACAGATTCTTGAGGTGGCAGCAGTATGAGGAGGCCCCAGATTGGCACAATGACAGAGTCTGGAGGTGGCAGCAGTATGAGGAGGCCACCAAGTGGCACAATGACAGAGTCCGGAGGTGGCAGCAGTATGAAGAGGCCACCGAGTGGCACTATGACAGAGTCTGGAGGTGGCGGCAGCAGCATCAGGAGAAGGCCACCGAGTGGCACAATGACAGTCTGGAGTTGACAGAGTCTGGAGGCTGCGGCAGTATGAGGAGGCCACCGAGTGGCACAATGACCGAGTCTGGAGGTGGCGGCAGCATGAAGAGATCAAAGAGCGGCACAATGACAGAGTGTGGAGGTGGCGGCAGCAGCAGAATCAGGAGGAGGCCACAGAGTGGCACAATGACCGAGTGTGGAGGTGGCAGCAGCAGCATGAGGAGACCACAGAGTGGCCCAATGACAGAGTGTGGAGGTTTCAGCAGAATCAGGAGACCACAGAGTGGCCCAATGATATAGTGAGGAGGTGGCGGCAGCAGCAGCATCAGGTGGAGGCCAAAGAATGGCACAATGACCGAGTCTGGAGGTGGCGACAGCAGCAGCATCAGGAGGATACCACAGAGTGGCAAGGTGACATAGTGTGGAGATGCAGCAGCCTCAGGATACCACAGAGTGGCAAGGTGACATAGTGTGGATATGGCAGGAGCAGCATCAGGATACCACAGAGTGGCAAGGTGACATAGTGTGGAGATGGCAGAGGCAACAGTATCAGGATACCACAGAGTGGCAAGGTGACATAGTGTGGAGATGGCAGCAGCAGCATCACGAGACCACAAAGTGACCCGGTGACAGAGTGGGGCAGTGGGTGGCAATACCAGTACCCGCTGACGAAGGTGGGTGAAAGAAGGAGCACTTGGCATCAGATGTGTGGCATCAGGTGGGTGGCAGCATCAGAGTAGTAGCTGAGGCAGGTAACCGGAAGAAACCAGTCTCTTTTTTCAAGGTTTGGGTGAGACGGCATGGATGATCTAATCAGATGCTTCAGGCATTAGTGGGTGGAAATCCTGGCTGATCCACGCCTGATTCATCTTGACAAATGTCAGTCTCTCCACATTCTGGGTGGACAGGCGAGTTCTCCTTGGGGTAACTATGGCCCCCGCCGCACTAAACACCCTTTCTGATGCCACACTGCTGGCCGGGCAGGACAGCTTTTTCAGGGCAAACTCTGCTAGTTGCGGCCACAAATCCAGTTTGGCTACCCAGTAGTCCAGCGGATCTTCAATGACGGCTGGCAGGATGCTGTCCAAGTATGCCACCACCTGCTGGTACAGGTCCTGCTCCAGGTCTACCTGCTGCTGCTGGTGAGTAGTTTCTTCACTATGCGGGTGAAGAAAGCTACTCATCAGCGACTGTAGACTCAGGCTGCTGCTGATGGAGCTGGTACAGCACCTGCCACCCCAACACTCCCCAGCTACCATGGCAGTGGAATGTGAGCGCAGAGGGCCACCACGGTCAGACCTGCGAGAGGATGGGCGATGGCGCAGATAGGCAGCAGCCAACTGACTACATAGGATGTCTCTGTAGTAGTTCAGTTTGTCCTCCCTCTCAGGTGGCCTTTGTCTGTTCGTATAGTCGGTCCAACATATGGAGGGTGGAATTCCAATGGGTGGAAACGTTGCATATCAGCCTATGTTGGGGGATGCCGTTCTGCCGCTGCAGCTCAAGGGTGTGCTTTGCGGTGTACGAGTGGCTGAAGTGCATGCAAAGTTTCCTGGCCATTTTTAGGATGTCTTACAGATGGGTGGAAGACTTTAGGACCTGCTTGACAACCAGATTGAGCACGTGTTCCATGCAGGGCGCATGGCTCAGCCTTATTTGACGCAGCACCGACACCATGTTCTTCCCGTTGTCGGTCACCATGGTTCCGATTTTCAGTTGTGAGGAGAATGTCAGGATTCGATTTCTTGATGAATCACATGGAGCAGTTCCTCCCCTGTGTGACTCCGTTCGCCAAGGCAAACCAGGTGCAAAACAGAGTTACACCACTGTGCCCTGCACATGTGGTATGCTGGAGGGGCACTGTGACTTGTCCCTGCAGTGGAGGCTAAGGACACAGTCGAGGATGAGGAGGCAGAGACGGACATTGTCGCTGGACCAACGGCGTGAGAATGTGGAGGCGGAAGCGGCGTCACCTGGCCAAGTTGCTCTTGTGGCTGTGCAGGAACCACATTCACCCAGTGGGCCATAAAGGACATGTATTGTCCCTGACCGTAATTACAGCTCCACACGTCGGCGCTGCTGTGCACTTTGACACCGACAGGCTCAAGGACTGGCCCACCTTCTGTTCTACATGTTTGTGCAGGGCTGATACTGCCTTTTTTGGAAAGAAATGTCAACTTGGCACAAGCTATCAGTTCTCTGAAAGGTGCAGAGTCCACTACTTGGAAAGGGAGGGACTGCAGAACCAGCAACTTGGACAGGATCACATTCAGCTTCTGCGCCGTTGGATGCATGCACGCATACTGTTGTCTCTTGGCAATCCCTTTGGTGATCGATTGCTGATGAAATGACTGACAAGGAGTAGGAGGAGCAGGAGCATCAGGACCAGCAGACGATGGGAACGACAGACAGCTCCGTTTGGCTGAGGTAGTGGAGCCTTGACTGCCTGAAATCGGGTGTGGCGTGCCACTGGGTGATGCAGAGGTTGCTGTGGCAGGCGGGACCACCTCATCAGAGCCACTGTTCTCCCAGGCCACTTTATGGTGAAGCTGCATATGTTGATGCAGGGCCGTGGTGCCAACATTGGCACCCTGGCCACACTTCACCTTCTGCCCACATATTGTACATATGCTACATATGGCCATGTTCAAAGACAAAAACATGCAATACGACAACTCACTGCAATATAGAGTACAAAATTGTTAATAATTACAAGTGCTACACTATAAGTGAGAGATACTTGACAAATCGTTTTGTACAAAATTATTTGAGCCCGTCTGCTGCACGTCAAGGCGGTCTCTGTTAGACGGGTTCCTAACACTAAATTCTACCTGTTAGGTGCCATGACGGCTACCATACACTTCAGGGAGTGTAGGTTCCTACCTAATTAAAATCAGCCTATAGGGCAGACAGGGTGGTCAGGAGTGCATGACTGAGGAGGCAGACACACCTCCAGTACAAACTGCAAAGAAAGACAAAAAAGGGGGTCAGTCAGCACATACCAAACCACAGGAGCCTCCTCCGGTGGCTTCACAAAAAACTGCCACACTGCCGAATAGCTGATTTTACCCCCAACACTACGCACTGGCTGAATGTCGCTGCTTCTGTGAATCCGTGCACCACTCCTTTCTGGGCAGGTAGGCTGCTGCAAAGCAGGTGTTCTGCCCCGCGCCCATTTGGCTCCTGACCTCCCAATGCTGCCTCCCTGATGACTCCCCGCCATGCTAACGACTTGCTGCCTCACGGGCAGGCTGCCACCCTCTTCTCCTGATGATGACGAAGCCCCTTCTTCACCCGGCTCCCAAGTGCGATCGGCTTCATCATCATCGAGTACTGTCTGCACGTCACTGATGTCCTCCTCAAAGGTCTCTGGGTCAGGAGCCTGACCGGTCGCAACACCAGCTCCCACGCTACTTTCCTCATCACTACTTGCCCGCCTAGTGGAGGAAGCGGCGGATGTCTCCTCCAGATCTTGGCTGGGCAGTAGCTGCTGACTGTCCTCTAGTAGCTCGTCCTCACTGTATAGTGGAGCTGAGCCCAATGCATACATAACTTCTCTGGCTGAAGGAGCAGAAAAGGACAGAGGCAGGTTGAGGACAGGTGAGGGCACAGGGCCTGCTCCCGTGCCATGCAAAATAAAGGTTGTGTCTGACGAACCCACCGACTGCTGGCTGGGGGTGTCTAATGTCACTTGGGATGAAGTGGATGACCGAGTTAACTAATCAAGAACCGCTGGGTTGCTGGTCAAGATATGACCGCTAGATGACACCGGGAGCTCAGGCCTCTCGCTGCAACTCCTGCTGCCACGCCCCCTTACTCTGCTGCAACCTGTGCCTGCGCCAGAAAAATTTAGGCCTCTGCCACTCCCCTGTGCAGGGCCTGGCACTTCTCTGTCTGACATACTGTTAGCTGAACTAAATAAATAAAAATAAAATTTTAACTCCCCTAAAAGCGCCAAATATATTTTTCTTTTTGTACTAAAACAGGCCACCAAACACTTCTACCACATATAACTGCAGAAGTGAAATGAGAATATGTTTTTCTTCTACAGAAATACGCCAATAAACGCTTTTACCACATATAACTGCAAAAGTGAACTGAGATTATATTTTTCTTTTTGTACTAAAATAGGCCACTAAACGCTTTTACCGCAAATAACTGCAACCGTGAACCTCGTATATATTTTTCTTTTAGTACTGAAATACGTCACTAAACGCTTTTACCACAAATAACTGCAACAGTGAGCTGCGTATATATTTTTCCTTTTGCACTGAAATACGCCATTAAACGCTTTCACCACATATAACTGCAGAAACAAACTGAGAATATATTTTTCTTTTTGTACTGAAATACGCCACTAAACGCTTTCACCACATATAACTGCAGAAGTGAACTGAGAATATATTTTTCTTCTTGTACAGAAATAGGCCACTAAACGCTTTTACCACATATAACCGCAGAAGTGTATTGAGAATATAATTTTCTTCTTGTACTAAAATATGCCAATAAACGCTTTTACCACATATAACTGTAACAGTGAACTGCGAATATATTTTTCTTTTTGTACTGAAATAAGCCAATAAACGCTTCTACCACATATAACTGCAACAGTGAATTGCGTATATAGTTTTCTTTTAGTACTGAAACATGTCACTAAACGCTTTCACCACATATAACTGCAGAAGTTAAGTGAGAATATATTTTTCTTTTTGTACTGAAATATGCCACTAAACGCTTTTACCACATAACTGCAGAAGTGTATTGAGAATAAATCTTTCTTCTTGTACTGAAATACGCCAATAAACGCTTTTACCATATATAACTGCAGAAGTGAACTGAGAATATTTTTTTCTTTTTGCACTGAAATAGACCACTAAATGCTTTTACTGCAAATAACTGCAACAGTGAACTGCGTATATATATTTTTTTTAGTACGGAAGTATGCCAATAAACGCTTTTACGACATATAACTGCAACAGTGAATTGCGTATATATTTTTCTTTTAGTACTGAAATATGTCGCCAAATGCTTTCACCACATATAACTGCAGAAGTAAACTGAGAATATATTTTTCTTCTTGAACTGAAATACATCACTAAATGCTTATACTACATATAGCTGCAAAAGTGAACTGCATATATATTTTTCTTTTAATACTGAAATACGTCACTAAACACTTTTACCGCAAATAATTGCAACAGTGAACTGCGTATATTTTTTTCTTTTTGTACTGAAATACGCCACTAAACGCTTTCACCGAATATAACTGCAGAAATAAACTGAGAATATATTTTTCTTCCTGTACTGAAATAGGCCACTAAACGCTTTTATCACATATAACTGCAGAAGTGAACTGAGAGTATATTTTTCTTCTTGTACTGAAATAGGCCACTAAACGCTTTTACCTCAAATAACTGCAACAGTGAACTGCGTATATGTTTTTCTTTTTGTACTGAAATGCATCACTAAACGCTTTCACCACATATAGCTACAGAAGTGAACTGCGTATATATATATATTTTTGTACTGAAATACGTCACTAAACGCTTTTACCGCAAATAACTGCAACAGTGAACTGCGTATATATTTTTCTTTTTGCGCTGAAATACACCACTAAACGCTTTCACCACATATAACTGCAGAAGTGAACTGAGAATATATTTTTCTTCTTGTACTGAAATAGGCCACTAAACGCTTTTGCCACATATAACTGCAGAAGGGAATTGAGAATATATTTTTCTTCTTGCACTGAAATATGCCAATAAACGCTTTTACCACATATAACTGGAGAAGTGAACTGAGAATATTTTTTTCTTGTTGTACTGAAATAGGCCACTAAACGCTTTTACAGCAAATAACTGCAGCAGTGAATTGCGTATATATTTTTATTTTAGTACTGAAATAGGTCACTAAATGCTTTTACCACAAATAACTGTAACAGTGAACTGCGAATATATTTATCTTTTTGTACTGAAATACGCCAATAAACGCTTTCACCACATATAGCTGCAAAAGTGAATTGCGTATATATTTTTCTTTTAGTACTGAAATACGTCACTAAACGCTTTTGCCTCAAATAACTGCAACAGTGAACTGCATATATATTTTTCTTTTTGTACTGAAATAAGTCTCTAAACTCTTTCACCACATATAACTGCAGAAGTTAAGTGAGAATATATTTTTCTTTTTGTACTGAAATATGCCACTAAATGCTTTTACCACATATAACTGCAGAAGTGTATTGAGAATATATTTTTCTTCTTTTACTGAAATACGCCAATAAACCCTTTTACCATATATAACTGCAGAAGTGAACTGAGAATATTTTTTTCTTTTTGTACTGAAATAGACCACTAAATGCTTTTACTGCAAATAACTGCAACAGTGAACTGCGTATATATTTTTCTTTTAGTACTGAAATACACCAATAAACGCTTTTACCACATATAACTGCAACAGTGAATTGCGTATATATTTTTCTTTTAGTACTGAAATATGTCACCAAACGCTTTCACCACATATAACTGCAGAAGTAAACTGAGAATATATTTTTCTTCTTGAACTGAAATACATCACTAAATGCTTTTACCACATATAGCTGCAAAAGTGAACTGCATATATATTTTTCTTTTAATACTGAAATGCGTCACTAAACACTTTTACCGCAAATAATTGCAACAGTGAACTGCGTATATTTTTTTCTTTTTGTACTGAAATACGCCACTAAACGCTTTCACCGCATATAACTGGAGAAGCAAACTGAGAGTATATTTTTCTTCTTGTACTGAAATACGCCAATAAACGCTTTTACCACATATAGCTGAAAAAGTGAATTGCGTATATTTTTTTCTTTTAGTACTGAAATACGTCACTAAACGCTTTTGCCTCAGATAACTGCAACAGTGAACTGCATATATATTTTTCTTTTTGTACTGAAATACAACACTAAACGCTTTTACTACATATAACTGCAGAAATAAACTGAGAATATATTTTTCTTCCTGTACTGAAATAGGCCACTAAACACTTTTATCACATATAACTGCAGAAGTGAACTGAGAGTATATTTTTCTTCTTGTACTGAAATAGGCCACTAAACGCTTTTGCCTCAAATAACTGCAACAGTGAACTGCGTATATGTTTTTCTTTTTGTACTGAAATACATCACTAAACTCTTTCACCACATATAGCTGCAGAAGTGAACTGCGTATATATATATATTTTTTGTACTGAAATACGTCACTAAAACGCTTTTACCACAAATAACTGCAACAGTGAACTGCGTATATATTTTTCTTTTTGCGCTGAAATACGCCACTAAACGCTTTCACCACATATAACTGCAGAAGTGAACTGAGAATATATTTTTCTTCTTGTACTGAAATAGGCCACTAAACGCTTTTACCACATATAACTGCAGAAGGGAATTGAGAATATATTTTTCTTCTTGCACTGGAATATGCCAATAAACGCTTTTACCACATATAACTGGAGAAGTGAACTGAGAATATTTTTTTCTTTTTGTACTGATTTAGGCCACTAAACGCTTTCACCACATATAACTGCAGAAGTGAACTGAGAATATATTTTTCTTTTTGTACTGAAATACGCCACTAAATGCTTTCACCACATATAACTGCAGAAGTGAACTGCATATATGTTTTTCTATTTGTAATGAAATAGGACACTAAACGCTTTTACCACATATAGCTGCAAAAGTGAATTGCGTATATATTTTTCTTTTAGTACTGAAATACGTCACTAAACGCTTTTGCCTCAAATAACTGCAACAGTGAACTGAATATATATTTTTATTTTTGTACTGAAATACATCACTAAACTTTTTCACCACATATAACTGCAGAAGTTAAGTGAGAATATATTTTTCTTCTTGTACTGAAATATGCCACTAAACGCTTTTACCACATATAACTGCAGAAGTGTATTGAGAATATATTTTTCTTCTTGTACTGAAATACGCCAGTAAACTGTCACGGGGTTCCGAAGGTGCACTCGGTCCCCCATTGCCCGCAGAACTGTTGCTTAGCTTTTGGAATGAGGTTCTGTGTTTGACCTCATTCCCAGGGCGGCTTTACTAGCTGGGTGGCTCCCTGCTCCTAGTCTGCCTTGAGCGCCGAGCTGATCACTCGGTGCTCGACTGGTTGGTCTGTCGGTCATGTGACGCTGGCCACGTCACATGACCCTCACTCCCCACTATAAATACAGGCAGCCTGCTGGCTACAGGTTGCCTGTTAATTTCTAGGTTCCTGGCTTTTTGTTGGACTGCTGAATACTTACCTGATCCTGTTCCCTGACCATCCTTTTGCCTGCTGCTCCTGTACTGCGCTTCCGTCCTGGTATTGTGACCTCGGCTCCCACCTGACTACTCTCTTAGGACTCCTCTTGTACTTCTCTGCTCTCCTGGTATTTATGACCCTGGCTTCTCCTGACAATTCTCTGCTTGCTCCATTTGTACTTTGCAGCTTTCCTGGTATTGACTCGGTCCGTTCACGTCCTGTTGTTTGTCTGTCTGTCATCCCTGCACTTACTCCAAGTTAGGGATTGCCGTCCAGTTGTCCCCTGTCATTAGGACTCGCGAGGCAAGTAGGCAGGGCCAGGGGTAAGGGTGGAGCGCAGTGGTCACTTCCCTCCCCCCTGTGTGTGTGTGTGTACGTGACCATTACATAAACGCTTTTACTACATATAACTGCAGAAGTGAACTGAGAATATATTTTTCTTTTTGTTCTGAAATAGGCCACTAAATGCTTTTACTGCAAATAACTGCAACAGTGAACTGCGTATATATTTTTCTTTTTGTACTGAAATACGTCACTAAACGCTTTTATGACAAATAGCTGCAACAGTTAAATGCGTATATATGTTTCTTTTAGTAGTTAAATATACAGTCGTGGCCAAAAGTTTTGAGAATTACTTAAATATTGGAAATTGGAAAAGTTGCTGCTTAAGTTTTCAGATGAATTGCATAGTCCGTCTTTGCCATGAAAATTAACTTACCGTATTTTTCGTTTTATAAGACGCACTTTTTTTCCCTCCAAAGTGGAGGGGAAAAGTCACTGCGTCTTATAAAACGAATAGAACTAAAATTAGGTGGCTCAGGAGCTCTCACTAACAACTCCTGAGCCTGCCATTAAACTGTTGGGCGGGCTGGCGGCTTCACTAAAGGCTTCTGCCGCTTCCTTTACAAGACTGCACCAGGGATTGTCGGGCCGGCGGCTTCACTTATTGTGCTCCGCTGCTGCCAGCCCGCCCGCTATTATAGTAAACTGAACTGAATTTTCTCCTGGTCTGGAGATTTCAGAGACTTCCACTTCTGTTTTACCTCTTGAATCAGTAACACTGGGCTTGTCTCCTCCCTTTTGACAATGTCCGCTTCTTGTATGAATTCAGGCAAGAAGCTCAGGACTTGCAGCTGGCTGCACAGCATCTAATGCTTTCTGCGTCGCTCCATGGAATCATCCACCAGGACTGGCTGGGATCTCGCATCACCTTCTTTACGCTGCACGTCCAGACTCCAGACAAGGGCGGTTAGAGAGGGAATCCAAAAACCCTCCGCCATCCTGTCACTGCTTCCTGCTCCCGAACTACTTGTCTGGACGTGCGGTATAAAGAAGAAGGTGATGGCGAGATCCCAGCCAAAGTCCTGGTGGATGATTCCATGGAGCGACGCAGAAAGCATTAGATGCTGTGCAGCCAGCTGCAAGTCCTGAGCTTCCTTCCTGAATTCAAGCGGACATTGTCAAAACGGAGGAGACAAGCCCAGAGTTACTGATTCAAGAGGTAGAAGAGGTAAAACAGAAGTGGAAGTCTCTGAAATCTCCATACCAGGAGAAGGGGAATGAACCATTGGGCGGGCTGGCAGCTTCAATGAATGCGCTCTGCTGCCGCCAGCCCGCACTTCTTTAGTCCTGCTGATTAGTGGTGAGCGCAGTGGTGCTGCCCTCACCTCCATCAGCTTCCTTCCAATTTCCCGCTGTACCCAGCTCTGCTCCTGCTGTGTACAGCGGTTTTGTGTACCCAGTCCCCGGGTGAGTGGAGCTCAGGGCAATATAAAAATGACTGCAAATGTGTCTATGACTACAACCCCCCCCCCTTCCTTCCCCCCTCATCCATAGGTATCCACCCAGATACTGCAGTATATGAGTGGATTCCTATGGATGAGGGGGGTTATAGTCATATTTAATATAAACACTGTCCAGGGACTGTTCTGTAATTGTCATGTGTTTATATTAAATATGACTATAACCCCCCTCATCCATAGGAATCCACGCATGTGCTGCAGTATATGAGTGGATTTCTATGGATGAGGGGGGTTATAGTCATATTTAATATAAACACATGCCAATTACAGATCCCTGGATAGTGTTTCTATTTAATCTGACTATAACTCCCCTCATCCTTGAGAATACACCAATGTACAGTACCTACAGTACATCAGTGTATTCTCTAGGATGATGGGGGTATAATCACATAAGTGTCATCCATAGATCCCTCATAACAGTGCGTCATCCACAGATCCCCTCCATAGAAGTGTCATCCACAGATCACCCATAATAGTGTCATCCACAGACCACCATTAGTTTAAAACCCACCAAAAGCACACCTTTTGGTTAAAAATATTTATTTTCTAATTTTCCTCCTCAAAAACCTAGGTGCGTCTTATAAACAGGTGCGTCTTATAAAGCGAAAAATACGGTAATCCCAAAAAAAACTTTCCACTCCATTTCATTGCTGTCATTAAAGGACCTGCTGAGATCATTTCAGTAATTGTCTTGTTAACTCAGGTGAGAATGTTGACGAGCACAAGGCTGGAGATCATTATGTCAGGCTGATTGGGTTAAAATGGCAGACTTGACATGTTAAAAGGAGGGTGATGCTTGAAATCATTGTTCTTCCATTGTTAACCATGGTGACCTGCAAAGAAACGCGTGCAGCCATCATTGCGTTGCATAAAAATGGCTTCACAGGCAAGGATATTGTGGCTACTAAGATTGCACCTCAATCAACAATTTATAGGATCATCAAGAACTTCAAGGAAAGAGGTTCAATTCTTGTTAAGAAGGCTTCAGGGCGTCCAAGAAAGTCCAGCAAGCGCCAGGATCGTCTACTAAAGAGGATTCAGCTGTGGGATCGGAGTGCCACCAGTGCAGAGCTTGCTCGGGAATGGCAGCAGGTAGGTGTGAGCATATCTGCATGCACAGTGAGATGAAGACTTTTGGAAGATGGCCTGGTGTCAAGAAGGCCAGCAAAGAAGCCACTTCTCTCCAAAAAAAACACCAGGGACAGAGTGATCTTCTGCAGAAAGTATGGTGAATGGACTGCTGAGGACTGGGGCAAAGTCATATTCTCCGATGAAGACTCTTTCCGATTGTTTGGGGCATCTGGAAAAAGGCTTGTCCGGAGAAGAAAAAGTGAGCGCTACCATCAGTCCTGTGTCATGCCAACAGTAAAGCATCCTGAGACCATTCATGTGTGGGGTTGCTTCTCATCCAAGGGAGTGGGCTCACTCACAATTTTGCCCAAAAACACAGCCATGAATAAAGAATGGTACCAAAACACCCGCCAACAGCAACTTCTTCCAACAATCCAACAACAGTTTGGTGAAGAACAATGCATTTTCCACCACGATGGAGCACCGTGCCATAAGGCAAAAGTGATAACTAAGTGGCTCGGGGACCAAAACGTTGACATTTTGGGTCCATGGCCTGGAAACTCCCCAGATCTTAATCCCATTGAGAACTTGTGGTCAATCCTCAAGAGGCGGGTGGACAAACAAAAACCCACTAATTCTGACAAACTCCAAGAAGTGATTATGAAAGAATGGGTTGCTATCAGTCAGGAATTGGCTCAGAAGTTGATTGAGAGCATGCCCAGTCGAATCGCAGAGGTCCTGAAAAAGAAGGGCCAACACTGCAAATACTGACTCTTTGCATAAATGTCATGTAATTGTCGATAAAAGCCTTTGAAAAATATGAAGTGCGTGTAATTATATTTCACTACATCACAGAAACAACTGAAACAAAGATCTATGTAGTTCGCCATAGTGATGTGCACCTGCAGGCAGGTTGTGCGGACTCAACCCCTTATATTTTTTTCTTTGTAGCATATATTGGAGGCGTGGCGATCTCCTTTGAGTCAAGCACACCTGACCAGTTAATCTGTCCTGGAGGCTGGTTTTAAAGTCAGTATAAAACTGAGTCTGCTTATATAGAACCTACCATTAGCCATCTGGCTCCAGGAGAAGTATATGGTGGGTTCAGCATGCATGTTGGTACTTGCATCCCTGGATCCGATGAAAGCTGTAATGGCACCGGACGGGGTTACAAGCAAAGTGTACTTGGCTTGCATGCTGACCTGCATTCCCTGGATTTTATGTGGCTGTCATGGCCCATGAACAGGTAGGAACAAGAGTTAGGGACCACTCAATTGAGACGACCTTGACGCGGTGAGTGGCTTACTATGCTTTGGCCAAAATATAAACCAATGTCTCATCCAGCATGGAGGGCAGAGTGCTGGATGCAGTGTGCGATCACATTTTCATTTTCCGTTTGTGTATGTAGTTCGCCATAGTGATGTGCACCTGCAGGCAGGTTGTGCGGACTCAACCCCTTATATTTTTTTTCTTTGTAGCATATATTGGAGGCGTGGCGATCTCCTTTGAGTCAAGCACACCTGACCAGTTAATCTGTCCTGGAGGCTGGTTTTAAAGTCAGTATAAAACTGAGTCTGCTTATATAGAACCAACCATTAGCCATCTGGCTCCAGGAGAAGTATATGGTGGGTTCAGCATGCATGTTGGTACTTGCATCCCTGGATCCGATGAAAGCTGTAATGGCACCGGACGGGGTTACAAGCAAAGTGTACTTGGCTTGCATGCTGACCTGCATTCCCTGGATTTTATGTGGCTGTCATGGCCCATGAACAGGTAGGAACAAGAGTTAGGGACCACTCAATTGAGACGACCTTGACGCGGTGAGTGGCTTACTATGCTTTGGCCAAAATATAAACCAATGTCTCATCCAGCATGGAGGGCAGAGTGCTGAATGCAGTGTGCGATCACATTTGCATTTTCCAAAGATCTAAAAGCAGTTTAGCAGCAAACTTTGTGAAAACTAATATTTGTGTCATTCTCAAAACTTTTGGCCACGACTGTACATACATCATTAAACGCTTTTACCGCAAATAACTGCAGAAATGAACTGCGTATATATTTTTCATTTTGTAATGAAATACGCCACTAAATGCTTTCACCACATATAGCTGCAGAAGTGAACTGCATATATATATATATTTTTGTAATGAAATAGGCCACTAAACGCTTTTACCACATATAACTGCAGAAGTGAATTGAGAATATATATATTTTTTGTACTGAAATAGGCCACTAAAAGCTTTTTTTTTTTTTAAACTCATTTTATTGAAAAAGAGTAACAAGGCATGTTTGTGGTACATTCATGTAAACATGATACGGTGTTATACGACAGAACAGATCATGCAGAATAAGAATAACATACATACTCAAGTAATTCGGTATAGAGAGGGCACATCATTTTCTTTGCATACATTAAAAATACAATAAACTGAGTTGTACAAAAGTATTGCGTGAGACTTTAAATGTTCCAGCCCTATTAAGAGCCAATATAAACTGCTGATCCCACTGAAGTTGTTAAATGTGATTCGCACCATAGACCCTATACTTTCTGGAATTTATCAGGACATTTTCTATTCACATATATCACCTTTTCAAAGGGAATTACCTGGTTAACCAGCCTTTTCCAGATCCCCAATGTTGGTATATCTTCCGCCATCCATTTAAGAGCAATTACCTTGCGGGCTAGAAATAACGTTTCGCTTAGAAATATCTTGTTATAGTGGGACCAACCATCATTATACAGGATACCTAGTAAACATATCTTAGGGCATAAAGGAATAGGGCCTAAGTCCAGTGATGAAAGTATCCCGAGTACCGCCTGCCAATATGATTTAATGTGTGTACAGTCCCACATCATATGCCAAAAATCTACATTATTATGAGAGCATCTTAGACAGTTGGGTTGTGGAATTCTCCCCATCTTGTGTAGTCTAGTGGGGGTTAGATAGCTGCGGTGTAACATAAATAGCTGGATTAACCTGTTATTAATCGAGGGAGATACATTAGTGACCGCCTCTAACGCCTCTGTCCAGTCCTCCGCCGAGAGATGTGGGATGTTCCCTCTCCATCTGACCTCAGCTAA
This sequence comes from Bufo bufo, assembly GCF_905171765.1. Classification (NCBI taxonomy): domain Eukaryota; kingdom Metazoa; phylum Chordata; class Amphibia; order Anura; family Bufonidae; genus Bufo; species Bufo bufo. The sequence continues at coordinate 518,113,988 of NC_053390.1, read as the reverse complement.
TATGGGTTGTGCTGACATGTGATTTTCCAATAGGTGAGTGTAGAGTACAGATACTATGCCTCTAGGTCCCTGTGATTTAATGACTCCAATAAGGGGATAAGAGGAGATGGCCTTATTTCCGTCCCTAAATTGTTCCTGAAGGGCGTGCCTGATCTGTAGATACTTAAAAAACTGGGTGCGTGCTATCCCAAATCGTTCTTGGATTTGAGAGAAGGAGCGTAAGATGCCTTCATTATATAAATCTCGCAGAGTTATAATCCCGGATGCTACCCAAACATGTGTTCCCTCTATTCCTTGTAAATGGGGGAATAATGGGTTATCCCATAAAGGTATGATGTCGGCCCAATGCTGATATTGCCTCAATTTGGCGTCTCTCCAAACTTGCTGCGCTAACCTGTGTACCTGCAGCAGTTGTCTTGGCAGGGATCCGACCCCCTCAAGTACTGGCCACAAGTTGGATATATCCAGATGCTGTTGTAAATAATCCATATTCTGCAGGGGCTCCCCACTAACCCAACCAGCCAAGAACCTCAGTTGTCCTGCCAAAAAATACAAGTGAAAATTTGGCAGTGACGCTCCACCCTGCACTTTGGATCTCTGCAACGTATTCAGAGCGAGTTTGTGCCTGGCTCTTCCCCAAATAAATTGAACCATTAGGGAGTGAAGGCGATCAAAGAAATTCCCTGGTATTGGGGTGCAAGCGTGTTCCAGTATATACAACCCTTTAGGCAATAGGATCATTTTGATTAAATTGATCCTGCCCATGATGGACAGAGGAAGGGTTTTCCACACCTTGAATTTGTCAATGAATATGGTTTCTAAAGGGGCGACATTCCTGGAATATGAGTTTTTCGGCTCTCTGGTGATAACGATCCCCAGATATTTAAAGTGGTCTACCACTCTAAGATTATGATAGACCTCGGGCCAATCGGATCTCCATAACGGCATCAAGGCCGACTTGGCCCAGTTAATGTGTAACCCAGAGAAGTGCCCAAATTGCTCTATAATCGTGATCGCTTGTGGCAAAGAGGCATCCATCTCACTCATATACAGTATGAGATCATCTGCATATAGGCCTACTCTGTCCTCTCTCCCCCCTATCCCAACCCCTCTAAACGTCGAGTCTTGACGAATACGTAAGGCCAGATGTTCAATGGCAATTGCAAACAACAGGGGGGAGAGAGGACAACCCTGCCTCGTGCCCCTCTGCAGAGAAAAAGAGGGGGAGGCCGTGCCATTAACTAAAATACTGGCTCTTGGATTTTTGTATATTATCCGGATCCATTGTAGGAACCTAGGACTGAAGCCAAATTTCCCTAGTGCTCTCATCAGGTATGGCCACTCCAGCAAATCGAAGGCTTTGGCCGTATCTAATGAAGCCATCGCCCACTGTCTCTCATGTTGGGTTCCAATTTGGGCTATGATTTGCGCTCTGCAAATCTTATTGGAGGTTGATCTACCTGGTATGAACCCAGTTTGATCGCAGTGTATTAAGCTAGTTATTATTTTGTTCAACCTATTGGCCAACATTTTTGTCAGGATTTTGTAATCCAAGTTTAGTAAGGATATTGGCCGATAGGAGGCACAATCTATCGGATCCTTGTCCGGTTTAAGAATCACTACTATGGACGCTTCATATAGGGAGTCCGGGAGTTTACCTATACGCCATGCCTCCTTGAACATCTCTTTCAATTGAGGCCCGAGGATGTCAACATACTTGGAATATACCTCCAATGGCAACCCGTCAGGGCCTGGAGACTTCCCATTCGCCAATCCGTTAATTGCATCTTGTATCTCTTCTAGAGTTATATCTTCCTCCATTAAGTTGCTGTCCTATATTGAGAGTGTTGGGCAGGTTATCTCATCTACTGTAGATAGTGCTCAAGTTCCATCTCCGAGTATGTCACTCGTGTTTGATATAACTCTCGATAGAAGTCAGCAAAGCTCGCTACTATATCCGGGACAGATTCCTTGACCTCCCCACCCGGGACCTGAATACATAGAACCGGTGGGGCAGAGGTATTTCTATGTACTATGTGAGCCAATAGTCTTCCTGCCTTATCCCCTATCTCAAAGGCATGCTGTTTGTAAAAAAATTGCTTACGATTACTCTTTTCATGCAAGTGAACTAGATACATCCTACCCTTCAGTAACCAGTCTTGCCTATTTGCCTCAGATGGATCCAACACAAATCTAGCTTCAGTGTCACGAGTTGGAGGTCCCAGGAGAGACCACCGCGTCGTCAAGCAATAAACGGAAATCAGGTACAGACACATAAGAGTTTATTGCACAAACAGAAACATGGAAAGCAGCACAGATAAAACATGAGCTCTATGTACCGTCAGCACAGTGGGAGAAAACCCCCACTGCGCCACTGTCTAGTAATACTCCAAAGGGGCGTAACTAAGCAACTCCTGGTTTTCACTAGAGCCCTAGATGGTAGGGTTAGACTTAGCCGCAGGAAGTTGCCAGGGTCCACTCTGGAGCGTGACCTAGACAGTGACAGCAGGAGCGAATGGACAACAGGTACCAGAAGGTACCGACGGCACATAGGCAAACATAACAGACAGGTAAATACAAAACAGGGCAAATAATAACACAAGCAGGAGTTCATGCAAGGGAGCAGGAGTGGCAATGAGCAGAGAAGGACTTGCTCCACCAGTAGTAAACTGCATGGCCTTGTCATGCCACTCTGCTGCAAAGGCTTGCTGAACACAGACATATGAATACAAAACAGGGCAACTAATAATACAAACAGGAGTTCACGCAAGGGAGCAGGAGTGGCAATAAGCAGAGAAGGACTTGCTCCACCAGTAGTAAACTGCATGGCCTTGTCATGCCACTCTGCTGCAAAGGCTTGCTGAACACAGACATCAGAATAAACACAAAGTAACTAAAACATAACTGACAGAACAGATAACAGAAAGACAGGAAGGAAGACATCAAAATGGACGGGAAAGAGGATGCAAATGAACAAGTAGGGAAACCCACAGAGCACAGACAGACACGGATCCCAAGGGTCAGCAGCATGGGAGAGAGAGTACAAACCAGGAGCAGGACAGACAACACACACCAGGAGAGCTGACACAGAACTGAGGAAACCTCAGCCTTAGGCCTCTTTCACACGACCGTTGTGTGCACCCGGGGCCGTTGTGCCGTTTTCCGTTTTTTTTCGCAGACCCATTGACTTTCAATGGGTCCGTGGAAAAAACGGAAAATGCACCGTTTTGCAGCTGCATCCGAGATCCGTGTTTACTGGCCGTGAAAAAAATATGACCTGTCCTATTTTTTTCACGGCCAACGGTTCACGGACCCATTCAAGTCAATGGGTCCGTGAAAGAACACGGATGCACACAAGATTGGCATCCGTGTCCGTGATCCGTGGCCGTAGGTTACTTTTTATACAGACGGATCCGAAGATCCGTCTGCATAAAAGCTTTTTCATAGCTGAGTTTTCACTTCGTGAAAACTCAGAACCGACAGTATATTCTAATACAGAGGCGTCCCCATGGTGATGGGGACGCTTCTAGTTAGAATACACTACAAACTGTGTACAAGACTGCCCCCTGCTGCCTGGCAGCACCCGATCTCTTACAGGGGGCCGTGATCAGCACAATTAACCCCTTCAGGTGCGGCACCTGAAGGGGTTAATTGTACTATCATATCCCCCTGTAAGAGATCAGGGCTGCCAGGCAGCAGGGGGCAGACCCTCCCCCCCTCCCCAGTTTGAATATCATTGGTGGCCAGTGCGGCCCCCCCCTCCCTCTATTGTAATTATTCGTTGGTGGCACAGTGTGCGCCCCCCCCTCCCTCCCTCTATTGTAATAATTCGTTGGTGGCACAGTGTGCGCCCACCATCGGCCCCCCCTCCCTCTATAGCATTAACAACATTGGTGGCCAGTGTGCGGCCTCCCATCTCCCCCCCCCCATCATTGGTGGCAGCGGAGTTCCGATCGGAGTCCCAGTTTAATCGCTGGGGCTCCGATCGGTAACCATGGCAACCAGGACGCTACTACAGTCCTGGTTGCCATGGTTACTTAGCAATAGTACAATAGTAGAAGATTCATACTTACCGGCTGCTGCGATGTTCGTGTCCGGCCGGGAGCTCCACCTACTGGTAAGTGACAGGTCTGTGCGGCGCATTGCTAAATGAACTGTCACTTCCCAGTAGAAGGAGCTCCCGGCCGGACACAGACATCGCAGCTCCCAGGTAAGTATGAATCTTTTACTATTGTACTATTGCTAGTAACCCGCTGCCACCAATGATCGGGGGGGGGGGGGGAGATGGGAGGCCGCACACTGGCCACCAATGTTGTTAATGCTATAGAGGGAGGGGGGGCCGATGGGGGCGCACACTGTGCCACCAACGAATTATTACAATAGAGGGAGGAAGGGGGGGCGCACACTGTGCCACCAACGAATTATTACAATAGAGGGAGGAAGGGGGGGGCGGGGGGGGGCGCACACTGTGTCACCAACGAATTATTACAATAGAGGGAGGAAGGGGGAGGGCCGCACTGGCCACCAATGATATTCAAACTGGGGAGGGGGGGGTCTGCCCCCTGCTGCCTGGCAGCCCTGATCTCTTACAGGGGGATATGATAGTACAATTAACCCCTTAAGGTGCGGCACCTGAGGGGTTAATTGTGCTGATCACAGCCCCCTGTAAGAGATCGGATGCTGCTAGGCAGCAGGGGGCAGTCATGTACACAGTTTGTAGTATATTCTAACTAGAAGCGTCCCCATCACCATGGGAACGCCTCTGTGTTAGAATATACTGTCGGAAATGAGGTTTCACGATCTAACTCATATCCGACAGTATATTCTAACATAGAGGCGTTCCCATGGTGATGGGGACGCTTCAAGTTAAGATATACCATCGGATTGGAGAAAACTCCGATCCGATGGTATAAAAGGGACTCCAGACTTTACATTGAAAGTCAATAGGGACGGATCCGTTTGAAATGGCACCATATTGTGTCAACGTCAAACGGATCCGTCCCCATTGACTTGCATTGTAATTCAGGACGGATCCGTTTGGCTCCGCACGGCCAGGCGGACACCAAAACGACTTTTTTTTCATGTCCGTGGATCCTCCAAAAATCAAGGAAGACCCACGGACGATAAAACGGTCACGGAAGACGGAAAAACGGAACCCCGTTTTGCGGACCGTGAAAATATACTGTTGTGTGCAATAAGCCTTATAATACAGGTTCCATGGGTGCAGCAGAGAGACCACACCCATGGAGCAGACAGAGGATTAACTCCTAATAGGAATACAGGGGAGTTAACCCATACAGAACCACAAATAATACAGAGGAACGGAGCTGCAGCGAGAGCATAGACAGAAGGTCACAGCCAGCGGTAATGACTGTGACATTCAGCTTCCTTAACACAAGCATTAAGGGAATCCTCTTTTTTCCGGGTGTCTTTCTTAATATAAGAAATTAATGATTTAAGGCATCCCCTTAAATATGCCTTCATCGTTTCCCATATAAGCAGAGCATTCGTATCAGCGTCATGCACCTCAAGAAAAACTTGTAATTGGTCCGGGACTCTATCTTGTTCTTTTAATAGGGGTAGCCAAAATGGATGTATCCTCGTTTTCAATCGAGGACTTAACCCCTGCAATACATTGAACTGCGCTATCAGGGGCGCGTGGTCAGATACACTTTGAGGGCCATGAGAGAAAGTGGACAGCTCCAGGTAAGCATCAGGGGACCCAAATATGTAGTCAATACTGGACAAAGCTCCATGAGAGGGAGTGAAACAAGAGTATTCTACTACATCTGGGTGTTTTTCTCTCCAGAAATCTAACCATCGTACCTCTCCGGTCCAGGCCGACAACAAAGTGGGAGGGCTGTGAGCCGAGGAAGTCGGATGGGCACAAAAGCGATCCCTCCGTGGATCCATGACCATGATAATGTCCCCTACACATAATAGTTTTGCTTGTGGGTACTGAGCTGCGAATATGGTTGCAGTTTGCAGAATTGTCAAGTCAACAGGAGGGGGACAGTAAATGCTCAGAATCACAAATGGAGTACCATTCACATGTGCATTAACAAAAACTTATCTTCCCTCCGGGTCACTCTCAATTGTATGTAACTCCCATCTAACAGAGCGGTTGATTAACAGAGACACTCCCCTGGAATGTGAGGTACCGTACGAGTGATATGCACATTGAACCCATGATTTCTGGAGTCTACCGGCTGTATCAGCCGTTAAGTGAGTCTCCTGCAAACTGAGTATGTGAGGAGCATACCTGCGGACATGTGCAAAAACAGACATTCTCTTACCCGTGTCTCCTAGCCCCCTCACATTCCAGGACATTAGCACTAGGGTGGCCATATTATTCGTGTCTCATATCTTAATGCGAGTCTGCACTTCTGCTGCAATTTCGAATAGCTTCCTCCCATCGAATTACCCCTCACATTCACAGTTCTGCCTGTAGTTAATGATCTACCACATAATGCCCGAACAGAGTATACAAGCTTGAGGCAAAACAAAACATGCCATAAACGAACACTGAAATAAGGTGCATATTGCCCAATGCGGGAAAGTGACTTCCCTGTGGCTACAGCGTCAGGGACCTGCATATTACAAGGTGGTAAATAAACTATGCAGGTATCTGATCAGCTCCCTACAGATATTGTATAGCATACTGACATTTAACTAATGGCGTACACACAGAACAGTAAAACTCACTCTGAGGTGGCAGCCCGCAATCATTACAAAGTCCATAACTGAACATTTTCGCATAATGTAAATGACGAGTCTCCACCGCCGTTGGTAGAGTCCCCAGACAAAAGACGAGGTATTGATGCCATACCGCTTCTCAAGATGGCTCCACTCTGCGCGATTTCCTGACGACCCCGTCATCCGCCTCCTTGGGGTCAGTGAAGAAATGCGATTTTTCTCCATCCACCACCCGCAGCCTGGCTGGGTATGCCATAGAATATGGTAAGTTCATGTCCCGAAGCCTTCTCTTTACAGAAACAAAGGTCGCCTTTTTCTTCTGAAGCTCGGCAGAGAAATCGGGAAACAAGGACACTTTGGCATTTTCATGCATGATGGTCTGCTTCCTCCTCGCCTGTGTAAGGATAAGGTCACGATCCTTCCAACTCAACATGCGTGCTAGCAGCGGTCTAGGTGGAGCTCCAGGTGGTGGTGGACGAGCTGGAACCCTGTGGGCTCTCTCCACTGCATACGCCATGGAAAAGGCTGCCTCAGGAAAGGTAGATTTGAACCAGGTTTCTAGGAAAGCGGCAGGATCCAGCCCTTCTGTTCGCTCCGGTAGGCCCAAAATGCGCACATTATTCCTCCTGGCCCTGTTTTCCAAGTCATCACACTTTTGCCTCCACAAGGAGAATGAATCTTCCAGGGCATGGATCTTGGCAGGTATGGGACGAGTGAGGTCCTCTAGCTCCGAGATCCTCTCTTCCGCTCCCTTCACCCGCTCTCTGAGTTGCTGGACGTCATGTCTAAGGAGGCCTACATCCTCACGTACCTCATCAATCTTGGTTGTGAGGGAAGTTTGACAGGCCAGGATCGCTGACAAGAGTTGTTCATGAGCCTCTTTCGGTGAAAGCTCTGGCGCCTCGGGTTCGTCACTGACCGCTCACTGAGCCGCCTGGCCGCGAGTATGTTGAGTACGGGGTGTACTAGTTGTTGCAGCGCCATGTTGGTTATCTTGGCGCGCAAACTCTTTCAGGCGTTTAGCCGCCGCTTGAGCCTTGCTGGGTCCCATCTTTAGATTCTGTAAGCTCTCGTGATGTCGCATGTCTTTTCTATTGTCAGATTGATCGTGTCAGTGCTCAGGATTGATCAGGATCATAAACGGGAGCCGGAGCTCAGATCAGATGCGGCCGCTCATGTCGGCAGTTAGCCACGCCCCCCCACTAAACGCTTTTACCGCAAATAACTTCAACAGTGAACTGCGTAAAGATTTTTATTTTTGTACTGAAATACTTCACTAAACACTTTTACCACATATAACTGCAACCGTGAACTGCATATATATTTTTCTTTTAGTACTGAAATACGTCACTAAACGTTTTCACCACATATAACTGCAACAGTGAACTGCATATACAGTTGTGGCCAAAAGTTTTGAGAATGACACAAATATTAGTTTTCACAAAGTTTGCTGCTAAACTGCTTTTAGATCTTTGTTTCAGTTGTTTCTGTGATGTAGTGAAATATAATTACACGCACTTAATACGTTTCAAAGGCTTTTATCGACAATTATATGACATTTATGCAAAGAGTCAGTATTTGCAGTGTTGGCCCTTCTTTTTCAGGACCTCTGCGATTCGACTGGGCATGCTCTCAATCAACTTCTGAGCCAATTCCTGACTGATAGCAACCCATTCTTTCATAATCACTTCTTGGAGTTTGTCAGAATTAGTGGGTTTTTGTTTGACCACAAGTTCTCAATGGGATTAAGATCTGGGGAGTTTCCAGGTCATGGATCCAAAATGTCAACGTTTTGGTCCCCGAGCCACTTAGTTATCACCGTATGCATTTTTTGCTGGGGATAGTCGTTTGCTGCGGTCCACATGCGGTGGGGCTGCTCCCCCAATGAAAAACACGCTACAGTGTTAGGGGTTGAGCAGCTCCTCCAGTATTGCCACTATATTTCTGTGTTTTTGTCTTGTTTTATATGTAGTGTATGTGCCTTTACCTGGCACTCAAACACTCTTTTGCACCTGGTGACCTCCATCACAGGGTCTGATTTGGGTGTGGCTTGAAGTCTGGCTTTGTTCACATTGCACTAGTTGTCCTGCTAGGCGTTTGTGTGGAAGCCTGGCTGTGAGCTGGATTACATCACCTTCAGACCCTGTTCACACCATAGTTAGCGTAGTGGTAGGACCCTTTGCCATGCTGAGTGACCGTGACGTGGTGCATGAAGGGCTCCGATATTTTCCTGACAGGAATATATTGGCGAAAGTCTCAGCTTTTAATATCTGCATTTATGACTAGCCAGTATAGTCAGTGGCATATCCGTGTGGTGCATTTTTTTGCTATATAGTTATCACTTTTGCCTTATGGCACGGTGCTCCATCGTGCTGGAAAATGCATTGTTCTTCACCAAACTGTTGTTGGATTGTTGGAAGAAGTTGCTGTTGGAGGGTGTTTTGGTATATTTTTCTTATTGTAATGAAATATGCCAATAAACGCTTTCACCACATATAGCTGACGAAGTGAACTGTGTATATAATTTTCTTTTTGTAGTGAAATACGCCACTAAATGCTTTTACCGCATATAACTGCAGAAGTGAACTGCATATATATTTTTATTTTTGTAATGAAATACACCACTAAACGCTTTCTCTACATTTAACTGCAGAAGTGAACTGCGTATATATTTTTCTTTTTCCACTGATATAAGTCACTAGGCTTTTCAACATAGCACTTGCACCCTAAGAACAAATTGCTGGAATGACAGAGCTGTCTAATGGCTATTTTGATCCCCAAATAATCTTTCACTGCACTTGTAAATCGACTTTTTTTTCACAATGAGGTTTTTCCTATCACTGTCCCTAGAGCCTTCTGACGTCCCTCCCTGCACTAAGATGCTGTGAAATGATTCCTCCTTATCCTTTTCCTGCATTTATAGTTTTTTCAGTTTTTTTTTTAAAATGAGGTTTTTCCTATTGCTGTCTCTTGCGCCTTCTCACGTCTTTCTCTGCACTTAGAACGCTGGAAAATGTCTGAATCCAAGATGACTGAGGCTATTTATAGGGCTGTGACATCACAGGGCTGGCTGGCTGATGATTGGCTGCATGAATGGCATTGTGGGTCATCCCGCCTTCCCAGAGTTCCTTGCTCTCTAAAATTTAAGATGCGCTCCACTCATTTCAGATTTTGCGGTGAGCCCAGCTAGTAGGTAAATTGCATAAATAGCATCCATTTTTCGTAGTGCTAACATATGGTAATGGTTGTAGAATATTTTGTCTTGAAATCTTTCATAACATAAAAAAAAAATTGATAAGAAGGGGAAAAAATGTATTTTCCATAATTTACAGTTTTTCCTTCAATATATATATATAAAAAATTAAATAATATAAAATACATGTAGGTTGGCTCAAAAATAATTATTTTCAGTTAGATAGGTCCATTGCTAAAACTGAAAAACTGTCCTGGTAAGGAATGGGGGTAAACACTTTGGTAATGTAGTGGTTAATATAAAGTGTAAGAGCTATAGAAGCATTGTAGAGAGTCAATGTATCACAAAGAAGGAAAACACGATGATTATACCATTTGAAGTCACACAGTCATGTTTATTATTATACAGCTGCTTTGAGGTTTGTCTTTATTTTATTATAACATCTTGCTTTTAAGATTCATAAAAAGATTATGCAGTGCCGTTAATCCAGACATTTCCTCCAAAGGTTACCTGAAAAGTATGGCAATTGCAGTCTCGGATAAAAAGCTGCGGTTGAGTAAAGAAAACTTAAATGCCATCATCTTAAGTAAAATTCATACAGAATATACCTTAAATCACAATGCCTTTCATGTTCAAAGAGGGATTAGTCTGTCTGTTACCTCTCCCTATGTCTGGCAACATAGAACTTATAAAAGAAAAAATATCCTAAAGAATATGTGACCCATTAGAATAATTATTTACTTAGAATTTCTCAAGACAGTAAGGTAATAATAAAAAAAATCTGTAAACTACCTTTCTTAGAGGCAGCTTATAAAGATAATCATAAAAGTCTGATTTCCAACTTATCATATTATAAGGCTTACAGTCTATTCTAATACAATTCTAGTGTTTTATATTCATGGTCATTTTGCCATATTTGGCATTTGCACATGGATGCAATAATAAATTTATGGTTTCTCTATAAGTTTCTTAAACAGTTAATAATTTTTACAATTTACTAATTCTGGCTGTACGCAACCTTACAATATGGGTTGAGCATGTTCTTATGACATGTTACCCTATTAAGGCATGTGGATAGATCCCCACTTCTATGAGCCAGAATAGAGAGCCAGAACTGAAAGCTACTGTGGGTCTGAGGGAATTGAGTCTTCAGACCTTTTCAATTTTTTCACATTTTATGTTGTGGTCTTGTGCTAAAATTAAAAAAAAAAATCTATTGTTTGCCCATCAATCAACACTGAATACTGAATACCCCATAATGAGAAAGTGAAAAAATAATTTTTGACATTTTTGCAAATTTATTAAAAAGGAAAAACTACAATTTGCATGAACATAAGTATTCAGACACTTTGCTATGACTATTGAAATTTAGCTCTGGGGGCCTTCCATTTCTCTTGATCATCTTACAAATGTTTCTATACCTTGACTGGATTACACCAATTGTAAATGAACTTTATTAGAAATGATTTGGATAGACACATCCCTGTCTATATAAGGTCTCACAGCTCACAATGCATATCAGAGCAAAAACCAAGCCATGAGGTGGAAAGAACTGTCTGTAGAGCCCAGAGACAGGAATGTGTGGATGCACAGATCTGGAAAGGGTACAAAAAAATCTGCTTCACTCCAAGCTCCCAAGAGCACAGTGGCTTTGATAATTCTTAAATGGAAGATGTTTGGAACAACCAGGATTCTTCATTCAGTTGGCCACCTGATCCACAGTGCTCTGGACCTCAGACTTCGCTAAAGTCTTAGCTTCCAACAAGACAATGACCCAAATACACAGCACAGGAGTGGCAACTTTGTGAATGGCCTTGCATGGCCCAGGCACAGACCTGATTTGAACACACAATCGAACACCTCTAGAGTGACCTGAAAATGGTTGTTCAACAATGGTCGCCATTCAACCTGTCAAAGCATGAGAGGACCTGCAGAGGAGAATGGCAGAAAATTCACAAATACAGATGTGAAAACCTTGTGACATCATACCCAAGAATACTGGAGGCTGTAATCACTGTCAAAGGTGCATCGACTAAGTACTGAGTAAAGTCTCTGAATACTTATGTCAATCCAATATTTTAGTTTTTCCTTATCAATAAATGCTAACTTTTTTTTATTTTAGCATAAGGCAGCAACATAACAAAGTGTGAAAAAAGTGAAAGGGTGTGAAGACTTTGTGAATGCATTATATACATATAAATATTAATGTCCAACAGTGACTCTATCTGCAGTACCGTAGAATAGTGTACTTGCAAATTGTTTCTTGTTGTATAATGTTTTGATGTATTATAAAACCCAGTATAACTCTGTATGGATCAATCAGGGTTAACAATCCTGAGTGAGTTTTCTCATTTCAGCAAATTACATTTATGCTGTAATACAACACACTTACATTTTTATTGTGATAGTCCATATTGCCTCCTTTGCTCGCTTGATTAATTTTTCAATTGCAATACACTTCTCATTTCCATAGGTTATTGCTGCCACTGCAATCCAGCGGTGGTCGTGCTTGCACACTATAGGAATAAAAGCTGGCCTCTCTGATGGCCGGGACAATGGGAACGTGCATAGGAATGCATGCACATCGGCTTCTGTCCTGCCCACCTCGTTGCTCTGCTGCAGTGATGGCTATAACCCCTGGAAAAGAGCACTGTATACTGCAATGGAAAAATGAATCAAACCAGCAAAGTAGGCAATATGGAAAATCACAAAACATTAGTAAGTGCTTTGTATTAACTTTGTCTTCACGATAAATGCCATTTGCTGAAGTGAGACAACCTCTTTAAGTCCACCCCTAGCTCATACTACAGGGTGGGCCATTTATATGGATACACCTTAATAAAATGGGAATGGTTGGTGATATTGACTTCCTGTTTGTGGCACATTAGTATATGTGAGGGGGGAAACTTTTCAAGATGGGTGGTGACCATGGCGGCCATTTTGAAGTCGGCCATTTTGAATCCAACTTTTGTTTTTTCAATAGGAAGAGGGTCATGTGACACATCAAACTTATTGGGAATTTCACAAGAAAAACATTCCCATTTTATTAAGGTGTATCCATATAAATGGCCCACCCTGTAGTGTTAGCTGAGGAAGTGAGAGGAGTAGAGATGAGCGAATCAAAATTCGATTTGCAACGTATGCGAATTGCCTCACGCTTCGTGGTAACAAATCTCAATTTTCCTAAAATGGGGGCTACACGTGTGAGGACTGAGGACATGGGGCAAATCTTGGAAGGCGCGATCACCCAGATTGACATGCCTGCATGCAGCCAATCAGCAGCCAGCCCTGTGATGTCACAGCCCTATAAATACGGCAGCCATTTTAGATTCTGCCATTTTCCAGCATTCACAGTGCAGGGACATACGTGTGAAGGCGTTAGGGACAGCAAGTGGAAAAACGATTGTGTAAAAAAAAGACAGAAAAAACAATTTATAAGTGCAGGGTAAGGATAGGGAGGAATCATTTCACAGCATCTTAGTGCAGGGAGAGATGTCAGAAGGCGCTAGGGACATTGATAGGAAAGTGATTTACAAGTGCAGGGAACGATTATTTGGGGATCCAAATAGTCATTAGACAGCTCTGTCATTCCAGCTTTTTGTTATTCGGCTGCAAGTGTTATGTTGAAAAGCCTTTAGTGGCTTAAATCTTAGTATCTTATTGTCACGGCTGAGGATGGGGAAAACCCTCAGCCGTGCGGTATCAGAAGATGGAAAGGTCACTACTTGGCCAGTAACACAGGATTAGGGAGCAGGTCACCTCCTAGAGCTTCCCTAATCTGACCCTGACTCCTAGCTGCATGAGCCGCCCTTGAAGGTAGGAGGGCTCATGCTCAGGAACCTCGGATCCCTTCTGACCCTCCGCCGATCCCTGAACTAGGAGCTGGGTAGACAGCCCGTTCCTCCTGGACACGGAGAAACAGGAGTCTAAAGTGGCCAAGCTATAAAGAAAGGGGAACAGAAACAGACATATGGCAATGGCAGGTAAGTGCAACTAGTACCACACCTACCTGCCACAGACACAGAGCCTGGAACCCAAGTATAAGTGCTGCTGTCCACAACAACACAAGAGACAGAGCACACACCACACAGGAACCCAGGAAACCATACGCTGCAATAAATAGGCATAACACAAACACATCTTCATAACATCAGGTATCACATTCTATGACCACAAGGGTGGCCCTCACTGGCAGATGGTATAAACCAGGAGGATGACATCAGCTAACCATGGCTGAAGTACCCCTCAGAGTCTGGCATCCAGCAGGAGCTAAATAGCCCCAAGTGGCCACACGCACACACACACCCAGTGTTCACACACTAAGAAGGGAGCTAACCCTTCCAACACCAGGCAAGGGAAAAGCCACATAAAGGGGAGTGTACAATAAACAATTACACTGCAGCTGTTACCGCCGGCAACGACATGCGTGGCAACCATGTCCTAGGAGTCAGCCTGAAGGCCGGGACACTGCCACCACATGTACACAATAGCAAACGTTGCCACGGGCAGCCACAGTGAAGGGAAGTGTCACAGTGCACACAAACATAAATCTCGTGCACACCAGACATAGAAAGTGCATACATACACACACACCCAACCAGGTGTAACCGCATGCACTTGACAGCAAACTGCCTAGCAACAGCTCAGGCTGCTATACTGCCAAGTACCAATCATGTTGCCAGCGGCAACCACACGTGAGGCAACATACCAGCAGCCCTCACCATGTGGTTGACAATAAAACCAAACCACAGGCAACTACATGCGGGTCCAGAGTCACGACCATGACCATGGTCGTGACACTTATTCAGTACAACAAGAAAAATATATCCTCAGTTCACTTCTGCAGTTATTTCAGTTGAAAGCGTATAGGGGTGTATTTCAGTACTACAAGAAAAATATGTACGCACTGCACTGTTGCAGTTATTTCTGGTGAAAGCATATAGGCGCGTATTTCAGTACTACAAGAAAAATATATACGCACTTCACTCTTTAAGTTTTTTTCTGGTCAAAGCGTATAGGGTCGTATTCCAGTACAACAAGAAAGATATATTCTCAGTGCATTTCTGCAGTTAATTCTGGTGAAAGCGTATAGTGGCCTATTTCAGTGCAAACAGAAAAATACATTCTCAGTTCACGTCGGCGGCAGTTATATGTGTTGAAAGCATGGCTGGGAGTCAGCAGTGTGGCAGCGGTTCATTTCCGAGACGTCCGTATAGTGGGGGCGGGGGGACGGACGGACGAACACCCTCTCCATCTCCGTGCTCCGTAAAATCTTTAGTGACGTATTTCGGTGGAAAAACAAATCTTATTCAGCGTTCAGCGCTGTACTTATATGCAGTAAAATCTTTATTGATGTATTTCGGTGGAAAAACTAATTGTATTCAGCGTTCAGCGCTGTACTTATATGCGGCGTGGGTACTCGCTCTGGTAGACAGGATTAGCGGACGCAGTATAGAGGCAACAACAAGTTATTTGGATCAAACAGTTCAGTGTTTTATTCACACTTCAGGCAAGTGACAAAACAAGCAGTCATGTTCAAACAAAAAGTCACCTTGCAGTGGTAATTCACACCATGTGGCAATTCTGCCTCAAAGAGTCCTTGCTGATAGCAGCACCAACCTCTTTTCACTCCAAACAGATAGCAAGCCTTTATCCAGTGTAGAAAGGCGCAAGGGTCCGTCATTGACGGACGGTACGTGTCACCGAGATTCCTGGCCTCAGTGAGGTAAGAGCCGGTAATTTTAAGTGTCAGCGGCAGTTAGTGCTGACTGACACTATTTGTTATAGTATGGCTGTAAAGCCAATCCGGGCCGGCTCTTACTGGGAGAAGCCAAAGTGCAGGGTGGGTGGCCTCTCCCCACGCTCCAGGCCGGGTTTTGGCTGGGATATAAAAACCCAGCCAGCAGTCTCAGCTGTGTGGATTTTTACCTCCATCTGACAGTGAAGCTGTGGAGCCTCTGTGCTGAAGGCTGAGGACTTCAAACAGGTGTGCAGGCCGCCTGAAAGATGCCAGTGAACTTTTCTGTGGCTGAGCATTCACCCGGGTGTGAACTGACACCTAGGATTCCAGGTGAACACTGTGTTACTTTGCTGTGTCTGAACTGACAACTAGTATTCCAGGTGAACACTGTTATTTTGCTGTGTGTGAACAAGCACCAAGACTGTTATGTTTTTGTTGAGTGTGAATAAAACACTGAAGTTTGATTTACATCCTGGTTCCTTGCCTCTATACTGCGTCCGCTAACCTGTCTACTAGAGCAAATCCCCACACAGGACACAAGGCTCCCAGATCCCAACACAGAGACATGTCTTCTGAGCCCAGCTGCCTATTTAAAGACAGCCAGGTGCTGCCAAAACCCGGATCGGCATTTGAAATCTGGTCCGGTATTTGACCTGGCTGTAAATCAGTCCAACAGAACATGCTGGGAGGAAAATTCCCCCACCTTTGTTCAACCCTGAGAGGGTGAACACACGCCAGACAGTGTATCCGGGACAGGGCATCCGCGTTTCCCTGTAACTGGCCTGCCCTGTGTTCCACTGAAAACGTACATTTTTGTAGGGAAAGAAACCATTGGGTGACCCAGGCATTTCTGTCCTTGGCCTGGCTCATCCACTTGAGAGGGGAGTAGTCAGCAGTCACCATGCTGAATTTCCCCCCCAATAAATAATAACGGAGAGATTCTAATGCCCACTTGATAGCCAGGCACTCTCTCTCCACTATACTATACCGGGTCTCGACTGGGGTGAGCTTACGGCTGAGGAATACAACGGTTTGCTCCTCCCCGTTGACTTCCCGAGACAGTACAGCACCGAGGCCTACTTCGGAGGCATCGGTCTGTACTATAAACTCCCTTTTGAAGTCAGGCGTCACCAAAACTGGGGACCCGCACAGGGCCGACTTCAAAGCGGAGAAAGCCTCTTCCGCCCTTATCATCCCAGCAAACCATCATTGATTTGTGTCCCTTCAACAGTCCTGTCAAGGGCGCGGCTAGAGTAGCAAAGTGGGGAAGAAACCTCATGTAATAGCCCACCATTCTCAGGAATTACTTTATTTGCCTAGTGGTGACAGGTCGGGACCAATTCTGTATCGCCTCTATTTTGTTCACTTGGGGTTTTGATGACTCTGCACCCAATGACATACCCCAGGTACTTAGTCTCTTCTAACCCTATCGCACATTTTTTGGGGTTAGCAGTTAGGCCAGCTTTCTGAAGTGAGTCCACTACAGCCTGCACTTTGGGTAGGTGACTTTCCCAGTCGGTATTGTGGATGACAATATTGTCCAGGTAAGCAGAAGCGTACCGACGATGTGGACGAAGAACAATGTCCATTAGTCACTGAAAAGTGGCCGGGGCGCCATACAGACCAAAGGGTAAGACCTTATATTGATACAGCCCCTCAGGCGTGATGAAGGCTGTTTTCTTTTTGGCAGCCTCCGTTAGGGGTACCTGCCAGTACCCTTTCGTGAGGTCCAAAACAGAAAAATACCGGGCTTGTCCTAACCTCTCAATGAGCTCATCCACCCGGGGCATGGGATAAGCATCGAATTTGGAAACCTCGTTAAGTTTTCGAAAGTCGTTACAAAACTGCAACGTCCCGTCCGGCCTGGCCCACTCACTTTTTGACTCCTCAATGATGTCTAGCTGCAACATTAGCTGCACCTCCACCGATATGGCTTGTCGCCGAGCCTCAGGCACCCGGTATCGTTTCAATCTGACTTTTGCCTGAGGCTCAGTGACAATGTCATGCTGGATTATGGAAGTGCATTCATTGAGGTCCGAGAACACATCCGTGTTCCGAACAACGAACTCCCTGGCCTCCTGAGTCTGTTTAGAGGAGAGGCTGTCAGCAATTTCTACTGTGGCAGCTGCCTCTCTTGCATCAGACAGAGGGGCCGGTACCTCTTCTCCTAGAAAACCCGGCTGCAGGCTGTCTTCTGTACAGGTTTACCTATCTTTTCACGGTTTGAGTAAATTCACATGGTAAACCTGCTCTGGCTTTCGCCGCCCTGACTGTAGTTTACATCTCCAATTTTCTCTAGTACCTCGTAGGGCCCCTGCCACCTAGCCAGGAACTTTCTGTCTACGTTCGGCACCAGAACCAAAACCCGATCACATGGGTTAAAGATCCGGACCCGAGCCTGCCGATTATAGACCCGACTCTGGGCCCGCTGAGCTGCCTCCATATGCTCCCTAACAAGAGGCAACACTGTCTCTATCCAATCTTGCATCTGGGTAAAGTACTCAATGACACTTTTATGTGGAGTGGGTTGTTGTTCCCACGCCTCTTTGGCCACGTCCAAGAGACCGCGAGGGTGTCTGCCATATAGCAGTTCGAAGGGCGAGAACCCAGTAGAGGCCTGGGGTATCTCTCGCACTGCGAACATGAGATAGGGCAGAAATAGGTCCCAGTCCTTCCCATCTTTAGACACTACCTTTTTCAACATATTTTTTAATGTTTGGTTAAACCGTTCTACCAGACCATCTGCTTGCGGATGGTGAACGGATGTCCATAGTTGTTTTATGTGCAGCAACTTACAGAGTTCCCTCATCACCTTGGACATAAAAGGGGTCCCTTGGTCGGTCAGAACCTCTTTAGGTAGTCCTACTAGTGAGAACATCTCCATTAACTCCTTAGCTATGAGTTTGGCCGAGGTATGTTGCAGTGGCACCGCCTCTGGGTACCGAGTGGCGTAGTCTAGAATGGCTAAGATGTGTTGATGCCCTCTGGCGGACTTCGGTACTGGGCCTATGAGGCCCATAGCTATTCGGTTAAACGATACTTCAATAATCGGGAGAGGTACTAGGGGACTACGGAAATGTGGCTGGGGGCTAGTTATCTGGCAGGTCGGGCAAGACTTACAAAACTCTTTCACTTCTTTGAATATGCTGGGCCAGTAAAACTGCTGTAGAATATGATCCTGAGTTTTCTGGAGCCACAGGTGAACCCCGAGAACGTGTTGGTGGGCTAGATCCAACACAAGCTTGCGATAAGCCTTAGGGACCACCAACTGTTCAATAGGCTCACCCCGTAGTTGGTTTACCCGATACAACATATCTTGATGAACCACAAAACGGGTAAACACTGACTCTGCCCCAGGTTGTTGTGGTTCACCATCTACTATTAACACATTTTCCCAGGCATTGGGTCCAGACGTTGGGCAGTACCAAAATTATCCCCGAAGACATTGAGGTCTGCCAATTCAGGACCCAGCGGCAAGTCCTCCACGTCTCCCACCATCACACTTAGTGGCGGTCACCCGTACCGCTGGCCCTTCGGTCTCAGATTCCCAGGGTTCTAGTATCCCTTCTGAGCTGGGCCACTCTGCTAGGGTTACCACTGTCTCATGGGTATCAGTCACTCTCATAGCAGGCTACAGTGCTGGGAAGCCCGGGAAGTCTCTCCCTATTATGAGTTCATAATGTAGATTGTAGACTGTAAAATCTTTATTGAAGTATTTCGGTCAAAAAAAACTAAATTTATTCTGTAGTCAGTGCTGCGGTTATATGCGGTAAAATCTTTTGTGACATATCTTGATAAACTTTGCGACTCTTCCGGGCTCAAAGCTATCTTGACTCTTTGGCTTCTCATTGTCTGTAGCTATTAGAGGCCTGTTCATGCCAGGCAGGTTCCCCCAGAAGTATCTTGGTCGATTGACACTGTCATTGTGCCATTCTGTGGCTTCCTCATGCTGCTGCCACCTCCAGACTCTGTCATTGTGCTGCTCTGTGGTCTCCTCCTGATGCTGCTGCCACCTCCAGACTCTGTCATTGTGCCACTCTGTGGTCTCCTCATGCTGCTTCCACCCTTCCCCATTTCAGGACTAGTCCACTATTTTGGCTTTCAGCCTGGCTGACATCATCATTTATTTGACACGTCTTCTGATTTGTCAGAAGGAAGGAAAAATGAGACGCACAACAGATCCTGTCTGTGTAGCAGCTTTAAGGCCTCTATGGTCCCATCAGAATTGGGTTATGAACTGGTAGCCAAAATCAGGAGTGGGTAAAAAACACAGAAGACATGCAAATATTCAGTTCACGTGTGTAATGGTCGCGTACACACCACACGCAGGGGGGAGGGAAGTGACCACTGCACTCCACCCTCCCCCCTACTTGCCTCGCAAGTCTTAATGACAGGGGACAACTGGACAGAAATCCCTAGCTTGGAATAAGTGCAGGGAGGACAGATGAGACAAACAACAGAACGTGAACGGACCAAGTCAATACCAGGAGAGCCACGAAGTACAAATGGAGCAAGAAGAGAATAGTCAGGAGAAGCTGGGGTCATAAATACCAGGAGATTCCAGAAGTACCAAAGGAGTCAGCAGAGGATTGTCAGGAGGAAGCCGGCGTCAGAATACCAGGAGAGCAGCAAAAGTACACAAGGAGCAGGCAGAGGATCGTCAGGAATTCAGAAGAAGGTAAGTACGCCAGGTCAGACAAAATCGCAGGTGGAACCTAAATAACAGGCAACCTGTGGCCAGCAGGCTGCCTGTTTAACTAGTGACTAGCAGGGGTCATGTGACGTGGCCAGTGTCAAATGACTCACCCTGCCGCATAGGGCTGCACGCGTCCCCGCTCCTGCACAGAGGCGGGGCGCCGTCGGCGCTGCAGAGAGCGAGCTCATTGCCGGCGGCCCGTGACAATGTGTCTTCTCTGTTTTAGATCCACTCCTGTTTTTTTTTTTTTGCTTTAGCAATACTGATGGATTATTGAGCAAATGCTGACCGAGTGAAGGCATATGCTCCACAGACAGGATTTGTTTTTTGGGGGTTATTGTTCTCACAGATCAGAGGAAGGGCAAAATAATCAGTGACGTCAATACAAACTTACTGCTGACACCCTCTCCACTCTGTCCGGGGTTTACTCTACTTTTATAAGCGTTTAATAGAACAGGTTCTGTAGACATATATGTGCAATCAGCTGACGATGTAAAAGGAGTGCGGTTCTTCTTGACGCTAACATCTACCTTTAAGGCTGAGTTTGTCAGTTTTGGCCCTGTGACAGCCCAAATAATTGAAGTATGCAGTGATTCTAAGAGCGACACCTGTCATGTGCTTGTCATACTGACTCATAGTATTGTTTCACTACCACAGCAGACTCCCTATGCTTGTTACTGCAAGGCACAGTGTTCTACACCCCTATAAAGGCTCTCTGCAGCCCGGAAATAGCCATTTTTTTAATGCGATTCGCCACGAATAAATTTGGATTGAAACAAATTTTTCTGAAAAATTCGGCGAAACGGCTGAATCAAATTTTTGATAAATTCGCTCATCTCTAGAGAGGAGCTACATGTGCTCACTCCTTGTATCTTTGCATCAAGAAAGCCATCTCTACTTTCCTGTACTTCAGAGAGAGACAGAAAAAACTAGAACGCCCAGAATCTGCAAGGCCGAGTACTGGAGTCAGTTAGTGAGGTACGAGTGCTATTTAAGGCCTCTTTCACACTACCGGTTTTTTCTCCATTTTGCGGGCTGTTTTTTGCGTTCCGTATACGGAACCATTCATTCCAATGGTTCCGCAAAAAAAAAAATGGAATGTACTCGAAATATAGAACATGTCCTATTATTGCCCGCAAATCACGTTCCGTGGCTCCATTCAAGTCAATGGGTCCGCAAAAAAAACGGAACACATACGGAAATGCATCCGTATGTATTCCGTATCCGTTCCGTTTTTGCGGAACCATCTATTGAAAATGTTATGCCCAGCCCAATTTTTTCTATGTAATTACTGTATACTGTATATGCCAAAAACGGAACGTAAAAACAGAACGGAAACACAACGGAAACAAAAAAACGGAACAAACACTGAAATAGCCATACGGTAGTGTGAAAGAGGCCTAAGGCTGATAAAGACATTACTGCAGTGAGAGGACAATTGCTAAGACACCCTTCCATACTTAGCCATGGTCCTGACCAGTCATATCTTAATCCTGTATCCCTCAGCTGGCAATTATGGGCAAGTGTGCAAGAACCTTATTGCCAGCCTTAGATTCTGCAGAAAGAGACTTTGGAGATATCCTTGCTTATTTCCATACATCTGGGAAGAAACAGTGTTTGATTCCGTTGGATGTACTACAACTCCCATTCTGCACTTTAGTAAAGAGAGACGTATTTGTTTTCTACAATCGGCCTGGTTACTAACTCCAGCACCATTCACTAGCCACAGTACCTACATCTTCTGCCTTGCACCTGTACAACACACCAAGGGCACCCCAACTACCATCAGGTAGGAGCCCCAGCATCAAGGTGTGCCCCGAAGGAAGAAAGGGTGCTCCCTCCTGCCACTCACTGTTGCCCCTAGAGAGCATTGGTTTGAGGATTACCACTGTAAATAACTATTGCAGCCAGAGCCACTACCACTCCCATCTTTCGCCCTGCTCCTCTGGAGAACTCATGGCACATTATTACTCTGTTATGCTGCTGGAGAAACATCTGGCTTTTCATAGCTTCCAGGTGATATTGGTGGGAGTGCTGGGAGCTGATTACTGTGGTGCTTCCTATGTGATAAAAGTTTTCTTTGATTAGACAACAACATTCAAGTTGTACATTGGACACATTTTTATTTCAGTTCAGTGTTGTGATGGGACATAAATTAGACAGTTCACACACTACAGTTCACACACAAATAGCTAGTTCCGCAAAATATTGGGCAAAATTCAAGATAAAGGTGAGCAATGTGAAAGACTGATATTAATTCATTACTGTCAGACAATGACAAAATTGCTTCTTTAAATTAAATGAGATGACTAAAGTAAACAATAAAAAAAAATCGCATTCTTGAGTCCTTTTGATGGCTATTTCACCCATAAAACACACTGCATGGACTGAGTTACGTGAGACAAAAGCAGAACTCAAGAAAAATTCAAGATTGCTGGTGAGTGCCTCAGTTCTTACTATTTACTGGATTAAACTGAAAGTACTGCTTCGTAGAGAACCACTAGTGGTCCAGGTGGTTCGGTCTCTTTTGCTATAAAAGGTGAGCAATAGTGCTACCTTTGTTCAGCCTTGGCTAGTGGCTGTTGAATGAGATGTTTGGAGACCTTGGACTACAGTGGGCCAACCTGGTGGCTTCAGAGTAGATTTCTGCATAATTATAGCATTCTCAATTCCCTTTATTTCTATCACCAGTAGAGATCTTTACAGTTAAACCTGCACAAATCACAAATTTATGTGATTTCTTATTAATATGCCATTATGTACTGTATATGGTGGGGAAAAAAGTATTCTTTCCATATCAGAAATCATTTAGCATGGCAATGACACTATACAGTGGGACACCTGGAAATGACCATCACAAATTATTAATAAAACTAACAAGAATGCTAGTACAGAGATGTCATACTGACATATAGGATCACAACCCATTGATGTCATGATTATGGGAAATGAATCTGCTAAAACCTGTTTGAAAGATACCATCTCAAGACATTGTGGTCTAGCAAGCAAGGGGAAATCAGAATAGAAGTTATGGGGCAAGGGAAGAACAAACAGCACCAGGCCCTTCTGCCCTGAATGCCATTACCAATAATGATAAATGAGAGGTTGGCATTTTGTTCCCTGTTATTGGGCTTCCGTTCGTCTATGTATAAGCTTTTATATGTACTGTGTATATATGCAGCCAGGTCCATAAATATTTGGACATCATGTCAACTTTAATTTGAAGGTATTTACATCCAAATCAGGTGAACGGTGTAAGAATTACAACAGTTTGCATATGTGCCTCCCACTTGTTGAGGGACCAAAAGTAATGGGACCGAATAATAACCATAAATCAAACTTTCACTTTTTAATACTTGGTTGCAAATCCTTTGCAGTCAATTACAGCCTGAAGTCTGGCAGAGCCTGGTGATGCTCTGCAGGGCCTCTACTGCAACTGTCTTCAGTTCCTGCTTGTTCTTGGCTCATTTTCCCTTCAGTTTTGTCTTCAGCAAGTGAAATGCATGCTCAATCGGATTCAGGTCAGGTGATTGACTTGGCCATTGCATAACATTCCACTTCTTTCCCTTAAAAAACTCTTTGGTTGTTTTTTCAGTATGCTTTGGGGAATTGTCCATCTGCACTGTGAAGATCCGTCCAATGAGTTCTGAAGCATTTGGCTGAATATGAGCAGATAATATTGCCCGAAACACTTCAGAATTCATCCTGCTGCTTTTGTCAGCAGTCACATCATCAATAAATACAAGAGAACCAGTTCCATTGGCAGCCATACATGCCCACTCCATGACACCACCACCCCCATGCTTCACTGATGAGGTGATATGCTTAGGATCATGAGCAGTTCCTTTCCTTCTCCATACTATTCTCTTTCCATCACTCTGGTACAAGTTGATCTTGGTCTCATCTGTCCATAAGATGTTGTTCCAGAACTGTGAAGACTTTTTTAGATGTCGTTTGGCCTTCCTGTTTTTGAGGCTCACCAATGGTTTACATCTTGTGGTGAACCATCTGTATTTACTCTGGTGAAGTCTTCTCTTGGTTGTTGACTTTGACACACATACACCTACCTCTTGGAGAGTGTTCTTGATCTGGCCAACTGTTTTGAAGGGTGTTTTCTTCACCAGGGAAATAATTATTCGGTTATCCACCACAGTTGTTTTCCGTGGTCTTCCGGGTCTTTTGGTGTTGCTGAGCTCACGGGTGCGTTCCTTCTTTTTAAGAATGTTCCAAACAGTTGTTTTGGCCACGCCTAATGTTTTTGCAGTCTCTCTGATGGGTTTGTTTTGTTTTTTCAGCCTAATGATCGCTGCTTCACTGATAGTGACAGCTCTTTGGATCTCATCTTGAGAGTTGACAGCAACAGATTCCAAATGCAAATAGCACACTTGAAATAAACTCTGGACTTTTTATCTGCTCATTGTAATTGGGTTAATGAGGGCATAACACACACCTGGCCATTGAACAGCTGAGAAGGCAATTGTCCCATTACTTTTGGTCCCTTAACAAGTGGGAGGCACATATGTAAACTGTTGTAATTCCTACACCGTTCACCTGATTTGGATGTAAATGCCCTCCAATTAAAGCTGACAGTCTGGAGTTACAGCACATCTTGTTTGTTTCATTTCAAATTCATTGTGGTGGTGTATAGAGCCAAAAATGTTAGAATTGTGTCGATGTCCCAATATTTATGGACCTGACTATATATATATATATATACACACACACACACACACAGTATATAGTATATACAGTATATCACATCTAGTAAGTGGTGATCCCAAGGTTTTAGCCCAGGGGAACACACTTTTAACATATTTACATTCAAAACTGTAAGCATCAATGGTTATGAATTACGATTAATATGAGCACATGGACACTTGAAAATGGCTAAATTAAGTAGGGAGACATGACACTGGTGAGCGAATTGAAGAATATATAGTAAAGGTTACTAGGTCTTCTGAATTAGCATAGGCCTTTGCCATGTAAGTTCACATCTATGCTTCTCTGGAGTAAATTAAAGATTTGAAGTTGAGCAGTATGCAAAGTTATTCATGTATCAGTGATAAAGTAAAGGTCACATCATCTCCCATGAAGTGAAAAAGGCTTAAAGAGTCACACTCATTTAAATCCCAATGACGGGAGAGTAGATCCTTCAAGCTAAATGTCATCACACCCTTCTAGTCAGATCCCTGTACTTGATGGACAGCTCCGGTATGGATGGGATGCAGAAAGAGAAGGTTAGTTTCTCTTCTATATTCACACTGTGTTCTTTTTAAAGATCTAGAATGCAAAGTGTCCCTATTGAGACATTGGTCTAGAAATCCCTATGTCCTGACACCCATTAATAATAAAGAAAAATAATCATTAAAATAATAAAAACAGAGACTTTTCTATATGCTATAATTTGTCACATGTGCAAAACTGTAACACAGCCTACAGCATGAAAAGCTCAGCACAGTCTCGAAGAGGATCTGTCACCTCTCGTGACATACCTGTTTTAGTAAATACCTTTTCATGAAATTCTGAAGCATATTTTCTTATAACTGCATTATGTTATTCATCTATTATTCCTCCTAGAAATGTATGACTAAATTGACAAATGGGTGGTACCATTCCCCTTGTCAAATGTGTGCCACTTCCTAGTCTGGCAATGGCAGCACTGATGGTAGGGCTGCTGTCAAGAATTTCAGGAACCCATACAGGCAAACCATGTGGTTGCCTCCCTCACCCCCAACCCAAGGGAAAAATCTACACCATTTTTATTTAGTATGTTTACCAATCACCGTAAATAAAGTGTTCACTGTATTGTATAGGGTATTATGTTTACGGGGATACCAAACACTGTTTTGTGATATTTAATAGTAAGTATGTTACAAAAACACACTACATTAAAAATATGTAAGTGTCACGGATGGTGTACAGGAAACAAGACAATGCAATATATTCAATGACTCACTGGATCCACAACTAAAGAACAAAAGGGAGACCCCTGCATGAGACCTGCCACTCTCCCTGACTGCTCAGCCTATGCGAACACCCCAAAGGTGGATGGGCGCATATCCACGTACCTCGGCTATCTAATACCTGAAGACCCTACAATAGTGAGGGCACACCACCACCGGCTCCCTACACTAGACACGGAGGGAGTCAGGGTCTCCTGAAATCCAGCAGACAGAAAATCACAAATAAAGGAACAGCACTTATCTTGCAGAGGACTGGGAAATAGGAACAGCATGCACACACACTCCAGGAAGTTGTATAAGCCGCACACTACTGCATTATGGGGAGGAACTTAAAGGGAAGCAATCAGTCCAACTGCATGACAGCTGAGATAGACTAACGAGATGAGGAACTGAAACCAAAACAAAGAAACTCAAGGAGGAGGATCTGGAAGGCTCCTGTCAGAGCTTCTCAGCTGTCTGGTTGTGACAGTAAGTTTTAATAAAAAAAGTTAACTCACAGATATATACTGGGAATTGACCCCCAGACCTTCTGTATAGGAAGCAGCAGCCTTACCCACTACTGTATAAAAAAAACCTCTGATGTGTGAATTGGATTTTCTGTATCTAACATCTACTAAATAGTAGTACTATTTATTGAATAATATGTTAAGAAAGCAGTAAGACTATTTAGACAGAGAAAATCCAACACTTATTTTAGATCTGTTCTATACAGTAAAGCCTCATTCACACATCAGTGTCTTCGTCAGTGATTTACATCAGTGAATGTGAGCCAAAACCAGGATTGGAGCCTCCACAGACAAAAGGTATAGTGCAGGGATACCCAATCTGCGCCCTCCAGCTGTTGCAAAACTACAACTTCCATCATGCCTGGACAGCCTACAGCTATCAGGGCATGCTAGGAGTTGTAGTTTTGCAACAGCTGGAGGGCCACAGGTTGGGTATCCCTGGTATAATGGAAAGATTGGCACTTGTTCTGTGGTTTTGGTTCAAAATGACTGATGGAAATCACTGACCAAAACACTGACGTGTGAATGAGGCTTATTTGGTAAAGATTTTATTCAAATAAAAAAATAACACTGCCGTTTGTTATTATATGACAAACTAAAGCTAAATGAGCACCTTGATGCATGTTTTGATGAAGCAGAGCTTTGCTCATTTCTCCCATGCAGCGCTTCCAGGTCATGCTCACACCTTTTGCTTGATGGCGTCACCAACGTCTTGCCGAATTTTCCCACACTGCCGGCTCTCTTTATATAGCCACATCTGGAAATCTCCCTCCTCCTTTGGCACTACATGCCGGAATATTTATATAGGAGGTAAAATAGTTTTTCAATTATAAGAAGCAAAATAAATAAAAAAGACTATTGATTTCACATTAAAGGAGTGTGCCCTTAATTTCTGGTAATATTGTCGTGGTTCAAGAACCCTTCTAGCAGCATCTCACCACCATACCTTTAGGAGAACTATTTAAATTTTTACTGCTTTAGATTATTACTACCCAGATGCATAACTTTACATTTATCCACATTTTAAATTAATTTGCCAAGTTGATGCCCAATCACCCAGAGTGTCCAAGTCATCTTTATGGTCATCTTCCATAGACTACACAGTACTACATAGCTTGGTGTCATCTGCAAAAATAGAAATAGTGCTATTAATCCCATCCTTGATATCATATCATTAATAAATAAGGTAGTGAACACCTGTGCCAAAATACAGGTAAGGGCTCTTTCACACTTGCGTTCTTTTCTTCCGGCATAGAGTTCCGTCGTCGTGGCTCTATGCCGGAAGAATCCTGATCAGGATTATCCCCATGCATTCTGAATGGAGAGAAATCCGTTCAGGATGCATCAGGATGCCTTCAGTTCCGGAACGGAACGTTTTTTGGCCGGAGAAAATACCGCAGCATGCTGCGCTTTTTGCTCCGGTCAAAAATCCGGAACACTTGCCGCAAGGCCGGATCCGGAATTAATGCCCATTGAAAGGCATTAATCCGGATCCGGCCTTAAGCTAAACGTCATTTCGGCGCATTACCGGATCCGACATTTAGCTTTTTCTGAATGGTTACTATGGCACCCAGGACGCTATTAAAGTCCTGGGTGCCATAGTAGTAGTGGGGAGCAGCATACTTTCCGTCCGTGCGGCTCCCGGGGCGCTCCAGAATGACGTCAGGGCGCCCCACATGCATGGATGACGTGATCGCATGGATCATGTGATCCATGCGCATGGGGCGCTCTGACGTCATTCTGGAGCGCCCCAGGAGCCGCACGGACTGTAAATATACTGCTCCTCCGCTCCCCACTACTACTATGGCAGCCAGGACTTTAATAGCGTCCTGGGTGCCAAAGTAACACTGAACGCATTTTGAAGACGGATCCATCTTCAAATGCTTTCAGTTCACTTGCGTTGTTATGGATCCGGCGGGCACCTCTGGCAAATGGAGTGCATGACGGATCCGGACAACGCAAGTGTGAAAGAGCCCTAACTTAGAGTACTTTCACACTAGCGTTTTTCTTTTCCGGCGCTGAGTTCCGTCTTAGGGGCTCAAATCCAGAAAAGAACTGATCAGTTTTATCCTAATGCATTCTGAATGGAGAGTAATCCGTTCAGGATGCATCAGGATGTCTTCACTTCAGTCTTTTTGACTGATCAGGCTTTTCAGAAAACCGTAGCATGTTGTATTTTTACCTCCGGCCAAAAATCCTGAACACTTTGACTGAACGCCGGATCCGGTCTTTTTCCCATTGACTTGCATTAACGCTGGATCCGGCGCTGTGTGTTCAGTCAAACCGGATCTGGCTTTTGCATGTCAAACCCGAAAAATTTGAAAAAAAAGTTAAAGTCCATAAATGGCGGATCCGTTTTTTCCAATGCATTTTTTCATTGTGATTCAAATCCTGATCAGGATTCAAATGTAATCCGTTTTCACACGTTTTTCCGGATCCGGGGGGCAGTTCCGGTGTCGGAATTGAACGCCGGATTTAAACAACGCTAGTGTGAAAGTAGCCTTAGGCTGCAGTTCGGAATACGTTTGTGACCTGCATTGCAGATGGTGGCATAGAGCCTTATACAGGTGAGTATTTATTTTTTATTTTCTTTGGCACTTTGGGGAAACATACTACTAGTGCAACATGGGGAGGCGTTATAATTACGAGGGCACTACAGGGGGCATTAAAACTACTGCAGACATTGTAACTACTTAGGTAAACAAAGGGATACAAACACTAGTCATCTAAGACTCTTCAGGCAAAAGCCTCAAGCAGAAAATCGAGAAAATTGATCCACAAAATATTGCAATATGTGCATTTGCATATTTTTCACACTGTAATTACAGTGTAATATGCAAGTATGGACAAGAATTGGACCTGATCTATTATTTTGCAAAACTGACATACAAATCTGAACCAATTCCAAAAAAGTTAAGACACTGTAAAATGTAAATCAATGTAAGTACAAAGCTCTCCACAGTGCTGCACCCTCCTACATCTCTTCCCTCATCTCTGTCTACCACCCTACCTGTGATCTACACTCTGCAAACTATTTACGACTGACATCCACCATAATCTGAACCTCTCACTCCCGTTATACCCGGAGTCAGGAAGTCGCAGTCGCAGTTGCAATCCTTTTTGTCTCACTCAGGGATCCGTAGCTTCTTCTCCTCAGCTGTTTCTTGTCCGTCACTCCCGACCTCCTTATAGTCTCCCTCCCACTTCTCTGGTTTCCAGATATAGAGCTTCCTGCCTGGACTTCTATACTGACCCACTGGAGCTGTGTAGCTCTGATTCCTGGTTGTCGTTCCAGAGCGTTACCCTCGGATCCCTGTTGGGCTTTTGTTGTCCACTGTTGTCGCCCACCTGGGATTATATGTTTTGTCTGTATTGTCTGTCCTCTCCTTGGTATTTTCCTTTAGTGTTAGTGGTGCGGACTAGTGTCCCCACCACCCTATTCACTACTTAGGGCTCATCTTAGGGAAAGCCAGGGTTTAGGCACGTGATCGGCGTACGGGTGAGAAACCCGTCTAGGGACTTCAGGGCAGTCAGGTGCCAGCCTCAAGGTGAGTTAGGGGTCACCACCTTTCCCTCTCCCTTGGACAGGGCCTTCCCTTTTCCCTCCCTTTGCGTCACGTATGTGATCGGCACGCCGGTCTTGATATTATATCTGGCCCTTATTTTGTGTAGGTAGAAAGAGAAAAACAAACAAAAAAAAAAACTTTTTCTTTCTACCTACTTAGAATCCAGTATGGATCCAATTGCTGCTTTGACAAAGCAACTTCAAGGCCTGTCTTTGGAGGTGGCAGGATTGAAGGCGTCGGTCCTCCAGCAACAGCAGCAATTGCAGCAGACCGCAAGCCCAGCGGTTGCTATGGGTAACCAGGTTGCTGCGGAACCCAAGGTTGTTCTTCCTGACAGATTTTCTGGGGGAAGGGACAAATTTGTGACGTTCCGTGAGGCCTGTAAGTTATATTTTAAGCTGCGCCCTTACTCCTCTGGTAATGAAGAACAGCGGGTGGGGATTGTTACTTCCCTGCTTCAGGGGGACCCGCAATCCTGGGCGTTCTCTTTACCCACTGATTCCCAGGCTCTCTGGTCAGTGGATGAATTTTTTGGGGCCTTGGGTCTCATATATGATGACCCTGACCGAGTCGCCCTGGCTGGTCGAAGTTACAGGGACTCCTACAGGGAGATCGGCCAGCAGAGGAGTATTGCTTAGAGCTCCGTAGGTGGGCTACTGATACCCAGTGGAACGACCCGGCTCTCAGGAGTCAGTTCTGCTCTAGGTTATCCGAAAGGGTTAAGTATGCGCTTGCGCTGTATGAGACCCCCTTTTCCCTTGATGCTGTTATGTCCCTTACTATCAGAATAGATAGACGTCTTAGGGACAGATTGAAAAATCCTGAGCAATTGGTAACCCCTCCGAAGCAGCAGTTAGTCTGTACGGACCTAGAAGAGCCTATGCAGCTAGGAGGAACTACTCGTCAGGTCCGTCCTCCTGATGTTCGCCGTAGGTGTGCGGTTTGTTTTTTCTGTGGGGGGAGGGGTCATTTCATTAATGTCTGTCCTTCCTTTTTCAAAAACAAAAGACCGTCGGAACTACTAACCCCAGGCTGTGTGGAGGATGTTAGCCGGGGGGTATACGTTTCCTCCATATGAACATCTCAATTTGTGTTGCCAGTGGTTGTTGTTTTTGGTGTTAAGACGGAGACTATTTCTTTCTTTCTAGACAGTGGAGCAGGGGTAAATTTGATAGATGCCCATTTTGCCCGCACTATGGGTTTGTCTCTCTGTACGCTACAGAGACCTATTCCCATATTCGCTATTGATTCTGCTCCTCTGTTTGTTTTAGAGAAACCTCACTCACATTGTCCATAACTTACACCTTCGGGTAGGGGACCACCATAACGAGTGTCTTTCATGTTACGTTCTGGAGGGCCTTCCCTCTCCTGTGGTATTGGGTATTCCCTGGTTGGTAGCGCACAATCCAGTGGTGGATTGGCAGGCCAGGGAGATATTGGAGTGGAGTGAGCATTGCAGAGAAAATTGCTTAAATAGCAATTGCTTAGTCGCCTCCATAGCTACACTACCTACATTTGTTTCGGACTTTGAGGACGTTTTTTCTGAAAAGGGTTGTCAGAAGTTACCACCTCACCGTCCTTATGATTGCCCGGTTAACCTGATTCCCGGTGCAAAATTACCCAAGACCAGGTTATATAGTCCCGAGAGACAAGCCATGAAAGATTATATCTCCGAGAGTCTGGCTAAGGGACACGTCAGACCCTCTTCATCACCCGTGGCTGCAGGGTTTTTCTTTGTTAAAAAGAAAGATGGGGGCCTGTGTCCTTGCCTAGATTTCCACGAACTAAACCGGATAACCATCCGAGACCCATACCCTCTTCCTCTCATTCCTGACCTGTTTAATCAGATTGCGGGTGCTAGATGGTTCTCCAAACTTGATCTTAGGGGGGCCTACAATCTGATTCGTATCAAGGAAGGGGATGAGTGGAAGACAGCTTTTAACACCCCTGAGGGGCATTATGAAAATCTAGTCATGCTTTTCGGTCTGACCAATGCTCCTGCTGTCTTCCAACATTTCGTTAATGATATTTTTAGTCATCTTATCGGCAGGTTTGTGGTGATACGCCTAGATAATATTTTAATTTATTCGTCTGATCTGAAAACACATGAGGTACATGTCAGACAGGTACTGCAGGTCCTACGGACGAATAAATTATATGCAAAAATTGAAAAGTGTGTCTTTGCCGTTCAGGAAATACAGTTCTTGGGATATCTATTGTCTGCTTCAGGTTTCCGTATGGATCCTAGGAAGGTCCAGGCAATTTTACATTGGGATCTTCCTGAGAACCTTAAAGCACTGCAACGGTTCTTGGGTTTCGCTAATTTCTATAGAAAGTTCATTAAAAATTATTCTGTGATTGTCAAACCCCTTACTGACATGACTAGGAAGGGGACTGATTTTTCTAAATGGTCTGACGCCACTAAAATTGCATTTTCCTCTCTAAAAGAGAGGTTTACCTCGGCACCTGTACTAATCCAACCTGATGTCTCCCAGCCTTTTATTGTTGAAGTAGATGCGTCAGAGGTGGGAGTGGGGGCTGTACTGTCTCAGGGTCCGTGTCCTGGCAAATGGCGTCCTTGCGCTTTCTTTTCTAAAAAACTATCTGCAGCGGAGAAGAACTATGATATTGGCAATAGGAAACTATTAGCTATTAAACTAGCGTTTGAAGAATGGCGTCACTTTTTAGAGGGGGGCAATCCACCCCATCACGGTGATTACGGACCACAAAAACCTTTTGTAACTCGAATCAGCTAAGCGTTTCACCCCTAGACAAGCTAGGTGGTCGCTATTTTTTACCAGGTTTAACTTTTTCATCACCTATCGTCCTGGGGCAAAAAATACCAAGGCAGATGCATTATCTCGTAGTTTCCCTGGAGGGGGTAATGTGGGTGATCCGGTACCCATTTTACAAAGAGGAGTGGTTGTCTCTGCTGTACACTCTGTTCTGGAGGAAAAGGTGTTAGAGGCCCAGGGGGACGCCCCGGTCTCTTGCCCCTCAGAGAAATTGTTTGTACCGTTAAACCTGCGTCTCAAATTATTAAAGGAACATCATAATTCGGCACTTGCTGGGCATCCGGGTAGTAAAGCAACCTTGGAGCTATTGTCTCGTCGTTTTTGGTGGCCAAGGTTGCGTCAGGATGTAATGGATTTTGTGTCTACTTGTTCTACTTGTGCACGCGTGAAAGTCTCTCATACACGTCCAGCAGGGTCTTTATTGCCACTTGTCATTCCCAATAGACCATGGACACATCTATCAATGGATTTCATCACTGACTTACCTTTGTCTGCGGGTAAAACAGTTATCTTGGTAGTAGTAGACAGGTTTAGCAAAATGGTACACTTTATTGCGTTACCCGCACTACCTAATGCTAAGACTCTTGCTCAGGTGTTCATCAGTGAAATCGTG
The DNA here is from genome assembly GCF_905171765.1 of Bufo bufo. NCBI lineage: Eukaryota > Metazoa > Chordata > Amphibia > Anura > Bufonidae > Bufo > Bufo bufo. Next base: position 518,080,220 of record NC_053390.1, on the reverse strand, counting down.
AAGCTTCACGGGGTCCCTTCCAATGTTGTTTCGGATCGGGGAACCCAGTTTATTTCAAAGTTTTGGAAAGCTTTTTGTTCCCGTTTGGAGCTACACTTGTCCTTTTCCTCAGCTTTCCATCCTCAGTCGAATGGACAGACCAACCAAAACCTTGAGACATACCTAAGGTGTTTTGTGTCTGAAAACCAAGAGGTGTGGTCATCATATTTACCGTTAGCTGAGTTTGCTATAAATAATCGCCGTCAAGAATTCACTGGCAAGTCACCATTTCTCAGTGCATATGGTTTTCATCCCCAATTCTGTACTTTCAAAGAGGGGGGGTCATCAGGGGTTCCCGAAGAGGAACGGTTTTTGTCATCTCTTTCATCTGTATGGCAGAAGGTGCAAGTTAACGTGAGAAATATGGGAGGTAAATATAAATGCATGGCTGATAAGAAACGGTCGCCAGGTCCGGACCTAGGAGTGAATGACTATGTGTGGTTATCTACTAGGAATATTAATTTAAAGGTTCCCTCTTGGAAACTGGGTCCTAGGTTCATTGGTCCTTACAAAATAGTAGCCACCATTAACCCCGTTGCTTTTCGCCTGGAGCTACCTCAGACTTTTAAAATCCATAATGTCTTCCATAAGTCGTTACTCAAAAAGTATGTTCCACCTCTAGAACCGTCACCGCTGCCATCCCCTCCTGTTGTTGTTGATGGTAATCTGGAGTTTCAAATATCCAAAATTGTTGATTCTCGTCGGGTTCGCCGCTCTCTTCAATATCTGGTGCATTGGAGGGGTTACGGTCCCGAGGAAAGAATGTGGGTTCCAGCGTCAGAGGTAAACGCCAACAGGTTAGTTCAGGCTTTCCATGCCTCTCATCCTGGGAGACCTGGTCCTGAGTGTCCGGAGGCCCCTCGTGGAAAGGGGGATACTGTCACGAGGGTGTCAAGAGCCATGTCTGACTCCGTTATACCCGGGGTCAGGAAGTCGCAGCGGGTGGCTGCGCGCTCTATGTCTTAAGATTGCGCTGCTTCTTAATGATAGCTTTCTGTGTTTGCCTTGCAGTCCTTTTTGTCTCACTCAGGGATCCGTAGTTTCTTCTCCTCAGCTGTTTCTTGTCCGTCACTCCCAAACTCCTTATATTCTCCCTCCCACTTCTCTGGTTGCCAGATATAGAGCTTCCTGCCTGGACTTCTATACTGACCCACTGGAGCTGTGTAGCTATGATTCCTGGTTGTTGTTCCAGAGCGTTACCCTCCGGATCCCTGTTGGGCTTTTGTCGTCCGCTGTTGTCGCCCACCTGGGATTATATGTTTTGTCTGTATTGTCTGTCCTCTCCTTGGTGTTTTACTTTAGTGTTAGTGGTGAGGACTAGTGTCTCCACCGCCTTATTCACTACTTAGGGCTCATCTTAGGGAAAGCCAGGGTTTAGGCACGTGATCGGCGTACGGGTGAGAAACCCGTCTAGGGACGTCAGGGCAGTCAGGTGCCAGCCTCAAGGTGAGTTAGGGGTCACCACCTTTCCTTTTCCCTTGGACAGGGCCTTCCCTTTTCCCTCCCTTTGCGTCACGTATGTGATCGGCACGCCGGTCGTGATAGTGACTGGCTCATGCAGCTTTATATCTACTCCCCTATTTTCCCAAGATGGCTGGACCATTGTACAAAACAAGCACTTTTACCTTTTGTGTCACCCCTTTCCCCTCATTGATTGTAAGCTCTTGTGAGCAGGGTCCTCATTCCTCTTGTTGTAACTATTGACTTGTCTGTTGCTATGTTATTTACATGAACCCCTGAATTGCAAAGTGCTGCGGAATATGTTGGCGCTATATAGAGATTATTATTATGAATAGAAACAGAATGTAATGATTTGCAAATCTCATATACCCATATTTTATCAACAATAGATCATAGAACACAAATATTAGAACATGAGCTGTTTTATCATTTCATGAAAAAAACTCATTTAGAAATTGATGGCAGCAATGCATCTCAAAAAAGTTTGCACAGGATCATGTCTACCATTGTGTAGAAACTCATCTTCTTTTAACAGCAGTTGTAAATGTCTGGGAAGTGAGGAGACCAATTGCTGGAGTTTAGGGAGAGGAATATTGTCCTATTCTTTTCTGATGTAGGATACTAGCTGTTCTACACTGCCAGGTCTTCTTGGCAAGATTTTTTGTTTCATGATGAGCCAAATGTTTTCTATTGGTTAAAGGTCTAGACTGCAGGCAGACCAGTTCAGCACCTGGACTCTTCTATGAAGCCATGGTCTTATGAAGGATGCAGTATTTGGTTTAGCTTTGTCTTCCTGAAATATGTGAGACCTTCCCTGAAAGAGACATTGTCTGGATGGGAAGATATGTTGTTCTAAAACCTCTATATACTTTTCAGCATTGATAACAACTTTCCAGTTGTGTAAGCTGCCCACGCCATAGGCACTAATGCAACCCCATCCTATCACAGATGCCGGCTTTTGAACTGTGCGCTGATAACAAGCTGGATGGTCCTTCTCCTCTTGAGTCCATAGAACATGACCTCCATGGTTTCCGTTATGCGGCCCATAGACTTCTATTGTGACGGAATGCAAAACAGAATGCCTCTTAAAGGCATTCCATAATGCATTCCATCATAGAATTCCGTTATGGCCCGTGGTAACTGAATCCATCACGGAATTGTAATAAAACCCGAACCCCGAACTCGAACTTGTAAAACACAAATTTGCTCATCCCTATTCAGGTTAAATTGCCCTGTTGGCACTTTGCGATAATTAAATGGTTTTTGGGTTGCAGCTTGGGCACTCGGTCTCTAAAAGGTTCTCCGTCACTGGTATAAACTGTATACTGTGGGGTGTTATACTGTATACTGTGGGTGTTATAGTGTATACTGCATACTGTGGGGTGTTTACTATATACTATGAGGAGCTGCGGGTTTTATACTTTATACAATCTACTGTTGGGTGTTATACTATATCTTGTGGGGTGTTATATACTCTAGACTGTGGGATCTTATACTGAATACTGCATTCTGCATTTCGATTACGGGCATGAGAGTGTCTGATGTTTGATGCTAAGCTCCAGCCCCCTCGCTATCTTAGGTGGAGTGCGTTGGCCATGTGTGCACACTGAGACGCCAGAAAGCTGAGAGCCCCCGCGCGCTGAGGCAGCATAAGAGGGGGATGGCCCAGAGGATCTGCGGTGTGGGATGAGGGTTGTCCGGTTGCATCCCGTCAGTCTGAGATTGTGGCAGATAGAAGTGGCAGGGTGCCGAACTCTCCTAAGAGCTGCGGAGGTCAAGGACGGTGGAGAGTGGTGAGCGGGACACTGTGTTGTGTCGGGGGTGGATGTGCTTGCATTGGAGGGAGAGGAGAAGATAACCTGTTGGAGGAGGTGGTTGGAAAGTGTTTCCTCCAGGACTGTATAAGGGAAGGAGGGTTGTGGACACTTATTTGAATGCTGACAATACGTCCCCCCCATTGCTTCCTTTATGCTAACCCTCCACTAAAGCACTGATCTAATAGCCTGCCACGTCTCTAATTCCTGTCTGCTAACCTTGGTATTTTGTCGCAGGTGGGGTTACTTGAAAGAAGACTGAATTACGTTTAAAAAGGAAGAGAATGAAAAGGAAAGGATAAGAAAATGGCAAACAAGGGAGGAAAGAAAGGAGAGAAGAAAAGAAAGGGGGAAAAGGAAGAAGGAAAAAAAAAACTATTGAAAATTACTTACCCTTCATGATAATCCTTTATTGATGAACTGGGGTAACTCCTGGTTAAGACCTATTTTGTTTCTCATTTTTCCTTTTTTTCCTTCACCTACTAACTTTGACTTTATGTGATGTGAGAAGGGAAGATTAAACTGGTGATATACAGTTGCAAGAAAAAGTATGTGAACCCTTTGGAATGATATGGATTTCTGCACAAATTGGTCATAAAATGTGATCTGATCTTCATCTAAGTCACAACAATAGACAATCACAGTCTGCTTAAACTAATAACACACAAAGAATTAAATGTTACCATGTTTTTATTGAACACACCATGTAAACATTTACAGTGCAGGTGGAAAAAGTATGTGAACCGTTGGATTTAATAACTGGTTGAACCTCCTTTGGCAGCAATAACTTCAACCAAACATTTCCTGTAGTTGCAGATCAGACGTGCACAACGTCAGGAGTAATTCTTGACAATTCTTCTATACAGAACTGTTTCAGTTCAGCAATATTCTTGGGATGTCTGGTGTGAATCGCTTTCTTGAGGTCATGCCACAGCATCTCAATCGAGTTGAGGTCAGGACTCTGACTGGGCCACTCCAGAAGGCGTATTTTCTTTTGTTTAAGCCATTCTGTTGTTGATTTACGTCTATGCTTTGGGTCGTTGTCCTGTTGCAACACCCATCTTCTGTTGAGCTTCAGCTGGTGGACAGATGGCCTTACGTTCTCATGCAAAATGTCTTGATAAACTTGGGAATTCATTTTTCCTTCGATGATAGCAATCCGTCCAGGCCCTGACGCAGCAAAGCAGCCCCAAACCATGATGCCCCCACCACCATACTTCACAGTTGGGATGAGGTTTTGATGTTGGTGTGCTGTGCCTCTTTTTCTCCACACATAGTGTTGTGTGTTTCTTCCAAACAACTCAACTTTGGTTTCATCTGTCCACAGAATATTTTGCCAGTACTGCTGTGGAACATCCAGGTGCTCTTGTGCAAACTGTAAACGTGCAGCAATGTTTTTTTTTGGACAGCAGTGGCTTCCTCTGTGGTATCCTCCCATGAAATCCATTCTTGTTCAGTGTTTTACGTATCGTAGATTCACTACCATAGGATCTTCAGTAAAAAGAGTATACCAGGGGCTCACTCAAGACAAATTTTGGTTAAGTTCCTTCTCTCCAAAGATCGGGATGCTATTTTGTTAGAATCTAGAACTTCTGATAAATTCCAGATTGAGGGAAAGAAGATAAATTTCTATCTGGATTATTCAGTGGCTACCAATGAGCGTAATATATGGAAATAAAAAAGAGGTTGAGATTAGCTGGTCTGAAGTATAGTTTGCTTTTCCCTGTTAAATTTCAGTTTCCTGAAGAAGTAATTGATTGGGCAGATATAAATGGCTTGTGAGGTGTTATAAAATAAAATGCGAGGGGGGAAGGGTGGAATATGCGAGGTTTAGGGGCTTTGTCTGTTTCGCATAGGTGAGCTGCATGGGGGAGGGGAGGTAGATGGGGTGTTTTAGGAAAAGAGAGAACGAACCTTTTTTTTTTTCTTTGCCCCCCCCCCCCTGAATAATGAGAGTTCTATCGCTTAATGTAAGGGGTTTAAGAGAGAGACTAAAAAGGTTTGCTGTTTTTGAATGGTTGAGGGGATACATGCCAGCCGTCATCTGCTTACAAGAAACACGTTTGGATAGGGACTCCCTAAGGTAGGTGGAGAAGAGATGGATAGGGGCTTGGTACCATGCTATATATACATCATACTCTAGGGGGGTATCAATTTTGGTCCATAATAAACTTAATTTTGAACATATGGCATGTAAGGCAGATGACAGCGGCAGGTATCTCTTCTTACAATGTAATATTAAGAATGTACAGATGGTAATTGCAAATATTTAAATTCCACCTCCATATAAACCAGATGTGATTTATGAATTACATAGGTATATGTTAGATAGGCAAGACTGCATTTTGATTACAGTAGGAGATTATAATGCAATTATGGATTCAAGCAAGGATAGACTATACAGGGAGTGCAGAATTATTAGGCAAGTTGTATTTTTGAGGATTCATTTTATTATTGAACAACAACCATGTTCTCAATGAACCCAAAAAACTCATTAATATCAAAGCTGAATATTTTTGGAAGTAGTTTTTAGTTTGTTTTTAGTTTTAGCTATTTTAGGGGGATATCTGTGTGTGCAGGTGACTATTACTGTGCATAATTATTAGGCAACTTAACAAAAAACAAATATATACCCATTTCAATTATTTATTTTTACCAGTGAAACCAATATAACATCTCAACATTCACAAATATACATTTCTGACATTCAAAAACAAAACAAAAACAAATCAGTGACCAATATAGCCACCTTTCTTTGCAAGGACACTCAAAAGCCTGCCATCCATGGATTCTGTCAGTGTTTTGATCTGTTCACCATCAACATTGCGTGCAGCAGCAACCACAGCCTCCCAGACACTGTTCAGAGAGGTGTACTGTTTTCCCTCCTTGTAAATCTCACATTTGATGATGGACCACAGGTTCTCAATGGGGTTCAGATCAGGTGAACAAGGAGGCCATGTCATTAGATTTTCTTCTTTTATACCCTTTCTTGCCAGCCACGCTGTGGAGTACTTGGACGCGTGTGATGGAGCATTGTCCTGCATGAAAATCATGTTTTTCTTGAAGGATGCAGACTTCTTCCTGTACCACTGCTTGAAGAAGGTGTCTTCCAGAAACTGGCAGTAGGACTGGGAGTTGAGCTTGACTCCATCCTCAACCCGAAAAGGCCCCACAAGCTCATCTTTGATGATACCAGCCCAAACCAGTACTCCACCTCCACCTTGCTGGCGTCTGAGTCAGACTGGAGCTCTCTGCCCTTTACCAATCCAGCCATGGGCCCATCCATCTGGCCCATCAAGACTCACTCTCATTTCATCAGTCCATAAAACCTTAGAAAAATCAGTCTTGAGATATTTCTTGGCCCAGTCTTGACGTTTCAGCTTGTGTGTCTTGTTCAGTGGTGGTCGTCTTTCAGCCTTTCTTACCTTGGCCATGTCTCTGAGTATTGCACACCTTGTGCTTTTGGGCACTCCAGTGATGTTGCAGCTCTGAAATATGGCCAAACTGGTGGCAAGTGGAATCTTGGCAGCTGCACGCTTGACTTTTCTCAGTTCATGGGCAGTTATTTTGCGCCTTGGTTTTTCCACACGCTTCTTGCGACCCTGTTGACTATTTTGAATGAAACGCTTGATTGTTCGATGATCACGCTTCAGAAGCTTTGCAATTTTAGGAGTGCTGCATCCCTCTGCAAGATATCTCACTATTTTTGACTTTTCTGAGCCTGTCAAGTCCTTCTTTTGACCCATTTTGCCAAAGGAAAGGAAGTTGCCTAATAATTATGCACACCTAATATAGGGTGTTGATGTCATTAGACCACACCCCTTCTCATTACAGAGATGCACATCACCTAATATGCTTAATTGGTAGTAGGCTTTCGAGCCTATACAGCTTGGAGTAAGACAACATGCATAAAGAGGATGATTTGGTCAAAATACTCATTTGCCTAATAATTCTGCACGCAGTGTATAATAGTAAAAATGTACTTTGTAATAATAACCTGGCTAATTTAATAACAGAGTTTGATAGGGTTGATATTTGGCATATCCGGAGGAAAGAACTTACTCTTGCTATTCAAAAACACATCAGACCTTGTGAAGAATTTATATGATTTGGGGAAATAGTAAATTAATGGGGAAAAATAAAATAAAAATAAAGTATGTTCCTATGGCCCTCTCAGATCACTACACCTTGGTTATGGAAGTGGAGCTTATGACCAGTCAGAGGTATTCATTGATTAAATTTAATCCACACTGGTTAACTTTGATAGAAGACAAGGAAGAAATAAAAAAAGAATTGCAGGTCTTTTTTGAGGTTAATAAAGATTCAGCTAATAAGCAGGTGGTTTGGAATGCGGCAAAAGCTTTTCTGAGAGGAATTTTATTAAAAAAGGTGAACTATCTAAAAAAAAAAAAAAGAGAAAAAATTAAGATGGCAGAGCAGGAACTAGAGGTAGCAAGAGTGAATTGTGTGGTTGACCCCTCAGTGGAAAGGTTGAAAAAATGGGAAGAGGAACAAGAGAAGGTTAAAGATATATACATGGAAAAATCTCAAACAGCACTGTTTTTCCAGGGGATCATGTTTTTTCGGAGAGTCAGAAAGTGGGAATGACTCTGGCTAATATAGTAAAAAATCTACGGAAAAAATCCTGGATTGGGGTAATAAAAATAATAAGGGACAGATGTAAAAACCCTGGAACAGATAAGTGAGGTGTTTCGTGTTTATTATCAAGAACTATATAAATGCAAAATACATTATGAAAAAGAGGAATTATGTCAATATTTTAATAAGGTTCCCTTTAAAAATGAACAAAAAAAAAAAAAAAGATCAATTGGATAAAGAATTACAGCTGGAAGAGTTAGAATGAGCTCTGAAATCCAGGAGGAGATGCTCTACCATTTGAGATATATAAGGATCTTGGTCAGACACTTTTGCCAGAATTAAGGGAAACCCTGTGTGAGGCTAGGATGACAGAAAAACTTTCAGACTCAATGGATGAAGCTATTATAGTTTTGATCCCTAAAGAGGGTAAAGATAAATTGAAAACAGAGTCATATAGACCTATATCTCTGTTGAATACTGATATAAAAATACTTGTGAAGGTTCTAGCGGATAGATCATCGAAAATAATAAAAACTTTGATAAATGAAGATCAAACAGGTTTCATCCCAGGAAGACTGATCAATTCCAATATTATAAGGTTGTTTATTAATATTGAAGGAAATAAACAAAGATACAAAAAAAGGTATACTGTCTTTAGATGCAACTAAGGCATTTGAATGTATAGAATGGGATTATCTGTGGGAGGTTCTTAGATGTTTCGGTTTTGGAGAATGCTTTATAAATTGGATTAAATTAATATATTCTTATCCTAGAGCAGTGGTGGCGAACCTATGGCACGGGTGCCAGAGGTGGCACTCAGAGCCCTCCCTGTGGGCACCCACGCCCTGGAAAAAGTCTAATATGCCTTAGACTTTTCCTGTCATTCATCAGCGCAGGGCGCACTATGAACAGCACAGGCAGCGCACTGAATGTAACTATTATAGCTAAGTGATAAAGTACATGGAAGATGCACTATATTGGACTGTATTATTCAGGGTAAATTGCTGTGTTGGCACCTTGTGATAAATAAGTGGGTTTTGGGTTGCAGTTTGGGCACTCGGTCTCTAAAAGGTTCACCATCACTGTCCTAGAGTATCGGTGGATGGGGTTACGTCCCTGCCCTTTGCCTTTTCGAGGAGCACTAGGCAGGAATGTCCCCTATCACCGTTGCTCTTTGCAATTGCTATAGAGCCATTAGCTAACATAATTCGCGAAAGTGATGATTTTGTGGGATTCCAAAAAATCATCATAAAAAAATAATAATAATTTATACGCGGATGATATTTTGATATATTTGGGTAACACTGAGGTGGATTTAGGTAACATAATTAGTATAATAGATAAGTTCGAATATCACATTTGATGTTACTAGGGGAGGGTGAATTGAACAAGAGTTTTGGTGTTCACATAGTAGATAAAGGAAGTAGTTTTAAATATTTAGGGATAAATATTTCAAGAAAGGTGGAGGATTATGTAAAGATAAATGTTGTTCCTCTTTTGAAGGAAATGAGAAAGAAGATTCATATTTGGAGGAGATTGCCACTATCAATGATGGGTCAAATTAATTTGATAAAGATGGTCCTTCTCCCCAAGATTTTGTTTATATTGCAGAATGCCCCGATTGTATTGCCAAAAAAGATCTTTGGGATGTTAGATAAATTAATGAGTGAGTTTATTTGGAAAGGGGGAGTATCTAGACTAAAAAAATAAATACTTCAGTTACCCGTTAAGGAAGAGGGGTTATCTCTTCCAAATAGCTTTTTATACTTTTTGGCATCACAGTTTTGTCATATTAAAGAGAATGAAGTAAGCTCACTTATGAGAGGGTATTTAATACCAATGGGGATTAAGACTAAGCAAAGTAGTTTAATGGAAATATTAGAGTTAGGTTTATTGGGGAATAGGAGCACTGATAATCAAATATTAAATCTTATGTATTATATTTGGAGAGAGGTAAAAAAAATTATGGGTATTAAGGGTTATTTAAAATGCACTCCAATATGAAATAATATAAATTTGAGTGAAATTCAGATGTGTAAATTGGGAGAATAGAGGTATAAGTTTGTTATATCATATTTTTGATGCGGATAAATTGAATGATTTTGAGATTTTGATTAGGGATTATTAAAAATGGATTATTTTAAATATTTACAAATTAGGGACGCAATAATTTAGCAACCAATTCAGAGATATATAAAAGAGCCTCTTCGGAAGGGGTCGATCGGTTTCTCAGGGATGGAAAGGTTAAAGGTAGTATCTCTAGGAGATACAAATTATTGATAAAGGTAGTACAAACAAGGATTAAAATATTAGCTAATGAGAAATTGAAAAAATATATTGAAGATCTATCGAATGAGAAATGGGATGATGTTTTGAATAGTGGGTCTCTTGTGTCGTCAAGGGCCTCACATAGGGTTTTCCAGTTTTTTCTTATTCATAGGTTACATCGCACACCGTTAATGCTGAAAAGATTGGGTTTAAGAGCGACAGATGAATGCCCGAGATGTAGGGAAGAACGGGCAGGCTTAGTACATATAGTTTGGAGATACCCCAAACTGTTTAGGTATTGGTTAGACATAGCAGGGATTATTAAAAAAGTTTTAGGAGTACGGATATATGGGGATCCTGTGATATGTATATTGGGGGGTACAATACATCTGAGATTACGGAAAATAGTCAAGCAAGCACTATGTCTACTACTATTCCAGGCAAGATTGCTTATCTTATAAAAATGGAACCAAAAGATCAACCCCTAGTAAGTGAGTGGGAGAAATCTGTTAATGCAATGATAAAAATGGAAAGGATAATTAAGAAAAATAGGGGGAAAAAGATTGCTTTATAGAAATATGGAATCAATGGTTTAAGGTTATATAATTCCCCCCCCCCCCTCTTTCTCCCTATATGGGATTGATTTGGTTTTGGGGTGGGGTGGGTGGTTGGTGAGGGGAAAAGATATATATGTTATGTGTAATGCTAATGATATTGATTTTATATGTTGTATTTGATAATGTATAAATAAAAATTTTAATAAAAAAAGAATACTGCATTCTGGGAAGTGTTGAACACTATATACTGTGTATGGCTAGGGGAGTTACACTATATATGTGGTATACTTTTCTTTACTATATACCACAAAAAGTAATTTGGGCGGAACACGAAAGGGAGGATGGTTGGGTCAAATGGAGAGAGGAGTCCAAGATGGATAAACATCCCCGGGCCTATGATACACTTAATCCGCCCCTGTGCATGAGCCATATGTATATCTATGAAAAACTACTGTAGGTAGGTACTCTGATACCCCTAAAGATAATCTAGTGTGACCAATTGCCTTCAGAAGTCAACTAATTAGTAAATGGAGTCCACCTGTGGGTAAGTTATTCTCAGTATAACTACACCTGTTCTGTGATGGCCTCAGAGGTTTGTGAACATTAGTGATCAAACAGCATATTGAAAACCAAGGAACACACCAAAATAGGTCAGGGATAAAGTTGTGGAGAAGTATAAAGAAGGGCTAAATATCCCAAAGGTAAAATATCCCAAGCTCTGAACATCTCATAGAGCACTGTTCAATCCATCATCTGAAAATGGAAGGAGTATGGCACAACTACAAACCTACCAAGACATGGCCATCCACCTAAACTGACAGCCCAGGCAAGGAGAGCACTAACTAGAGAAGCAGCCAAGAGGCCCATGGTCACTCTGGAAGAGCTGCAGAGATCCACAGCTCAGGTAGAAAGAATCTGTCCACTGGACAACTATTAGTCGTGTACTCCACAAATCTGGCCTTTATGGAAAAGTGGCAAGAAGAAAGCCATTTTTGAAAGCAAGCCATAAAAAGTTAAGTTTTCAGTTTCCCACAAGCCATGTAGAGCCTAAATGCAAAACGCTATGTGTGGCTGAAAACTAACACTAGACATCACCCTGAACACACCATCATTTTTTTCAGCAGGGAAGCTGGTCAGAGTTCATGGGAAGATGGATGGAGCAAAATACAGGGCAATCCTGGAGGAAAACTTGGTAGAGGCTGCAAAAAACTTGAGACTAGGGTGGAGGTTCACCTTCTAGCAGGACAACGACCCTAAACATACAGTCAGAGCTACAATGGAATGGTTTAGATCAAAGAATTTTTATGTGTTAGAATGACACAGTCATAAAATCCCAATAAAATACAGTTTGTGGGTTCATGCATTGCTCTTTTGAGGTCTATCCACAGATTTTCATTATTGTTCAGATTAGGGGAATGTGAGGATAGGTCATTAATATAAATAAAGCAGACAACCCCTTTAATTTTTTAAGTGTGTTTGCCTTACATTATCAAGGGAAGATTTATGAGCCCGATTGGGGCAGTTGCCTAGCCTAGATCACTCCTCCACATTGGATCCTGACACCATTACTCATGTGTCGGCAAATTGAGGCAGACAATGTGTGTGACAGAGTAACTGGTTGTGAATCGGTAGAGCCTAGACAGATGTATACTAGTCTAGAGCAGCAGCAGGTTGAGCTAGAGGCAGCAAGTGTGAGCAGTGCCTAAAGGGTTAAAGGAGTTGGCCACTCTGTATATAATGTTGACTAATGTGTGGGCAAAGGGTATACATCCAACTTACTAATACATATATATCAGCAGTTATGCATGGTTTAGTCACAATGTAAGCTTTCTTCTCTGACAGTGCTGCCGTTAATGTTCAAAAGATGGTTGCACCTGGAGGCCATGTGACATGATGGTCCATTAGTAATCTTGAGCGACTTCCATAGAAAACACTAACTGTGTAAAGTACACTAACTGTGTAAAGTAATTAACACAAAAGAGTACAGTATACTGCTACATTTTGATCTGTATATGCTGGAGGCTTGGGCAAAGTTGTGGCAAACAAGGTTTAACCAGGGATGTGGAGTCAGAGTCGTGGAGTCTGAGTCCAAGCTAGTTTTAGGGTCAGTACTGACTCTGACCCAAGCTTAAAAAAAAATTATTTGTTATATTAATATTGTGTAATTATTTATTTAACTTTTATATAACTTTTAAAACGTTTAGATATGTTAATCATAAATATATTTTATGTTCTATCACTCTAAGGTCTTTTTTTTAATCAAAAACAGTGCTAAGCGGATGTTATAGTGGTGATAGAAAATCAGTTCTCACCTCTCCTGTGTTCTGTTCTTATACTATAATCAGTGATAAGCAGGGTGTTCTAGTGGTGATAGATAATCAGTTCTCCCCTCTCCTGTGTTCTCTCCTATCCTTATACTATATCCCCCCTCCTCCCTCCTCCTGCTGTAAGATCTCGCGTGTGCGCACAGGGCTCTGCCTGATGCGCCCGTGCAGACTTCTCGATTTGGCTTCTTAAAGCGAAGTGCGCATGCGCCGGCACTTCGCTCAACCCAGGTATGACCTGCACTCTGGCGCCAGCCTCTCAGAGCCCTGTGCGCACGCGCGATATCTTACAGCAGGAGGAGGGGAGATGGAGGGAGAGCGAGAGGCGGCACAGAGGATTAGGAGGCGGTGCAGAAGTCTGGAAAGGCTGCGCTGGGCACGAACGGCGGTGGGTGCGGCCGGCACCTTGCATCCCTTGACATCCCCTTGGGCACCTTATTTCTTTGAGTGACAGGTTAGTAAAACCAGTTTTTTAGCAAAATAAGGCTACGGATCACATTTAGAAGCCCACATTAGGAATCCTGATGAGGCCCTGAACATCAGAATATGTTTAGCTGACAGGGGTGAAACCTGGTGACAGAATCCCTTTAAACAGTGATAAGCAGGATGTTCTAGTTGTTATACAAAATCAGTTCTCACCTCTACTGTGTTCTCTCCTGTCCTTTAGTGTAGATATCTTCATGCTGCTCCAAGGCCCTTAGTTACAATGCTTGACATGCTCAGTATCAGATTATCTGCTCTGCTGCAGCCAATAACTGGCTAAGAGATTTTTTTCTAAGAGATGCTATCTTGGACTACTTCAATGAAAATAAGCAAATAACGCCATATCAGCATGGCTTCATGAGGTATCAGTCATGTCAAACTAATTTAATCAGTTTCTATGAGGAGGTAAGTTGTAGACGACATTGCAAATCAAGGTTAGTATATAAAATGAGAATGCTCGGACTTGGCGAAAATGTCTGTAAGTGGGTAAGTAACTGGCTCAGTAATAGAAAACAGGGGGTGGTTATTAACGTTACACACTCAGATTGGGTCACTGTCACTAGAGGGGTACCACAGGGGTCAGTATGGGACCCTATTCTCTTCAATATATTTATTGCACAGTAAAATTTGCAGATGACACTAAACTGTGTAAAGTAATTAATACGGAAGAGGACAGTATACTACTACAGAGGAATCTGGATAGATTGGAGGCTTGGGCAGAGAAGTGGCAGATGAGGGTTAATAGATGTAAGGTTATGTACATAGGAAGGAATAATACAAGCCACCAGTACATACTAAATGGTAACATACTAGGTAACACTGACATGGAATAGGACCTAGAAATTTTGGTGTCCGCCTGCTGAGCGGAGCGGAGGCTGAACGCTGCCAGACTGATGCATTCTGAGCGGATCCGCATCCACTCAGAATGCATTGGGGCTGGACGGATGCGTTCGGGGCCGCTTGTGAGACCCTTCAAACGGAGCTCACAAGCGGAGCCCCGACGCTAGTGTGAAAGTAGCCTAAGCTGTAGAAACCAGTGTCAGGCAGCTGCTGCCAAGGCCAATAAGATAATGGGTTGCATCAAAAGGGGCATAGATGCCCATATTGATAACATGTCCTGCCACTTTTCAAATCACTAGTCAGACCACACATGGAGTACTGTGTACAGTTCTGGGCTCCTGTGAACAAGGCAGACATAGCAGAGCTGGAGAGGGTCCAGAGGAGGGCAACTAAAGTAATAACTGGAATGGGGCAACTACAGTACCCTGAAAGATTATCAAAACTAATTATCAAAACTAGTGTTATTCAGTTTAGAAAAAAGATGACTAAGGGGAGATCTAATTAATATGTATAATATATCAGGGGTCAGTACAGAGATCTATCCCATCATCTATTTATCCCCAGGTCTGTGACTGTGACGAGGGGACATCCTCTGCGTCTGGAGGAAAGAAGGTTTGTGCACAAACGTAGAAGAGGATTCTTTACGGTAAGAGCAGTGAGACTATGGAACTCTCTGCCTGAGGAGGTGGTGATGGTGAGTACAATAAAGGAATTCAAGAGGGGCCTGGATGTATTTCTGGAGTGTAATAATATTACAGGCTATAGCTACTAGAGATGGGTCGTTGATCCAGGGAGTTATTCTGATTGCCTGATTGGAGCCGGGAAGGATTTTTTTTTCCCCTAAAGTGAGGAAAATTGGCTTCTACCTCACAGGTTTTTTTTTTTGCCTTCCTCTGGATCAACTTTCAAGATAATAGGCTGAACTGGATGGACAGATGTCTTTTTTTCAGCCTTATGAACTATGTTACTGTGTTACTAGCTGTGACGTGTCTCTTGTGGACATGTCACTTCTGAAGCCAGTCATTGGCTGCAGCGGGGCAAAAAAATCATGCCCATGACGGAGAAGGAGTAAACAGACTGCGGACCGGAAAACAGACACATGGGAGTCAGTGTGCAGAACCAAAGCTGTGGAAAGCAGGTAAGTATGAATCTTCCCATAGCAGAGGCAGGCTGTGAGCACCTGTAAAAAGTTATTTATTGCCAGACAACCATTTAATGGCAAGCACTGAATATAGAAGCTGCACTTTTTACATTTTTCTTTCTTCCCATGTAGACTTGAACATGATTCTCTGCAGTTCCAGGACATACATATATGCAGAGTGAATATTTTCTTTATATGCCTTAGTGATTTTGGCAAGAGGGGAGGACAACTTTATGGAAGTCAAATTCTCTGTGGAGTCTTCTCTCCCTATTCACAGAATACAGCAGCCATTTATGATGCCTTAGATCATATCAGGACAGCTTTATACTTTCTCTATTCTGAAAATAAACATACTGAGAAGTGGATCCACAAAAAATTACAGATCCCCAAGGTGAGGGATGAACTTATACAAGCTTTTTCCTTTTTATATGCCCACTACATTGTATGTAATATTAAGTGGTTCTATTATAAAGTACAACTTCAAAACTGCAAAAACCAAGCTCTCATACGGCTATGTGAATGGAAAAATAAAAAAGTTATGGCTCCAGGAAGGCAGGAAATAAAAATAAAAATGCAAAACTGAAAAATCTCCTGGGACTCTAGGGATTAATACTGTAAACCAGTACAACAATTACTGTGAGACATATATACTCTCAGCTATGGCACCTATGTGCCACTTTTAGCAATAGTGCCACCTGTTATTTCCAGCAGCTCTCCTCTCTGAAGCTACAGTCGTGGCCAAAAGTTTTGAGAATGACACAAATATTAGTTTTCACAAAGTTTGCTGCTAAACTGCTTTTAGATCTTTGTTTCAGTTGTTTCTGTGATGTAGTGAAATATAATTACACGCACTTCATTCGTTTCAAAGGCTTTTATCGACAATTACATGACATTTATGCAAAGAGTCAGTATTTGCAGTGTTGGCCCTTCTTTTTCAGGACCTCTGCAATTCGACTGGGCATGCTCTCAATCAACTTCTGGGCCAATTCCTGACTGATAGCAACCAATTCTTTCATAATCACTTCTTGGAGTTTGTCAGAATTAGTGGGTTTTTGTTTGTCCACCCGCCTCTTGAGGATTGACCACAAGTTCTCAATGGGATTAAGATCTGGGGAGTTTCCAGGCCATGGACCCAAAATGTCAACGTTTTGGTCCCCGAGCCACTTAGTTATCACTTTTGCCTTATGGCACGGTGCTCCATCGTGCTGGAAAATGCATTGTTCTTCACCAAACTGTTGTTGGATTGTTGTAAGAAGTTGCTGTTGGAGGGTGTTTTGTTACCCTTCTTTATTCATGGCTGTGTTTTTGGGCAAAATTGTGAGTGAGCCCACTCCCTTGGATGAGAAGCAACCCCACACATGAATGGTCTCAGGATGCTTTACTGTTGGCATGACACAGGAATGATGGTAGCGCTCACCTTTTCTTCTCCGGACAAGCCTTTTTCCAGATGCCCCAAAAAATCGGAAAGAGGCTTCATCAGAGAATATGACTTTGCCCCAGTCCTCAGCAGTCCATTCACCATACTTTCTGCAGAAGATCAATCTGTCCCTGATGTTTTTTTTGGAGAGAAGTGGCTTCTTTGCTGCCCTTCTTGACACCAGGCCATCTTCCAAAAGTCTTCACCTCACTGTGCGTGCAGATGCTCTCACACCTGCCTACTGCAATTCCTGAGCAAGCTCTGCACTGGTGGCACTCCGATCCCGCAGCTGAATCCTCTTTAGGAGACGATCCTGGCGCTTGCTGGACTTTCTTAGACGCCCTGAAGCCTTCTTAACAAGAATTGAACCTCTTTCCTTGAAGTTCTTGATGATCCTATAAATTGTTGATTGAGGTGCAATCTTAGTAGCCACAATATCCTTGCCTGTGAAGCCATTTTTATGCAACGCAATGATGGCTGCACGCGTTTCTTTGCAGGTCACCATGGTTAACAATGGAAGAACAATTATTTCAAGCATCACCCTCCTTTTAACATGTCAAGTCTGCCATTTTAACCCAATCAGCCTGACATAATGATCTCCAGCCTTGTGCTCGTCAACATTCTCACCTGAGTTAACAAGACAATTACTGAAATGATCTCAGCAGGTCCTTTAATGACAGCAATTAAATGCAGTGGAAAGTTTTTTTGGGATTAAGTTAATTTTCATGGCAAAGAAGGACTATGCAATTCATCTGATCACTCTTCATAACATTCTGGATTATATGCAAATTGCTATTATAAAAACTTAAGCAGCAATTTTTCCAATTTCCAATATTTATGTAATTCTCAAAACTTTTGGCCATGACTGTAGGTCTCAACTTCTGTATATCCTAACGGGATGTTGGCTGTTGATACTCCTCACATGTCCCTCTACCCCCTATTGCTATGCTGCTGCCCCTGGCTTTCCATTGATTCTGCTTGAGAAGGTAGCGTG
The DNA here is from genome assembly GCF_905171765.1 of Bufo bufo. Lineage (NCBI taxonomy): Eukaryota > Metazoa > Chordata > Amphibia > Anura > Bufonidae > Bufo > Bufo bufo. Next base: position 518,062,283 of record NC_053390.1, on the reverse strand, counting down.
GTGAGGTAATAGGTATTTATTAGTGAATTAATGCAATTGCATTTCTGTAATATATAAGAGAAAGTTCAAATAACAGAAAAATACTTCAGATTTTTTGAAATACCGATTCAATATAATATAGTTGTTCATTGTTAATGTCATGTCTTCTTGCTCTCCCAACACATCCGATTTTTACAGGTTGTAAGTACTTTAGTGGCTGTTTAGGACAGCTATTTGATGTTTCTTTTATATGAAATCATCAATTTCTACACCATTTAGCTTCTCGGGGAACAAAAAACTTTTAAACGGCAGTTAATCTGTTCTGCACAATAGTTAGAAGCTTGCAGATGATGAACCCTGATTCCTATGAAGCCACATAAATAATGAATCCATAATGATCACTCAATTTCTCTCCGACTGTTAGACTTTCGGAGATGGAAAAGGCATGCTACTGAAAAATGAAAAATGAGCAGTGTGAGACACTTCTGGATCATTAACTTCATCTGACTAATAATCAGCTTTCATTCAATTGTATATCTAAGAAGAAAAAAACTATTGATTTTAATTTTTTTCTCTTTTATGTCTTTTGTTGTCTGTGAATGAGCTGTGAAAATGTGTGGGTGAAAGCCTGTACAGTGTTTTGGAATAGCAGTATACTTTAAAGACATCAATTTAATGTGACGCAACCTTTTCCAGCAGCCTATTTTTTTTGGGCATGATAGATGCTCTATAATTTAGCATGTGGTTCTGCATTATCTTTGCAGGGAAACATCATATGGGAACATTTATATTTCTATCACATGCAATATTATGGAGCTATTCTCCCCTAGACTTAAAGTAATATATGCTAGCGGAAAATTAAAAAGGAACATCTGGAAAACTTAATGTGATTGAGTTTAGAATGATGGCTGAGAACTTTGATGCAGCTATGATTAGTACCAAGGTAGAACCTGCTCTCATCACTGAACACTATTGTTTGCTATTGGTGACTGCATCAGAGGTTCCAAGAGGGATGGACAGTGTCTACTGCCATCAGGCATAGTGTGGAGACAAACAGTACCAACACCAGGTATCATGATGTGGGGCACCATTATCTAACATGGCCGTCCCTGTCTGGTATTCGTCATTGGAACATTGACCAGCCTTCGGTATGCTAGGACAAAGTAGAACCAGTCCTATAGCCTTTTTTAACTCAGGAGATGTGGTGTTCCAACAATGATAACACCCACCCACACACTGCCTGTGCTACACAATGTGCTCTTCAGAGTATCCAGGAGCTGTCCTGGCCAGCTTCATCACAGATCTCCCCCCCTTTGAGAGTGTATAGGACTAGATGGGGAGACAGATCTCCCATTCACTTTGGCTGAACTAGGGGTCCAAGTTGAAAGAGCTTGGAATGACATAACACTGGAGGATATCCAGCATCTGTATGACCATTACCATGCAAGAGTGGCACCCCAATAAGGGGAGATGCCACTCAGTATTATTATGACCCCACTTCAACATATACCCTGCTGCAGAACCCAAATAAGAAGCATCAGCTTGGTTGTGTGATCATTGGCCAAGCACCACTAACAGTTTGTAACTGTTCAGTTTCAACTCAAGCATATTAAATTTCCCAGGTGTTCTTATAATTTTTCAGTAGTGTAATATGAAGGGCCCAACAGTGACAGTTGCCATATGCATGACAGTACATAAAGTTACCATGGCACAGGGTCATTACACTTGTAGGTACAAAGCTTATTTCTAACTGGAGTATTTTATCATAAATATTTGGTGTATACACCTAGTAAAAGGAGTCTGTCACCTTATCTGAGTGTTTTAGACCGCTCAGATCAGGTTAGAAACTGTTAGGCTCACATTACAATGGTACCTCTCTTGTCTTTATCCCTCGTGAAAAATACACTTTATAAACTTATGCAAATGAGCTTTGGAAAGTGCTCAGGGGCGACGTTACTGCCACAAGTGCCCAAGCCCCTCGGCGATGTGCCCATAAAACCACACCTCTTTCAGCCCTCTGGCCCACCCTTCTTTCCTACTATCATGTCCTCCTCTGCCTCCCTGATTTCGTGCATGCACCACTCTACAGTTGGCCCGCACACGCGCACTGCTCTGCCCATTGTGGGCAGAGGAACCACTAGTCATACTGCGCATGCGTAGGTGTTTGGCGCAGAAACCAGCCGGCGGAAGTGAAGAGCGGCACCCAAAGACCGATGCATGCACAATATGACTAGTGGTTCCTCTGGAATAATTTCCTATGGTGAACCCAATGAACTTCAGTCTGACACTGGGCACATGCTGCTGTGGCGGAGGTGACAAGCTTAAGTATTTTCTAAAGACATACATCCCTCACAGCAGCGTATGTGTCTGGACCCTCATTCTAGCTTGTAAGTACAAAGTGTGCTCTGTTCCAACAGACAAAGGTGAGAGATTATCTCGGCTGTGGTCTATACATAATATAGTGTTTTACAGGGCTTCCATGTGGCTCCGGTGCTCTGCATTCTGACTTAGGCCATCCTGCTTGTGTTTAGGATGGATTCAATACTGAATAACCTGACAGCGGCCATTTTAATTTCTTCACTGATTGCACTCTAGACAAAATGAACCATTATAAATAATAAAAGGCATTTAGGAGTTTATTTATATTAACATGTTTTTTCAATATTTTCATTTTTTTTTTCCAGAGAACCCCTTTAAAAGTAGATGTGCACATGTCCTGTGTGCACCGAGGGTGGACCTACAGAGTGTTAACCCTGTGTAACACTCCATTCTCCATCTGCGTAGGAAACTCCCTTCAGGACCTCAAAAGAAGAGTTATTGATGCTCATATGGCTGGGAAAGGTTGCAAAATCTTTTATAAAGAGTCTGGACTACACCAATCCACAGTCAGATATACTGTGTAGAAATGGAGGAAAATCAAGAGCATCATTACAATCCCCAGGGATGGTCATCCAACAAAGATCACACTAAGAGTGAGGCATGTAATAGTCCGCAAAGTCACAAAGCAACCCAAAGTAACCTCTAAGCAACTAAAGGACTTTCTCATTAGCTTCTGTTAATGTTCATGAGTCCACCATCAGAAGCACACTGAATAACAATGGTGTGCATTGCAGAATTGCAAGATGAAAGCTGCTGCCAGGGGCGGATAAAGTGCATGATAGGCCCGGGGCTGTCTACCCAACTCAGGCCCCTCCCTCCATTTTTTTTTTTTTTAAATTCAGTATGAAGAGGCTGTGGTGCTTAGTGAGCACCACAGTCTCTTCCTAGGCCATATGACATCACATTCATTGTTCAAATGGTCTAGGTGCAGCTCTGTCCCATCTGAGCGATTGGGGCTGAGCTGCAATACCAAGCACAGTGCTATCAAATGGACAGAACTGTGCTTGGTAAGGAGCAAAGAGGCTGCAGTGCTCACTAGGACATCACGGTCTCCTCAAACAGCTGATTGGTGGGGGTGCCAGGAGTCTGACCCCCACCATCTCATAACTCTCTGAGTACAGATGTCATAGATGTTACCTGCAGTCCTATGTAACACCTCACATAACACAGTGAATTATTGTGTTATGTGGTGTGCTAAATAGGACTGCATTGAACATCTACTATGTTATTGTACAAGGAAAGTTATCACTGTTATCTGAGCTGCTACAAATTTGCCAAATTTAAAATACATATGAATCTGATAAAAAAAGACTTGGAGGAGAATACAGCACAACATACCTTTTACATCCAGGGACATCTCCTGTCATGTAGACCTTCTCTTTCCTCTTTTCCTGCGTCTGACCCAGACCACCATGGCAAATTCTTTCAGCTGCATTTCGTCTCTACAAAGTTTGTTACACAGACACTTTAGATTTCAAAATTTTTTCATCAACCTCCCCATCCTGGTGTCCCAACAATGCCATCCTGCAGCCACTCTCAATACTGTGCCCACTGTGCTCCCCAATGTCCCAGGTACTATACTGCTGAAAAAATAGTGACCCCAATAGACATAATGGGGTAATTTATCAAACTGGTGTAAAGTAAAACTGGCTTAGGTACCCATAGCAGCCAATCAGATTCCACCTTTCATTTTCCAAAGGAGCTGTCAAAAATGAAAGGTGAGATCTGATTGGTTGTTATGGGCAACTAAGCCAGTTTTATTTTACACCAGTTTGATAAATTATCCCTAAAGATCCCTATATTGTCTACAGCAATTATAATGTCCCCTAGAGTGCCCCCAATAATAATAACATCCTGTTTTGTGCTTCAGGTAATAATAACTGAATAGTATCCCCAAAAATAATGTCCCCTAATATGGCCTGTAATAGAAAGGCCCCTGCAGTGCCTTCCCAATAGCAACGTCCCTCACACCACATAGTCATTTCCCACACACTGCCCCCATATCGTAATTTCCCCCACACTGAGCCCATATAGTAATTTCCCCCGAATTGCCCCCATATAGTAATTTCCCTCACACTGCCCCCATATAGTAATTTCCCCTACACTGCCCCATATAGTAATTTCCCCCACACTGCCCCCATATAGTAATTTCCCTCACACTGCCCCCATATAGTAATTTACCCCACACTGCCCTATATACTGTAGTAATAATTTCCCCCACACTCCCCAATATAGTAATTTCCCCCACACTGCCCCGTATAGTAATTTCCCCCACACTGCCCCCATATAGTAATTTCCCTCACACTGCCCCCACACAGTAATTTCCACCACACTGCCCCATAAAGTAATTTCTACCACACTGCCCCATACAGCAATTTCCCCCACACTGCCCCCACAAAGTAATTCCCCCCCACACTGCCCACATGTCACGGTCTCTCAAGTGACTGATGTCAGGAAATCAAGGAGATTGGCTGAGCGTGGAGGAATCTAACAGCCTCCTTGATTTCTCTTGATTCAGTGTTGATAGGGTTAATGACCACTTCCCTTTTCTCAGTTGTTGCTCAGTGGTCATCACTTCTACCCTTTATAGTCTCACCCCACCCTTCTGACTATGCAGTTGATAGCTTCATTTGGGTTGCGCTGAGCTGGTGTGAGATCGTCTCTGGTGTTCCTGTTCTTCCATCTCTACAGAAGTTAAGTGTCGTGTTTGTTTGTGTTTGTTATATTCCCTGTTGTTTGTATCTGGGCCTGAGACAGAGACTTCCATTCGTCCATCTGGGGAGGAATGGATTGTTTCTGGTCCTATAATTATTCCATGGCCTTATAGGGAAATCAGGGCCTACGTATTCTGCTTATGAATATTCCTACCTTTTTAAGGTCTATTCATATTGATAGGTAGTCAGGGCCCGGATTCGGCTACTTTCACACTTGCGGCAGAGTGACCCGGCAAGCAGTTCCGTCACCGGAACTGCCTGCCGGATCCAACAAAACGCATGCCAACTGAAGGCATTTGTAAGTCTGATCAGGATCCTGATCCGTCTTACAAATGCATTGAAATGCCGTATCCGTCTTTCCGGTGTCATCCGGAAAAACGGATCCGGCATTTATTTTTTTCACCTTTCATGCGCAGACCAGAAGGATGGATCCGGCTTTCCGGTATTTTGAATGTTGGATCCGGCACTAATACATTCCTATGGAAAAAAATGCAGAATCCGGCGTTCAGGCAAGTGTTCCGTTTTTTTGGCCGGAGATAAAACCGTAGCATGCTATGTTTTTTTCTCTGTCCTGATCAGTCAAAAAGACTGAACTGAAGACATCCTGATGCATCCTGAACGGATTGCTCTCCATTCAGAATGCATGGGGATAAATCTGATCAGTTCTTTTCCGGTATAGAGCCCCTAGGACGGAACTCTATGCCGGAAAAGAAAAACGCAAGTGTGAAAGTACACTTAGGCCCCTTTCACACAGGCGAGAATTCTGCGTGGGTGCAATACATGAGGTGAACGCATTGCACCCTCACTGAATCCGGACCCATTCACTTTAATGGAGCTGTGTACATGAGCTGTGATGTTCACGCATCACTTGTGCATTGCATGAAAATCGCAGCAAGCTTTATATTCTGCGTTTTTCACGCAACGCAGGCCCCATAGAAGTGAATGGGGCTGCGTGAAAATTACAAGCATCCCCAAGCAAGTGCGGAGCGGTGCCATTTTTCACACATTGTTGCTAGGAGACGATCGGGATGGGGACCCGATCTTTATTATTTTCCCTTATAACATGGTTATAAGGGAAAATAATAGCATTCTTAATACAGAATGCTTAGTAAAATGTCCATTGAGGGGTTAAAAATAATAAACAAATTTAACTCACCCCATCCACTTGATCGCGTAGCGGATCTCCCCTTCTTTCTACTTTCTTCAGGACCTGGCTAAAGGACCTTTGATGACGTCACTGCGCTCATCACATGGTCCACGCATTTTCCCGCAACGCACCCGCATCTTGTCCGGCCCTCACATGCTACGCCCGTGTGAAAGAGGCCTTAGGGTTGTCTAGGAGGTGACCTGTTTCTTCCCTAATTTCCAGGCCCAGTTACTGTTCCCCCTTCCCTCCTGTGTTCAGTGTGGAGCTTCCCCCCCACACTGATCATTACATTTTGCCCCCACACTGTCCCCATTAAGTAATTTGCCCCCACACTGTCCCCATTAAGTAATTTGCCCCCACACTGTCCCCATTAAGTAATTTGCCCCCACACATTCCCCATTAAGTAATTTGCCCCCACACGGTCCCCATTAAGTAATTTGCCCGCACACGGCCCCCATTAAGTAATTTTCCCCCACGCTGCCCCATTAAGTATTTTGCCCCCACGCTGCTCCCATTAAGTATTTTGCCCCCACACTGCCCCCCATTAAGTAATTTGCACCACACTGCCCCAGCAGTAATATGACCTCCTCTGCCCCCCAAAGTTGGCACACACACATGATGGTGAGGCAGGTGCGCGTACATCAAAGCCCTGCGCCCCGGCACAGATGCGCGATGACGTCATCGCACGTGTTGACGTCATCACACACGCCTGCCCCGGGATTTTACTACCACATAGAACGCAGTATGTGGGCATTGGGCCCCTTAGCAATGCCGGGAGCGGGGCTGCCGACCCGAACGTCCCTATTATAATCACTGGCTGCTGCTTTCTAAAAAGAACATTGCTGCAGTTTGCTTCAGATCATCCGAACAAGCCAGAAGCCTATTGGAACAAAGTTTTTTGAACGGATGAGACCATAATAGAACATTTTTTGTGTAAATGAGAAGTTTGGGGAAAGAAAAAAACTGCATTCCAGCATACAGTTGCAAGAAAAAATATGTGAACCCTTTGGAATGATATGGATTTCTGCACAATTGGTCATAAATTGTGATCTGATCTTCATCTAAATGACAACAATAGACAATCACAGTCTGCTTAAACTAACAACACACAAAGAATTAAATGTTACCATGTTTTAATTGAACACACCATGTAAACCTTCACAGTGCAGGTGGAAAAAGTATGTGAACCCTTGGATTTAATAACTGGTTGAACCTCCTTTGGCAGCAATAACTTCAACCAAACGTTTCCTGTAGTTGCAGATCAGACGTGCACAACGGTCAGGAGTAATTCTTGACCATTCCTCTTTACAGAACTGTGTCAGTTCAGCAATATTCTTGGGATGTCTGGTGTGAATCGCTTTCTTGAGGACATGCCACAGCATCTCAATCGGGTTGAGGTCAGGATTCTGACTGGGCCACTCCAGACAGTGTATTTTCTTCTGTTTAAGCCATTCTGTTTATGATTTACTTCTATGCTTTGGGTCGTTGTCCTGTTGCAACACCCATCTTCTGTTGATCTTCAGCTGGTGGACAGGTGGTCTTAAGTTCTCCTGCAAAATGTCTTGATAAACTTGGGAATTCATTTTTCCTTCGATGATAGCAATCCGTCCAGGCCCTGACGCAGCAAAGCAGCCCCAAACCATGATGCCCCCACCACCATACTTCACAGTTGGGATGAGGTTTTGATGTTGGTGTGCTATGCCTCTTTTTCTCCACACATAGTGTTGTGTGTTTCTTCCAAACAACTCAACTTTGGTTTCATCTGTCCACAGAATATGTTGCCAGTACTGCTGTAGAACACCCAGGTGCTCTTGTGCAAACTGTAAATGTGCAGCAATGTTTTTTTTTGGCAGCAGTGGCTTCCTCTGTGGTATCCTCCCATGAAATCCATTCTTGTTTAGTGTTTTACTATCGTAGATTCGCTTACAGGGATGTTAGCATATGCCAGAGACTTGTGTAAGTCTTCAGCTGACACTCTAGGATTCTTCTTCACCTCATTGAGCAGTCTGCGCTGTGCTCTTGCAGTCATCTTTACAGGACGGCCACTCCTAGGGAGAGTAGCAGCAGTGCTTAACTTTCTCCATTTATAGACAATTTGTCTTACCGTGGACTGATGAACAGCAAGGCTTTTGGAGATACTTTTATAAACCTTTCCAGCTTTATGAAAGTCAACAATTCTTAATCATAGGTCTTCTAAGAGCTCTTTTGTGCGAGGCATCATTCACATCAGGCAATGCTTCTTGTGAAAAGCAAATCCAGAACTGGTGTATGTTTTTTATAGGGCAGGGCAGCTGTAACCAACACCTCCAATCTCATCTCATTGATTGGACTCCAGTTGGCTGACACATCACTCCAATTAGCTCCTGGAGATGTCATTAGTCTAGAGGTTCACATACTTTTTCCACCTGCACTGTGAATGTTTACATGGTGTGTTCAATAAAAACATGGTAACATTTAATTCTTTGTGTGTTATTAGTTTAAGCAGACTGTGATTGTCTATTGTTGTGACTTAGATGAAGATCAGATCACATTTTATGATGAATTTGTGCAGAAATCCATATCATTCCAAAGGGTTCACATACTTTTTCTTGCAACTGTATATACTTCATCCCACCAGTGAAACATGGTGGTGGTAATATCATAATTTGGGCCTGTTTTGCTGCATCTGGGCCACAATGGCTTGCCATTATTGATGGAACATTGAATTCTAAATTATGCTAGCAAGTTCTAAAGGAAAATGTCTGGACATCTGTCAATGAGCTGAACACACAGGTGTTTCTACATAAGAATGGGTGAAGAAGTATAAAGACTTTTTTTTTATCTTAATAAATGTTAGCATCTTTTGATAGACTGGAAGCTTCCTGTATTCAGTTTTTTTTTTATCCATTGATATTTCCATGTGGTTACTGTAAACCGGGACCACACAGAGGGAGCAGCAGCTGTTATCTATTCGGTCCACATGTGGGACACTGAGGATTGGATCACCTTAATTTCTTTCAATATGACTTTTTTCATCTTTGGTTTAGTGAGCATATACTACACTGTGCTTTTTTCCTGTGTCCTGGGTCATTTACACTATGGAGTGCTTCATGGAGGACTGTTCTTTCAAAATGATGGTTTTGCTAATAGAAAAAACGCCAATCCATAGCTGCATAAGCCATTATACAAGCTAATACCATCATGGACAATTTTATTGCGTTTTCCAGTACATCTGAATATGTCACCGCCAGCTCTCTGAGAAGGTCTGGCAGATGTTCTTCTGTACCTCTTGCATGATGTTCTTTGTTTTGGTTTCACTTTGTCATCTCTTTTCCTTCTCCCAGCTGTCACCTATTCACACTAATTGCCTCCCTTTATATTCCCTCCCATACTGCCTCACTTTGCGGTTTATACTACTTCCTGGATTGAAGTGATCACTGCTGGAGACTTCTGTTACTGCTTGCTCAGATAAGTCCTTTCTTGTATTGTGTTTCTTTGCTGGCTTGATTTTAGGTGACCCTGACTCCCTCCGTATTAAGTGCAGGGAGCCGGTGGTCGTGTCCCCTCACTATTATAGGGTTTTCAGGTGTCATACAGTCTAGGTATGAGGGCATGCAATCGTCTACCTCTGAGACCTTTTGTATGTGCTTAGCAGTCCGGATGAGCTCTTAGGGTTTTACAGGGGTCACCTTTATGCTCCTTAGTTTGGGATCAAGCCAGTCGGATGTTTATCCATAACTTCCAGCTATCTGCTATATCATCCGTGACATTATAAACCGCCCTTACCGTATTAAGCATGGATCCGGTTTCAGCCTTGATTGACCGCATGCAGGGTCTTTCACTGGAGTTAGCAGATCTCCGTAAAACTGTGTCTCAGTTTCAGGTGACTGGTTCTGCTTGCGTTCATGGAGTTTGTTCAGAGCCTAAGATCTCGCTTCCGGATACGTTCTCCGGGGGTAGTGAGAATTCTGTTCGCTTTAGAGAGGCTTGCAAACTCCATTTTTGCCTACTTCCCCATTCCTCTGGTGATGAGGAGCAGAGGGTGGGGATCATCATCTCGCTGCTCAGGGATAACGCTCAGTCTTGGGCCTTTTCGCTGCCGGTGGGCAGTGGATGAATTTTTTGTAGCCCTGGGGCAGATATATGATCACCCGGATCGTATTGCTCTGTCTGAATCTAAACTACGTCTTTTTGCAGGGGTAAACAGTCCGCAGAGATATATTGTTCTGAATTTCGGAGATGGGCAGCTGATACTGGTTGGAATGATGCTGCACTCCGAAGTCAATTTTGCCATGGTCTTTCAGAGGGATTGAAAGATGCATTTGCGTTTCATGAGAGACCTGCCTCTTTGGACTCTGCCATGTCTCTAGCTGTCCGTATTGACAGGCGTCTTAGAGAGAGAGGAGAGACCACTCCTTCATGTCATATTCAGTCCAAGGACAGTGGGACGTCTCATTCAGTGCGCAGGGGCCTCAGTCTCTCTCAATCCCCTCTGAGCAGGAGGCCATGCAGCCGGGTTTGCTTGCCTCTGATAGTAGAGGATTCAGCTCTCAGAGGAGGGTTTGTTTCTCTTGTGGGGGAATAAATAATTTGGCTAATGTTTGCCCCTCTAGGAGATTCAGGGAGTTTTCTGAGGGTAATAAAGAAACAAAAAGAAAAAAACCCTCTAAAAACTTTCCATTTGCTACTATTGGCAAGGTTGATGTGGAAATTGAAGGTTTGCCGTTTGCTTGTAGTTCCCGTTTTGTCCTACCTGCCAGGGTGGCGCTAGATAGCAAGAACATTGTTTGTGAGATTTTTGTAGATAGTGGAGCAGCTGTCAATCTCATTGATAATCAATTTGCTATAACACATGGTTTCCAGGTATGCACTTTCTCAAAAATCGTTAAAGGGCATAGTTCATAATATCCGTTTGACTGTGGGTGATGATCATGTTGAGGATATGTCATGTTTCGTCCTAAGCGGATTACCTACTCCTCTAGTGTTGGGACTACCCTGGCTCACTAAACATAACCCCACCATTGATTGGCAAGCAAGGCAAATAAATGGTTGGAGTGACTTTTGCAGAGAGAATTGCCTCACGGCGTCTCTTTCAGAGGTTTCTACCAAGACTGTACCAGCTTTTCTCTCTGAATTTTCGGATGTGTTTTCCGAGAATGGTGTCCAGGAGCTGCCCCCTCACCGGGATTACGATTGCCCTATTAATCTCATCCCAGGCGCCAAGCTGCCAAAATCTCGTTTATACAATCTCTCCCAACCCGAAAGAGTCGCTATGCGTACTTATATCTCTGAGAGCCTGAGAAAGGGACACATCCGACCCTCGAAGTCACCTGTTGCCGCTGTTTTTTTTTTGTTAAGAAAAAAGATGGTTCTTTAAGACCTTGTCTGGATTTCAGGGAGCTGAACTGTATCACAATTCGTGACCCATATCCCCTTCCTCTGATCCCGGACCTGTTTACCCAGATTGTTGGGGCTAAAGTTTTTTCTAAGTTGGATTTAAGAGGGGCATACAATCTAGTCAGGGTCAGGGTAGGGGACGAATGGAAGACGGCCTTCAATACCCCTGAGGGTCATTTCGAGAATTTGGTTATGCCCTTTGGTTTGATGAATGCTCCGGTCGTCTTCCAACATTTTGTGAACAGCATTTTTTATCATGTAATGGGGAAATTTGTACTGGTGTATCTAGATGACATTTTGATCTTTTTTCCTGATTTCAAAACTCATAGGGACCACTTACGTCAGGTCTTGCTCATTCTGCGGGAGAATAAATTGTACGCTAAACTGGAAAAATGTGTGTTTGCGGTTCCGGAGATTCAATTTCTTGATTTTCTTCTCTCCGCCTCTGGTTTTCGCATGGACCCTGAGAAGGTCCGCGCTGTGTTTGATTTGGAGCTCCCTGAGAATCAGAAGGCGCTGATGCGGTTTTTGGGTTTTGCCAATTATTACAGAAAGTTCATTTTGAATTATTCCTCTGTTGTTAAGCCACTCACTGATATGACTAAAAAGGGGGTAGATTTTTCCTCCTGGTCGGTAGATGCGCTTAAGGCCTTTTCTAGTATCAAAGAGAGTTTTGCTTCCGCTCCCATTTTGGTACAGCCTGATGTCTCTCTACCTTTTGTTGTTGAGGTGGACGCTTCTGAGGTGGGTGTGGTCTTATCTCAGTGTCCCTCTCCTGCCAAATGGCGACCGTGTGCCTTTTTCTCAAGGAAAAACTCCTCCGCAGAGAGGAATTATGATGTGGGAGATAGGGAGTTGTTGGCCATCAAATTAGCTTTTGAGAAATGGCGCCATTGGTTAGAGGGAGCCAGACACCCTATTACCGTGTTTACCGACCATAAGAATCTGGCCTACTTGGAATCAGCCAAGCGTCTGAACCCGAGACAGGCCAGATGGTCTTTATTCTTTTCTAGATTTAATTTTGTTGTCACGTTCCGCCCTGGGGTTAAAAATGTGAAGGCTGATGCCCTGTCACGTTGTTTTCCGGGAGGGGGAACTTTGAAGACCCGGGTCCCATTTTGGCTGAAGGGGTGGTCGTCTCTGCTCTTTATCCTGATTTGGAGGCAGAGGTTCAGGCAGCCCAGGCAGAGGCTCCTGATCTTTGTCCTCCTGGGAGGTTGTTTGTGCCTCTCGCTTTACAACACAAGGTTTTTAAGGAGCACCACGATACTGTCCTTGCTGGGCACCCGGGGAGTAGAGCCACAGTGGATCTCATTGCTCGGAGATTCTGGTCGCCGGCTCTTCGTAAGACGGTTGAGGGTTTTGTGGCAGCCTGCGAGACCTGCGCTCGTGCCAAGGTCCCTCATTCACGGCCATCGGGTTCTCTCCTCCCGTTACCCATTCCTTCCCGTCCTTGGACGCATCTGTCCATGGACTTTATTACGGACCTGCCTCGTTCCTCGGGGAAGACTGTGATTCTGGTAGTAGTGGACCGTTTTAGCAAAATGGCGCATTTCATTCCCTTTCCTGGGTTACCCAATGCTAAGACGCTGGCGCAAGCATTTGTTGATCACATTGTCAAATTGCATGGCATTCCTTCAGACATCGTTTCTGATAGGGGCACGCAATTTGTTTCCAGATTCTGGAAGGCCTTCTGTTCTCGCTTGGGGGTTCAGTTGTCGTTCTCTTCTGCTTTTCACCCGCAGTCGAATGGTCAGACCGAACTCGTCAATCAGAATCTGGAGACATATCTGCACTGTTTTGTGGCAGAGAATCAGGAGGATTGGTGTTCTTTTTTGTCCATTGCTGAGTTTGCTTTAAATAACCGTCGTTAGGAGTCCTCTGATAAGTCACCATTTTTTGGTGCATATGGGTTTCATCCGCAGTTTGGGACATTCTCTGGAGAGGGGTCTTCTGGTTTACCTGATGAGGAGAGATTTTCCTCGTCTTTGTCATTTATTTGGCAAAAGATTCAGGGTAATCTGAAGAGGATGAGTGAGAGATATAAGATTGTGGCGGATAAGAGACGTGTGTCTGGTCCGGACCTGAATGTGGGTGATCTGGTGTGGTTGTCTACAAAGAATATCAAACTGAAGGTTCCCTCCTGGAAGTTGGGTCCTAAGTTTATTGGGCCTTACAAGATCTTGTCCGTCATCAATCCCGTTGCCTTCCGTCTTGATCTTCCTCAGACTTGGAAGATACATAATGTTTTTCACAGGTCCCTATTAAAACCTTATGTCCAACCCACTGTACCCTCCTCTTTGCCTCCTCCTCCGATTGTTGTTGATGGTAATCTTGAATTTCAGGTCTCTAGGATTGTGGATTCTCGCATTTTCCGCGGTTCTCTCCAGTACCTCGTTCATTGGGAGGGTTATGGTCCTGAGGAGAGGATGTGGGTCCCAGTGGCGGACATTAAGGCCACTCGTCTCATCAGGGCTTTCCATAGGTCCCATCCTGAGAAGGTGGGCTCTGAGTGTCCGGAGTCCACTCGTACAGAGAGGGGTACTGTCACCGCCAGCTCTCTGAGAAGGTCTGGCAGACGTTCTTCTGTACCTCTTGCATGATGTTCTTTGTTTTGGTTTCACTTTGTCATCTCTTTTCCTTCTCCCAGCTGTCACCTATTCACATTAATTGCCTCCCTTTATATTCCCTCCCATACTGCTTCACTTTGCAGTTTATACTACTTCCTGGATTGAAGTGATCACTGCTGGAGACTTCTGTTACTGCTTGTTCAGATAAGTCCTTTTTTGTATTGTGTTTCTTTGCTGGCTTGATTCTAGGTGACCCTGACTCCCTCCGTATTAAGTGCAGGGAGCCGGTGGTCGTGTCCCCTCACTATTATAGGGTTTTCAGGTGTCATACAGTCTAGGTACAAGGGCATGCAATCGTCTACCTCTGAGACCTTTTTGTATGTGCTTAGCAGTCAGGGTGAGCTCTTAGGGTTTTACAAGGGTCACCTTTATGCTCCTTAGTTTGGGATCAAGCCATTCGGATGTTTATCCATAACTTCCAGCTATCTGCTATATCATCCGTGACAGAATATTAGGGCATGGACAGATTAGTAACACTTATAGGCAGATTTGCCATCTTCCTTGAGCCTGAAAAACAGCATTAAAAAGTTACAAACTATGTGGTTGCGACTTTTTACCTAAGTATTTTCAAACATTTTGCCACACTAATGCCAAAAAGTATACAAACGGCAATCTCAACTAGGGCTAAATTTCCCCCACACACACTTGTCCACTGCAAGTACTAGGAAATCCAATTCATAGAGACCTGCTGTAGGAAAGCCTCCATTCCATTTACCAGGACCTGCTTGTCCATTTGAGGTTCCTCTGCAGCAGAAGTCTGACAAAGATCAATACCCTTCAGTGGCCAATGCACATTTTATCTACTGTATAGTTAAATTTTTATTTCAGCTCTTAGTGAATCCTACTATTTTCATGATCTGTTCTTCACACGTTACTTTGTACCATAGCTCATATACTCCAGTTAGAATCAAGTACCATCATGATGTCCTAGTCCCTCACTCTTGCATAACCTAAGGAAATCTATCCATGGTGGGAGATCGTTATACTTATATATACTGTACAGACCAAAAGTTTGGACACACCTTCTCATTCAAAGAGTTTTCTTTATTTTCATGACTATGAAGGCATCAAAACTATGAATTAACACATGTGGAATTATATACATAACAAACAAGTGTGAAACAACTGGAAATATATGTCATATTCTAGGTTCTTCAAAGTAGCCACCTTTTGCTTTGATTACTGCTTTGCACACTCTTGGCATTCTCTTGATGAGCTTCAAGAGGTAGTCCCCTGAAATGGTCTTCCAACAGTCTTGAAGGAGTTCCCAGAGATGCATAGCACTTGTTGACCCTTTTGCCTTCACTCTGCGGTCCAGCTCACCCCAAACCATCTCGATTGGGTTCAGGTCCGGTGACTGTGGAGGCCAGTTCATCTGGCGCAGCACCCCATCACTCTCCTTCATGGTCAAATAGCCCTTACTTTCAAAGTTTTCCCAATTTTTCGGCTGACTGACTGACCTTTATTTCTTAAAGTAATGATAGCCACTCGTTTTTCTTTACTTAGCTGCTTTTTTCTTGCCATAATACAAATTCTAACAGTCTATTCAGTAGGACTATCAGCTGTGTATCCACCTGACTTCTCCTCAACGCAACTAATGGTCCCAACCCCATTTATAAGGCAAGAAATCCCACTTATTAAACCTGACAGGGCACACCTGTGAAGTGAAAACCATTTCAGGGGACTACCTCTTGAAGCTCATCAAGAGAATGCCAAGAGTGTGAAAAACAGTAATCAAAGCAAAAGGTGGCTACTTTGAAGAACCTAGAATATGACATATTTTCAGTTGTTTCACACTTGTTTGTTATGTATATAATTCCACATGTGGTAATTCATAGTTTTGATGCCTGCAGTGTGAATCTACAATTTTCATCGTCATGAAAATAAAGAAAACTCTTTGAATGAGAAGGTGTGCCCAAACTTTTGGTCTGTACTGTATTTCACACATTTAAATACCTGTTCTTTTCTGGCCACTCTCTGTGCTTGGTCCCCCATTTTCTTAACAGACCAGCTCTTGACTGCTTAGCACTGGGTCAATTAGTGCATGACACAACACTACACTTTCCCTTTCTACTTTGTGAACCTGATCTCTTTTCATTCTCACTCTCTTTCATCTCTTCCCATGTGTTTTTTCAAGTTTCCAGCTTTGATCCACTAAAACATTTATTTTTATCACTGCACATGCCATATCACTTTAATGCCATTCTTGTCATTTTATTTGTTTTTGTTCATTATTACCTTAAAGTTTATTCATTTTTGGTACCATTTTCTAACTTGCTTTCCGGTTCCTGTTGGTTTAAATAGCATTCGTATTACTGAGGAAGCCAACAACCCGCTGGCGAAACGCATCACGCATTCTTTTATTGTCCTTTTTATTTTAATAAATCTTAGTATCTTTGGACTGACTGGCAGTGCCCCGTATTCTGTTTTACCCATTGATATTTCCTTGTAGTTGCCATATACCGACACCACACAGTGGGCGCAGCAGCCGTCATCCATCTTTTCCATGTGTGGTATGTCGAGAATTGGATCACCTTCATTCCTTTCATTTGGCTTTTTTTCATCTACGATCTGGTGAGCATATATCACACTATGCTTATTTCCTTTGTCCTGGGTGGTTTACACTATTGAGTGCTGGTTTTCTCTTCTCTTGAAGAATAAAGTTTTGGAATGGCCCAGTCAAAGTCCTTACCTTATTCCTATATGAATGTTGTGGAAGGACATGAAGCAACCAGCTCATGAAATTGCATCTGTCATATCTATATCTACCTATCTACCGGTATATATCATACACCAGACTGTTTGCCCTCCTAAAAAAGAATGAGCAGCCCCAGTACTGTCTACTGTTGTTATGAGGGCCATCATTGTGATGGAATGCAGTAATATTATATGCTCATCTGCATATCCAGCTGCCAATCTGCTGTCTTTTTAAGCTGTGGAAAACTCCTTTAATTCCCTCTCATACTGAAGACTTCCCACGTATTGTTTCCTACAAGATGCAATGTAAAAAGAGCATAAGATAAACTATTAGGTACTAGATGGGCATCTACAATAAAGTTTATATCTATCTGCATATCAACTCTGCAGACTTAGAGTCTCTTCTACTAAACACTAGTCCCTATCTGCAGACTGGCAGTCTCTCCAACTAAACACTGGTCCCTATATGCAAAAAACTAGGGGCTCTAACTACTCTCCTTACATACAGTTACATCCTGCTTCTAGAACCTAGAAATCTAGAAACAATGTTGCAATTTCAGTCTGTCATAGACTTGTATAGAGTTTCAATACAAGTCTTTAGGAATGACTAAGCAGTTTTTCCAGATATAAGCAAGTCTTCAGACGTAAACAACTGAGCTAAATCAGACAGTCAGAAGGTCAGTGTGTCAGTTTGTTTCCCCCCTCCAAAACATTGCATAGTCCCTTATGGTAACTATGGAAGATTTCAAATTTCTCAGTGCATAGATAGAAAGTCCCAAAGTTTCTAAGTATAAGCTGGCTGTGCATTAACCCTTTCCACAGTGCAGTATATAGTGCAATAACAGTACAAATGAACAGGATATATTACAATAAATAAAGTGCACACAACAGCATAAATCATGGTACAGGTTAATCCTTCAAACTGCAAATGTCAGCCCTCATTTGTTTTCCGGTTATTTTTCCATTTTATGATATGGTGGCTGCGCTGGGTAAGCAGCTAGTGCGCATGCCAGTAATTTCTGACTATGGAGCGATTTGCCTTTCTGTGTTCCCAATTCTAAGATGTCCGCCGCTCGTCCCTGAGCGGCTGAGTGCATGCTAGACATGCGTGATGTACTCTGACCTTCCTATGTCTCCTCTATCCCTCACTTACATGTGCATAGGCGCGATGAGAACGCCGATGTCAGGTCTGCACATGTTAATTGTCCCCTGGTGGGCCGTCGATTGATCTATCTATTGGACAACCTAGATAAAGGTGTAATCATGTTACTTAATGAATATTAATCATAGCATTATGTGATTATTTTTTTGGGCTTCACTGTATTATATGCATGGGTACCATAATCACGTCTATAATTTTAAAAATTTTACATAATTATTTTTGGCACTTGGCACTTTTTATGGCACTATTGGCACTTTATTTTTGATTATTAATCTCCAATTAAGTATATTGATTCATGATTTGCTGCACATGCACTTTGTATATTTATATTTGATCTGTTCACATGTACAACTGCTTGAGAAAGGCTGTAAGGTTGAGCCGAACCGTCGCATATCCACATGGGTGAATAAATTCCTTACATTTTTATTTTTTGAGTGCTGTCTTTTTGCTGTTTTATCTATCTATCTGTCTATCTATCCATCAAACCCCAATAATGAGCCTTGCATTGTGTCCTGTGAGCTTAGAAGAAGCTGGAGAACCTTCCTTCCTACCTGCTTTAGCTGCCGACTACACTGCCTGTGCTCTTGTAAAGGATTGAGCAGCCCCGGTACTGTCTAGTGTTCTTGTTCAAGGGCTATCATTGCAGCATCATAGAATGCAGTAATATAATGTGCTGTTTGCATATGCAGCTGCCAATCTGCTGTCTTTTAAACTCTAGAAAACCACTTTAATTCTCTCCCATACTGAAAACCTGCCACTCATTGCACCCTGCAAGACACAAAGTGAAAACAGCTATTAGCTACTAGATGGGCATCTGCTATTTATCTATCTATCAATCATACCCCAGTATCTGGACAGTGAGGAGCGAGGAAGCATGTCCTATTACTCCTGCTCCTAGAGCCTTAGGGACCACAGAACAAACTCATCTGTGAGGCCACTACTCCAGAGAGACTTCAAAGAGAGACACTACAGATATTCTGCAAAGCTGCAGTGTTACAGTCACCAGAGTGACCAGCAACCATCGCTATACAGACCCTGCTGCAGGTGAGTGACTTCGGCTCAGACACCCATCACCTAGAACACATCCAGGCCAACTCATAAAAGCCTGTATTTTTTCCAAGTGGACACCTACAGCCATAAGTGCCAGCTTACAACTGTTAGCCAGAAGTTCAGGGGAGAGAAATCAGCATACCAGGGGTGCCATCATCTGTCACTTTGCCAGCCATCATACCCCATTATCTGAGAAGAGAAATTGCACTGTGTACAAACTACTACTGGATATACTTTAACTTATATTCTGCTACTGCGGCCATCAAAAAATAGAACATGTCTAGCTGCCAATAAAAATTGAATGCAAAACAGACATTTAAAACGGATGGACGGCAGGAAATTGGATGTACACACTGATGCAAAATGTCTATGAAAAACTGACAGTGTTTCTGTTTTTAATGGTAATTTTTTCATGGGAATGAAGTTTAACCAATGACACCTGGTATAATACAGGAAACATTTATACCAACAGCTAAGTTAACTACCACGAAAAGCGAAGATGACCTCTTGGCCACTAGGGATAATTTGACATTATGACTACTAGTACTGAATAGCAACATTATTTTTTAAACATTGTATTGAATTATTTATTGAATCACTTGACTTTCAGAGAAATTATTTATAAAACTACTGAAACAGACATGAAGGGTACAGCATCACTAGACCACCAGGGATTGCGTCAACATCACCAGCTTTGGAGCATCTGGTTAGGTGGAGTTCACACAAGGTGGGGTGGATTTATTACGACTGACGTTTCTTAATAAAACATGTACTGGTGTAAGCTGCCCCAAAATTCTTAAGAGGTGCATGCTTCTTAACCCTTTCCCTGCCATGGACATATCCCACACGTCCATGCGGGGTGGCAATTCAGTAGCCAAGGACGTATTTGTTAGGTCCTTGCTACTGATGGCTGCATCTCAGGCTTTGTAACAGCTAGATATCAAAGCCAGATTGAAGACAATCTCAGCTTTTAAAACAAGAACATGTTCGAGGATCTACCCATGATAAATTGCAAGTTAGAGCCCTCAGACAAGGGTCTCAGTGAAAGCTGCATATACCAGCAGCTTTCATTCCCAACCTGATTTGCATTTGCTCTAACTCACGATTGTCAGCTTAAACAAGACCTGGCATGAATCTCTAGCTAGCAGTTACACAGTGCAAGATATGCCCGCAAAAAGCAGCCTTCCCCCTTTAGCTGACTGAGCAGCCAGCCAAGGAGGTGGGGGATGGGGGTTAGTAGTGGAAGTGCTGACGTGCCGCACAAGACAAGTTGTAGGTTGCCTTTCCCTGTCTGACTGTACTTGTCTCCAGGGAGAGGATAACTTGGACTTTTGTGCATGTTATCAATCACCTTCACTGATCAACTATATGTGCTCTCTGATTGTCACATATGGGGGTCTTTTTCCATGAAAGCGATGAGAAGATGATTGCTTTCTCATCTAATCACCTCACTGAACCTAATCACCTCTCTGATGCCATGACCCAATCGGCTACCAGCGTCTGTATCACAGAGCCAACTAAGTTGGACCAAACACACCACAAACACGCAAATATAAATAAAGTTTACTTTTTACAATGCCCCTTTCCTGTCCATACTCGATCTATAGAGTAAAATATACACACCACATCTTTATTCATCCGTCAGAAAAGACATTTTCGTTTACGGACTGTCACCATAAAAAATCATTTTCAATGACTGTAATTTAAAAGAAAACATTGTTCAGCCGCTTTTCAGACAGGTATAATACAGGGGATTTTTTGTGCCCATGTTTTGGAGACAACACCCGACCGACCTCCAGCAATTTATCAGAACCTGAGGTATAGTGCGTAAACTCATTTTCTGATGAACTGCAGTAGGTTCAGGTATTGTGTCTATAATACAGAAGTAAGAAACTCCTGTCTAAAAGCAGCCTAGTTAATGCATTATATTATGTAGGTTCAGGGATTTGATAATTAGGATTACAGTTTGTATAGGGGGATGAAACATTATATATTATTTAATTGCCACTACTTGCCTGCACAAGTTGGTTGGCGCATTCCTGCCGTTTTTGCAGCATTTCATTATCACATGTAGCATTGAATGTAGACATGTGTGGTATGTATAAACTCCTCACATCTTACAGTTCTTTGCAGACTATAGTATATTTGCATAAAGATTCTGCTAGAGTAGACATTTTAGTCGCAAATTTGAAATTTGGTCCATTTTTTGTTACTAATCACTGTTTGCTGCAAATTTGCATGAGCGTGATTTTGTGTATGAACCACTTAATGACCACAAATACGCCTTTTTACAGCGGTCACTATGGGGCTAGGGCACTGCCTTTTTATAGTGGCCCAGTCTAAGCATTGATGTGGAACCTTGGCATCCAAGTGGTTTAGAGGAAAGGAACTCCCCCTATCTCCCATCGACACCCAGGGAATGAGATTGCAGGGTGCTGATGCAGACATCCCAACCTGCAAAACCTCATTTCAGGGAGGTGCCCTTCTCATTTCAGGGAGGTTTTCTTTTTTTTTTCTTTCACAAACTTTTTATTACATTTTCCAAACATATGCAGTATCTGCACACTTTGCTCTATGGTGTGGAGGACGGGGCTCATTACCCTGCCCCAAATTATCATATTTATGTATATGATTAAAGGGATTCTGTCACCACCTATAAGCCCTGTGAGCTAAACATATGCTCATGTCCAGGGGAGCATTCTGATTTCTAAGGTTGCCTTATAAAAGCTATTAGGTCAATCACTAAATTAAGGTGCCCAAGCAGGGGAGGTCTGTGGATGCATGGTGCCCGGCCGCACGCATCGCCGTTAGTACCCAGCGCCGCCTTCTACTCCTCAGTGCCTCCTCTCCCTCCCCCTGCTTTGAGATCCTGCGCGCGCGCACAGGCTCAGCCTGATGCGCCGTTGCGGACTGCTGGCATCGGCTTCTTCTTGCACTGTGCGCACGCACCGAGAAGGGGACACTGCTACAGGTTGCCGGAAAGGTTTACTGCGAGTAAACTAGAGATGGGAAGTTCGGATCTTTCACATGAATCGGTTCAATTGAATCAGTTTATTCAAATGAACCGATTCATGAATCGAATCTTCGGTTAATTCGCTGAGCTGACAAGAAGCAAGTGAACCGAAGCTTAGGTTGCGCAATGCGCATGCGCGGATGCTTTGATTCACTTGCTGACTCGCTGAGTCGGCTCTTGGTCTGAGTCAGGAAGTTTATTCTTTTAAACCCTGTGTGTAATTATCTACCCCACTGTAGGAAAAAAACAAGCATCCAGGGGGTATGAATTTAAATGTGTAAATGTATTTAAAAAAAATACATCTCTCTCAATAGTTCTATAGCTACTGAATAAGACAGAAGAAGGGATGCCTTTAACATATATATCTCCTTGAGAAGCCAATTTGACCCTAAAGGGTTAATTCAACCTGCAATCTAAACTGTGTCCTGTCACTTCTCTTATCTCTCTGCTCTGCTATCAGTGAACCTTTCCAGGATATATTGTTTCACATGCGGGTGTCAGGGAGCGGCTATCTAATAGCGGGAGACTCCCTGAACCTCCGGGAGACTTGAGATCCCTGCTGATGTCTTTGCATAGCAGCCTGGGCCTAATGAAGGCCCCAGGTCTGCCTGCAGTATATCCCCATCAGGCTGCACCTGTCTGTATAGTACTGACAGTCTAATTGTCACGGCTGAGGATGGGTCCTCCTACCTTCAAGGTCGGCCCATGCAGGTAGGAGTTAGGGTCAGGTTAGGGACGCTGTAGGAGGTGACCTGCTCCCTAATCCTGTTTGTCCTGGTCAAGCAGCGACCATCATCCTTCGGCACACGGCTGAGGGTTTCCCCCACCCTCAGCCGTGACAGTATGACCAGAAGGTTGGCCCCCACTGGCAGTTGGTAAGTAACCAGGAGGATGTTTACAGCCAGCATGGCTGAAACACCCTCTCTGGCTACTGCCTACAACTGAGGCTTTATAGGGCCAAGAGGCCACACCCAACAATCAGACACACCCCGTGACTCACACACACTGAAAGGGAGTTAACCCTTCCCAAACCACAGAAGGGAAAACATAACTTAAAGGGGAAGTGTCCAAACAACAAACACACTGTGGCTGTTGCCGCAAGCAACGACATGGGTGGCAAGCGTGTCCTGGGAGTCAGCCCGAAGGCCGGGACACTGCCACCACATGTACATCATACCACCAAACGTTGCCACGGACAGCCACAGTGCAGGGAAAATGTCAGTGCACACCAAACATAAACAAAGTGCACACAGACATACAAAAGTGCTTACAAACGCGCACACAACTCCGAGGGAACCGCACACATAGCTGTTGTCCGCGGCAACCGCACTTGAGGCTAACAACCTTATGCCTCAAGCTGCGGTTGACACTACAACCCAAAACCGCGGGCAACAGTATGCGGCTCCCAAGGAGTCACGGCCAAAACCGTGGCCGTGACACTAATACTCTGTACTCTATAAGCAGTACAGGATAGTACAGAAGCAATCAAAAGATCGCCTGTTAAAGTTCCCTTGTGGGAAAAGGCCTCAGGCAACTAGGCCTGAAGCCTATGAGGCAGTAGAATGACGAAGGAGATTGCAGTGACATCATTGCAACCTTCTGCGCTGGGTCTCACAGGATGACGTCACGTGCGAGACCCAGCACAGGAGCACACGATGATGTAATCGTAACTGCTTGCTCCTGGAAGCGGGAGAGCAAGAGGAATGCAGATGGCGGCTGAGAGTGGAACACAGGTATTTATTTTATTTTTTTAAATGTATGTTTGCGGGGCGTATTTGAGGGGGGGATGGAAAGCATTATATTTACTACCCAGGGGGCCATTCTATATACTTCACGGGGGGCATTCTACATACTGTACTACTGAGTGGGGTCATTATAAATAATACAATGGAGGTCATTCTACATAGGGGGCATTCTATATAGTACACAGGAAGCATTCTACAGAAAGGAGCATTTTATATACCACAGAACGGGGCATTATATATAATGCAGCGGGAGCCATGTTATATACTAGAGAAGGGGCATTCCACAGAGGTGGGAATTGTATATACTACAGAGGGGGGCATTCTATACAAGGGGGCCATTGTATATACTGTACTATAGGGGTCATTATATATACTACAGAGGAGGCCATTATATATACTATCAATACAGAGGGGGCATTATACTATGGGGGGATGAGAGCATTATACATCCTGGCACTATAGGGACATTATAATACAGGTGGCATTATACATATTGGCAGTGGCACTACAGGGGGTACATTATATGTAGTGGCACTGCAGGAGGCATTATAAAACAAGGGCATAGCAGCAGGGCTTTATAAATACTGGGGCTACTACTGGGGGCATTATAATTACTGGGGACACTAAAGGGGCTTTATTACTACTAGGGGCCCTATGGGGGCATTATTATTATCGAGGGTAGGTAAATATTGTCTTAAGAAGCATTGGCTTCAGTTTGCAAAAAAGTGTGGACATTAGAAGATTGGAAACGGGTGATCTGGAGCGATGAGACGAAAGTCAATAGACCAGGCTCTGATAGGTGCAAATGGGTCTCTAAGAAACAAGGGAAAAGGGGGCTAACCAATCTAGAAATTGAAGGAACTGTTCGGTGGAGGAAACCTGATGATATGGGGTTGTTTCACAGCTAAAGTGTCACTACCAGAGCTTTGGGACGTTCTCACAGCTCTGTTTCTCCACCCCTGTGATGATGTCACTACTAGAGCTGGGAGGAGTTCTCACTGCTCTGTTTACTTTTGGTTTCCTTCCTCCCAGCTGTTCCTCATGCGTTTGATTTCCCTCTCTTTATATCACCCCTCCTCCTATTGTAGGGCGTGGATTATAGTTCTCATTTCAGTTGTAGCTCTTGCTTTAGTATCTTCACTTGTAGCTATCAGTTCACTGGACCTGTGTTCTGCTGCAGCAAGCACTCCGGATATTACCAGCTGTCCTTGGATCCGTCTTCTCTGCGGCTGCAACACCTTCAGCTAAGTGTACAGACATTGTTGTGTACCTGACTATTTTCTGACTGGATCTGAGGTGGCCACGGTTCCCTCCATATACTGAGTAGGGCACCGGTGGCCGTGCCCCTTCCACTATTGTAGGGGTTACAGTGGTCATCAGTCTTAGGCACGTGGGCATGCCTCGTTCCGCCATTTGGATCCGGGCATGTGCTTTAGCAGCATAGGGAGAGCTTTGAGGGTCGGACAGGGGTCACCCTTTATCCTCCCTAGTTTGGGTCCGGTCAGTAGCTCTTTTACTGTGTATACTATTGTTGCTCACATACAGCCGTGACATTATAATCCACCAAAACCGTCCTTTTTTGACATGGATCCGCTTTCTGGCCTGGTTGACCGCATGCAGGGTCTTTCTTTGGAAGTAGCGGATCTCCGTCAATCTATGACTCAGCTTCAAGCATTGGGCTCTGCTCCGGCTCATGGAGTCTGTTGCGAGCCAAAGGTCTCACTTCCGGAAACGTTCTCCGGGGGCAGTGAGAATTTTGTTCGCTTCAGAGAGGCATGCAAACTCCATTTTTGCTTGTGTCCCCACTCCTCTGGTAATCAGGAGCAGAGGGTGAGGATTGTCATCTCCCTGCTCAGGGGTAATGCTCAGACTTGGGCTTTTTCGCTGCCATCAGGGGATCCCTCCCTTTGATCCGTGGAAAGATTTTTTGTGGCCCTGGGGCAGATTTATGATGACCCGGATCGTGTTGCTCTGGCCGAATCTAACTTACGTGTTTTATGCCAGAACAAACTGTCTGCGGAGCTTTATTGTTCTGAATTTCGGAGATGGGCAGCTGATTCGGGTTGGAATGATGCTGCACTCCGGAGTCAGTTCTGTCATGGTCTCTCAGAGAGATTGAAAGATGCGTTTGCTTTCCATGAGAGACCAACGTCCTTAGAGTCTGCCATGTCATTGGCGGTACGCCTTGACAGGCGTCTAAGAGAAAGAAACGAGACCTCTCTGTCCAGCCATTGTCAGTCTAGGGGCAGTGGTGCGGACTCATTCAGTGTGCAGGGGCCTCATCCTGTCTCGCTCCCCTCTGAGGAGGAGCCCATGCAGCTAGGTCGACTTGCCCCTGATAAAAGAGGATTTAGTCCTCAGAGTATGGTGTGTTTTTGTTGTGGGGGCATAGGTCATTTGGCAAATGTTTGTCCGTCTAGGAGATTCTTGAACTGTACTAAGAGCGATAATAAGATAAAAACCTCAAAAGGTAAATCATCAAATTCTGCTTCATCTGCTACTTTGGGCAAAGTTGATGTAGGAATTGATGCTTTTCCTCTGACCTGCAGTTCCCGTTTTCTCCTGTCTGCCAGGGTGGGGTCAGGTTAGGGACGCTGTAGGAGGTGACCTGCTCCCTAATCCTGTTTGTCCTGGTCAAGCAGCGACCATCATCCTTCGGCACACGGCTGAGGGTTTCCCCCACCCTCAGCCGTGACAGTATGACCAGAAGGTTGGCCCCCACTGGCAGTTGGTAAGTAACCAGGAGGATGTCTACAGCCAGCATGGCTGAAACACCCTCTCTGGCTACTGCCTACAACTGAGGCTTTATAGGGCCAAGAGGCCACACCCAACAATCAGACACACCCCGTGACTCACACACACTGAAAGGGAGTTAACCCTTTCCAAACCACAGAAGGGAAAACATAACTTAAAGGGGAAGTGTCCAAACAACAAACACACTGTGGCTGTTGCCGCAAGCAACGACATGGGTGGCAAGCGTGTCCTGGGAGTCAGCCCGAAGGCCGGGACACTGCCACCACATGTACATCATACCACCAAACGTTGCCACGGACAGCCACAGTGCAGGGAAAATGTCAGTGCACACCAAACATAAACAAAGTGCACACAGACATACAAAAGTGCTTACAAACGCGCACACAACTCCGAGGGAACTGCACACATAGCTGTTGTCCGCGGCAACCGCACTTGAGGCTAACAACCTTATGCCTCAAGCTGCGGTTGACACTACAACCCAAAACCGCGGGCAACAGTATGCGGCTCCCAAGGAGTCACGGCCAAAACCGTGGCCGTGACACTAATACTCTGTACTCTATAAGCAGTACAGGATAGTACAGAAGCAATCAAAAGATCGCCTGTTAAAGTTCCCTTGTGGGAAAAGGCCTCAGGCAACTAGGCCTGAAGCCTATGAGGCAGTAGAATGACGAAGGAGATTGCAGTGA
Organism: Bufo bufo; assembly: GCF_905171765.1. Classification (NCBI taxonomy): domain Eukaryota; kingdom Metazoa; phylum Chordata; class Amphibia; order Anura; family Bufonidae; genus Bufo; species Bufo bufo. Next base: position 518,034,951 of record NC_053390.1, on the reverse strand, counting down.
CATCATTGCAACCTTCTGCGCTGGGTCTCACAGGATGACGTCATGTGCGAGACCCAGCACAGGAGCACACGATGATGTAATCGTAACTGCTTGCTCCTGGAAGCGGGAGAGCAAGAGGAATGCAGATGGCGGCTGAGAGTGGAACACAGGTATTTATTTTATTTTTTTAAATGTATGTTTGCGGGGCGTATTTGAGGGGGGGATGGAAAGCATTATATTTACTACCCAGGGGGCCATTCTATATACTTCACGGGGGGGGCATTCTACATACTGTACCACTGAGTGGGGTCATTATAAATAATACAATGGAGGTCATTCTACATAGGGGGCATTCTATATAGTACACAGGAAGCATTCTACAGAAAGGAGCATTTTATATACCACAGAACGGGGCATTATATATAATACAGCGGGAGCCATGTTATATACTAGAGAAGGGGCATTCCACAGAGGTGGGAATTGTATATACTACAGAGGGGGGCATTCTATACAAGGGGGCCATTGTATATACTGTACTATAGGGGTCATTATATATACTACAGAGGAGGCCATTATATATACTATCAATACAGAGGGGGCATTATACTATGGGGGGATGAGAGCATTATACATCCTGGCACTATAGGGACATTATAATACAGGTGGCATTATACATATTGGCAGTGGCACTACAGGGGGTACATTATATGTAGTGGCACTGCAGGAGGCATTATAAAACAAGGGCATAGCAGCAGGGCTTTATAAATACTGGGGCTACTACTGGGGGCATTATAATTACTGGGGACACTAAAGGGGCTTTATTACTACTAGGGGCCCTATGGGGGCATTATTATTATCGAGGGTAGGTAAATATCGTCTTAAGAAGCATTGGCTTCAGTTTGCAAAAAAGTGTGGACATTAGAAGATTGGAAACGGGTGATCTGGAGCGATGAGACGAAAGTCAATAGACCAGGCTCTGATAGGTGCAAATGGGTCTCTAAGAAACAAGGGAAAAGGGGGCTAACCAATCTAGAAATTGAAGGAACTGTTCGGTGGAGGAAACCTGATGATATGGGGTTGTTTCACAGCTAAAGTGTCACTACCAGAGCTTTGGGACGTTCTCACAGCTCTGTTTCTCCACCCCTGTGATGATGTCACTACTAGAGCTGGGAGGAGTTCTCACTGCTCTGTTTACTTTTGGTTTCCTTCCTCCCAGCTGTTCCTCATGCGTTTGATTTCCCTCTCTTTATATCACCCCTCCTCCTATTGTAGGGCGTGGATTATAGTTCTCATTTCAGTTGTAGCTCTTGCTTTAGTATCTTCACTTGTAGCTATCAGTTCACTGGACCTGTGTTCTGCTGCAGCAAGCACTCCGGATATTACCAGCTGTCCTTGGATCCGTCTTCTCTGCGGCTGCAACACTTTCAGCTAAGTGTACAGACATTGTTGTGTACCTGACTATTTTCTGACTGGATCTGAGGTGGCCACGGTTCCCTCCATATACTGAGTAGGGCACCGGTGGCCGTGCCCCTTCCACTATTGTAGGGGTTACAGTGGTCATCAGTCTTAGGCACGTGGGCATGCCTCGTTCCGCCATTTGGATCCGGGCATGTGCTTTAGCAGCATAGGGAGAGCTTTGAGGGTCGGACAGGGGTCACCCTTTATCCTCCCTAGTTTGGGTCCGGTCAGTAGCTCTTTTACTGTGTATACTATTGTTGCTCACATACAGCCGTGACATTATAATCCACCAAAACCGTCCTTTTTTGACATGGATCCGCTTTCTGGCCTGGTTGACCGCATGCAGGGTCTTTCTTTGGAAGTAGCGGATCTCCGTCAATCTATGACTCAGCTTCAAGCATTGGGCTCTGCTCCGGCTCATGGAGTCTGTTGCGAGCCAAAGGTCTCACTTCCGGAAACGTTCTCCGGGGGCAGTGAGAATTTTGTTCGCTTCAGAGAGGCATGCAAACTCCATTTTTGCTTGTGTCCCCACTCCTCTGGTAATCAGGAGCAGAGGGTGAGGATTGTCATCTCCCTGCTCAGGGTAATGCTCAGACTTGGGCTTTTTCGCTGCCATCAGGGGATCCCTCCCTTCGATCCGTGGAAAGATTTTTTGTGGCCCTGGGGCAGATTTCTGATGACCCGGATCGTGTTGCTCTGGCCGAATCTAACTTACGTGTTTTATGCCAGAACAAACTGTCTGCGGAGCTTTATTGTTCTGAATTTCGGAGATGGGCAGCTGATTCGGGTTGGAATGATGCTGCACTCCGGAGTCAGTTCTGTCATGGTCTCTCAGAGAGATTGAAAGATGCGTTTGCTTTCCATGAGAGACCAACGTCCTTAGAGTCTGCCATGTCATTGGCGGTACGCCTTGACAGGCGTCTAAGAGAAAGAAACGAGACCTCTCTGTCCAGCCATTGTCAGTCTAGGGGCAGTGGTGCGGACTCATTCAGTGTGCAGGGGCCTCATCCTGTCTCGCTCCCCTCTGAGGAGGAGCCCATGCAGCTAGGTCGACTTGCCCCTGATAAAAGAGGATTTAGTCCTCAGAGTATGGTGTGTTTTTGTTGTGGGGGCATAGGTCATTTGGCAAATGTTTGTCCGTCTAGGAGATTCTTGAACTGTACTAAGAGCGATAATAAGATAAAAACCTCAAAAGGTAAATCATCAAATTCTGCTTCATCTGCTACTTTGGGCAAAGTTGATGTAGGAATTGATGCTTTTCCTCTGACCTGCAGTTCCCGTTTTCTCCTGTCTGCCAGGGGTGGCGCTAGAGAGCAAAGTAATTTCTTGTGAGATTTTTGTCGATAGTGGAGCGGCCGTCAATCTTATTGACACTCAATTTGTAGCCATGCATGGTTTTCAGGTTTGCACATTAGAAAAGGATATACCTGTTTTTGCTATTGACTCTGCTCCACTCTCACAGAGATCTCTGAAGGGCATTGTTCACAATATCCGGCTAGCTGTAGGTGACACTCATGTGGAGGATATATCTTGTTTTGTCCTTATCGGATTGCCTTCTCCTCTAGTTTTGGGGTTACCCTGGCTCACTAGACATAACCCCACTATTGATTGGCAAGGAAGGCAAATAAATGAGTGGAGTGACTTTTGTAGAGAGAATTGTCTCACAGCGACTTTTGCAGAGGTGTCTACTAAAACTGTGCCATCATTTCTCTCTGATTTCTCGGACGTGTTTTCCGAGAGCAGTGTTCAGGAGCTACCTCCTCACCGGGAGTTTGACTGTCCCATTAACCTCATTCCCGGCGCCAAGCTGCCAAAAGCACGCCTCTACAATCTCTCACAACCGGAAAGAATCGCAATGCGAACTTATATCTCCGAGAGTCTCGAGAAGGGGCATATTCGTCCCTAAAAGTCACCTGTGGCCGCGGGTTTTTTTTTTTTGTTAAAAAAAAAGATGGCTCTCTGAGACCTTGCCTAGATTTTAGGGAGCTGAACCGTATCACGATTCGCGATCCCTATCCCCTTCCTCTGATCCCGGACCTCTTCAACCAAATTGTTGGGGCCAAGGTGTTTTCCAAATTGGATTTGAGAGGCGTGTACAACCTGGTCAGGGTCAGAGAGGGGGATGAATGGAAAACGGCCTTTAATACCCCTAACGGGCATTTCGAGAATCTCGTTATGCCTTTCGGCCTGATGAATGCTCCGGCCGTCTTTCAGCATTTTGTTAATAGTATTTTCTACCATTTAATGGGGAAATTTGTATTGGTGTATCTTGATGATATTTAGATTTTTTCCCCTGATGTTCAGACCCATCAGGATAACCTTTTTAGGTTCTGCAGATTCTGCGGGAAAATAAATTGTACGACAAGCTGGAGAAATGTCTTTTTATGGTATCGGAGATTCAATTTCTGGGTTTTCTCCTCTCTGCTCCTGGTTTTCGCATGGATCCGGAGAAGGTCCGTGCTGTACTTGAGTGGGAGCTTCCTGAGAATCAGAAGGCATTGATGCGCTTTCTGGGTTTTGCGAACTATTACAGAAAATTCATTTTGAATTATTCCTCTGTTGTCAAACCCCTCACTGACATGACAAAAAAAGGGGGCGGATTTTTCCTCTTGGTCGGAGGAGGCGCTTGCAGCCTTTTCTAAGATTAAAGAGAGTTTTGCGTCTGCCCCCTTCTTTGTGCATCCCGATGTTTCCTTACCTTTTATTGTTGAGGTGGATGCTTCCGAGGTGGGTGTGGGTGCGGTTTTGTCCCAGGGCCCTTCTCCTGCCAAATGGCGACCCTGTGCCTTTTTCTCTAAAAAACTCTCCCCGGCAGAGAGAAACTATGATGTGGGAGATAGGGAGTTGTTGGCCATCAAGTTGGCTTTCGAGGAATGGCGCCTTTGGTTGGAGGGGGCCAGGCACCCTATCACCGTTTTTACCGACCATAAGAATCTGGCATACTTGGAGTCGGCCAGGCGTATGAATCCGAGACAGGCCAGATGGTCTCTGTTCTTCTCCAGATTCAATTTTGTTGTTACATTCCGACCTGGGATAAAAAATGTGAATGCTGATGCTCTCTCTCGCTGCTTTCCGGGAGGAGGAAACTCCGAGGACCCGGGTCCCATTTTGGCGGAGGGGGTAGTTGTTTCTGCTCTATATTCCGATTTGGAGGCCGAGGTCCAGGCTGCCCAGACTGAGGCACCTGCCCGTTGTCCTTCTGGGAAGTTGTTCGTGCCTCCTGAGCTACGTCACAAACTCTTTAAGGAGCATCATGATACGGTTCTTGCTGGTCACCCCGGGAGTAGAGCCACGGTAGATCTCATTGCTCTGAGATTTTGGTGGCCGGCTCTTCGTAAGTCGGTGGAGGGTTTTGTGGCTGCTTGTGAGACGTGCGCTCGCGCTAAGGTCCCTCGTTCACGGCCTTCAGGTTCCCTTCTCCCGTTACCCATACCTTCCCGTCCTTGGACACACCTGTCCATGGACTTTATCACGGATCTTCCTCGTTCCTCGGGGAAGTCGGTGATCCTGGTGGTGGTGGACCGTTTTAGCAAGATGGCTCATTTTGTACCTTTCCCTGGTTTACCCAATGCTAAAACGTTGGCGCAAGCTTTTGTCGACCATATTGTTAAATTGCACGGCATTCCCTCTGATATTGTTTCCGATAGAGGCACGCAGTTTGTGTCCAGGTTCTGGAAGGCTTTCTATTCTCGCCTGGGGGTTCGGCTATCCTTCTCTTCTGCTTTTCACCCGCAGTCGAATGGTCAGACTGAGCGCCTCAATCAGAATCTGGAGACATATTTGCGCTGTTTTGTGGCAGAGAACCAGGAGGATTGGTGTTCATTTCTCCCTCTTGCTGAGTTTGCTCTGAACAACCGTCGTCAGGAATCTTCTGATAAGTCACCATTCTTTGGTGCATATGGGTTCCATCCGCAGTTTGGGACATTCTCGGGAGGGGCTCTTTCTGGTTTACCTGAGGAGGAGAGATTTTCCTCGTCTTTGTCTACCATTTGGCAAAAGATTCAGAGTAATCTTAAAAAGATGAGTGAGAGGTATAGGCGTGTGGCTGATAAGAGACGTGTGCCTGGTCCGGACCTGAATGTGGGTGATCTGGTGTGGTTGTCTACAAGAAACATTAAACTGAAGGTTCCCTCCTGGAAATTGGGTCCCAAGTTTATTGGGCCTTATAAAATCTTGTCAGTCATCAATCCTGTTGCCTTCCGTCTTGATCTTCCACGGGTTTGGAAGATACATAATGTATTTCACAGATCTCTCTTAAAACCATATGTCCAGCCCACGGTACCCTCCTCTTTGCCTCCTCCTCCGATTTTGGTTGATGGCAATCTGGAGTTTGAGGTTTCCAGAATTGTGGACTCTCGCATTGTCCGCGGTTCTCTTCAGTACCTCGTTCATTGGAAGGGTTATGGTCCTGAGGAGAGGATGTGGGTTCCGGTGTCGGACATTAAAGCCACTCGCCTCATCAGGGCATTTCATAGGGCTCATCCTGAGAAGGTGGGTCCTGGGTGTCCGGAGTCCACCCGTAGAGGGGGGGGGGGGGTACTGTCACTACCAGAGCTTTGGGACGTTCTCACAGCTCTGTTTCTCCACCCCTGTGATGATGTCACTACTAGAGCTGGGAGGAGTTCTCACTGCTCTGTTTACTTTTGGTTTCCTTCCTCCCAGCTGTTCCTCATGCGTTTGATTTCCCTCTCTTTATATCACCCCTCCTCCTATTGTAGGGCGTGGATTATAGTTCTCATTTCAGTTGTAGCTCTTGCTTTAGTATCTTCACTTGTAGCTATCAGTTCACTGGACCTGTGTTCTGCTGCAGCAAGCACTCCGGATATTACCAGCTGTCCTTGGATCCATCTTCTCTGCGGCTGCAACACTTTCAGCTAAGTGTACAGACATTGTTGTGTACCTGACTATTTTCTGACTGGATCTGAGGTGGCCACGGTTCCCTCCATATACTGAGTAGGGCACCGGTGGCCGTGCCCCTTCCACTATTGTAGGGGTTACAGTGGTCATCAGTCTTAGGCACGTGGGCATGCCTCGTTCTGCCATTTGGATCCGGGCATGTGCTTTAGCAGCATAGGGAGAGCTTTGAGGGTCGGACAGGGGTCACCCTTTATCCTCCCTAGTTTGGGTCCGGTCAGTAGCTCTTTTACTGTGTATACTATTGTTGCTCACATACAGCCGTGACATTATAATCCACCAAAACCGTCCTTTTTTGACATGGATCCGCTTTCTGGCCTGGTTGACCGCATGCAGGGTCTTTCTTTGGAAGTAGCGGATCTCCGTCAATCTATGACTCAGCTTCAAGCATTGGGCTCTGCTCCGGCTCATGGAGTCTGTTGCGAGCCAAAGGTCTCACTTCCGGAAACGTTCTCCGGGGGCAGTGAGAATTTTGTTCGCTTCAGAGAGGCATGCAAACTCCATTTTTGCTTGTGTCCCCACTCCTCTGGTAATCAGGAGCAGAGGGTGAGGATTGTCATCTCCCTGCTCAGGGGTAATGCTCAGACTTGGGCTTTTTCGCTGCCATCAGGGGATCCCTCCCTTCGATCCGTGGAAAGATTTTTTGTGGCCCTGGGGCAGATTTCTGATGACCCGGATCGTGTTGCTCTGGCCGAATCTAACTTACGTGTTTTATGCCAGAACAAACTGTCTGCGGAGCTTTATTGTTCTGAATTTCGGAGATGGGCAGCTGATTCGGGTTGGAATGATGCTGCACTCCGGAGTCAGTTCTGTCATGGTCTCTCAGAGAGATTGAAAGATGCGTTTGCTTTCCATGAGAGACCAACGTCCTTAGAGTCTGCCATGTCATTGGCGGTACGCCTTGACAGGCGTCTAAGAGAAAGAAACGAGACCTCTCTGTCCAGCCATTGTCAGTCTAGGGGCAGTGGTGCGGACTCATTCAGTGTGCAGGGGCCTCATCCTGTCTCGCTCCCCTCTGAGGAGGAGCCCATGCAGCTAGGTCGACTTGCCCCTGATAAAAGAGGATTTAGTCCTCAGAGTATGGTGTGTTTTTGTTGTGGGGGCATAGGTCATTTGGCAAATGTTTGTCCGTCTAGGAGATTCTTGAACTGTACTAAGAGCGATAATAAGATAAAAACCTCAAAAGGTAAATCATCAAATTCTGCTTCATCTGCTACTTTGGGCAAAGTTGATGTAGGAATTGATGCTTTTCCTCTGACCTGCAGTTCCCGTTTTCTCCTGTCTGCCAGGGTGGCGCTAGAGAGCAAAGTAATTTCTTGTGAGATTTTTGTCGATAGTGGAGCGGCCGTCAATCTTATTGACACTCAATTTGTAGCCATGCATGGTTTTCAGGTTTGCACATTAGAAAAGGATATACCTGTTTTTGCTATTGACTCTGCTCCACTCTCACAGAGATCTCTGAAGGGCATTGTTCACAATATCCGGCTAGCTGTAGGTGACACTCATGTGGAGGATATATCTTGTTTTGTCCTTATCGGATTGCCTTCTCCTCTAGTTTTGGGGTTACCCTGGCTCACTAGACATAACCCCACTATTGATTGGCAAGGAAGGCAAATAAATGAGTGGAGTGACTTTTGTAGAGAGAATTGTCTCACAGCGACTTTTGCAGAGGTGTCTACTAAAACTGTGCCATCATTTCTCTCTGATTTCTCGGACGTGTTTTCCGAGAGCAGTGTTCAGGAGCTACCTCCTCACCGGGAGTTTGACTGTCCCATTAACCTCATTCCCGGCGCCAAGCTGCCAAAAGCACGCCTCTACAATCTCTCACAACCGGAAAGAATCGCAATGCGAACTTATATCTCCGAGAGTCTCGAGAAGGGGCATATTCGTCCCTAAAAGTCACCTGTGGCCGCGGGTTTTTTTTTTTGTTAAAAAAAAAGATGGCTCTCTGAGACCTTGCCTAGATTTTAGGGAGCTGAACCGTATCACGATTCGCGATCCCTATCCCCTTCCTCTGATCCCGGACCTCTTCAACCAAATTGTTGGGGCCAAGGTGTTTTCCAAATTGGATTTGAGAGGCGTGTACAACCTGGTCAGGGTCAGAGAGGGGGATGAATGGAAAACGGCCTTTAATACCCCTAACGGGCATTTCGAGAATCTCGTTATGCCTTTCGGCCTGATGAATGCTCCGGCCGTCTTTCAGCATTTTGTTAATAGTATTTTCTACCATTTAATGGGGAAATTTGTATTGGTGTATCTTGATGATATTTAGATTTTTTCCCCTGATGTTCAGACCCATCAGGATAACCTTTTTAGGTTCTGCAGATTCTGCGGGAAAATAAATTGTACGACAAGCTGGAGAAATGTCTTTTTATGGTATCGGAGATTCAATTTCTGGGTTTTCTCCTCTCTGCTCCTGGTTTTCGCATGGATCCGGAGAAGGTCCGTGCTGTACTTGAGTGGGAGCTTCCTGAGAATCAGAAGGCATTGATGCGCTTTCTGGGTTTTGCGAACTATTACAGAAAATTCATTTTGAATTATTCCTCTGTTGTCAAACCCCTCACTGACATGACAAAAAAAGGGGGCGGATTTTTCCTCTTGGTCGGAGGAGGCGCTTGCAGCCTTTTCTAAGATTAAAGAGAGTTTTGCGTCTGCCCCCTTCTTTGTGCATCCCGATGTTTCCTTACCTTTTATTGTTGAGGTGGATGCTTCCGAGGTGGGTGTGGGTGCGGTTTTGTCCCAGGGCCCTTCTCCTGCCAAATGGCGACCCTGTGCCTTTTTCTCTAAAAAACTCTCCCCGGCAGAGAGAAACTATGATGTGGGAGATAGGGAGTTGTTGGCCATCAAGTTGGCTTTCGAGGAATGGCGCCTTTGGTTGGAGGGGGCCAGGCACCCTATCACCGTTTTTACCGACCATAAGAATCTGGCATACTTGGAGTCGGCCAGGCGTCTGAATCCGAGACAGGCCAGATGGTCTCTGTTCTTCTCCAGATGCAATTTTGTTGTTACATTCCGACCTGGGATAAAAAATGTGAATGCTGATGCTCTCTCTCGCTGCTTTCCGGGAGGAGGAAACTCCGAGGACCCGGGTCCCATTTTGGCGGAGGGGGTAGTTGTTTCTGCTCTATATTCCGATTTGGAGGCCGAGGTCCAGGCTGCCCAGACTGAGGCACCTGCCCGTTGTCCTTCTGGGAAGTTGTTCGTGCCTCCTGAGCTACGTCACAAACTCTTTAAGGAGCATCATGATACGGTTCTTGCTGGTCACCCCGGGAGTAGAGCCACGGTAGATCTCATTGCTCTGAGATTTTGGTGGCCGGCTCTTCGTAAGTCGGTGGAGGGTTTTGTGGCTGCTTGTGAGACGTGCGCTCGCGCTAAGGTCCCTCGTTCACGGCCTTCAGGTTCCCTTCTCCCGTTACCCATACCTTCCCGTCCTTGGACACACCTGTCCATGGACTTTATCACGGATCTTCCTCGTTCCTCGGGGAAGTCGGTGATCCTGGTGGTGGTGGACCGTTTTAGCAAGATGGCTCATTTTGTACCTTTCCCTGGTTTACCCAATGCTAAAACGTTGGCGCAAGCTTTTGTCGACCATATTGTTAAATTGCACGGCATTCCCTCTGATATTGTTTCCGATAGAGGCACGCAGTTTGTGTCCAGGTTCTGGAAGGCTTTCTATTCTCGCCTGGGGGTTCGGCTATCCTTCTCTTCTGCTTTTCACCCGCAGTCGAATGGTCAGACTGAGCGCCTCAATCAGAATCTGGAGACATATTTGCGCTGTTTTGTGGCAGAGAACGAGGAGGATTGGTGTTCATTTCTCCCTCTTGCTGAGTTTGCTCTGAACAACCGTCGTCAGGAATCTTCTGATAAGTCACCATTCTTTGGTGCATATGGGTTCCATCCGCAGTTTGGGACATTCTCGGGAGGGGCTCTTTCTGGTTTACCTGAGGAGGAGAGATTTTCCTCGTCTTTGTCTACCATTTGGCAAAAGATTCAGAGTAATCTTAAAAAGATGAGTGAGAGGTATAGGCGTGTGGCTGATAAGAGACGTGTGCCTGGTCCGGACCTGAATGTGGGTGATCTGGTGTGGTTGTCTACAAGAAACATTAAACTGAAGGTTCCCTCCTGGAAATTGGGTCCCAAGTTTATTGGGCCTTATAAAATCTTGTCAGTCATCAATCCTGTTGCCTTCCGTCTTGATCTTCCACGGGTTTGGAAGATACATAATGTATTTCACAGATCTCTCTTAAAACCATATGTCCAGCCCACGGTACCCTCCTCTTTGCCTCCTCCTCCGATTTTGGTTGATGGCAATCTGGAGTTTGAGGTTTCCAGAATTGTGGACTCTCGCATTGTCCGCGGTTCTCTTCAGTACCTCGTTCATTGGAAGGGTTATGGTCCTGAGGAGAGGATGTGGGTTCCGGTGTCGGACATTAAAGCCACTCGCCTCATCAGGGCATTTCATAGGGCTCATCCTGAGAAGGTGGGTCCTGGGTGTCCGGAGTCCACCCGTAGAGGGGGGGGGGGTACTGTCACTACCAGAGCTTTGGGACGTTCTCACAGCTCTGTTTCTCCACCCCTGTGATGATGTCACTACTAGAGCTGGGAGGAGTTCTCACTGCTCTGTTTACTTTTGGTTTCCTTCCTCCCAGCTGTTCCTCATGCGTTTGATTTCCTCTCTTTATATCACCCCTCCTCCTATTGTAGGGCGTGGATTATAGTTCTCATTTCAGTTGTAGCTCTTGCTTTAGTATCTTCACTTGTAGCTATCAGTTCACTGGACCTGTGTTCTGCTGCAGCAAGCACTCCGGATATTACCAGCTGTCCTTGGATCCATCTTCTCTGCGGCTGCAACACTTTCAGCTAAGTGTACAGACATTGTTGTGTACCTGACTATTTTCTGACTGGATCTGAGGTGGCCACGGTTCCCTCCATATACTGAGTAGGGCACCGGTGGCCGTGCCCCTTCCACTATTGTAGGGGTTACAGTGGTCATCAGTCTTAGGCACGTGGGCATGCCTCGTTCTGCCATTTGGATCCGGGCATGTGCTTTAGCAGCATAGGGAGAGCTTTGAGGGTCGGACAGGGGTCACCCTTTATCCTCCCTAGTTTGGGTCCGGTCAGTAGCTCTTTTACTGTGTATACTATTGTTGCTCACATACAGCCGTGACATTATAATCCACCAAAACCGTCCTTTTTTGACATGGATCCGCTTTCTGGCCTGGTTGACCGCATGCAGGGTCTTTCTTTGGAAGTAGCGGATCTCCGTCAATCTATGACTCAGCTTCAAGCATTGGGCTCTGCTCCGGCTCATGGAGTCTGTTGCGAGCCAAAGGTCTCACTTCCGGAAACGTTCTCCGGGGGCAGTGAGAATTTTGTTCGCTTCAGAGAGGCATGCAAACTCCATTTTTGCTTGTGTCCCCACTCCTCTGGTAATCAGGAGCAGAGGGTGAGGATTGTCATCTCCCTGCTCAGGGGTAATGCTCAGACTTGGGCTTTTTCGCTGCCATCAGGGGATCCCTCCCTTCGATCCGTGGAAAGATTTTTTGTGGCCCTGGGGCAGATTTCTGATGACCCGGATCGTGTTGCTCTGGCCGAATCTAACTTACGTGTTTTATGCCAGAACAAACTGTCTGCGGAGCTTTATTGTTCTGAATTTCGGAGATGGGCAGCTGATTCGGGTTGGAATGATGCTGCACTCCGGAGTCAGTTCTGTCATGGTCTCTCAGAGAGATTGAAAGATGCGTTTGCTTTCCATGAGAGACCAACGTCCTTAGAGTCTGCCATGTCATTGGCGGTACGCCTTGACAGGCGTCTAAGAGAAAGAAACGAGACCTCTCTGTCCAGCCATTGTCAGTCTAGGGGCAGTGGTGCGGACTCATTCAGTGTGCAGGGGCCTCATCCTGTCTCGCTCCCCTCTGAGGAGGAGCCCATGCAGCTAGGTCGACTTGCCCCTGATAAAAGAGGATTTAGTCCTCAGAGTATGGTGTGTTTTTGTTGTGGGGGCATAGGTCATTTGGCAAATGTTTGTCCGTCTAGGAGATTCTTGAACTGTACTAAGAGCGATAATAAGATAAAAACCTCAAAAGGTAAATCATCAAATTCTGCTTCATCTGCTACTTTGGGCAAAGTTGATGTAGGAATTGATGCTTTTCCTCTGACCTGCAGTTCCCGTTTTCTCCTGTCTGCCAGGGTGGCGCTAGAGAGCAAAGTAATTTCTTGTGAGATTTTTGTCGATAGTGGAGCGGCCGTCAATCTTATTGACACTCAATTTGTAGCCATGCATGGTTTTCAGGTTTGCACATTAGAAAAGGATATACCTGTTTTTGCTATTGACTCTGCTCCACTCTCACAGAGATCTCTGAAGGGCATTGTTCACAATATCCGGCTAGCTGTAGGTGACACTCATGTGGAGGATATATCTTGTTTTGTCCTTATCGGATTGCCTTCTCCTCTAGTTTTGGGGTTACCCTGGCTCACTAGACATAACCCCACTATTGATTGGCAAGGAAGGCAAATAAATGAGTGGAGTGACTTTTGTAGAGAGAATTGTCTCACAGCGACTTTTGCAGAGGTGTCTACTAAAACTGTGCCATCATTTCTCTCTGATTTCTCGGACGTGTTTTCCGAGAGCAGTGTTCAGGAGCTACCTCCTCACCGGGAGTTTGACTGTCCCATTAACCTCATTCCCGGCGCCAAGCTGCCAAAAGCACGCCTCTACAATCTCTCACAACCGGAAAGAATCGCAATGCGAACTTATATCTCCGAGAGTCTCGAGAAGGGGCATATTCGTCCCTAAAAGTCACCTGTGGCCGCGGGTTTTTTTTTTTTTGTTAAAAAAAAAGATGGCTCTCTGAGACCTTGCCTAGATTTTAGGGAGCTGAACCGTATCACGATTCGCGATCCCTATCCCCTTCCTCTGATCCCGGACCTCTTCAACCAAATTGTTGGGGCCAAGGTGTTTTCCAAATTGGATTTGAGAGGCGTGTACAACCTGGTCAGGGTCAGAGAGGGGGATGAATGGAAAACGGCCTTTAATACCCCTAACGGGCATTTCGAGAATCTCGTTATGCCTTTCGGCCTGATGAATGCTCCGGCCGTCTTTCAGCATTTTGTTAATAGTATTTTCTACCATTTAATGGGGAAATTTGTATTGGTGTATCTTGATGATATTTAGATTTTTTCCCCTGATGTTCAGACCCATCAGGATCATCTTTTTCAGGTTCTGCAGATTCTGCGGGAAAATAAATTGTACGACAAGCTGGAGAAATGTCTTTTTATGGTATCGGAGATTCAATTTCTGGGTTTTCTCCTCTCTGCTCCTGGTTTTCGCATGGATCCGGAGAAGGTCCGTGCTGTACTTGAGTGGGAGCTTCCTGAGAATCAGAAGGCATTGATGCGCTTTCTGGGTTTTGCGAACTATTACAGAAAATTCATTTTGAATTATTCCTCTGTTGTCAAACCCCTCACTGACATGACAAAAAAAGGGGGCGGATTTTTCCTCTTGGTCGGAGGAGGCGCTTGCAGCCTTTTCTAAGATTAAAGAGAGTTTTGCGTCTGCCCCCTTCTTTGTGCATCCCGATGTTTCCTTACCTTTTATTGTTGAGGTGGATGCTTCCGAGGTGGGTGTGGGTGCGGTTTTGTCCCAGGGCCCTTCTCCTGCCAAATGGCGACCCTGTGCCTTTTTCTCTAAAAAACTCTCCCCGGCAGAGAGAAACTATGATGTGGGAGATAGGGAGTTGTTGGCCATCAAGTTGGCTTTCGAGGAATGGCGCCTTTGGTTGGAGGGGGCCAGGCACCCTATCACCGTTTTTACCGACCATAAGAATCTGGCATACTTGGAGTCGGCCAGGCGTATGAATCCGAGACAGGCCAGATGGTCTCTGTTCTTCTCCAGATTCAATTTTGTTGTTACATTCCGACCTGGGATAAAAAATGTGAATGCTGATGCTCTCTCTCGCTGCTTTCCGGGAGGAGGAAACTCCGAGGACCCGGGTCCCATTTTGGCGGAGGGGGTAGTTGTTTCTGCTCTATATTCCGATTTGGAGGCCGAGGTCCAGGCTGCCCAGACTGAGGCACCTGCCCGTTGTCCTTCTGGGAAGTTGTTCGTGCCTCCTGAGCTACGTCACAAACTCTTTAAGGAGCATCATGATACGGTTCTTGCTGGTCACCCCGGGAGTAGAGCCACGGTAGATCTCATTGCTCTGAGATTTTGGTGGCCGGCTCTTCGTAAGTCGGTGGAGGGTTTTGTGGCTGCTTGTGAGACGTGCGCTCGCGCTAAGGTCCCTCGTTCACGGCCTTCAGGTTCCCTTCTCCCGTTACCCATACCTTCCCGTCCTTGGACACACCTGTCCATGGACTTTATCACGGATCTTCCTCGTTCCTCGGGGAAGTCGGTGATCCTGGTGGTGGTGGACCGTTTTAGCAAGATGGCTCATTTTGTACCTTTCCCTGGTTTACCCAATGCTAAAACGTTGGCGCAAGCTTTTGTCGACCATATTGTTAAATTGCACGGCATTCCCTCTGATATTGTTTCCGATAGAGGCACGCAGTTTGTGTCCAGGTTCTGGAAGGCTTTCTATTCTCGCCTGGGGGTTCGGCTATCCTTCTCTTCTGCTTTTCACCCGCAGTCGAATGGTCAGACTGAGCGCCTCAATCAGAATCTGGAGACATATTTGCGCTGTTTTGTGGCAGAGAACCAGGAGGATTGGTGTTCATTTCTCCCTCTTGCTGAGTTTGCTCTGAACAACCGTCGTCAGGAATCTTCTGATAAGTCACCATTCTTTGGTGCATATGGGTTCCATCCGCAGTTTGGGACATTCTCGGGAGGGGCTCTTTCTGGTTTACCTGAGGAGGAGAGATTTTCCTCGTCTTTGTCTACCATTTGGCAAAAGATTCAGAGTAATCTTAAAAAGATGAGTGAGAGGTATAGGCGTGTGGCTGATAAGAGACGTGTGCCTGGTCCGGACCTGAATGTGGGTGATCTGGTGTGGTTGTCTACAAGAAACATTAAACTGAAGGTTCCCTCCTGGAAATTGGGTCCCAAGTTTATTGGGCCTTATAAAATCTTGTCAGTCATCAATCCTGTTGCCTTCCATCTTGATCTTCCACGGGTTTGGAAGATACATAATGTATTTCACAGATCTCTCTTAAAACCATATGTCCAGCCCACGGTACCCTCCTCTTTGCCTCCTCCTCCGATTTTGGTTGATGGCAATCTGGAGTTTGAGGTTTCCAGAATTGTGGACTCTCGCATTGTCCGCGGTTCTCTTCAGTACCTCGTTCATTGGAAGGGTTATGGTCCTGAGGAGAGGATGTGGGTTCCGGTGTCGGACATTAAAGCCACTCGCCTCATCAGGGCATTTCATAGGGCTCATCCTGAGAAGGTGGGTCCTGGGTGTCCGGAGTCCACCCGTAGAGGGGGGGGGGTACTGTCACTACCAGAGCTTTGGGACGTTCTCACAGCTCTGTTTCTCCACCCCTGTGATGATGTCACTACTAGAGCTGGGAGGAGTTCTCACTGCTCTGTTTACTTTTGGTTTCCTTCCTCCCAGCTGTTCCTCATGCGTTTGATTTCCCTCTCTTTATATCACCCCTCCTCCTATTGTAGGGCGTGGATTATAGTTCTCATTTCAGTTGTAGCTCTTGCTTTAGTATCTTCACTTGTAGCTATCAGTTCACTGGACCTGTGTTCTGCTGCAGCAAGCACTCCGGATATTACCAGCTGTCCTTGGATCCGTCTTCTCTCGGCTGCAACACCTTCAGCTAAGTGTACAGACATTGTTGTGTACCTGACTATTTTCTGACTGGATCTGAGGTGGCCACGGTTCCCTCCATATACTGAGTAGGGCACCGGTGGCCGTGCCCCTTCCACTATTGTAGGGGTTACAGTGGTAAACAGTCTTAGGCACGTGGGCATGCCTCGTTCCGCCATTTGGATCCGGGCATGTGCTTTAGCAGCATAGGGAGAGCTTTGAGGGTCGGACAGGGGTCACCCTTTATCCTCCCTAGTTTGGGTCCGGTCAGTAGCTCTTTTACTGTGTATACTATTGTTGCTCACATACAGCCGTGACATAAAGGCATTGGATACTTGACCGGGATCTCGGGTGGTCTCAGTGCTAAGCAATATGTAAGTATCCTACAAGACGAGTTACTTTGTACGCTCAAGTACTATGGGTATGAAAAGGACGACATAGTGTTCTTGCAGGACAACAACCCGAAGCATACATTGAGATTGGCAAAGAAATGGTTCAATGACAATGAAGCAGAGATGCTGGATTGGCCCTCACAGTCCCCACAGTCCCCAGACCTCAGCCCAATCAAACACTTGTGGGTAGAGTTGAAGAAAAATCTGTATTTGTACCCAAGTGAGTCAACCAGTATGCACCAACATTGGGAATGTGTAGAAGAGACCTGGGAACAGATTTCTTTCAAGACATGCTTGAATCTGATCGAGAACATGTCCAGAAGGATTCAGGCAGTGTTGAATGCCAAGGTGGATTTACAAAATACTAACAAAATATAAAAATTTAGAATTTTAGGAACAAACCAGTAACAATGTAGTTACATGACAAGAATCTGCATAACTAATCATATGCTAAATAATTGCAAGTCCAATTTATGTATGCCATAGCCAAGATGATAGTCTATAAAATGATGGTTGTCTCACATTCAAAGCTTTAGTGGATGGTGAGATATGGAGCCTGAAAGTCAAAAGTGCAAAACATTGTTACCCTTTTGCTCATCAGTGTGTGCGTGTATATATATATTGTAAGAGAATGTCTGGAGTGGTAGTGGATGGAAGGTATGTACCACCGGGGGTCGTGGCCCTGGTGGAGTAAGAGCAGGGTGGACGGGTTTCAGTTGTTGGTGTCAGTCTACACTGATCCTGGCAGGTTGGTTATCTCTGGCCTTAATTGGGTAGGGAAGGAGTTAATCCTTCACTATGCTTGCTGGGTGTGGTCTGCCTGCTACACCCAGGGCTGTGGATATAGGTTTGAGGCTCACTGACTGTGGTGCTGCTGATGAAGTGTGGTCTCCTGTCTCACTGCAGGAAGCTGTATGGGAGGCTGATCGCTCGGTCGGGCTGAGCGCTGTAGTCCGCTCGTCTAACAAGAACTGCCCAATTGCTGCAGGCTCAGCGAAGGACCAAAAGAAGGGATCCTGTGGCCGGAGCCAATCCCTTGTCCAGGCCGACACGTGGCCTGTCTAACTTGCACGAACTTGGACAAACCCGCCCCATGACAAGGTGTAGTACTGACCACTGATGTGAGAGACTGTGTGAACAGGCACCAAGACGCCTGCAGCGTTTGGGGATCCGTTGTGGGAGGTGGGGTTTATGGACATTGCTGTTGTGTGAATTGCACAGTTTTGATGTGATGCACTGAAGTGAATAAAAGAGCACGGTTTGGACACAAAGCCTGTCTCCTGAGCCTCTATACTGCCACCGCTACCATCTGCCTACCAGAGCAAACCCCCACAATTGGTGGCTTCAGCGGGCAAACGGCAGTGAGGCTGAAAATTGTGCTGTTTGGACTGTATGTCATATATTAAGCCGACAAGCTTTGTGGCTCCAGATAAGATGGAGGAGGCCATTAGACACTTGGTGCAAAGTAATGAGGAGGCTACTCGGAGACATGAGGAAGCCCTGAGAGACCAGCGGCAGTTGAATAGTCTACTGGCCCAGCAACTGGCGACTATGCAGGAGTCCATGCGTGTGTTACAACATCAAGCCGTCCCGGGGGGTACCGCAATCCTACCTGCTGCCCGGGATAAGGTGCGCTCAGCGTTAAGGAAGATGGGCCCCGAGGATGATATCGAGGCGTTCCTGATGGTCTTCGAACGCACTGCGGGACATGAAAGGTTACCGGCAGAACAGTGGGCCGAAGTAGTGGCGCCATTTTTAGTGGGTGACGCACAAAAGGCCTACTTCGACCTCAGTCAGGAGGAAGCCAAGAGCTATGAGAGACTGAAGGGGGAGGTGTTGGCTCGTCTTGGGGTTAATACCTATGTGCGTGCACATCGAGTCTACCAGGCTCGGTCCCAGGCCTATGACCTGTTACACCTCGTAAAAAAATGGCTGCAGCCTGAGACATTGAGCCCCTCGCAGATGGTGGAACGTGTGGTGGTGGATCGTTTGGTGCGTACCCTCCCAAGAGCAATACAGAGCTGGGTGGGACAAGGTGATCCAGGCACCCTGGATCAAGTTGTTGGCCTAGTCGAGAGATACATGGCAACCCAGGACTTGGTCCGAGAGTCCGTCTTCCTGCAAAAGCCGCGTTCACTCTCCCTGCCACAAGGGGGACCTGAGAAGGGGGCTCAACGGCTTAAGGGGGGGAGGTGATTTCCACTCCTGGGAGGCCAAACCTGGGGAGACGAGAGGCCCCGGGGATTAGATGTTGGCACTGTCAGGGCCTGGGACACATTGCTGCCAACTGCCCGAGGGCGGCAGAGCCCATGGACTGCGGGTTCGCACGACGGTCCTCCTTTTTCGGCCAGCCGGTGTATGTTGCTGCTTCGCTGCTATCCACTGATACACCCCCGTTGTGTGCCATCTCTATTAATGGACACCCAGTTAAGGCATTGCTAGACTCGGGGAGCTTAGTGACCCTCGTGCACGAGTCCCTGGTGGCCAGTCACGGCTCAGGCAAGCAAACCATCAGGATTGTGTGCATTCATGGGGACCAGCGAGAATATCCTACAACCTGTGTGACCTTGTCTACCCTCGGAAGGGAGATACAGCAGGTGGTTGGGGTGGGGCGACAAATCCCTTACGCTGCCATCCTAGGTAGGCATTGTCCCCTGTTCTGGTCTCTCTGGGAGGGACGGGGTGCAGAGCCGGTGCCCGTTGATCCTGAAGAGGAGCTACCAGCTGTAGGGGTCACCAATAAGGAGGAAGAGTGTCAACCCGATAGCTTGTACCTAGAGGGGTTGGCTGGTGAGCCGGTGGCAGCCCCATCTGTTCCAGAACTAGAAGTATCCCGAGACACATTCGGGACCGCCCATCTCCAGGATCCTACATTGTCACGGGCCAGAGAAGGGGTGACAGTCATCAATGGAGTGGCTCAGCACCCGGGAGCCGACTCGGAATTTCCCCACCTGGCCTGTAACCAGGACCTACTGTACCGGGTCGACAAAGTCCGGCAAGAGGTAATAGAACAGTTGATGGTACCCCAGCCATACCGCTGCATGGTATTAGACCTAGCGCATACTCATGTGTTAGGAGGACATCTGGGGGTCCAGAAAACTCAGGAACGTATACTGCAGCGTTTCTATTGGCCGGGGATATATGAGGAAGTCAGGAGGTTTTGCCAGTCCTGTCCAGAGTGTCAGAGGACCAGCCCCCAGCCTCATTATCGTAGTCCCCTGGTGCCCATGCCCATTATTGAAGTACCTTTCGAAAGGGTTGCAATGGACCTGGTAGGCCCCATTAACAAGTCAGCCAGAGGCCACCAACATATCCTGGTCATAGTAGACTACGCTACTCGCTACCCTGAGGCGATACCCCTGCGCCACACGTCAGCCAAGCTGATAGCCAAGGAGCTGATGGGTATGTTCTCCCGGGTGGGGATCCCAAAGGAGATATTGACGGACCAAGGGACCCCTTTCATGTCCAAAGTGATGAGGGAGCTCTGCAAAATATTAAATATTAAGCACTTGCGTACTTCCGTCTATCACCCCCAAACTGACGGGCTGGTGGAACGCTTTAATAAGACCCTAAAGTCAATGCTCAAGAGAGCGGTGGCAAAAGATGGAAAGGACTGGGACCTCTTGCTGCCCTATGTGTTATTTGTGGTGCGAGAAGTGCCCCAGGCGTCCACGGGGTTCTCACCGTTTGAGCTGTTATATGGTAGGCATCCCCGAGGGCTGTTGGATATCGCTAAAGAGGCATGGGAGCAACAGCCTACCCCTCACAAAAGCATAGTCGAGCACATCGAGAAGATGCAGGACCGGATAGGAACAGTTCTGCCCATAGTCCGTGAACATATGGAAGCGGCACAGCTGGCCCAGAGCCGCGTGTACAACCGGGCCGCCCAGGTAAGGACGTTTAACCCGGGCGACCGAGTGTTAGTACTAGTGCCCACCGTAGACAGCAAATTCCTGGCCAGGTGGCAAGGGCCATATGAGATAAGAGAGAAGTTAGGCCCCGTGAATTACAGGGTATACCAGCCAGGAAGGCGGAAGCCTGAGCAGGTGTACCACGTTAATTTACTGAAAGCCTGGAAAGATAGAGAAAGTCTCCTTGGGGATGACCCGCGCTTTGTCTTGGCTGCAGAGAACGTCCCCGGCCCTACAGTGGTACCAGAGGATACCCCTGCAGTAAAGATAGGTAGCGGTTTGTCGACTAAGCAGACTCAAGAAGTGAAGGCGTTCATTAGCAGGAATAAAGACGTGTTCTCTGACCTTCCGGGACGTACCAATCTCGTCCAACATGACATTGTCACCGAGCCCCAGGAAAAGGTCCGTTTACGACGGTACCGGAGGCTCGGCGACAAGCCATTTCAGAGGAAGTAAGTTTATGCTGAAGTTAGGGGTCATTGAGGAGTCTAGGAGCGAGTGGGCTAGCCCGATCGTTCTTATCCCAAAGCCCGACGGATCATTACGTTTTTGTAATGATTTCCGGAAACTAAACGAGATTTCAAAGTTTGACGCCTATCCCATGCCGCGAGTAGATGAGTTAATAGAGCGAATGGGTAAAGCCAGGTATTTCTCGGTGATAGATCTCACAAAAGGGTACTGGCAGGTACCTTTAACAGGGACAGCAAAAGAGAAGACCGCCTTTGTCACGCCGGAGGGGCTGTTCCATTATAGAGTGTTGCCCTTCGGGTTGCACGGTGCTCCAGCCACGTTTCAACGGCTGATGGATATCGTCCTCAGACCACATCTCCGGTATGCCTCAGCATATTTAGATGATATAATCATATTTAGCCAGGACTGGGAAAGTCACTTGTCGAAGGTTCAAGCAGTGATAGACTCGCTCAGGAAGGCAGGATTGACCGCCAACCCAAAAAAGTGCTCAGTGGGCCTGGAGGAAGCGAGGTATTTGGGTTATGTCATTGGACGCGGAGTCGTTAAGCCCCAAATAAATAAGATCGAGGCGATCCGAAATTGGCCTACACCCCTTACGACCAGGCAACTGCGGTCATTTTTAGGGATGGTAGGGTATTATATGCGGTTCATCCCACATTTCGCCACTATAGCTGCCCCGTTGACAGGACTCCTGAAAGGTAGGAAGTCGGTAATGGTTCGCTGGGATGAGCAGGCGGAAGAGGCGTTCTCCCGTTTGAAGTCGGCCCTATGCGGGTCCCCAGTTCTGGTGACGCCCGACTTCGGACGGGAGTTTATAGTCCAGACGGACGCCTCTGGAGTAGGCCTCGGGGCGGTACTCTCCCAGGAAATCAATGGTGAAGAACACCCCGTTGGTTTCCTGAGCCGCAAGCTCACCCCAGCGGAAACCCGGTACAGCGTGGTAGAAAGAGAATGCCTCGCCATCAAGTGGGCACTTGAATCTCTCAGGTATTACCTGTTGGGGAGAAGGTTCCGTCTGGTGACTGACCACTCCCCTCTCCGGTGGATGAGCCAGGCTAAGGAGGGGAGCGCTCGGGTCACCAGATGGTTCTTATCCCTCCAGAATTTTAAATTCAGGGTTGAGCACAGGGCAGGTCGCCTGCAAGGGAACGCTGATGCCCTGTCCCGGGTACACTGCTATATGTGTGTTCACCCCGGTAGGATTGAACAGGGTCGTCAAGCCTTCAGGGGTGAACAAAGGGGGGGGGGATATGTAAGAGAATGTCTGGAGTGGTAGTGGATGGAAGGTATGTACCACCGGGGGTCGTGGCCCTGGTGGAGTAAGAGCAGGGTGGACGGGTTTCAGTTGTTGGTGTCAGTCTACACTGATCCTGGCAGGTTGGTTATCTCTGGCCTTAGTTGGGTAGGGAAGGAGTTAATCCTTCACTATGCTTGCTGGGTGTGGTCTGCCTGCTACACCCAGGGCTGTGGATATAGGTTTGAGGCTCACTGACTGTGGTGCTGCTGATGAAGTGTGGTCTCCTGTCTCACTGCAGGAAGCTGTATGGGAGGCTGATCGCTCGGTCGGGCTGAGCGCTGTAGTCCGCTCGTCTAACAAGAACTGCCCAATTGCTGCAGGCTCAGCGAAGGACCAAAAGAAGGGATCCTGTGGCCGGAGCCAATCCCTTGTCTAGGCCGACACGTGGCCTGTCTAACTTGCACGAACTTGGACAAACCCGCCCCATGACAAGGTGTAGTACTGACCACTGATGTGAGAGACTGTGTGAACAGGCACCAAGACGCCTGCAGCGTTTGGGGATCCGTTGTGGGAGGTGGGGTTTATGGACATTGCTGTTGTGTGAATTGCACAGTTTTGATGTGATGCACTGAAGTGAATAAAAGAGCACGGTTTGGACACAAAGCCTGTCTCCTGAGCCTCTATACTGCCACCGCTACCATCTGCCTACCAGAGCAAACCCCCACAATATATATATATATATATATATATATATATATATATATATATATATATAGTACAGACCAAAAGTTTGGACACACCTTCTCATTCAAAGAGTTTTCTTTATTTTCATGACTATGAAGGCATCAAAACTATGAATTAACACATGTGGAATTATATACATAACAAACAAGTGTGAAACAACTGAAAATATGTAATATTCTAGGTTCTTCAAAGTAGCCACCTTTTGCTTTGATTACTGCTTTGCACACTCTTGGCATTTTCCTGATGAGCTTCAAGAGGTAGTCCCCTGAAATGGTCTTCCAACAGTCTTGAAGGAGTTCCCAGAGATGCTTAGCACTTGTTGGCCCTTTTGTTTTCACTCTGCGGTCCAGCTCACCCCAAACCATCTCGATTGGGTTCAGGTCCAGTGACTGTGGAGGCCAGGTCATCTGGCGCAGCACCCTATCACTCTCCTTCATGGTCAAATAGCCCTTACTTTCAAAGTTTTCCCAATTTTTCGGCTGACTGACTGACCTTCATTTCTTAAAGTAATGATGACCACTCGTTTTTCTTTACTTAGCTGCTTTTATCTTGCCATAATACAAATTCTAAGTAAAGAAAAACGAGTGGTCATCATTACTTTAAGAAATGAAGGTCAGTCAGTCAGCCGAAAAATTGGGAAAACTTTGAAAGTAAGGGCTATTTGACCATGAAGGAGAGTGATAGGGTGCTGCGCCAGATGACCTGGCCTCCACAGTCACTGGACCTGAACCCAATCGAGATGGTTTGGGGTGAGCTGGACCGCAGAGTGAAGGCAAAAGGGCCAACAAGTGCTAAGCATCTCTGGGAACTCCTTCAAGACTGTTGGAAGACCATTTCAGGGGACTACCTCTTGAAGCTCATCAAGAGAATGCCAAGAGTGTGCAAAGCAGTAATCAAAGCAAAAGGTGGCTACTTTGAAGAACCTAGAATATTACATATTTTCAGTTGTTTCACACTTGTTTGTTATGTATATAATTCCACATGTGTTAATTCATAGTTTTGATGCCTTCATAGTCATGAAAATAAAGAAAACTCTTTGAATGAGAAGGTGTGTCCAAACTTTTGGTCTGTACTGTGTATATATAGAGAGAGAGATGGCCTTGCAATTCGCACAGCAGTTGTTTCGAGGCGAACTTTGCTCGTTCGCCAAACAGGCGAACATATGGCGATGTCTGCTGGTGCTATATTCTTTTGCATTGTGCTGAACTTTGACCCATGACACATCCATAAGGTGGGACAGGACAGCCAATTGAGACTTTTCAGCACATGGACACACCCCCTATCCTATAAATAAACCTGATCTGCCCGCCATTTTACATTCTGTTTTTTGCCAGCATAGGGAGAGGTTGCTGTGTGGAGCAGGGACAGGCTGTTAGAGACACCAAACGCTAGCTAATAGGGCCACTAAACTCATTTTAAGGACTAGTATAGCTGCGCTAACGATATCTGTGATACACAGAGGGGTGCGATATACTTATAATATACCTTCTAACATAGAAAGTATATTATAGTGCATTTGTATTGTGCAGCAGTTGTGTGCTGTTCTGCTGCGATACTGCTTCTATACAGAGGGACAGGGGCATTGCTAGGGTCTGAAAGCCACGCCCCCACCCCATGAAGCCACGCCCCCATCACCCCTTCACAGTAGTTATTAACCCCTTTCAGCAGTCCCCCTTCACAGTAGTTATTAACCCCTTTCAGCATTTCCCTCTTCAGTGAATGGAGGAATGCTGAAAGGCGTTAATAAATACTGTGAAGGGCCTAGCCGCCTGGGCAACCCCACAGATCATCCCCTCAGTAATCTGTATCCTGCAGTAACCTAACTTTAAATCAGCGCTCATCTCATTGCTATCTTGACTTACACACTCAGCTCAAGTAACAGGCAGTGCGGGCGGCGCTCACTCACTGATGTCACGCGCCTGCGCCGCCTAGTGGGAGGAGCAGGCGTGTGACGTCAGTGAGCGAGCACCGCCCGCACTGCATGTTTCCGGAGCTGAGTGTGTAAGATAGTATTGAGATAAACGCTGATTTAAAATTCAGTTACTGAAGGATACGGATTAGGATGGCGGGGCCGGTGTAGAGTATTGCTGTGCAGCGCAGGAAAGTGAGAGCGGTCGGCCCTGCCAGAATAACATTCAGAGCACTGGTCAAAACATCCGGGGCTCAAGCCCCGAATGTTTTGACCTAACGACGCCCCTGCAGAGCGACAAACGCTATTGGAACAACTAATTGCAAGTGTTGTGACACACCAGTTGCTCCCCAAAAAAACAGATTGAGGCAGAGGTGTGATTTATCTATAATATCATTTATATATAGTGCATTTGTATTGTGCAGCATTTGTGTGCACTTCTGTTGAGATACAGCAGCAATACAGAGGGACAAACGCTACTGGAACTACTAATTTTAACTGGTGTGATATACTAGTTGCCCCCCAAAAAATCTGATTGAGGCAGCGGTGTGATATACCTATAATATAATTTATATATAGTGCATGTGCAGCATTTGTATGCAGTTCTGTTGAGATACCGCAGCTATACAGAGGGACAAACGCTATTGGAACTAATTGCAACTGGTGTGATATACCTGTTGTTGCCCCAAAATAAACTGATTAAGGGGTTTGATATACCTTCTTCCAGCAAATACTCATTAAGGGGTTCTATATACCTGCTTCCACAAATACTGCTCTTCTATAGGGACTTTGTCACAGGGTCATTTTGAAAATGACAGGCAGAGGAAGAGGCAGGCCGTTCCGCAGGGGTGGTAGGGGTTGGGAAGGTGCACCGGGCCGGAGCCTAAGTGGGAAGTTGAGACGGTGCGTGCGATTACGTCAAAGGACGCACCAGAGTTGGTTGAGTGGCTCACTCAGCCTTCCGCTTCTGCACCCTCCTCATCCTCCTGTATCAGCACCCTCCTCACTCTCTGCTGTGTGCACCCCCGAAGACACCACCACCCCCACCACTACCACCATAACCCCTCCACTCGAGTCAGAGGAATTATTTCCCCATCAATTTCTAGACCTTACGGATGCGAAGCCATTCTTGGCATCGGATGAGGAAGAGGAGGTAGCAATGGCTGACACCTAGCGGTCTGACACCAGTACCCAGATCAGCCCAAGGAGGGTGGTCCCCGCTGTTGCTGCCTACTCTGATATCTTTAATGTCAGTGTTGGTGAAGGGGACGATGATGACGTGTCAATAGACGTCACATGGGTGCCTACAAGAGAGGAAGAGAAGGGGAGTTCAAAGGGAGAGACGGAGCAGCAGATAGGGAGGAGAAGGAGGAGAAGCAGGCAGAACTTACAGTGCACAGAAGGCAAAAAGCAGACTGCAAATGTATGTGGAGCGAGCTATAAACCATGCACGGTCACATCTGGCGCTCCCAGGACGCCGGCACATGGCTCCGCAGTGTGGGCTTTTTTTAACGTGTCAGCTGCTGACAATAGTGTTGCCATCTGCAGCCTGTGCTGTCAATGCATAAGTCGCAGTAAGCCCAACACTCACCTAGGGACGACCGCCTTAAGAAGGCACCTGGCCTCCCATCACCGAGCGCACTGGGAGCAACACCGTCAGAACCCACAAAGCCACACTCCCGGCGCTCCACGTCCTGCCTCTTCTCCTTCTCATCTCTCCTCCCATTTGTCCTCCACTCCACCTTCCACCATGCCGTCATCGCGTTCATCTGGCAAAAGGCAGGCTTCCGTGGCTCAAATGGTCGAACGTAAAAAGTTGTTGACACCGGATAACCCTCTTGCCCAACGGCTGACCGCCGGCTTGTCAGAACTGCTAGCCCGCCAACTACTGCCATATAAACTGGTGGACTCGGAGGCCTTTAGAAAATTTGTGGCCATTGGAACACCGCAATGGAAGGTCCCCGGAAGGAAAATTTTCTCCCAGAAGGGCATCCCAGAGCAAGTGAATGTATCTCTGGCACACAGTGTCGGTGCCAAGATACATTTGACCAAAGACACCTGGTCTAGCAAACACGGGCAGGGAAGGTACATAACTTTTACTGCCCACTGGGTGAACCTTCTGACAGCCGTCAAGCATGTAACCTGTGGCACCCTTGTGAATTTGGTGTTACCGCCACGGATTGCATGCAGGCCTGCCTCTTCTCCTCCTCCTACTTCATCCTCTGTCTGCTCCTCGGCTGACTCCTCATATTCCACTGCTACCGCCTTTTCAGCTGTACCCCCCAGCTCCCCAGAACCTATTTGACGTGCCAGGTGAGACGTTGCCATACTGTGCTGTGTCTGTTGTGCCTGGAAGCCAAGACTCACACCGGTCCTGCGCTCCTTTCATCTCTGCGGTCACAGGCCGATCAGTGGCTAACCCCGCTCAATTTGACAGTTGGTAAAGTGGTGTGCGACAACGGTGCCAATCTGCTGAGCTCGCTGAAACAAGGCAAAATGACACACGTGCCATGCTTGGCACAGGTCCTGAACTTAGTCTTGCAGCGATTCGTTGCCAAATACCTCGGGGTCCAGGACGTATTGCGGCAGGCCAGGAAAATCTCTGGCCATTTTAGAAGATCTTACACGGCCATGGCTCGCCTTGCTGACGTTCAGCGACGACACCACTTGCCCGTCAGACGTCTGATTTGTGACTGCCAGAGCGCTGGAACTCCACCCTGTATATGCTTGATAGGCTGCTCCAGCAGAAACGTGCAGTTAACGATTACCTGTACGAACTCTGCGGCAGGACAGGTTCTGGGGAGCTTGTTTTTTTTCACCCTGCCAGTGGCTGCTCTTGCGCGACGCATGCAGACTTCTGCGGCCATTTGATGAGATCACCAAACTGGTCAGTCGCAGCCAGGGCGCCATCAGGGACATCGTACCTTACGCCTTCTATCTGGAGCGTGCATTGCGTTGTGTCATTGATCAAGCCGTCGAGAAGCAGGAGCAGGAAGATGAGGAAGTCGCAATGCTGAATGAATTCCCAGGGGGGGCTACTCCATCTGAGACAAGTCAGCAGGAGTCTGAAGAGGAGTCAGAGAAGGATGTTGCCTGGGGGGAGGAGAAGGAGGAGGAGCAGGAAGAGCAGGCTTTAAACTTTTCTGGGATCCCTGGTGTTGTCCGTGGATGGGGGTCGGAGACCGAGGACGACATTCTCCTGGGCGATGAGCAGGAGCCAGGCCACTCCACCGCATCCAATTTAGTGCAAATGGGGGCCTTCATGCTCCAGTGTTTGAAGAGGGTCCCCCGTATAAAAAGCATAAAGGGCAAGGACCAGTACTGGGTGGCAACGTACTTAGACCCCTGGTACAAACACAAAATGGCAGACATGTTACCAGCATCACAGAGGGCTGTCAGAGTGCAGCATTTGCAGGCCTTGCTTCGAGAGATTTTGCATTCTGCTGTTGCGGGCACTGGCAGAGGAATTTCCACCCATAGAGAAACTGTTTGCGAGTACCAATCCTACAGCGCATGCAAGAAGAGGGCGGTTTAAAGATGTGTTGGTCACTTCAGATATGGGATTATTCTTGCAGCCAACTCATCGACAGCCGCCCTCCGGATCCAGCCTCAGGGAATGCCTAGACCGACAGGTGTACGACTACATTGGGTTAACGGCCGATGTGGACGCTCTGAGAACCGAGGAACCCCTTGACTACTGAGTGTGCAGGCTTGACCTGTGGCCAGAGCTGGCACAATTTGCCATGGAACTCTTGGCTTGCCCCCGTCGAGTGTCAGGGGGGGGGGGGACTGTGACCAATAAGCGCACTCGCCTAGCTCACGACAGTGTGGACTACCTCACATTTCTAAAAATGAATGAGGCATCTCGGAGGAATTCAACACCTTTGACGACCACGTTTAATTTAATTTACTCATGCCAGCCCACACATATCCACCACCACACAGAACAAATAATGGTCCCTGTCTTATGTAAATGCAGCGGCATAAAAGGCCTTTTCTGTCCGGTGAATGCCTAATGTTTGGGACCTCGAGGAAATTTAACACTTATGAATACCACTTGTTATCGAAGCTCCTGTGGGGAGCTTGTTTTGCAGCTGTGCATTCACTGGGCACTGTCACGGAGGCATATTTCTGAGCTGCATTAAGTGACTGACTGTGATTAAGTCGCGTTTATGAACTGGACTGCATTTGGAGTATGTTTTAATGCTGCTGTGATAGCCACATGTCTGAGTGTACGAATCGCTAAACGGCTATATACATTGAAACGGCTATTCACATTGCAGCGCATTTGTATACGGGACTGACCATCTGGTGCACTCATTACGGTGCGGAGCTGATACAGGTCTCATTTACACCATTGCTTATATCTTGAACAGCCAAGGGCAAAAGCAGTACACTGGTGCATGAGACTCACCATTTGCTCCTCAAGCGACGTGTAGCTAGCACAGGTTGTATAGGTGCTACTATTGTATAGGGCCATTTTTATGTATGGTTTTATGCCCATTTTTTTTAGAGGTTTGTATCTGTTTTATATGTTTTATTAAATTGTATACCTTGGCAATTCAAGTGCTCCCATCTGAGTGTGCCCCTTTCTTTTGCTATCCACTTTTTTCACTCTGTGCCTGAGGGTGGGCCAATAAGGTGAGCACCTTATCCATCCACGGTGAGAGGTTGAGCCGCTGAGTTTCCTATTTCAGAGCTGGCACAATTTGCCATGGAACTCTTGTCTTGCCCCCGTCGAGTGTCAAGGGGGGGATTGTGACCAATAAGCGCACTCGCCTAGGTCACGACAGTGTGGACTACCTCACATTTCTAAAAATGAATGAGGCATCTCGGAGGAATTCAACACCTTTGACGACCACGTTTAATTTAATTTACCCATGCCAGCCCACACATATCCGCCACCACACAGAACAAATAATGGTTCCTGTCTTATGTAAATACAGCGGCATAAAAGGCCTTTTCTGTCCGGTGAATGCCTAATGTTTGGGACCTCGGGGAAATTCAACACCTATGACGACCACTTGTTATCGAATTTCAACTATTATCATTTGGGGTTTTTTCAAGAGGGGGGATTTCGTTAGCCATGCTTTTAATACAATGTTATATTTTTTGTAATTTTAAACATATGTATTTGACATCTATTTGTACTGGCCTGCAGTAAAATTGATATCCAATGACTGTCTAATATACCTTCAGCCACATAATCACTTGATGTTTTCTGTCGGGTGAATTTATAATTTTTGGGGCCTGCAGTAAAATTGATATCCATTGACCGTCTAATATACCTCCAGCCACATAATCACTTGATCTTTTAAGTACGGTGAATGCATAATTTTTTGGGGCCTGTAGTCTACTGGCCTGCAGTAAAATTGATATCCAATGACCGTCTAATATACCTCCAGCCACATAATCACTTGTTCTTTTCTGTACATTGAATGAATAATTTTTGGGGCCTGTACTCCACTGGCCTAAAGTAAAAATGTTATCCAATGACCGTCTAATATACCTCCAGCCACATAATCACTTGATGTTTTCTGTCTGGTGAATGCCGAATGTTTGGGGCCTGTACTCCCGTGGCCTAAAATAAAATTTTTCTAGGCTCCAGCAGGCCACATTTTTGACAATTTCCCTTTAAGATGCATAAAAATGGCCCCTGATTAAGGCCTCATGCACACGACTGTTACGTTTTTTGTGGTCCGCAAACCGCGGATCCGCAAAAAACGTGTTGCCTTTCGCAATTTGCGGAACGGGCACCGGCAATATAAATGCCTATTCTTGTCTGCAAAGCGCGGACAAAAATAGGACATGTTATATTTTTTTAACGGGGCCGTGGAACGGAGCCACGGATGCGGACAGCACACGGAGTGCTGTCCACATCTTTTGCGGCCCCATTGAAGTGAATGGGTCTGCATCCGAGCCGTCAAAACGGCGGCTCAGATGCGGACCCAAACAACGGTTGTGTGCATGAGGCCTAAAATACATATTTTTTGTGGGAATTTTTGTCATTGATACCCCTCTGGTATGTCACTCTCCATGTTGTGGGACGATTTGTGCACTTCTTGTAAGTATTTGGTGGCTGCAATAATGACCTAAAGTTTTTTTTAGGTACGCCTGCCATTAAAGTGAATAGGACCAGCCGCGTTCGCGTTCACGAATCGCCCCAGCTGATGTTCGTCCATCACTATATATATATATATATATATGTATACAGTTGCAAGAAAAAGTATGTGAACCCTTTGGAATGATATGGATTTCTGAACAAATTGGTCATAAAATGTGATCTGATCTTCATCTAAGTCACAACAATAGACAATCACAGTCTGCTTAAACTAATAACACACAAAGAATTAAATGTTACCATATTTTTTTTGAACACACCATGTAATGATTCACAGTGCAGGTGGAAAAAGTATGTGAACCCTTGGATTTAATAACTGGTTGAACCTCCTTTGGCAACAATAACTTCAACCAAACGTTTCCTGTAGTTGCAGATCAGACATGCACAACGGTCAGGAGTAATTCTTGACCATTCCTCTTTACAGAACTGCTTCAGTTCAGCAATATTCTTGGGATGTCTGGTGTGAATCGCTTTCTTGAGGTCATGCCACAGCATCTCAATCGGGTTGAGGTCAGGACTCTGACTGGGCCACTCTAGAAGGCGTATTTTCTTCTGTTTAAGCCATTCTGTTGTTGATTTACTTCTATGCTTTGGGTCGTTGTCCTGTTGCAACATCCATCTTCTGTTGAGCTTCAGCTGGTGGACAGATGGCCTTAAGTTCTCCTGCAAAATGTCTTGATAAACTTGAGAATTTATTTTTCCTTGGATGATAGCAATCCGTCTAGGCCCTGATGCAGCAAAGCAGCCCCAGACCATGATGCCCCCACCACCATACTTCACAGTTAGGATGAGGTTTTGATGTTGGTGTGCTGTGCCTGTTTTTCTCCACACATAGTGTTGTGTGTTTCTTCCAAACAACTCAACTTTGGTTTCATCTGTCCACAGAATATTTTGCCAGTACTGCTGTGGAACATCCAGGTGCTCTTGTGCAAACTGTAAACGTGCAGCAATGTTTTTTTTGGACAGCAGTGGCTTCCTCTGTGGTATCCTCCCATGAAATCCATTCTTGTTTAGTGTTTTACGTATCGTAGATTCGCTAACAGGGATGTTAGCATATGCCAGAGACTTTTGTAAGTCTTTAGCTGACACTCTAGGATTCTTCTTCACCTCATTGAGCAGTCTGCGCTTTTCTCTTGCAGTCATCTTTACAGGACGGCCACTCCTAGGGAGAGTAGCAGCAGTGCTGAACTTTCTCCATTTATAGAGAATTTGTCTTACCGTGGACTGATGAACAGCAAGGCTTTTGGAGATACTTTATAACCCTTTCCAGCTTTATGCAAGTCAACAATTCTTAATCGTAGGTCTTCTGAGAGCTCTTTTGTGGGAGGCATCATTCACATCAGGCAATGCTTCTTGTGAAAAGCAAACCCAGAACTGGTGTGTGTTTTTTATAGGGCAGGATATCTGTAACTAACACCTCCAATCTCATCTCTCTGATTGGACTCCAGTTGGCTGACACCAAAATTAGCTCTTGGAGATGTCATTAGTCTAGGGGTTCACATACTTTTTCCACCTGCACTGTGAATGTTTACATGGTGTGTTCAATAAAAACATGGTAACATTTAATTAGTTGTGTGTTATTAGTTTAATCAGACTGTGATGGTCTATTGTTGTGACTTAGATGAAGATCAGATCACATTTTATGGATGACCATTTTGTGCAGAAATCCATATCATTCCAAAGGGTTCACATACTTTTTCTTGCAACTGTATATATATATATGTGTGTATATATGTATGTATGTATATATATATATATATATATATATATATATTATGCAAAAAACAGCAGCACTCCAACGCAGGATAAAATAAAATCCAAGAAAATGTATTCACCCATGGTGTGGCGACGTTTCGGTTCTACAATTGAGCCTTTCTCAAGGCTTGAGAAAGGCTCAATTGTAGAGTTGAAACGTCGCCACACCATGGGTGAATACATTTTCTTGGATTTTATTTTATACTGCGTTGGAGTGCTGCTCTTTTTTGCATATTATATTTGGGTAAGCTTTAGCCCTTAGAGCGTGCACCCGGCTATTTCATATCTACATCGGTGCTGCCTCCCATTTTGCCCTTACTTTATATATATATATATATATAATTAATTACAAAAATTGTACTTAAAAAAATTGTATTTGAGCGAGGGTGAGGGGCCCAATATTGAGTTTTGCTATTGGGCTACATGATCTCTATGAACGCCCCTGGTGTAAAGGCAACGTCCCCGTTGCTCCTAAAGACTCATTTGTATATATTAAATCTTTTATTTTTCTCAGCAATGCAGACACATATTAACATGGGACCAACACAGATGCCTTCAGCTGCCAAGCGCACATGTAACAGGTCAGCCAGTTTCACAGGTACAAATCTGCTGACAGATGCCCCTTAATAGATTGTTTTGGAACACATGAAATGGCTTGTATGAATGGTTAATAGTTTGGAGTATTGCTTTAGTGTCCAGTACTGACTGGAGTATTGGGCCGAATGTTCCCTTCAGCCCCTGATCATTGGCTGTAGCTTCCAGTCACGGCCATAGCCACACATTGACCACCAGGTGTCGCTGCTGCCACTGCTCACGGACTGGCTGCGGCGTGGAGCTGCAGGTTCTGCTCAGGCAGCTTCTGGCGGCTCCATTCGCTTTGCCCATCAGCCGGGGTGGCCCGGGACTTGCGGCTGTGCTCGGTGTCCTTTCACAAGGCGGCGGTGCAGATTGTGCTATAATTGCTGTCTATTCTAGCGGCTGAGGGAGTGTTTTCAGGACTCCTATCACTTGCTGAGCTTGTTCATCTAGTTACAGAAGAGGAAAGTTTACCGGCGAGGCATGGTGGACGGATAGTAGGCTGCTGATCACAGTGTGCGGTATACGTGGGGATCTGGTATTGATTGTATCTCGGGCTTTGGATTAGTAAGCGATTTACAGGATCGTACGGATTTACTAACGACCACGGACGATGAGCCTTGCTGCAGACTGGCACCTAGCTCCTGCCTAGAGGTAATATTCGGAATATGCCCACATATGTTCTGTGAATGCTGTGCCACTGGTCCAAGTGCCAGGCCAGCTGATACCAGGGACTTTATCCCTGGGAGTTACCTTCCAGGTTCTGAGTGTGGGTTAACTGTTTAATTACCACTTTAGTTCCATGCCCAGTGACATGATACGAGTAAAAGGTAATGATTGGGGTCAGTAAGATGATCAGATGTGATCCACAAAATTTTGTGAACGTGGTCGATAATCGGAACAGGGATATGGTATGTAGTTCAGAACCTTACGAGTGGTCTTTGAGATCAACTACCCCCATTGCGATTTTTTATAATTTTTTTTGCTTTAGGGGTATCTTAAAGAAGCCCTCCATCTGAGAGACAAGTGACAGAATGAGGTGGCACAAAGTTGCACCCATAAGTCATGTTCATTAAGGTTCTGAAAGAGTTCTAGGAAGTTGGTGACAGTTGGTACGTAATGCTAAAGTTGTATCCCCAAATGCATCTCCTGCTGCCGCCCATTTCTCCAATCTAATAAACCAAAGGGTACACCATTGGCCAGGTCACAGGTGGCATCTTCCCCTTGAAAAAGTCCCAGTGCCCATGAACATGGAAATTTGGCAGCGTCACCTTCTGACATTGGCACCTGTAGTTTAAATGTTTTGGGTGCTGTTAATAGGTCGTCCTCTTATAATATTCTATATTATATATCCTAAACGGTGACATTTTAGAGGTTAATTTACGCTTTTCTATAATCCTGTGAGAACGGGATTCCTTTCAGGCACCTGCGGAGAGAGGAGCATGCTGATGCACCTGCACATACACCTTACAGCAGGGTATAGGCTATACTATTACTCCGTTCACACAGTATTAGTGTGTATGTGGCTGTTACCTGATAATCTTCCATTCACCGTTTTTTTTAAGTTTGTGTAGTTTAGAATTTTATCCTAAAATTGGTAATACACCTTAAAGAGGTATTCCTGATGTGAGAAGTTATCCCCTATACACAGAATAGGGATTTTTATTATTATTATTTATTATTAAAGCGCCATTCATTCCATAGCGCTGTACATGTGATAAGGGGTGCACATACATAATACAGACAATTGCACAAATCATAAACAAGACGAGTAACAGACTGGTACAGAAGGAGAGAGGGCCCTGCCCGTGAGGGCTTACAATCTACATGGTATGGGAGAAAGACACAGTAGGTGAGGGTGAAGTTGGTCATGGCGGTATGGAGGCAGCAGGGTCACTGGTTGTAGGCTTGTCTGAAGAGGTGGATTTTCAGGTTTCCTTTGGAGGATTCCACTGTAGGTGAGAGTCTGATATGTTGGGGTAGCGAGTTCCAGAGTATGGGGGATGCGCGGGAGAAATCTTGGTGGCGATTGTGGGAAGAGGCGATAAGAGGAGAGGAGAGAAGGAGGTCTTGTGAGGATCGGAGAGTGCGTGTGGGGGTGTATCGGGAAAGTAGCTCAGAGATGTAGGGAGGGGACAGGTTATGGACGGCCTTGTATGTATTTGTTAGTATTTTGAACTGAATTCACTGGGCAATGGGGAGCTAGTGAAGGGATTGGCAGAGGGGAGAGGCAGAGGAGTAATAGGGTGAGAGGTGAATTAGTCGGGCAGCAGAGTTGAGGATAGATTGGAGGGGTGCGAGAGTGCTAGATGGAAGGCCACAGAGGTGAGTGCTGCAGTAGTCTAGGCGGGAGATGATGAGGGCATGTACAAGCATTTTTGCAGATTCAAAGTTAAGGAAAGCACGGATGCGGGAGATGTTTTTGAGTTGGAGGCGGCAGGTGGTGGAAAGGGCTTGGATATGCGGTCTGAAGGAGAGTGCAGAATCCAAGGTCACTCCAAGGCAGCAGACTTTGTTGACAGGGGAGAGTGTGCAGCCATTGATCGTGATAGATAGGTCTGTTGGGGGGGTTGAGCAAGATGGGGGAAAGATGATGAATTTTGTTTTATCCATGTTAAGTTTTAGAAAGCGAAAGGCGAAGAAGGATGATATAGAAGATAGACATTGTTGGATTCTTGATAGTTAGGTGGTGATGTCTGGACCACAGAGGTAGATTTGTGTGTCATCAGCATAAGAGTGATACTGAAAGCCATGGGACTCTATGAGTTGTCCCAGGCCAAAAGTGTAGATAGAGAAGAGCAGGGGTCCTAGGACAGAGCCTTGCGGGACACCAACAGAGAGGGAAAGAGACGAGGTGGTGGTGTGGGAGTGGGAGACGCTAAACGTCTGGTCTGTGTGGTATGATGTGATCCAGGAGAGGGCCAGGTCAGTGATGCCAAGAGATGAGAGAGTTTGCAACAGAAGGGAGTGGTCAACATTGTCAAAGGCAGAGGACAGGTCAAGGAGAAGGAGGACAGAGTATTGTTTTCTGGCTTTGGCTGTTAGTAGGTCATTGGTGACTTTGGTAAGGGCAGTCTCAGTCGAGTGGTGGGGTCGGAAGCCAGATTGTAGGCGGTCAAAGATGGAGCAGGAGGAGAGTGGAGAGGACAGTTCAGAATGGACATGTTGTTCAAGTAGCTTTGAGGCATACGGAAGAAGTGATATGGGGCGATAACTGGACAAAGAAGATGGGTCAAGTGAAGGCTTTTTGAGGATGGGTGTAACATGGGTGGTAGCATGTTTAAAACCAGAGGGGAAGACAGGATAGGGGTAACTATTAGACTGGTAGGGGTCCTATCACTGCCACCCACACCAAGCATGAGAATGGGGATGCCATACCCGTGCCCGCAAAATAAAGGGAGCAGCAGGTCCGGCATACGCACTGCGACTCTCTACGGGAGTACTGGACCCCCACCTATGTAATAGTTATCCCCTATCCTGGGGGTTACTGGAATAATCCTTTAAATCTCTCCTGGACCCTCATAATCCTGCATGGTCAAAGTGGTGATGCACATCATGCTGGGCATATGCATAATACCTGCCGATTTCTAATGTGTAAGGGGATCTTCTTACCCCTCAAATGTTCATAGAGAAAAGAGTTCGGCTTGTTGTAGCTCTGTAAAGTGTATGGCCAGCCTTAGTCTACTTTCACACTGGCGTTTTGGCTTTCGGTTTGTGAGATCCGTTCAGGGCTCTCACAAGCGGTCCAAAACGGATCAGTTTGGCCCTAATGCATTCTGAATGGAAAAGGATCCGCTCAGAATGCATCAGTTTGGCTCTGTTCCACTTTGGAGGCGGACAGCGTTTTGGTGTCCGTCTGACGAAACTGAGCCAAACGGATCCTGACACACAATGTAAGTCAATGGGGACAGATCCGTATTCTATGACACAATATGGCACAATAAAAAACGGATCCGTCCTCCATGGACTTTCAATGGTGTTCAAGACGGATCCGTTTTGGCTATGTTAAAGATAATACAAACAGATCCATGACGGATCCGCACCAAACGCGAGTGTGAAAGTAGCCTAATTAGTCTAAAGTTGATCAAGACTGACAATTTCCACGAAAACTGAGTAATTTTAGGGTCTTTCCAGGAGTTCAATATAAATGGTCTACCCTCAGTATTGGTGATATTGGTGGCAGTCCTGACTCCCGTCACCCCGTCGATCAGCTGTTTGAAGAGATCGTGGCGCTCCCTTTCAAGTGAAGCACATACAATGTACAGCGCTTTGGTAGGCGGTGAGGAGACTTAGCGCTGTGGCATTTTCAAACAGCTGATTGGTGGAGGTGTCAGGAGTCGGACCCCCACTGATCAGATACTGATAACCTAACCCCAAGGATAGGCCATCAATGTCATACTCCTGGAAAACCCCTCAAACATGTCATGTTCCCCAAAACTTTGTTCATCCTTCATATAAGACCAGCTTGAGCATCCTTAATGGCCAATATGGAGTAAAGTGTCTATGACTCTGACGTAGCGATCATTCGTAAGACGATCATCCAGCTTGACTGAGTCTACATATTCGCTGTATTTCAGTAGGGAGAAGGGAATACGCTGCTGTCGCACAGTGTCACGTGTCTCTCTTTTTCCTCTTGTATGAATACCTTGACCCCTGTTAACACTACTAAACAGTATCAAAGTATATAGGAGCAACATCAACCCCAGGTTAGTCATACATTACTAGGAGTAATAACAGAGGAACAGCACAGCACGGAGTTCAAAGAATAGATGTTCTGGAATTGCTATTTTAAGGAGAAGACAAGTATTTACTAAAACGGGTTCTCTTTAAGAAAAATCTAAACAGATTTTCCTTTGACAGTTAAATAACATTTATTAATTAAATGTTCACATCTGAGTGAAATGAGCGCATTTAAAAAAAGTTATTAAAAATGTATGTTGAAAAATGTATGCAAGCATATGGTATATATCTTTACTTACGTCACTTCATTGACTCCAATTATGAAACTATCAGTTTTTTCAGTACATGATAGTCCAAAGCCGCACGTTACTGAAATAGCCATGTATCCCAGAGGTATTGTGGGATATATCAGTGGTTCCATCCTGTATGTTTTATAAAAAAAAAATATATATATATTTTCTACTGTATGGGGAAAAGAGGCGGTATGTATAGGCCTTGGGCAGTGTATTCATTGCAACCAGATTGATACTGTACTGACGGCAAGGGGCATGGATACTTCCATGCTTTTATGTGACTTCATACCTGCTATCATCCGAAATCGGAATAGCGCCATTCTGAGCCTTATGGCAATGCATGGCGGTTGTATGTTTGATTCTAGAATACCTTTATACTGACATTTCTGTTCTGGTAGAAGCTGTGTTCATGCGGGCTATTGAACGATATGTTAAAAGGTCTTCTGCGCGGTAGAATGATAAAGACATGAGATTGGATTCCTCTTTTCCTGTTCAACCACAATACCCGTTCTGCTGAGGAAAGCCATAGTCATGAAATGTGTCATACTGAATATACAGCGGGTCAACTTTGAAAAAATGTTTTTACAGGAATTCTCCATGCAGCCCTCATAGTGTCTTACAGTTAGGCCTCATGCACACGGCCGTTGCTCGGATGTTCCATGCATTGCGGTTCCCAATGCACGGGCAAGATCCCTGCGGCTGCCACAGACGGATCCAGACCTATTCAACTTGAATGGATCCGTGATCCGTCTGCACCGCAAAACAATAGAACAAGTTCTCCGTGGGGGTTCAGTGCCTCCGTTCTGCACCGCATCTTCCAGATTGCGGACACATTCAAGTGAGTGGATCCGCATCCGTGATACGGTATATTGCAGACCTGCTGTTTGGGGGCTGCAATATATGGGTGTGACTGCCGGGACTCCCACTGATGCCGGCCGACACTGAAAGGGTGGTAGTTCTACTCGGTGTCCTCTTCACAGTAGCTCTCCTAGACACCCACTTTGTAAATAACTGAAACAGAGCTGCAATAAAGGGGTGTTCTCACTTCAGCAAATGGCATTTATTATGTAGAGAAAGTTAATACAAGGCAATTACTAATTTATTGTTATTAGCCATATTGCTTCCTTTGCTGGCTGGTTTCATTTTTCCATCACTTTATACACTTCTCATACCCAGCGGTGGCCGTGCTTGCACAGTGTAGGACAAAGCATAGGCCTATATGTATAGGCTCCCACTGTCCCGGCCTCCAGAGAGGCCAACGCTATTTCTTATAGTGTGCAATCACGGCCAAGACTGCTGGATTGCAGGGTGGTCTGTAACCATGGAAACGAGCAGTGTATAATGTGATGGGAAATTGAATCAAGCCAGCAAAGGAAGCAATATGGACAATCACAATTAGGGTCCATTCACACGTCCGTAGAATGGGTCCCCATCCGTTCCACAATTCTACGGAACGGGTGCAGACCCATTTATTCTCTATGGGGTAGGAATGGATGCGGACAGCACACTATGTGCTGTCCGCATACACATTTCCAGAGTGCACCCCCGATCTTCCGGTCCGCGGCTCCAGAAAATAATAGAACATGTCCTATTCTTGTCCGCAATTGCGGTCAAGAATAGGCAGTTCTATTGGGGTGCCGGCCAGGTGTATTGCAGATCCGCAATGCATTGCAGACGTGTGAATGAACCCTAAGTGTTGAGCGAACTTGTGGTTTCAAGTTCGGCGTACAAGGTTTGGGTTATCTAAGAATTCCGTTATGGATTCCGCTACCACGGACTATAAGTTATTGTCCATGGTAGCAAAATCCATAACAGAACATAATCCGAACCTTGAATGCCGAACTTGAAACCACAAGTTCGCTCAACACTAATCATAATACATTAGTATTAAAGGGTTGTGTGACTTCAGAAAATGGCATTTATCATGTAGAGAATATTAATACAAGGCACTTACTAAGGTATTGTGATTGTCCATATTGTCTCCTTTGCTGGCTGGATTCATTTTTCCATCACACTATACACTCGTTTCCATGGTTACGACCACCCTGCAATCCAGCAGTTACGGTTATTCTGGCAAGAGTATAGGAATAGGAAAAAGTGCTAAACAGTGCACACTCCCGCGGTCCTGGCCACCAGAGAGGCCTGTTTTTGTTCCTGTATTGTGCAACCACAGCCACCAATGCTGGATTACAGGGTGGTCGTAACCGTGGATACAAAAAGTGTATAATGTGATGGAAAAATAAATCCAACCAGTAAAGGAGGAAATATGGACAACTTGTTCTATTATTTTGCTGTGCGGACGGATCACAAACCCATTCATGTTGAAATTGGGGTCTCCAATGCACGGAATGGATGCACCACGTTCGTGTGCAAGAGGCCTTAGGAGGCTAATAGTTATTAAATAAAAAGTAATTATTTTTTTTTTATTTAAAACAAAATATTAAAAGTTTAAAATACCCCCTTTCCTAATTTTACATATAAAATATATAAACAATTTAAAGAAAACATTATGTATCGCCTGAAAAATTAAAATATTAAAAAATATCTCCTATGCAGTGAACGTCATAACAGAAAAAAATGATTTGTCATTTTTTGGTCACCTTGTCCCCCCCAAAAATAGGATAGGACTGTTCTATTATGGGCCGGACGTTCCATAAAATGCGGAATGCACGCAGCTTTTTTGGGGTTTTATTTTTTTTGCGTGGTATCGAATGGAATCGGGTATCGCAATACTTTTTTACGGTATCGAAATCAAATAAACATTTTGGTATCGTGACAACCCTAGGAAGCAGGATGGACAATCACAATACATTAGTAAGTGCCTTGTGTTAAAGCGAACCTTTCACCTGCATTTCACTTAATAAACTATCAAAAGTACCTTATAGATCATCCTCATTGTGTTATCATACAGTCTTGTCCCGCTTTTCTGCCATGTATATGCATGAAAAAAATCACCTTATAAAGTACTCTTCTCCAGCTCCACAAGTCACGATAGAAGTCAAGGGGGTAGCCCTTCCCTCACTCCAGGCTGTAACTCCCCTGCCCTAACCCCGCCTCTATGCAGTCTAATTGACACCCGGCTCAGTCGCCGGAACTGCGCTTGTACAGGCGGCGCATGCGCCGTCGGACTCAAGCGCGATCCTGTAACTGAATCGCGCATGCGCCGTCCCCGATGCCTGCCTGTCTTCTCTTCCTCAAGCGCGCGCGCCCCGATCTTCACGCTCCATGCGTCCACGTGATCACTGTTGACTTGCCGCAGATCGCAAGCCAGTGATCATCTGGAGCATTGTTATCCTATTCAGCAGGTATTATATGTCAAAAACTCCGCATATTTCATGGGGCTATCTATCTATACATAGATATACACATGTGACAAACCCAGATTTAATTAGATGGCTATCTTAAAGACAGGCAGGCATCGGGGGACGGCGCATGCGCGATTCATTTACAGGATCGCGCTTGAGTCCGACGGCGCATGTGCCGCTTGTACAAGCGCGGTCCCAGCGACTGAGCCAGGTGTCAGTTACACTGCTTAGAGGCGGGGTTAGGGCAGGGGAGTTACAGCCTGGAGTGAGGAAAAGGCTACCCCCTGTCACGAGGGTGTCGAGGACCACGCCTGACTCCGTTATACCCGGGGTCAGGAAGTCGCAGCGGTTGGCTGCACGCTCTATTTAAGATAGGGCTGTTTTCCTTATGGTAGCTTTCTGGGTTTGCTTAGCAAACCCTTTTGGCTCACTCAGGGATCCGTAGCTCCTTCTCCTCAGCTGTTCCTTGTCCAGCACTCCCAGACCTCCTTATATTTCTCTCTCACACTTCTCTGGTTGCCAGAGATAGAGCTTCCTGCCTGGACATCTATTCTGACCTTCTGGAGCTGTGTTGCTGCGTTCGCTGGTAGTTGGTCCAGTACGCTACCCTCCAGATCCCTGTTGGACCTTTTTGGTTCATTGTGGTCGCCCACCTGGGTGTATGTGTTTGTATGTTTTGTCTGTCCTCTCCCTGGTGTTTCCCTCTTAGTGATAGTGGTGTGGACTAGCGATCCCACCGGCCTGTTCACTATCCAGGGCTCATATTAGGGAAAGCCAGGGTTTAGGCACGCGATCGCCGCACGGGTGAGGAACCCGTCTAGGGACGTCAGGGCAGTCAGGTGCCAGCCGCAAGGTGAGTTAGGGGTCACCACCTTTCCCTCTCCCTTGGATAGGGCTTTCCCTGTTTTCCTCCCTGTGCGTGTCGTCGGTCATTACATTATCTCTGGCCCTTATTTTGTGTAGGTAAAAAAATAAAAATAAAATAAAAATATATTTTTTCTACCTACTTAGAATCCAGTATGGATCAAATTGCTGCTCTGTCCAAACAATTTCATGGCCTGTCTTTGGAGGTGGTAGGATTGAAGGCGTCGGTCCTCCAGCAACAGCAGCAATTACAACTGACTGCAAGCCCAGCGGTTGCTACTGGTAACCAGGTTGTTGCGGAACCTAAGGTCCCTCTCCCTGACAGATTTTCTGGGGGAAGGGACAAGTTTTTGACATTCCGTGAGGCCTGTAAGTTATATTTTAAACTGCGCCCTTACTCCTCTGGTAATGAAGATCAGCGGGTGGGGGTTGTTATTTCCCTGCTGCAGAGGGATCCGCAGTCCTGGGCGTTCTCTTTACCTACTGATTCCCAGGCTCTTCGGTCAGTGGATGAGTTTTTTGGGGCCTTGGGTCTCATATATGATGACCCTGACCGAGTCGCCCTGGCTGAATCAAGATTACGGAGACTCTTACAAGGAGAGCGGCCGGTAGAGGAGTATTGCTCTGAATTCCGTAGGTGGGCTACGGATACCCAATGGAACGACCCGGCTCTCAGGAGTCAGTTCTGCTCTGGGTTATCCGAAAGGGTTAAGGATGCGCTTGCATTATATGAGACCCCCTTTTCCCTTGATGCGGTTATGTCCCTTTCTATCCGAATAGATAGACGCCTTAGGGTCAGGTTGAAAAAACCGGAGCAATTGGTAACCCCTCCCAAGCAGCAGTTAGTCTGTACGGACTTAGACGAGCCTATACAGCTAGGAGGAACTACTCGTCAGGTCCGTCCTCCTGAGGCTCGCCGTAGGCGTGGGGTTTGTTTTTTTTGTGGGGAGAGGGGTCATTTCATTAATGTCTGTCCTTCTTTCCTCAGAAACAAAAGACCGTCGGAAAAACTACTAACCCCAGGCTGTGTGGAGGATGTCAGCCGGGGGGTATACGTTTCCTCCATACGTACATCGCAATTTGTGTTGCCAGCGGTTATTATTTTTGGTGATAAGACGGAGACTTTTTCTTTCTTTCTAGACAGTGGAGCAGGGGTAAATTTGATAGATGCCCATTTTGCCCGCACTTTGGGTTTGTCTCTCTGTACTTTACAGAGACCCATTCCCATATTCGCTATTGATTCTGCTCCCCTGTCTCAGAGAAACCTCACGCACATGGTTCATAATTTACACCTTCGGGTAGGGGACCACCATAACGAGATGCTTTCAGGTTATGTTCTGGAGGGGCTTCCCACTCCGGTAGTGCTGGGTCTTCCCTGGTTGGTAGCGCACAATCCAGTGGTGGATTGGCAGGCCAGGGAGATATTGGAGTGGAGTGAGCAGTGCAGAGAAAATTGCTTAAATAGCAATTGCTTAGTCGCCTCCATAACTACCCTACCTACATTTATTTCGGACTTTGAGGATGTTTTTTCTGAAAAGGGTTGTCAGAAGTTACCACCTCATCGTCCTTATGATTGCCCGATTAACCTTATTCCCGGCGCAAAATTACCCAAGACCAGGTTATATAATCTTTCGGGTCCAGAG
This sequence comes from Bufo bufo, assembly GCF_905171765.1. Taxonomy (NCBI): domain Eukaryota; kingdom Metazoa; phylum Chordata; class Amphibia; order Anura; family Bufonidae; genus Bufo; species Bufo bufo. The sequence continues at coordinate 517,990,947 of NC_053390.1, read as the reverse complement.
AGACAAGCCATGAAAGATTATATCTCCGAGAGCTTGGCTAAGGGACACATCAGACCCTCTTCTTCACCCGTGGCTGCAGGGTTTTTCTTCGTTAAAAAGAAAGATGGGGGCCTGCGTCCTTGCTTAGATTTTCGCGAATTAAATCAGATAACCATCCGAGACCCATACCCTCTTCCTCTCATTCCTGACCTGTTTAATCAGATTGCGGGTGCTAGGTGGTTCTCCAAACTTGATCTTAGGGGTGCCTACAATCTGATTTGTATTAAGGAGGGGGATGAGTGGAAGACAGCGTTTAACACCCCTGAGGGGCATTATGAAAATCTAGTTATGCCTTTCGGTCTGACCAATGCTCCTGCCGTCTTTCAACATTTCGTTAATGACATTTTTAGTCATCTAATCGGCAGGTTTGTGGTAATATACCTAGATGATATTTTAATTTATTCGTCCGATCTGAAAACACATGAGGTGCATGTCAGACAAGTACTGCAGGTCCTATGAACGAGTGTTAAGGCTGGCCGCAGGCTAGCCTGGATTTGTGGGAGGGGCCGGTACCTGTCTTAAGCAGTCTGGCTCTCCCAGGCAGCCTGGATTTGTGGGAGGGGCCGGTACCTGTCTTAAGCAGTCTGGCTCTCCCAGGCAGCACGTCGGCATTCGGACGTCTGCTACTTCCGGGTGTGACGTCATCAGCAAGCGTCCTGCACGAGTCGGATCTCAGAGAAGCCGGGTGTACCTTTCACTTCAGTCTGCAAGCTGTTCAGGTCGTTTTCCATGATAACTGCTTTGTTTGGGGAGCGTGGCAACGTGGAGGAGGGTAGGAGGGTGTGTAGAGAGGGGGAAGTGTGCCGGAGGATCGCTTCTCCTCACTGCGTTCAGGCACATGCAATTCAAGTTTTGGCACCAATGGGCAGCATTGTCACATAGTTGGAGCTCATTGCCTGTCTCAGCATAACCTGTATCTAAGTTCATACAGGGGCTGCGAGTCATCTGGGCTCAGCAGGTTAAACTCTGGCAGCTGGGTCCTGGTGCCATTACTGAGTTGATTACTTACAAGGTTGCTGCTTGTGCACATGTTTGACACTCATCATACACTACATACATACCTTAGACACATAGTTCGCACATCAGGCAGTTTGACGAAAAAAAAAAAAAAAAGGGTACAAGTGGATTGTTAAATAAAGTAAAAAAAAAAAAAAAAAAAGTGGGTTGTTCAAATAAAGAAAAAAAAAAAAAAAAAAACCTTTATCCACCAAGCTTCATCCATACACCTCTAGCATAGGTACATCCGCCAATACAGCTACACGCTCGCACGACATACACACCCCGTTTCATCTCGTAGACTAGTGTCATACGTCATACGGTCTGTTTTCCACAAATCCTATACTTACATACATCACCTACCACGTCTGTAGGTTCTTTAGCCCGCAGTATTCGTTTTTAATTAATCTGCCACGTCACAGATTCACACAAACTCGGGCTCGCTTCATACGTCAGTGGAAACGACTATCATACTCCCTGTCAGCCTCGAAGGCTTTTCGTTCAATCGTTTCACGCTGCTGGGGGAGGGGGGGGGAAGGGGAGGGGCTTAGATTCCGTCAGCTGGGTCCTCGTGCCATTACTGAGTTGATTACTTACAAGGTTGCTGCTTGTGCACATGTTTGACACTCATCATACACTACATACATACCTTAGACACATAGCTCGCACATCAGGCAGTTTGACAAAAAAAAAAAAAAAAAAAAAGGGTACAAGTGGATTGTTAAATAAAGTAAAAAAAAAAAAAAAAAAAAGTGGGTTGTTCAAATAAAGAAAAAAAAAAAAAAAAAACCTTTATCCACCAAGCTTCATCCATACACCTCTAGCATAGGTACATCCGCCAATACAGCTACACGCTCGCACGACATACACACCCCGTTTCATCTCGTAGACTAGTCTCATACGTCATACGATCTGTTTTCCACAAATCCTATACTTACATACATCACCTACCACGTCTGTAGGTTCTTTAGCCCGCAGTATTCGTTTTTAATTAATCTACCACGTCACAGATTCACACAAACTCGGGCTCGCTTCATACGTCAGTGGAAACGACTATCATACTCCCTGTCAGCCTCGAAGGCTTTTCGTTCAATCGTTTCACGCTGCGGGGGGGGGGGGGGAGGAAGGGGAGGGGCTTAGATTCTGTCATCTTGTTTGTCAGCTTACGGGCAGCAGGTCGTAGGGTTAACAGGTTGTTTTTTGTTTTTTTTTTCTCTTCTCTTTTTCTTTCTTCGTTTTTTTTTTGTTGTTGTTGTTTTGTGGTGTTTGTTGTGTTGTTTGCAGTGGTCTACGCCATCTGCAACTTCAGCCAGTGCAGGCTCCTGCATGTCTGTGCCACATGTTTTAGGGCACATCCGGTCACGGTCTGCACATTGAAGCCGGCGTGACTGAGCCGGGTGAATGTGGAGGCACTAGACCAGCTGCTGCGGCTTCATCCGGTTCAGCCGTTCCGTACATTCCTGGTGGAAGGGTTTTCACGGGGATTTCACACTGGGCTCATCACCTTGCCCCAGCAGACTCATGAATGTCCCAACTTGCAGTCGGCTTCTAAACATGCTGGTCTGGTGGATTCACTCTTGGCAGTTGAGCTGGACAAGGGTTTCATCATTGGTCCTTTCCAGTCCCCTCCTTTCTGCACTTGGAGGGTGAGCCCGGTGGGGGTGGTGCAGGGAAAATATTCCAATAAATTTCGTTTGATTTATGATTTGTCTGCTCCACATTCTTCCCACGTTCCTAGTCTCAACTCGTTGATTCCGTCCGAGGAATTTTCCTTGAAGTATACTTCCGTAGACCAGGCTATCCAGGTCATTCTTCAAGACAGGCATGGGGGCTTGGCTGTCCAAAGCAGATGTCTCTGATGCGTTCAAACTGCTGCCCATTAGCCCATATCTCTGGCAGTGGCATGGCATCAAATGGAGAGATTCGTACTATTTCACCACCAAGTTGACGTTTGGTTCCTAGAGCAGCCCCAGTCTGTTTGACAGGTTAGCGCAGGCACTGGAATGGATTTTGTTGGAACAGGGTTGCCAGAGTGTCATTCACTACCTGGATGATTTTCTGTTGATCGAAGAACCCTCACAGGCACCTGTTGACTTGCAGGTTCTCTTGCAGGTCTTCAAGGAGTTAAACATTCCAGTGGCCGAACACAAAACAGAAGGGCCTGCGCAGGTTGTCACGTTCTTGGGGATCTCTCTGGATTCACGTGCCATGTCAGCCAGTCTGCCACAAGACAAACGCGACAGAATCAAATCAGGTGTCCGTTCCTTGCTCATGTCTCAGGTTTGCACCAAGAGAGAATTGCAGTCTCTGTTGGGCATGTTATACTTTGCCATGAGGATCATTCCTCAGGGTAGATCATTCATTTCAAGATTGCTAGTCTTATTACAACAGACCAGTGATTTGGACGCATCAGTGCATCTTAATGCTAACGCCCGAGAAGATCTGTTCATGTAAGACAGATTTCTCAGTGGGTGGAACGGCATTTCCATGTTTATTCCGAGGGCCACTTCTGATTCTCCACACGTATTTTCAGACGCAGCTGCCTCGGTAGGTTTCGCGGCCATATTGGCTCACATTGGTTCGCCGGCTCATGGCCCACACACGTGCTACAGTTGCCGGGGTTTTCTCAGATGTCGGCATTGTTCGAGATCTATCCTATCGTAGCAGCTGCTATAGTCTGGGGGCATAGGTGGTCGGGTCACACGGTGGTTTTCCACACTGACAACATGGCGACCGCAGAGATCATTAACAAGGGCAGATCTAAATCGTTACTTATCATGTCTTTCATGCGTAGATTGACCTGGATAGCTCTGGAACAGGGGTTTAATTTTCATGCCCGGTTTTTGGACGGGGTCAGCAACGTTGCAGCTGATGCTTTATCTCGTTTTGATTTTTCTCGCTTTTTCTTACAGAACCCAGAAGCAGACTCAGTGGGCACCCCGGTACCGGACTGGCGGCTGCTGGTCTTGGATTAGACTCTCTGATGGTGGTCGCCAGTTCACTCATTACCAAGTCTTTGTCGGCCAGTACGTTGCGGTCGTACCGCCGAGCGTGGGTGGTTTTTTCGAACTTTAAGTTGGCATATCCTAGAGGTGACACAGGTCAGGTCAAGTATATGGTGGCTTTCGTGCCTTATTGTCATTCGGTATTGGCTTTATCCTACAACACCATTAGGCTATATTTGGCTGGGGTGCAGCATTTTTTGGCACTTCAAGAGCCAGACAGACCCTCTATATTTTCAGCTCACCCGATCAAGGCCATCCTCAGAGGCATTCAAAAGAGCCAGGTCACGGTCAAGTCGGTCCGTCGACCTATTAAGGGGGACACGTTTCTTAGCCTGTCGGAAGTTCTCACATTCTCACCATTCAGAGTCCTTCCCAGCCTGGTGATCAAGGCGGCGATGTACTTGGCGTTTTACGGGTTTTTAAGACAAGGTGAAGTGACACAGGCCAGACAAGGGGCGGTGGCTCTCCGCAAGGGAGATTTAGTCAGGATGGGCAGTAACTCATTGCAGTTGCCTCACAACAAAACAAGGCAGGTAGGTCCCGGCCATGTAGTTAAGTTCTTCCAGACCACAAACGCATGGTGTCCAGTGACAGTCTTGGACAACCTCTTGCTGGCCCTTAGTCTTCACAGCCCCACCGACCCATTACTTCCATTCCCTGTTGGTCCACTGACGTCCAGCCAGTTCATCAAACATATTCGCATCCTGTTGACCAGTGTAGGATTGAATCCGGCTCAATTCTCGGGGCATTCTTTCCGCATCGGTGCGGCATCCGCAGCGTCCAAGCATGGAGTCCCTGTGCATATCATTAAACACTTGGGGCGCTGGCGCTCGGGGTGCTTTGTACGGTATATCCCGGAGCCACAAGCGGAGCTGGTCCAAGCATTCAGTACATTGGCAGAGTAGCACCTAGCACCTCAGGCCTATCCTTCCCTCACTGGTGGGTTTTGCCCCCTTTTTCAGGCATACCGACCTAGTGAGGCCAAGGCACACCTCAGGCCAATTAGGTAGGGGGGTGGTGGTTGGGCATCTTCCACTCGTTTAGGTCCTGACCACAAGTGTTAAGGCTGGCCGCAGGCTAGCCTGGATTTGTGGGAGGGGCCGGTACCTGTCTTAAGCAGTCTGGCTCTCCCAGGCAGCCTGGATTTGTGGGAGGGGCCGGTACCTGTCTTAAGCAGTCTGGCTCTCCCAGGCAGCACGTCGGCATTCGGACGTCCCCTGCCCACCCATTCCCATTCTTCATTCAGTCATTCAACCATCACATTCAGGGTATGCCCCCTTTTTCAGGCATACCGACCTAGTGAGGCCAAGGCACACCTCAGGCCAATTAGGTAGGGGGGTGGTGGTTGGGCATCTTCCACTCGTTTAGGTCCTGACCACAAATGAATTATATGCTAAAATTGAAAAATGTGTCTTCGCCGTTCAGGAGATACAATTCCTGGGTTATTTTTTATCTGCGTCAGGTTTCCGTATGGATCCTAGGAAGGTCCAGGCAATTTTAGATTGGGATCTTCCTGAGAACCTCAAAGCACTACAACGGTTCTTGGGCTTCGCGAATTTCTATAGGAAATTCATTAAAAATTATTCACTTATTGTAAAACCGCTTACTGACATGACTAGGAAGGGGACTGATTTTTCTAAATGGTCTGACGCCGCTAAAGTTGCTTTTTCCTCTCTAAAAGAGAGGTTTACCTCAGCACCTGTACTGGTCCAACCTGATGTCTCTCAGCCTTTTATTGTTGAAGTCGATGCGTCAGAGGTGGGAGTGGGGGCGGTGCTGTCTCAGGGTCCGTCTCCTGGCAAATGGCGTCCTTGTGCTTTCTTTTCTAAAAAAACTATCTGCAGCAGAAAAGAACTACGATATTGGCAATAGGGAACTATTAGCTAATAAACTTGCGTTTGAGGAGTGGCGTCATTTCTTAGAGGGGGCAGTCCACCCCGTCACTGTAATTACGGACCACAAAAATCTTCTGTACCTCGAATCAGCTAAGCGTCTCACCCCTAGACAGGCTAGGTGGTCGCTATTTTTTACCAGGTTTAACTTTGTGATTACCTATCGTCCTGGGGCAAAGAACACCAAGGCTGATGCACTATCTCGTTGTTTCCCTGGAGGGGGTAATGTGAGTGATCCGGTACCTAGGGGTGGGCGATATAGACGATATAGGCGATATGCGATATAAATTTGTGCCACGATATGGATTTTGAGCATATCGCCTATATCGCCGGACCGCGATATGATCCTGAGCCGGCACAGTGGAGAAGGAGAGAGTCCCTCCCTCCCCACTGTGCGCGGCTGCCGCTGACCACCAATGACAAAAGAGGTGGAGGGGAGGGACTGACAGTAAATCATTGAGTTTTCACGATCTCAGTGAGTGCGTGAAAACTCAAATCCGATGGTATATTCTAACCCCCAGGCGTTCCCATGGTGACAGGGACGCTTGCCTGGGGGTTAGAACATACAGGGCCACGCCGCTGACAGTAGAACATTTAAAAACTAATCAGTAACTTTAACTTTATTAATTGCTGATCTCTTTACTGTATACCTTACTAGGTCTTAGCTCCGGTAACTAGTGATGTCCGGTTCATGAACGAATCGTTCATTTGAATCGATTCAGTTCAGTGAACCGGAGGAGTCGATCACTTGAATGATCCGATCCGTTTGAATCGGCTCATCACAGCACACAGACACTGCAGACAGAGACGCTCAGCTCACCTCACCTCACGCTGGAGCAGGAGCCTGAGGGAGGGACTGGGGAGGAGTCAGTAATATGATCCTAGAGTGGAAGAGCTGCTTCTGCCAGCCCCACCCCTCCCCGCCCACCAACCAATCACCGACCAGAGCTGAGGGGGCGAGGCCAGCACAGCACAGTAGCAGCTCTGACTCAGTCCTCGGAGTAGTGCAGGGTCAGGGAGTCTAAATGAATCGAATGAGTCACAAGAATCTAAAGATCCGACTCAGTCAGTGACTCATTCGATTCATTGAGTTAAAAGAGCCGAGAGTCAGACTGTAGAGCAGGTTACACTGAGGCTGTCGGCTCTTGTTGCAGCAGTGATAAGGAGCAGAGAGATAAGAGAAGGGACAGATGACACAGAGTTTAGATTACAGGATGAATTAAATTAACCCTTTAGAATCAAATTGGCTTCTCAGGAGATATATATGTTAAAGGCATATATAGGCAGTACTACTGAATGAGATGCCTTTAACATATATATCTCCTGAGAAGCCAATTTGATTTGTGGGATCTGTGGATGGCACCGTTTAGGGGAGGGGGGGGATCTGTGGATGGCACCGTTTAGGGGAGGGGGGGGGAAATCTGTGGATGGCACCGTTTAGGGGAGGGGGGGGATCTGTGGATGGCACCGTTTAGGGGAGGGGGGGGGGGATCTGTGGCACCTTTTAGGGGAGGGGGGGATCTGTGGATGGCACTGTTTAGGGGAGGGGGGGGATCTGTGGATGGCACCGTTTAGGGGAGGGGGGGTGTCTGTGGATGGCACCGTTTAGGGGAGGGGGGGTGTCTGTGGATGGCACCGTTTAGGGGAGGGGGGGGGGTCTGTGGATGGCACCGTTTAGGGGGGGGGGGGGATCTGTGGATGGCACCGTTTAGGGGAGGGGGGGGATCTGTGGATGGCACCGTTTAGGGGAGGGGGGGGATCTGTGGATGGCACCGTTTAGGGGAGGGGGGGGATCTGTGGATGGCACCGTTTAGGGGAGGGGGGGGGGGATCTGTGGATGGCACCGTTTAGGTGAGGGGGGGGGGGATCTGTGGATGGCACCGTTTAGGGGAGGGGGGGTATCTGTGGATGGCACCTTTTAGGGGAGGGGGGGGTCTGTGGATGGCACTGTTTAGGGGAGGGGGGGGATCTGTGGATGGCACTGTTTAGGGGAGGGGGGATCTGTGGATGGCACCGTTTAGGGGAGGGGGGGATCTGTGGATGGCACCGTTTAGGGGAGGGGGGGGGATCTGTGGATGGCAACCGTTTAGGGGAGGGGGGGGATCTGGGGATGGCACCATTTAGGGGAGGGGGATCAGCTCCCTGCTGCTGTGTGCACAAAGCACAGGGCAGCAGGGAGAGTGTAAAGTCCTATTCACCCTAATAGAGCTCTATTAGGGTGAATATGACAAGGGTTCTACGTTCTAGCCCTTAAGGAGACTAATAGTTATTAAATAAAAAGTAAAAAAAAGTTTAAACACGCCCCCCCAAATATAGAAAACAATATATCGCAATATATATCGTATATCGCACATGCTTAAAATTATATCGCAATATAGATTTTAGGCCATATCGCCCACCCCTACCGGTACCCATTCTTCAAAGAGGAGTGGTTGTTTCTGCGGTACACTCTGTTTTGGAGGGGAAGGTGTTAGAGGCCCAGGGGGACGCCCCGGTCTCTTGCCCCTCAGAGAAATTGTTTGTACCGTTGAACTTACGTTTCGAATTATTAAAGGAACATCATAATTCGGCACTTTCTGGGCACCCGGGTAGTAAAGCAACCTTGGAACTATTGTCTCGTCGTTTTTGGTGGCCAAGGTTGCGTCAGGATGTATTGGATTTTGTGTCTTCTTGTTCTACCTGTGCGCGCGCAAAAGTTTCACATACACGTCCTGCAGGGTCTCTATTACCACTCGTCATTCCCAATAGACCGTGGACACATCTGTCAATGGATTTTATCACTGACTTACCTTTGTCTGCGGGTAAAACAGTTGTTTTGGTAGTAGTGGACAGGTTTAGCAAAATGGTACACTTCATTGCGTTACCAGCACTACCTAATGCTAAGACTCTTGCTCAGGTATTCGTCAGTGAAATCGTGAAGCTTCACGGGGTCCCCTCCGATGTTGTTTCGGATCGGGGTACCCAGTTTATTTCTAAATTTTGGAAAGCTTTTTGTTCTCGTTTGGGGGTACACTTGTCCTTTTCCTCTGCTTTCCATCCTCAGTCGAATGGACAGACTGAGCGTACCAACCAAAACCTTGAGACATATCTAAAATGTTTTGTGTCTGAAAACCAAGAGTTGTGGTCATCATATTTACCGTTAGCTGAGTTTGCCATAAATAATCGTCGTCAGGAATCCACTGGCAAGTCACCATTTCTTGGTGCATATGGTTTTCATCCCCAATTCTGTACTTTCAAAGAGGGGGGGTCTTCTGGGGTTCCCGAAGAGGAACGGTTTTCATCATCTCTTTCATCGGTATGGCAGAAGGTGCAAGCTAACTTGAAAAATATGGGAGGTAAATACAAATGCATGGCTGATAAGAGACGGTCGCCAGGTCCGGACCTAGGAGTGAATGACTATGTGTGGTTGTCTACTAGGAATATTAAATTGAAGGTTCCCTCTTGGAAACTGGGTCCTAGGTTTATTGGCCCTTACAAAATTGTAGCCATCATCAACCCCGTGGCTTTTCGCCTGGAGTTACCTCGGACTTTTAAAATTCATAATGTGTTTCATAAGTTGTTACTCAAAAAATATGTTCCACCTCTAGAACCATCACCGCTGCCACCCCCTCCTGTTGTCGTGGATGGTAACCTAGAATTTCAGATATCCAAAATTGTTAATTCTCGTCGGGTCCGCCGCTCTCTTCAATATCTGGTGCATTGGAGAGGTTACGGTCCCGAGGAAAGAATGTGGGTTCCTGCGTCTGAGGTAAACGCCGACAGGTTAGTTCGGGTTTTTCATGCCTCTCATCCTGGGAGACCTGGTCCTGAGTGTCCGGAGGCCCCTCGTAGAGAGGGGGGTACTGTCACGAGGGTGTCGAGGACCACGCCTGACTCCGTTATACCCGGGGTCAGGAAGTCGCAGCGGTTGGCTGCACGCTCTATTTAAGATAGGGCTGTTTTCCTTATGGTAGCTTTCTGGGTTTGCTTAGCAAACCCTTTTGGCTCACTCAGGGATCCGTAGCTCCTTCTCCCCAGCTGTTCCTTGTCCAGCACTCCCAGACCTCCTTATATTTCTCTCTCACACTTCTCTGGTTGCCAGAGATAGAGCTTCCTGCCTGGACATCTATTCTGACCTTCTGGAGCTGTGTTGCTGCGTTCGCTGGTAGTTGGTCCAGTACGCTACCCTCCAGATCCCTGTTGGACCTTTTTGGTTCATTGTGGTCGCCCACCTGGGTGTATGTGTTTGTATGTTTTGTCTGTCCTCTCCCTGGTGTTTCCCTCTTAGTGATAGTGGTGTGGACTAGTGATCCCACCGGCCTGTTCACTATCCAGGGCTCATATTAGGGAAAGCCAGGGTTTAGGCACGCGATCGCCGCACGGGTGAGGAACCCGTCTAGGGACGTCAGGGCAGTCAGGTGCCAGCCGCAAGGTGAGTTAGGGGTCACCACCTTTCCCTCTCCCTTGGATAGGGCTTTCCCTGTTTTCCTCCCTGTGCATGTCGTCGGTCATTACACCCCCTTGACTTCTATCGTGACTTGTGGAGCTGGAGAGGAGTACTTTATAAGGCGATTTTTTCATGCATATACATGGCAGAAAAGCGGGACAAGACTGTATGATAACACAATGAGGATGATCTATAAGGTACTTTTGATAGTTTATTAAGTGAAATGCAGGTGAAAGGTTCGCTTTAACTTTCTCTACATGATAATTGCCACTTTCTGAAATGAGACAACCCCTTTAATATGAATAGGGCCACGCTGCAGTTCCCTGCACAGCCCATGGCCATGCGCACCACCATGAAGTGGGTACAGCTGCAGCCCAGATCACTGTCCCCACAACTGGGGTCCCACCGTTTAGAAAGTGACGGTATATTCTGGCAATATACTATCATTTTGTATAATGGGAATACCTAAGAGTGTGCCATATAAACGTGGTCAAAAAGTTCTAGAGACATTTACTACGGCACATTGGAACGACCGCGTAAAAGGCCATCACGCTTCATGTTCTTTTATTAAAGGAACAAAATAATTTCGCTGAAAAAGCAGGACCATTAGGTAACAATAAAATATATCGCGGCTGAAAATCCTGAAATGCTCATCCTTGTTATGATGTTGCGGGGAATTTTATGTCTTGTGACTGTAGTTACACATTAGGCAGACCTCTTAGAGCCTACTTATGCATCATCAACTCCTCCGCGTCTCCGCCGTAATCAGGTAATGTATATTTTAATCAGCAGACAGCAAAAACATTGATTACATTGGCAGGAAATGTAAATGATTCAGTGCTCCTCACGCTAATAAAGCGAGTAAATGTTTCTCCAGTGTGAATGGCGCTCATGATGGGAGCAGAAGCCATTATTAGGACGGGGGAATATGTTGAATATGTGGCTGGAGGTGAGTTTTGACCAGCTGTAGAGTTCCAGCTGAGGCGAGACTCCTGTGAGGGTAATGCTAACAGGCTCGAAGCAGATTATACGCAGTAATGAGGATTTTCATTACGATGGGACAAAATGCTGAAATAAAAGGACAGATGTACGCACTGTTGTTCCATTCTGGAACGCGACATATTTAACCACATTCATTGCATTGGATCACTGTGTTGAATCTGAGAGTCAAGGGTTTTGATGTTTGTCTTGGAAATAGTGTAGAAGTTGATTAAAGGAACACTCCAGACAAAATGAATCCACTGTGTTATGTGTAGTGCAGAGCCAGACGTTTTATACCGCTACCTATTACTTAGGCCACTACAAAGTGAATGGGGAGGAATGATCCCTACCGCAGTCATTCCTCCCTCATTCATTTCTGTTGATTATCGGTAGCCTATTCCTGATTATACAGGATAATTGTACATCTTTCATTTTGATGGAAGATTAAAATCAAGTGATTGCGCATTCATTGGCTGATCAGGGGCATGATTATACATCAGTTATCAGGAAGGAGCATTCCTGTAAACACTTGCTCCCAGTAATTGGCCCGAAAATCCTGCAGCCTAATAGGACCTTGAGTGGCCGCATTTCCTTCCCTGCCGTCCTACCTCCTATTCATAAATGAGCGCTTTCCTTCTGCATAGAGGAGGAGGTTATATGTGTGTGACAGGTGCCATGCGACAACCAGTGACCACGTTCCCTTAGTAGCCGGAAAAGTAAAGCGCTAACTGGTTAACCTTGTAATGACCACGTCTGAAAAGGCCTTAAAGTCTATGTACACATTTGGAGGCAATTTTTGTTTATGATTGCATTTTGCTTATTTTTTGCTAAAAATCATATTTTCAATTGGCCTTTGGCTCAATATTTTTCATATTCTGTCATAAAGGGTAACTGTTTTTCTAACTGTGTGACTGGTACTTTCACTTTCAGTCATCTAATAACCCTTATCTCTAAACTACTAAGAGGTCATAAACGCTTATTTAAGCCATATTCTTATCAGTAAGATAAGAACTGAGCTATATTGAGTGTTTATAATGTCAGAGAGCAGAGATGAGGAGCCTTTCAGATCCCCAACTGACGGAAAAGATAGAAAATCCAGAGGCTGCTACAACATCATCTCAGCTCTGTACACAAAAAAGGATTCCTTATTGTTAATAAAGACCAATTAAAAATGATTTTTAGCTCAAGATAAGTACAATGCAATAATAAAAAACATTGTACATACCCTTTATTGACCAGACACTTTTTAGTGATTTTTTTTTAAAATTTATTTTGGGAAAAGTGTATGAAACTTTTTTAAACAGTCAACTATACCTCCTTATTCTTTAAATAGGCAAACTGACACCAAATAGAATTATTAAATTGGGTTCTCTATTTTGTATCATACGTTATTATATGTAATATCTATAGTTTCACATGAACATGACGATAATGGCGACCGTTTTGGTTGGCGTTTTTTTTTTTTTTTAACATAATTTTACCATATAATATATCTCTCTAGAGTTGATTTAAATACCTCTGTGGGGACACTGACACTTTTTTATTTATTTTGCACTTACATTTCTTTTCTTTTTCTTTTTTTTATTCTTTTTTTAAACTTTTTTAATATATTTTTGCCACATAAGATGTTCCCCAAGAGATCATTAAAAGACCTCTGGGGGACACTGACACTTTCCTTTTTTTGTGTTTTGCCATAACCACAGCTCTGCCCCTGAGACTCCTGGAGATCACCTGGCCGTCGGATACAATAGAGGAAGAGGTTTCCTCGAGGTCTCCGGCTGACATTGACAGCTGAACAGAAACACTGCTGATCGCACAAGCAGATGTTAAGCTGTGTTTCTGTCTAGCAGGATGGGGGTTGCAAACCATGGCCATGAAGGCAGTGGGTTGTGCACCCCTGCTCTAAGGCATATAACAGATCATTGTGTACTTGAAAATAGGGATACAGTTTGTCTGCATCAGGTTCTTGAGGAACACCATTTAAACAGTGACATTTTCAACTGTGTTTTTTATTGGGATGTGTTGCACCTGAGCAGTCCCAAAGTTAACTCAAGATACCGCAAGGTCTGGTAGAGTCTGCTTAGACCCTATCATTTCATCCTCATCTCCAGCCGACACAACTAGCTGAAAATTATCAGGTAGATCAGAGGTTACACCTAACATGTCAGCATGCATTTCCCTGGTCACCGGTTCACAAACAGGAGACGTATAATTAACATTGCTGACATTATGATCATTTGGTCGTGTTGTTTTGCTCCATAATGCCCAAAACAACGGACAATGGCAGCCTGCACGCAAGCAGTCTTTTACCATGCCCACTTTGTGTAACACAGTCGCAATGTCTTTTGTCACTTGGGCAATGGGATAGCCTTTAAAATCCCCATTTACACACTTAACCCTGCTTGAGTTTCCAGGGGCATACAGCACATGAGAAATATCTTTAAAAAGGGTTACACACCTCCTCGAATGCAGGAGCTGCTATTAACAGTCACCTGGCACATCTCAGGCCTCTTAACTTCGTATGGTACAGCACTGTCACACCATAATCCATGGATTCTAGGATGAGAGTTTAACGTACCAAACCATAAGGGAAACACGTGAGGCTCATGGTAGACCGATGGGTGTAATAGTTAATGTACTCGCGGTTAGCAGATGCCTCCCTGGTCTGGCGTACAGTGGATGGGAAGACAGCACAAAATTCTCTGGGGCACTCTCTGTTGCAGGGAACACCAGCCAGATGTTGGTTGAGGTGCCCTTGGTGGTAATTGGTGTTTAAGGTGCTTTGGTGGCTGGGCCCCTGGTTTCGTGACGCCAGCACCGTAAGGTGAAAATGTTGAGTTTAGTAGTGGAAATGATGAGGAGTCAGTTGTTATAGAACAATTGCAAAGTTTACTTGAATCAGTAGTCTCAAGGCAGATGTTACAGTCCATCAACAAAGTGCATTCGTATGGCATAAGTGATGACGCAGAAAAGGGTACACTTATCAGTTTTAGGCAATAGTCAATTGAGGAGTTGTCTTTTTAAAGTAGACACTTCACAGGAAAGACTTCTTGTGATAGTCCTAAGTTCAATCTATAGCACCCTGGTATTAAATATGCTGATATCTGTTCACTTTGAGCTATCCTATAAGGGCGATCTCCCTCATGGCAGGCAAATACTTCTGCTTCATTATTTGCAGGATGCTCCACTAAAAAGGTTTAGGCTTTTCCACTATGTCCCGGAAGGCTTGTGTAGTGGATAAGGACAATTTTGCGCAATAATTATTCATACGTGTCCTGGCACTTGGAAAGTTACTCTCAGGCACTGGTGCTGATGAGGTCCATAAGCTAGGTTCAGCTGTTACCCTCACTAGGCTTGCTGCATATTTACACATAGACTCACTGTCTGGTGCTTGATTGCTATAGTTGTCTTCTCCAGGCTTGATCAGGGGAAGGAAAACGGCTACATGTTGAGTTTAGCCTCTTTCTCTCCTCCATGAACTTGCTTCTTCACTTCCTCCACTAACTTCACTTACTACTCTCAATCCATTATGCTCTCTCTCCTCTCTAAGGCTACTTTCACACTTGCGGCAGTGTGATCTGGCGGGCAGTTCCGTCGTCGGAACTGCCTGCCAGATCTGCCGATCTGCCGCTGACTGAAAGCATTTGTGAGACGGATCCGGACGCGGATCCGTTTCACAAATGCATTGCAAGGACGGATCCGTCTCTCCGCTTGTCATGCGGTCAGACGGATCCGTCTTGTATCTTTTTTCACATTTTTACCGGTCTGCGCATGCGCAGGCCGGAAGGACGGATCCGGCACTAATACATTCCTATGGGAAAAAATGCCGGATCCGGCATTCAGGCAAGTCTTCAGTTTTTTTCGCCGGAGATAAAACCGTAGCATGCTACGGTTTTATCTTTTGCCTGATCAGTCAAAACGACTGAACTGAAGACATCCTGATGCATCCTTAACGGATTACTCTCCATTCAGAATGCATGGGGATATACCTGATCAGTTCTTTTCCGGTATAGAGCCCCTGTGACGGAACTCTATGCCGGAAAAGAAAAACGCTAGTGTGAAAGTACCCTAAGCTAGACACACCCAAGCTATATATAGTGTGGTGCCAGCACCACCTAGGGGCGAATGGGTGAAATGGCAATGCCGGACTAATAATGTGAAATACCATACATTCAGTACATTAGATAAATACATAAATAAACCGATGTTTTAAGTGTCCCCTTTTCACACAAATGTGGGACACTGCAAGAGGACAATATGCTGCTGTGTGCCTGGTGTTATGACACCTCAAACAGTCAACTTTGTGAGATTGGACTTTGGAACTGGTTCCCAGTTCTTACATGGCTTTGTCAACTGGCGGTTGCCCTCATTCTGCCACAGGTTTAAACAGTCTCTTACAGGGATCAGCATTAACTTTGGGGTTCCACGAAGGTGTTTAGTTTAGCCACCCCAGAAAGGAGCTTCTCAGTTGTGGTATATTTCTCCACTAGATTTACTGGGTTAACAGGGAACCTAGCGCTGGGCTGGCACAAGAAGGGCACAGATATAGTAATCCACAACATCTATTTGTACCATTTGCTCAGGGAACGATGACTCTGGTTGCTACCACTTCCAGACCAGAACAGATCAAACAACTGTGACTTTGGAGGTTTCTTTTTGTAGAAATCCCATTGTTGTATTCACTCAGCCTTTAATTTCCTATATGTCTTGGGTACAGCCACATGCTCAGGTTTCTTGATGCCTTTTGGAAGCCAAAACCAGGAGTGAATTCAAAAAAAGAGGGAAAGTGGTATCTGTCATGCATACTTTCTCTACTTTTATCATCCACTACTGATTATAGCTTCCAAAACTGCATCAAGAAACCTGAGTGTGGCTGTACCCTTAGAGTTCTGCAAGGTGAGATCACAATAGGGTTTGTGCATCTCACCAGTCAAGTATGGAGCCAGTACTTCAGTCCATTGATCTAAAGGCAATTATTCTCTGCAGTACGCAAATGCCTCTTAATAAATTTGGCACATATTTGGCCCTCTGTGCACCAGAAACGCACATCTACAGTACTCCAGCTAGAGGCTGGTAGAGACTTGAGCTATAACTTATACCAGTTTCTGGCGTAAGTTATAGTAAATCCAGTCCATGATAGGCTCCACCTCTCTCAAAAATATGATGTGTGACATAATTTGTGAGTTTTTAACACCACAATAGCAGCATAAAAGTGTTAAAGGGGTTATACAACATTATATCTGTTCTCACAGAGTGTCTAACCCATGGTAACCTAGTAACATAGTACATAAGGCCGAAAAAAGACATCTGTCCATCCAATTCGGCCTGTCCTCCTGCAAGTTGATCCAGAGGAAGGCAAAAAAAAAAACTGTGAGGTAGAAGCCAATTGGAAAAACAATTCCTTCCCGACTCCAATCAGGCAATCAGAATAACTCCCTGGATCAACGACCCCTCTCTAGTAGCTATAGCCTGTAATATTATTACACTCCAGAAATACATCCAGGCCCCTCTTGAATTCCTTTATTGTTCTCACCATTTATTGTACTCATGGTGGTGTTCTTACTTACCTGGTCCCTGCTGCTGGGTTCAGTCTTTGTCGCTCCCCAGCCGGCTCTTGCGTGCTGATATCGGCATCCTGTCGGGGACTGATAGAGACAGAACCCAGCGTCGGGGGCAAGGTAATCATGATAACCACCGCAGGTCACCCACTCCTTGAGGTCTTATGCTGGATAACCCCTTTAATAAATGCCCCTCATTGCACTGTTTTCCACTCTCGCTCTCCACCAGAGCTTTGCTCAGCTACAGACAACTCTCTGCACCATACTGCTCCTCTGAGTGCAGCCATTTGCTCTGTTAGGGTATGCTCACACGACGGATTTTGAAAATCCGCCTACAAAATTCAGCACGGAAACCACATGTGATATTTTTTTTTTTCATGCGTTTTTTGTGTGTTTTTCTCACGCATTTTTTATTTTTTTTTGCCAATGAGTATTTACTTCAATACAAAACTACACTTTCAACATGTGGTTTTTGGCACGGATCCTTTCTAAAAAATGAGCAGAAAACGCACGAAAACCAGAGCTGTTTCTTAATGCTTCTCATTCATTTCAATGAGAGATTCAGCACAGATTACACACCAAGATGGTGCATGCTGCTTGTTTTTTGCCATTGAAATGAATGGGAGGCTGTTTTGTGGAGTTTTTCGGAGCTGATTTTGAGGCAGAAATGCACCAAAATCAGCACCAAAAAACTCTGTGTGAACGGCACCTTAGAATGGCTGCGTATGGTGCAGATGTATATGCAGAAAACCCGCATGAATTCTGCACAAAAAAACGCACATATATCGACACTATTTATTGCTTTTTTGGTGCAGATTTGATGCAGATTTTCCGTAGCTCTCACTCTTCCATTCAGAAGGGTGAAATCCGAACAAGAAAAATGCAACAACAGTGACATGCTGTAGATGTCAAAATGTACACAACAGGTCAATTTCCAAATCGAAGAAAATTCCAAGTGTACGAGATATGTCTCATATGCTTTGCTGGTACAGTATAACACTGTGTTTTTTCCACATAAAAATCCACACAGAAAAACCACACATAATCTGCATCATGTACAGGCACCCTAAGAAGACGGCTAATCTTGCTGCTGAGCATTGGCCTGTTGCTGAGCATGTAAAGCCTCTGCATGAGCCTTAACCATCTGTTTAAAAAGCTCCAGACCCCCGCCGATCATGAGAACGGGGGCCCTGTACCCAGTGGAGCCTCCCTGAAATGGATGAAGCTGCCTCTCGGAAATGTGCGCCTCAGCTCCATTAACTCCTATGGGAGCACAAAGTTGACTGGGCAGGATTGGGGGTGTAAAGATAGGCATTAGACAGGGTTAGAGATGTGAAAAAATTGCATATGTTGTCCCTCTTTGTTTTTTCCAAAATTTGAGAGGTATAGTTCAAATGTCTTCATTTTACACAATGATTATTTTCAGGCCTAAACAAAGATCTCCCCTGCTCTCTAGCAGTTTGCATCTCATCAAATCATTGAGCCACCCCTGGTTCATGTTCAGGAAGGCAATGTACTTCGGAGGATAACCGACACATTGGCCAAATATATCATGGCAATTTTCAAGCCGAATAAAGCATCTACATAGTATTTTTCACACATTAAGGCTGCATGCACACGACCGTGGTATGCAAATCGCGGATCCGCAAAGCATGGATGGCGTCCGTGCGCGTCCTGCAATTTGCGGAACGGCACGGACAGCCTTTACATATAACTGCCTATTTTTGTCCGCAAATCGCGGATGCGGACAGCACACAGAATGCTGTCCTCATCTTCTGCGGCCCTATTGAAGTGAATGGGTCCACATCCGAGCCGCCAAAACTGCAGCTCGGATGCGGACCAAAACAATGGCCGTGTGCATGAGGCCTAATTCCAGAGAAAAATAGAAAATAGTCCAATGTCAACAATATTTTCCCATTTATAACTACCGTATTTCTACTAATGATGGCATTTAGATCATTCGATATATTCATAATACAAAGCAGTCCTACAAGGGGAATTCGTTATTTCATTAACTAGAAAATCCATCAAGACTTTGGTAGTAAAGGTTATATTTTTAAAGTTGGGAAGTCTAACCACATTCTTCTATGGCCGGAACACTAGAAGAAATACGGATATTTCAAGTCTAGTTACAGTGTCACAACCAGTAAACGGTTCTTTGTGCCTGCAGTGCAGAAGAACGCACATCCGTGGTATCTGCATTGTTCTAAGAATGCAGTTTGACATGAACACACTGAAAGGTTATTTTCGGCTTTTGTTACTTATTATAGCATTTCCAGTTCCTTTCCAGCTGCAAGGAAATTGTATGACGTCACAAGGACATTGTATACACCTCAATGCCTAGCTGGACCTGTCAACATTATAGAAATGTCAACATCTCAAAAGCTTTACTGGTCTTTACCATTCAGGTCTTAAGTGTCCATTCGCTAACCTCTGACTAAACCTTCGTGGTTAATACATAACTACCTTTTATTTCTGCATGCATTATTAATGATTATTTTCACTTAAAAGGAAGAAGGATCTTCTAGAAGTATCCAGTGGGACAAGTTCTTTATGAATAATACACAGTAAACTGCACACGAAGATGGACATCTGGCTATAGCTATTGATAATGCACTGTTCTGTAAAAGTTGAAGGAACAATGTGGCAAATTCAGTACAAACCCCTAAATATCTATATGTCTGATGTTGGATCTTCTTTAATTTCACCTTAAACTCTATTAGACTGCACCATTTTAGGTCCAATTATCAGGAACTAACGTTCATAGGAATGCGTGTTCCCAATAATTGGCCCATGTCGAGCAGACGATCAAATGCTTAAGGCCCCTTGCAGATGAGCGTGTGCGGATTAGGTCCGGATGCGTTGCAAATGCTTTCAGTGAAAAATGCGCAATTTTGCGAACAAAGTAATTCAGTTTTGTCTGCGATCACGTTCAGTTGTTCAGTTTTTATCACGTGGGTGCACGTGATGAAAAACGGAATTTATACAAACAACATCTCTTAGCAACCATCCGTGAAAAACGCATTGCACCATTCACTTCTATGGGCCAGCGTTGCGTGAAAATCGCAGAATATAGAACATGCGATTTTCACGCAACGCACAAGTGATGCGTGCAAACCAACGCACATGTACGCAGCCCCATTGAAATGAATGGGTTCAGATTCCGTGCGGGCGCAATGCGTTCGCATCACGCATTGCACCCGAGCGGAATACTCGCTCGTGTGAAAGGGGCCTAAAGGTGTCCAGTTATTGACAGCACATCAGCAATGTGCTGCAAATAATCAATAGAACTAAGCAGAGACGGGATGGGAACTTAAAGCGGCCCCTTTTTGTAGGAGGGTCCAAATTGAGAGATGGCAGGGCCAACATAAGTAGGCAATGCCTTCAATACTATAGTGCAGCATATAATACCACCCCAGCATAACTAAATACCAAAGTGCAGCACAAAATACTGCCACCACCGCCGCAGTATTCAACAGTATCACTGTCCTAAGGACAACAATACAGTTGAACTGAGGAGCGCACCTGTGGCCACCGGCCAGGTGCATAAGTGCCTGATGCTCCTAGCATTAATTAACACTGAGAGAATTGGATCACTATGTACCCAGCCGGTGGCCGTGAGGAGGGCTTGAGTGGCCCACCAGTAGGCTCACCAGGAAAATTCCCTCTAGGGTCTATGGCCAGTCATTCCTCCCACACTCAATTTGCATCGGTCTGTGCAAATAAGCACTGATGGATGTGTTATTATCCATTGGCGCTCGCACTGCCCAAGCAATGGCCAATGTAATGCAGACCTAAAACTTGTCTTAGTAATGTGTCAAATGGTTTCATTGTTAATGGGTCTATCAGCTGGGATCTCTGAAATCAGTAAATTGATGCACACTTACACAGAGGTTCTGTATGGGCACATACATATTGACAGACCCAGTTGTAAAGAAGTGTGCAGGAGGCCTCAGGCTCCCCAAAAAAACATGAAGAAGACAATGATTCTGGTTCTCACTTCTGTGTTGTACGGTTCCTTTGTTATCCTTCCAAGAATTAATTAACTATTTATCAGTAGGAATTATTTCAACATAGGCTACTTTCACACTGACGTTTTAGTTTCCGTTTGTGAAATCCGTTCAGGGCTCTCACAAGTGGTTCAAAACGGATCAGTTTTGCCCTATTACATTCTGAATGGATAAGGATCCGCTCAGAATGCATCAGTTTGCCTCCACTCCGTCTCCATTCCGCTCTGGAGGCGGACAACAAAACGCTGCTTGCGAGGCGGAGGCAAACTGATCCATCCTGACACACAATGTAAGTCAATGGGGATGGATCCGTTTTCACTGACACAATATGGCACAATAGAAAACAGATCCGTCCCCCATTGACTTTCAATGGTGTTCAAGACGGATCCGTTTTAGGTATGTTACAGATAATACAAACGGATCTGTTCGGAATGGATGCATGCGGTTGTATTATCTGAACGGAAGCGTTTGTGCAGATCCATGACGAATCCGCACAAAACGCGAGTGTGAAAGTTGCCATAGCCTGGCAATGGTGGCACTGGAAGAGCTTGGCTGTTTTGGTCATTTCCATAGAGTGGACAGGACTGAGGGTTTCCAGGTGGAAAACAATTCAGTGCTTCTCAGCCAGTTTGCACAGTGATGATTTTATGATCACATAGAAGTTTAGTTATTTTATTAAACAGTGTGCTGCCATTTTTATGCAATCTTGACAGTCCTGGCACGCTTTTTCTTTACCACAACTGGTTTCTGGTTCCTCAAGATATCGCTTGCACAACAAAGTGCAGCCAGATGGAAGTTTTTCCTGTACTTGCTCTTGCTGATAATATTGTGCACGCTAGTGTAGCATGCCAATTTTTGTTGATTTTGATTTTCTCATATGATGTAGAAGGATTAATGTGGCCAGCGTACTTATTCAGGACAACAATAATACCCTTTCTGTCAGCAGCAAGGCTCAATGCCGACTGTTTTCCTGTGGATGGGCCCATTGTAAAAAAATGAGTTCCAGAACCTCAGCTGACATTGTTGTGCAGCTCTCATCGCCGAGCCAGGAGAAGGAAAAGAAAAAGGAAGATGGTATTTCTTCTCAGGACCAACACACAGATCTCTCCTGCTCACTGATAGTTTGCTTTTTAACAAATCTCTGAGATACGCCTGGATTCCTGTTCAGGTAGACAATACCCAGGATAAAGAATGGGAGTGACCTTCCCACTCAAATCCAGTGAAAGCAAAAACAGTGACAAAGCTTTACTGGTCATAAATTCCCTCGGGGCTTACATCACTGAGACAAAAAGCCTTAGGCTGGTTTCACACAGGCGTTGCGGGAAAAGGTGCGGGTGCGTTGCGGGAACATGCGCGATTTTTCCGCGCGAGTGCAAAACATTGTAATGTGTTTTGCACTCTCGTGAGAAAAATCGCGCATGTTTGGTACCCGAACTTCTTCACAGAAGTTCGGGCTTGGGATCGGTGTTCTGTAGATTGTATTATTTTCCCTTATAACATGGTTATAAGGGAAAATAATAGCATTCTGAATACAGAATGCTAAGTAAAATAGCGCTGGAGGGGTTAAAAAAAATATTAATTTTTTTTAACTCACCTTAATCCACTTGTTCGCGCAGCCCGGCATCTCTTCTGTCTTCATCTGTGCTGTGAGCAATAGGACCTTTGATGATGTCACTGCGTTCATCACATGGTCCATCACATGATCCATCACCATGGTGATGGATCATGTGATGAGCGTAGTGACATCATCAAAGGTCCTATTGGTCACAGTTAAAGATAGAAGAGATGCCGGCTGCGCGAACAAGTGGATTAAGGTGAGTTAAATTTTTTTAAATTTTTTTTTTTAACCCCTCCAGCCCTATTTTACTTAGCATTCTGTATTCAGAATGCTATTATTTTCTATGGGGCCTGCGTTGCGTGAAAAACGCAGAATATAGAACATGCTGCGATTTTCACGCAACGCACAAGTGATGCGTGAAAATCACCGCTCTTGTGCACAGCCCCATAGAAATGAATGGGTCTCTGAATGGAGAGGAATCCGTTCAGGATGTCTTCAGTTCAGCCATTTTGACTGATCAGGCAAAAGAGAAAACCGTAGCATGCTACGGTTTTATTTCCGGCGAAAAAAAACTGAAGACTTGCCTGAATGCCGGATCCGGCATTTTTTGCCATAGGAATGTATTAGTGCCAGATCCGTCCTTCCGGTCTGCGCATGTGCAGACCTAAAAATGAGAAAAAAATAAATACCTGATCCGTTTTGCCTGATGACACCGGAAAAACGGATCCGGTATTGCAATGCATTTTTCTGCCTGATCAGACATTTTTCAGACTGCCGGAATCAAACAGCGCAAGTGTGAAAGTACCCTTAGGGTACATTCACACTTGCGCTTTTCTTTTCTGGCATAGAGTTCCGTCACAGGGGCTCTATACCGGAAAAGAACTGATCAGTTTTATCCCCATGCATTCTGAATGGAGAGTAAGGGCTGTTTCACACGAGCGGATGCCGTGCGTGGCATCCGCTCCGTGAAAGAGTGCCAAGACCCGATGCAGACTGCAGAGGCACGGAGCATTAACATGACTGATAATGCTCCGTGCCTCTCTGTGATCTCTTTACTACGAAATCACAGTGACAACAGTGATCCGGCATATTAGTGCCGGATCCGGCATTCAGAATACCGGATCCGTCCTTCCGGTCTGCGCATGCGCAGACTGAAAAAAGGGTGAAAAAAAAAAATGCCGGATCCGTTTTGCTGGATGACACCGGAAAGACGGATCCGGCATTTCAATGCATTTTTTCGACTGATCAGGCATTTTTAAGACTGATCAGGATCCTGATCAGTCTTACTAATGCCGTCAGTTGGCATACATTTTGCCTGATCCGGCAGGCAGTTCCGGCGACGGAACTGCTTGCCGGATCTCTCTGCCGCAAGTGTGAAAGTAGCCTTAGGTGGCCATGTTCGAATTTATATGCCAAATTATATGTCAATTATATGCCAAATACTCATACACTCTGTTTGGCAAATATATATATAACATGCTTGTAACAGTAAATGGCAAAAAGAATTCCACAACTCCCTCCATCACTGGGGATTAAGAATAATAAAAAAATGCCTTCAAAGATGTCCAAAGCCTTTAACCCTTTCCCATCAGGATGGTACTTCAGTAGTAAAGGAGATATCTCATATGTTATTGCTACTGATGGGTGGATCTTAGGCTGTGCAGCTCACACTCTAAGATTTAAAATAAGACCAAGCTAACCACAATACAGTCAGATCCATAAATATTGGGACATCAACACAATTCAAACATTTTTGGCTCTATACACCACCACAATAGATTTGAAATGAAACAATCAATATGTGCTTTAACTGCAGACTGTCAGCTTTAATTTGAGGGTATTTACATCCAAATCAGGTGAACGGTGTAGGAATTACAACAGTTTGCATATGTGCCTCCCACTTGTTGAGGGACCAAAAGTAATGGGACAATTGGCTTCTCAGCTGTTCCATGGCCAGGTGTGTGTTATTCCCGCATTATCCCAATTACAATGAGCAGATAAAAGGTCCAGAGTTCATTTCAAGTGTGCTATTTGCATTTGGAATCTGTTGCTCTCAACTCTCAAGATGAGATCCAAAGAGCTGTCACTATCAGTGAAGCAAGCCATCATTAGGCTGAAAAAACAAAACAAACCCATCAGAGAGATAGCAAAAATATTAGGTGTGGCCAAAACAACTGTTTTGAACATTCTTAAAAAGAAGGAAAGCACTGGTGAGCTCAGCAACACCAAAAGACCCGGAAGACCACAGAAAACAACTGTGGTGGATGACCGAAGAATTCTTTCCCTGGTGAAGAAAACACCCTTCACAACAGTTGGCCAGATCAAGAACACTCTCCAGGAGGTAGGTGTATGTGTGTCGAAGTCAACAATAAAGAGGGTTCACCACAAGATGTAAACCAACGGTGAGCTTTAAAAACAGGAAGGCCAAATTAGAGTTTGCCGAACGACATCTAAAAAAGCCTTCACAGTTCTGGAACAACATCCTATGGACAGATGAGACCGAGATCAACTTGTACCAGAGTGATGGGAAGAGAAGAGTATGGAGAAGGAAAGGAACTGCTCATGATCCTAAGCATACCACTTCATCAGTGAAGCATGGTGGTGGTAGTGTCATGGCGTGGGCATGTGTGGCTGCCAATGGAACTGGTTCTCTTGTATTTATTGATGATGTGACTGCTGACAAAAGCAGCAGGATGAATTCGGAAGTGCTTCGCGCAATAGTATCTGCTCGTATTCAGCCAAATGCTTTAGAACTCATTGGACGTCGCTTCACAGTGCAGATGGACAATGACCCAAAGCATACTGCAAAAGCAACCAAAGAGTTTTTTAAGGGAACGGAGTGGAATGTTATGCAATGGCCAAGTCAATCTCCTGACCTGAATCCGATTGAGTATGAATTTCACTTGCTGAAGACAAAACTGAAGGGAAAATGCCCCAAGAACAAGCAGGAACTGTAGACAGTTGCAGTAGAGGCCTGGTGGAGCATCACCAGGGATGAGACCCAACGTCTGGTGATGTCTATGCGTTCCAGACTTCAGGCTGTAATTGACTGCAAAGGATTTGCAACCAAGTATTAAAAAGTGAGATTTTGATTTATGATTATTATTCTGTCCCATTACTTTTGGTTTCTTAACAAGTGGGAGGCACATATGAAAACTGCTGTAATTCTTACACCGTTCACCTGATTTGGATGTAAATACCCTTAAATTAAAGCTGACAGTCTGCAGTTACAGCACATCTTGTTAGTTTCATTTCAAATCCATTGTGGTGGTGTATAGAGCAAAAAATGTTAGAATTGTGTTGATGTCCCAATATTTATGGACCTGACTGTACATCAGGAGTTTCAACCCTTAGAAACAATACCATTGAGAGCTGCATATCCCTGCAGCTCTCACTCCTGACCCAGTTTCTAAAGGCTGTTTCTCTGGATGTAGGGCAGCTTGCCTTCTTTGTATTGTGATTTCAGCTAGCCTAGCAGAGGCGTGCAGGGAGTGGGGATGTACTGACAGGCTGCAGGAGAAGAGGAAAGACACAGATTCTTTTTTCTACCCGTCTAACTGTAAATTACCCCAGGGGGAGGGTAACATGAACTTCTATGCATGTTATCACTCCCACTTCCCTAATCAATCAGACAGCATACTTTGCTTCCTGACTGTTACATATGGGGGTCTTTTTTTCAGAAAAGGAGTGAGAAGATGAGTGCCTACTCATCTAATGACCCCTGTGCACCATATTAGATCGTTTATTGAAGCCATGACCCAGATGTTTACCAGCGTCACAGCACCAAATAAGTCGCACCAAGCACACAAACATCAATAAAGTTTACAAGTAAAAAAGAACAAAAAACACGAAAGCGGCACTCACCAAAAAAGTGTTTTTTTTTATTCCAAAGGTTTCTTGTAAAAACAAGCATCAGCGTGCACATGGGGCGGATCAACATAACTCAGGCATGTGGCTCGTGGTGACGGCCGTTTTGCGCCTCGCACTTACTCTGGCCACTGACCTTTAGACGTGGATACATCATCTTTATGTGCCGGTGCCTCTGTGTGGTCCAAGCCGGTTAGGTCACGGAGGGGTCAGCTCAATACATAAAAGCAGATATTCAAATACAAAACATTAAAACGAAACATGAAAGCAATCAGAAGGATATATCAATTACCAAAAAAACTCCTAGATCCTTTCTATCATTCAAGCCTAGATGGCCCATAGCTCAGATTGCATAATCCATCTGACTTCCCTTCTTAGGAGCTCTTGATGTCTGTCTCCCCTTGTGGTGGGTTACATACTAGCTCAATTCCTGCAAACTTAACACTTTACTGTCACTGTTATGCTCAGATCTTACATGTTCTATCAAGCGTGGACAACCTCTCCCTGTACTGATTAAATTCAAGTCTTCCCTGAATCTCTCATTCAGGTGTCAAATGGTTTTACCTATATAGAACCTACCACATATACATGAGATGAGGTAAACTACATATCTGCTCTTACAGGTTATTAGTGTATTCATTCTATGGTGGACACCTCCAAATGTCAATAAATCCCATTGTGGGTTATGTTTGCAAAAAGAACAATTCCCACAACGTCTATTTGCCATGGGGATCCAATCTCTCAGCCATCTATCTGATTTTACTTCTGTAAAGCAACTTCTGACCAGTTTATCTTTTAAAGTGTGACATTTCCTAAAAGCCACCAATGGGATAGAAGCCTTTGTTTCTTTCAAACTGTCATCTTTTTCTATTATGTCCCAATTCTCTCTAATCACTTACCTAATTTGGTCTGCCATGGGACTAAATTTAAAGGAGAAGACAAACCTGTCTACTTTTTTTTCTTGTATTTGGGATACCTAGAGATTTTGTTTCCCTGTGGGTGGATATTACTTTTTGTATCGTTTTATTCAGCAAATCTATGGGATTGCCTCTAGCTAATAAACGTTTTCTCAAATCTAGAGACTGTTTTCTAAAGCTCTCATCTGTCTTTTTAATCCTTCTCAGTCTAACAAATTGTCCATATGGCACTACTCTCTTCACGCTATCAGGATGATAGTTCGAGAAATTTAGTAACGAGTTGGTTGCCGTTGGTTTACGGTAACCCTTGGTAACCAGCTCACCTTTCTTCACCAAAATTACCACATCCAAAAACTCCAATTTGGAGCCTCCAAAGCTATGGGTGAACCTCATATTCATTGTATTTGCTGTATTCAGATATTCTACAAACTCTTTAAACAGGGGTTCAGTGCCTGACCAAATCATAAATACATCATCTATAAATCTTAGGTACAGCTGTATATAGGACACAAAAGGGTTTTCTACCGAAAATACATACTTGTCTTCTAACCTGACTAGGTACAGATTTGCAAAGGTACATGCGACTGGCGTACCCATTGCTGTCCCAAATATTTGTCTGTACCACCTGTCCCCAAATTTGAAGGTATTATTTCTCAGGATCAAACCCAAAGCTTCCTCTACGAAGTCAACAAACTTCTTGCTTTTGTTAGTGCCACTCAATATCTCAATGATTGCATTAATGCCTTCATCTTGTGGGATACGGGTGTACAGACGCTCTACATCTAAAGAGACTAATTGGAACCCTTCTTGCCACTGGAAAGACTCCAGTGCCAATAATAGGTCTCCAGTGTCCCTAAGAGAGGACGGTATTCGACAAAGCAGGGGACGTAGCAGCCAGTCCATGTACCTGGACAAAGGTTCTGTCACTAAGCCCACCCACGAGACAATAGGTCTCCCAGGGGGATGGGACAGTGACTTGTGTATTTTTGGAAGAAAATACCATGATGGTTTTTGTGGAAAAAGGGGTAGAAGTTTCTCTGCTTTTTTCCTAGATACTGTAGAACATTACATTTCGCTTGTTTAAACAAAAAACTCCTTAGTTGGTTCTGGATTTTTGTTGTGGGATCCACTTTTAAAATCTCATAAACATTGCTATCTCCCAGTTGTCTCTCTGCTTCAGCTATGTAATAATCTCTTGTCATAAGTACCACGTTGCCTCCCTTATCTGCTGGTTTTACTATAATATCATTCCTAGACTGTAACCATTTAAAGGGGTTGTCTGGGTTCAGAGCTGAACCCAGACATACCTCCATTTTCACCCAGGCAGCCCCCCTAACTTGAGCATCGGAGCAGTTCATGCTCCGATGCTCTCCTTTGCCCTGCACTAAATCACGCAGGGCAAAGGCATTTTCAAGAGTTCCGGTAACGTCCCGGGCTCTCCATGGGGCTGCCAGGAAGCCCGGTGACATCACCAGCACTGATGGGCGAGCTCTAGCGCTACCCTAGCCAGTAAAACGGCTAGGGCAGCGCTAAAACATGCCCATCTGAGCCGGTGACATCACCGAACACACTGCCAGGCGGAATCAGTGTGTGATTGTAAACAAAAGAGCCCGCGCGTGCGCGAACTAGCGCAGGGCAAGGGAGGGCATCGGAGCATGAGATGCTCCGATGCCAACATCAGGGGCGCTGCTTGGATGAAAATAAGGGTATGTCCGAGTTCAGCTTCATGCGGAACTTGGGCAGTGCCTTAAAGGGATTCTGTCATCTGGATTTTGCCTATAGAGCTGCGGACATGTGCTGCTAGATCGCTGCTAGCATATCCGCAATATACATTCCCCATAGCTCTGAGTGCTTTTATTTAGGCAAAAAAACGATTTTATATATATATATATATGTAAATGAGGCAAGTAAAAAGCCCAAGGGGCTGTTCCTAACATTTCTGGAGCCCAGCCATGCCCCCTGTGAAGGAGCCCAGCACCGCCCCGCATCCTCCGAATCTCCAGTTTCATTCATCTGTATTTGGTTGTTTTGCTACTTTCTGTAATTCCCATTCAGATAAATGTACAGTCGCTGTAATAAATTTGCCACGTGTGAATACACGTCGGGCAACTTTCACATGTGCATACTTTGGTCAGTATTTTACATCCATATTTGTATACTAAAACAAGAAGTGAAGCATAAACAGACCAAAAATATTATGGAAAAATGTGCACCTCTTCTTGGCTTATAAATGCTGATTGAAAACACTAACCAAATTATAGTCAGAGCAACTGGACTTTTTTTTTTTTTAAGACGTTTTGCTAGTCATCCGACTGGCTTTCACAAATAAAATCCATCTTAGACCACAAACATACATTGCCCATTTGGACACTTTGTTGCAAGCCCCCTCAGGACCAGGACAATTTCCACGTTCTTTTTTTTTCTCTTTGTCTTCCAAGAGCCATAAGGGTACTTTCACACTAGCGTTATTCTTTTCCGCCATAGAGTTCCGTCAAAAGGGCTTTATGCCAGAAAAGAACTGATCAGGCATATCCCAATGCATTCTAAATGGATAGAAATCTTTGCAAATAGTTTGCATCAGTATGCCTTCCGTTCAGTCACTGTCAGACGTTTTGGCCGGACATAATACCGCAGCATGCTGCGGTATTATGTCCGTCCAAAGTGCCTGATCAGTTGCCGAAATGCCGGATCTGGCATTAATTCCCATTGACTTGCATTAGTGCCGGATCCGGCATTGCAAAACAACTGATGGACGGATACGTCCTTCCGGTCTGCGCATGCGCAGACCGGGAAAACTGTGAAAAAGACTGCAAGACGGATCCGTCCATCCACATGACAAGCGGAGAGTCGGATCCGTTCTTGCAATGCATTTGTAGACGGATCCGCACCCAGATCCGTCTACAAATGCTGTCAGTTGTCACACTAATCGGCGGATCCGGCAGGCAGCTCCAACGATGGAACTGCCTGCCGGATCACACGAACGCTAGTGGGAAAGTACCCTAACTTCTTTACTTTTCTGTTCACATAGCTGTATTATTATTTTTTTGCAAGACAGGTTGTATTTTTTGACATCACCATTTAGTTCTTTGTGAGGTAAAATTGAAAAAAAAAATGCAATTCAGATTTTTGGGTATTGTTTTTACAGCATTTACTGTGCGCCTTGAAATAGCTTCCTTATACAGTACGATTAGAGCGATGCAAAATTTATATAGTTTTTATGTTTTACTACTTTTAGGAA
This sequence comes from Bufo bufo, assembly GCF_905171765.1. NCBI lineage: Eukaryota > Metazoa > Chordata > Amphibia > Anura > Bufonidae > Bufo > Bufo bufo. The sequence continues at coordinate 517,960,460 of NC_053390.1, read as the reverse complement.
AATAGACTTTAAAAAAATCTGTGTTTTTTCATTGCCATATTCTGACACCCATAGCTTTTTTATATTTCTGTTTGCAGAAGTATGTGGGGGCTCAGTCTTTGCAGGATGAGCTGTGGCTTTTATTGGTGCCATTTTGGGGTACATGTGACATCTTGATAATAAAAGGAAGGGGTTGATCAAAAATAGAAATTCGGGCATTTAGATTTTTCCATTATCACGTTCACTGTAAATATTTTTAATAATAATTGAAATGTAATAGTAATAGTGTGGACATTTCCAGACATGGCGTTACCAATTATGTTTATTTTTAATTTTTATATGTAATGTTGGGAAAGGGGTGATTTGAATTTTGAATTTTTTGTTTGTTTCTTATGTTTAGAACTTTTTTTTTGCTCTTTTTATTAGTCCTTTTGGGGATTTCAACAAGCGATCACTTATACCTTAGAAGGTAGTAGTATACTGAAATTTCTGATAGCTTCCTATTAATGGGTTTGGCCAGTTTTCTGTATTGATGACCTATCCTCAGGATAGGCCATCAATATCAGATTGGCGGGGGTCCGACTACCAGCACCCCTATCAATCAGCTGTTTAAAGATAATGCTGCCCTCGCGGGAGCGCTGGCTTCTCTTTACTGTTTACTTGCTTGCTGTCGACCATCACAGTGACGAGTGATGTAATTACAGCTTCCCCGGCCCTATTCACTTTACTGGGAAGGAGCAGACGGAGTGTAACTGTTCATTCCCATTAAAGTGAATGTGGACAGAGGAGCTATAATTACACTGTGTTCTCTTCAAACAGCTGATCGGTGGGGGTGCTGGGAGTCGGACCCCTGCCGATCTGATATTGATGATATAGCTCTGACAGAGGTTAGAGGGAAGGATCTAACATATCAGATGCCGCAGTCACTATTGACCATGGCATCTGAGGAGTTAAATTAATTACCTCTGATCCCAGTCATTGTTAGCGGGTGTCAGCTGTGTTACAAAGCCAGCACCCGCCAGGTATGGAGTATGCTCAGCTTGTGACATATATATATATATATATATATATATACGTGGAGCAGTTTGGAATGTTTAAGTAGTTGTTCTAACAATACACTTTATGGCAATATAATTTAGCATTAATCGATCATTTTTTACATTTTGCTTTATCTTAGAAAAATTCATCAGTTTCAAGATACTCCTTTTCCTTTATTTTAATGGTGTCCTCTGTTGATTAGACTGCATCATAACGTCCACATCCACCTACTCAGTTGCACTCTCTGGGTCTGCCAGCAGCTGGATCTTTTGGTTCTGGTGGGCAGTAGTGTGCATCTGCTATATACAGAGTTAAATTCTTTTCTCATAAAGTTACAGCCAAAGCAAGTGGTGGGGCTTGTTGCAAAAAAATTTAATGGCGTAAATTAATGTCAACCTTTTAAAAAATCTAGTATGGATTGGGGGCTATTCAATACAATGGAAAGTGATTTGTGACAAAGTAATTTGTAATGTATCAAATTTCTTGACAAAGTTCGGCAAAGCTGTCAAATAGAATTTTTCAAAACTTCGCTCATCACTACCTATGACCATGTGCATTCTGAAGAAGGTGGAGTCATAAGCAGATAGAGTGACACAATGCATCCTTTATGTTGCTGGCACTTCATCCTAGCCTTGTCTAGGAGTCCACATTGGTGGCATATCTTATCGATATGTCACCAACATCTGTGATGAAATGACCCCTCTGCCAAAATAATCGCCCGTGTGAAAGGGGCCTAAGGGTGAAAATTGTTGTAAATATCTACAAACCAATTTCTTTGTATGGAATTGATTTTCAGTCACAAAAAATGTGTGAGTATATCATTAAACCTGAAGAAAATATGTGTCTCCTTCAGCTAATTGTGTCATTTGATGCATCTAATGACGACACCCTTGCCTGCAGGCCTTGCTTGAGATGTAATTACTTGCTAACAGAGTTTTACTGCAATGGTTTTGGGAGCACTCTGCATAACATGACCCATTAGATTGGAGGGAATCTACAAATTATCTCACCGTGAATCTTGGGCGGTTGTCAAGACGCTACGGAACATTTACATTACTTGTAAAAATACGACAGAATTTTGGCACAATTTGTACAAGAAAATTTGGTGTACAGGCCTTACACCCCATTGTAGCTTTGTGAGACATTGTGCGCCTAAACTGTTTAAAAAAGTTTGCACAATTATTGGAGAGATGTACCGTCTCTAAGAAAAAAGGTATATTGTCTTCTGGGTATCTTTGATTTGGACCAATTGCAGTCCCCTATCATTGTGAGAATCAACAGAATGCTTTATAAAGCACGGAAGACACGATTGAATAGAGTTATCAGGTTAGAAAGGGGGATATACTTAAAGTGCAACTGCCTTTCTAATTTTGAGGCTATATGGGGTTCCTGGATCGATCAATGGCACTCACTAGGGGGATCTTGCATTAATAGACACACTTTGGAACGCATTGTCCATTTGGACATTTATAAGACTTGTGAACGGAGCTGCTCACGGATGGGTGCCGTGGGAGGGGGTGTGACTGGTGTAATGCTGCAGCCCCGAGAGGGTCTCTGAGACATCTAAGATTTTGATTTGTTTCTCACTGTACATGTCTAGTGGGGGGTGGGGAGCGGGGATGAAGTATATGTAAGCTATTATGACTGATATGCTTAGACTGTTCTTGGTAATTCATTAATGGTAGACTACATACTTGTTCACAATAAGAAAAAACATAAATATGTGATGAAAAAAAATGTGCAAATTTTTGGAATAAACGAAGCTAACAAAAAGATGGTGTAAATCATCCAGAATCAGTCACTATGGTAAATCTGGCACGGTTTAAATCTCAGACATTGATGATGTATTGCTATAATATGCCATCAGATGTGAGTCCCACTCCTGTTTCCAGAACGGTGCCCCCGACGTAAAGGGAAGTACACTGTGCATCCGCAGCATACTCTCTATTCACTGCTATCAGAGTTCTGAAAATAGCTGAGTGAGCATGCTGGGCTATTTTCAGAACTCCCATAGTGGTGAAAGGAGGGTGAGACCTACACCTATGTGACATTGATGCCATATTCTAGCGATACTCCATCAATGTCTGAGATGGGAATACCCCTTTACAACTATTTAGACACGTAATCGACACGTAATAGTACATCTGCCCTGTTGTCTTCCATACTTTATTTTTATGAAAAGCAAATCCAGATTGGAACACTTCCTGTTCCACCCTATTCTGGCTATTACAGATAAAGCCAGACAAAATATGACTAAGGATTTTGGAGCATTGTGGAAAGATGTTCCCTGCTTCATTAGAAACAACAGAAAACACATGAACAAAGATGACTGGACACTAAATGGGCTTTTTTCCAGCATCCAATGAAATATTCCAAAGAAGAAATAGCAGGAAATGACTCACATGTCCGATAATAATAGCAAAAGTGAAAATATCAATCAGTAATGAGTCGGCGGCAAGAAGTTTTAGCGGTATTATGGGAATGTATACTGTAGGTAGGTGATAGAGAATTAACAAGAAAAAAAGATGACAACACAAAATCCACTGGGGTGATAAATGAAAGTGTAATCTAAGGCCACTTTCATTTGGCCAGTATTTTCCACCAGTGTTTGTAAGTCAAAACCAGGACTGGGACCACTACAGCTGACATTCAGAACAGAGGGGAGGGGATATGAAGCAGGTGTCAGTAACAGACCGAGTTCAGGACAGGAAGAGTTTGTGCAAATCCGTGAAACAGGTACAAGGTCAGAGTAGTCAGCAAGGATTCTATACACTTATCAAGCAGAGGTCAGGAGTTGGGCGAGGTCCATACACAGGCAGACAAATGGAACTGAATACTTTTTCAGGGGCTAGCATGCTAGAATACCTGTTGGTCAGGCACCCTTCTCTAGAGAAGGTGCCTTAAGTACCCCAGGGTTTCAGCTATTGGCTGGATAAAATTAGAATGTGCGCGCGCTGGCCCTCTAAGAGTTTGGGATCATGCAGACTCATTGGACAGGTGCTGGCTGCAGCCTGCAACAGAGGACGGGGGCACAGAAGTCCGGCGGCCAGACTCTGAGGAGAGTAGAGGAGGGCTAGTAAGTTCCCTTAAAAACAGAGGCAGCAGCAGAACGGTAATTAAAGTGGTGGCGGGCAAGGGTTGCCAGCCTAAGGGCTCATGTGCAAAACACAGATACCGGCCGTGTACATTCCGCATTTTGCAGAACAGAACAACCAGCCGCTAATTGAACAGTCCTATCCTTGTCAGTATTGCGAACAAGAATAGGACATATTCTGTAATCTTTCGGACGGCATTGAACGGACGTGCGGATGCGGACAGTACACTGTGTGATGTCCGCATCTTTTGCGGCCTCATTGAAGAGAATGGGCTCTCTGACCCGCAAAAAATGCAGATGGGATGTGAACCCAAACCACGGTCGTGTGCATGAGCTCTAACACTGTATTTGCTGATCCCTGTCAACAGATTGAAAATGACCACTTAACCAATCACTGGCTGTAGTGGTTACCTGCGCCAGCCAATGATTGGCTAATTGTCATTTGCTGTATGTCGAGTGGGACCAGGATGTAGAGACTAGTGGGAACCTAGGAAGTGTCAAAGGGGGATTAGTGATGTGAGTATTAATTCTGTTCTTTTTACGCCATTCAAAAAAGGAAAATTTCCAACTGGACAACCCCTTTAAGTGTCTCAGAGGCTTGTAGAAAATCTATTATAATATATACATATACAAGTAAGCAAGCAAAGATATGAGTCAACCACTGGTATAGTCAATCATTTTAGAAATGGTATAATTAGGCCATATGTAACTATGTTAAAAGCTGTTAGGAATGGTTGTAAAGCATGCTGTTCCTAACACAATGACTGTCTTTCAGGTGCACTTTGGCCTGCACTTTTCACTTCACATAATAAACTAAGCAGCTGACGTGCATCTATGTGTCATCTAGAGATACCAATGCCAGGAGAAATATAACCACGTTATGTTACATAATAGTATGGTAGGTAGTTCCTTCTTTATCAAGGCCTTTAAAGGGGTTGTCCAGGTTCAGAGCTGAACCCGGACATATCCCCATTTTCACCGAGGCAGCCACCCGACTTGAGCATCGGAGGAGTTCATGCTCCAATGCTCTCTTTTGCCCTGCACTAAATTGCGCAGGGCAAAGACATTTTCTGGAGTTTCGGTGACGAACCGGGATCACCATAGGGCTACCAGGCGGAGCCGCCCAGCAGTGAGCCCGGTTACGTCACTGGCACTCATGGGCGGGCTTTAGCGCTGCTCTAGCCAGTAAAACGGCTAGGGAAGCGCTAAAGCTCGCCCATCAGAGTCGGTGACGTCACCGAACACACTGCAGGGCGGAAGCCTCCGCCCGGCAGTGTGTTATTGTAAATAAAAGAGCCCTTGCCTTGCGCGATCTTGCGCAGGGCAAGTGAGAGCATCGGGGCTGCCTGGGTGTAATTATGGGTATGTCCGAGTTTAGCTCTGACAACCCCTTAAACAAACATCATTATTAATATGTATTGAAATACCATGTCAATTAAATTTGCATAATAGACTTTGGCTTAGACTAGTGATATTTTCTCAGATAAGGAAGTAAATTAATCAACTCAGCTCTTACTGGTGAGTCAATGACTATTGCAACAGTCTAGAATAAAAAATATGGTCAACTTTAGGAAGCAGACCCACCACTCCAGAAGCTTGCTTGACTCATGTTATGACCAGGCAATAACGCTTCTCATATAAAGCAACCATAAAAAGTAGGTGCCAGTAGTGAATCTTTAGTTACACTGGTTGACTTGGCCCTAAGGTTAGTCCATGACTGATTTTAAAGGAACTTAATTCAGTTTACTTATTTTCCTAGCACATGGGTAAGGGCAGAAGATAAAACCAGCATTTGATATAGCCCGTGTGGAACCTCTATGAGAGAATACCTAGTGGTTGTCTTATGAATACGTATTAAAAATGTAAATGTAATGTCAGTTTATTTTTTAATATTGTGTAGGGGCAGGGATATTAAACATTTTTGTAATATTCTTTATTAGGGAAAGTACTAGAAATCAGGAGGTAAAGAGTCTTAACAAAGTTCCGAGTGTTGCTAAGGGGAGTCTGTCTTCAGCATTCTACTGAGCGCTGAAGACACTTATGTGTAGCAAGTCAGATAGGCAGGGTTATGGGTAGTGATAGTTAGGGCCCTTGTACATAGTTTCCAATTTGGGAAACAGCATAGCTGCAGTTTTTTACCTGATAAAGGGGAAGTGTATCCTCAAAACGCGTTGTATTTCTGCAGTAAAATTCTAAAGATTTCGTTCTGCTATAATACGCATTTTGGTTGGTTCCTTGTGCTGAGGAATGATCCTTAATGATTTTGATTTAACCTCAGTGAGATGGACAGAGAATTTAGAAAAAGATCAAACAGCAGGTGGCGCTATACAGATATTCAGCAAATAACTCAGTGGCTATCGTAAATTTTAAGTTACATGTAATTACAAAAGTATTCAGAACTTTGTGCTAGTTTGAAAAATGTAGAATATTTTTCGTGTGACAGCCCCTTTAATACTGCCATTTCATAAGCCTGTTTTAATAAGAAGTCAATTGAAGTAAGATGCTCCAAATCAAAGGAGCATTGTGTATCTTGCTCTCCAGTTACCACAAACAGAAATCGACACCAGAGAATTTACAATCTCATAAATGTTTTTTTTTTTTTTGCATACTGCGGAAGTGATATAAAGTAGCGTTGTGTGCGTTCTGATTTAACACAGACTTTCATGCAATTATCTAAAGAATAGACTAGAAAAGTAAAAAAGTAGGTGTCTGTATTCTATATATGGATTCACAGCCTGAGACAGCAGCAAAAGTCCAGGAAGCTGCTGCCCTTCCTAGCAGTAACCAAACATTAGATGACTAATTATCACTTGGAAACCTTTTAGTAGAGAAAATAATCTCAGCAGGGTAAAGACAGTTGCAGTTACTGTGATTATAGCTTACGTTGGCAAGGTATTTCTAAAAAAAAGGCAGTGTGAACAGATCTGTTCCTGTGCATTAGGCCTCATGCACACGACCGTTGTGTGCATCCGTGGCCGTTGTGCCGTTTTCCGTTTTTTTTCGCGGACCCATTGACTTTCAATGGGTCCGTGGAAAAATCGGAAAATGCACCGTTTTGCAGCCGAGACCGTGATCCGTGTATCCTGTCCGTCCAAAAAATATGACCTGTCCTATTTTTTGGACGGACAACGGTTCACGGACCCATTCAAGTCAATGGGTCCGTGAAAGAACACGGATGCACACAAGATTGGCATCCGTGTCCGTGATCCGTGGCCGTAGGTTACTTTAATACAGACGGATCCGAAGATCCGTCTGCATAAAAGCTTTTTCAGAGCTGAGTTTTCACTTCGGTCGTGTGCATGAGGCCTTAGGAGGTAGAAATGTACAGTATGAGTGTATATACCAATCATCCATTACATTGAAATCATTGACAGGTGAGGTGAATAACTTTATCTTCTGGCAATGGCACCTGGCAAGGATTTGGTTCTTGAAGTTGATATTGAAAGTGGGAAAAATGGAAGGATCTGAGCAACTGGGGCAAAGGATTAAATTAGGATGGCTAGATGACTAGGTCAGAGTATCTTCAAAATGGCAGGTTTTGTGGGTTGTTCCTAGTTAGTACTTACCAAAAGTGGTTCAAGGAAGGACAACTGGTGGAGTCGCAACAGGGTTACGGGTACCCGAGAATCATAAATACGTGTGAGGAGCAACGGCTAGCCATAACATTGAAACCACTGACAGGAGAAGTGAATAACATTGAAAATCTTGTGACCGTGACACCTGGCAAAGATTTGGTTCTTGAAGTTGATATTGAAAGTGGGGGAAAATGGGCAAGTGTAAGGCTCTGAACAACTCTGGCAAAAGGCTAAATTGTTATGGCTAGATGACTGGGTCAGAGCATCTCCAAAAGGGAAGGTCTTCTGGGGAGTTCCTAGTAAGGCCTGTTTCATTTGCGGAAAGAGTTCTGGCAGAGAACAGCTTGCTGGAGCTCTCCAGATTCAGCATTGCCAGATGTTACCAAAATGCCTGCTAGCCCTGTTGACTATAATGAGGAGATCTGGCTAAAACCCAACAAATATGCAGAGATTTGGTTAGACCAATACCACTGCAGGATTTAAACAGCTCTGGCAAAGGGCTAAATTGTGATGGCAAGATGACTGGGTAAGAGCATCTCCAAAAGTGCAGGTCTTGTGGGGTGTGGGATAGTTAGTACTTAACAAAAATGATCCAAGGAAGGACAACTGGTGGACTGGCAACAGAGTTATTTGTACCCAAGACTCATAATAAATACATGTGGGGGCAAAGGTTAGCGCCTCTTATCCAGTATTTTAGAACAACTGCTACAGAGTAAGTAAGAAAGTAAGAGCAAGTAAGTTGAGGAAAGATACCACAGAACACCTTCAGAGGTCTGGTGGAGTCCATGCTTTGGTGTCGTAGAGCTATTTTGGCTGTACCAGCCAAATCTGTAACATAAAGTAACACTTCTTGAGTACAATTCTGTGTCGTGTCATTCCTCTGTTGTTACTTCTGGATATTTAAGAGTAAACTGGGGTGCATGCATCTCTAGTCTAATACTGTCAGCATTGTTAGGGACACACTCATAAAAAGTAACATAAATGGGCACACTGTCAGTCATGCTTTTCTGCATCTTTCTGAAACAATCTTTTAGAACCCCTGCAGTAAACACAGGGATTCATTTTTTACCGATTTTATTTCATTTTTAGTGGGGAATGACTGATGGGTGGGGCATAGCCAATGGGAGTGGCTTAATGCTCTTTGGTCCTATTGTAGATAGGGTATCCGAGGGGGAGGTTCCTGATGCAGCCAGTCTTACAGACTGCTCTAGTAGTCAGACACAAGACAGGGAGGAGGAAGAGGGAGGAAATGATTGAAATTGAAACCCATTACCAATTTATGCAATAATTAAGCTCTTGGAAAATAATTTGAATATATTTTGCTGATATTTTATGGAGCTTATTTTCTATATTTATATGGTTTCTGTTTATGCTATACTTGGCAGAAAGGTGTATTGAGTCTGTTGCAAGTTGTGTATATTGGAATGCAGTGAATGGGATAATTTTGTCCTGTGAAAATGTTACGACTATGACAAGTTGATTCCAGAATTTTCCACATTCAAGTCACCTTCACACAGGTGTCACCCTGAAAAAGTTAAGAAAACATAACATATTCCATTGAGACCTAGCTGAATAGAAATATTCTATTAGCATGTTACATAGATCTTTGCTGGTTAAAGGTCAAATTTGTTGTAATAGTTCTTGTAAAAATGTACTAGTGTAGTACTAGTATATATAATGGTTTAGACTTTATTTGGTTCTCCATCTAAATATATAAATAATTCTCAAAAGTAAGTTAAAATAACTATTTGAATCCTGTTGCTGCTGTAATTTGCGAGCTTGTTACCCTTTAATAACTAAGGACAGTTAGTGTATTGTGTGTTTGTTGCAGGACTTGAGCTGTTCACATATATACAGTCTCTTCTTCATTGCACATCCATTTTTAAGGAGACAAGAAACTATAGTGGCTGATGCAAGCTTGTTGCAAAGTTTCTACGTTTAATAAGTGTACAGTAAGCATATTTTACAGTGCTGCTGGTAGTGTATATTTTTGCCACAGACATGGTGCAATTGCACATTTTTTTCAAAAAATCTGTTGAAAAGTTTCTACAATTAATAAGTGTACCATAAGAGTATTTTCCAGTTATCATAAATGTTGTTTGTTAGGCTGAGTTCACACGGGTGAGATTTCCGCGTGGGTACAATGCGGAAGTTGAACGCATTGCACCCGCACTGAATCCGGACCTATTCATTTCTATGGGGCTGTGCACATGAGCTGTGATTTTCACGCATCACTTTTGCGTTGCGTGAAAATCACAGCATGCTCTATATTATGGTCAGGGCTAGGACAACGTCGGCGTACGCAGAGAAACCTGCCCTGAACATAGTGGCTGAATTGTGCCGGAAGCCACGGGCGCGGGTACACCAGTGAGAAAAAGGGGGCATACCTGATGGAAGTCTGAGAAAAGGGCGGGAGGGAGGGGCGTGAGGCTCGGGCGCCTGGCTGAACGGAGGAAAGGTGAATAAATAGCCAGACGCCCCTCCCACAAATGCAGGCTGGTAACAGCCTTACAATTTATGGTCAGGGCTAGGACAACGTCGGCGTACGCAGAGAAACCTGCCCTGAACATAGTGGCTGAATTGTGCCGGACGCCACGGGCGCGGGTACACCAGTGAGAAAAAGGGGGCAAAAAACAACAGGTAGGTACAACACTTTTATTTACAAATTACAAAGCCAGTGAACGAAAGGCATGAGATATCTCGGCTTGAGGATTGGGTATATACCTGGTAAAGCAGGAGGATCGCCACCGCCCCATGGACCGGATGACGTGGGTCGGCACCTGATGTCGAGAAGCAGCGGAGGCTGCCCCTATACGAAATGAGTGCCCTGAAATTACCTTGGGGTCATAGCCTAGTCCCTGGGCGAGGGCACGGATATAAGAGATAAACTGCGAGGTCCTGAGAGGCTTGCCTGCATGCGGCAAGAGTGGACTGTCGGGCAATGAACCTCGGATGAGTGCTGTCAGTTGATGCAGCACTTGAACTGGGCACCAATTGTTCAAGGTTGGGTAGAACTTGATTTCAGAGGGGGGACCCGTCTGATTGGTTTTGGTGGAGGGTAGGAGGAGAGTGTAATGGCCTTGGCCCCATGACAGATGTTGCTTCAGAGGATGGTTTTTACGATTTGGACCGGCCAGAACCTCTCCGGGCCGGAGGAACCCATAAAAGGTGAGATACATGGCCGCTTTCAGAATCAGGCTAGTGGAGGGCCCAAAAGGATTACCATCCAATGTCGAGGAGAGATCCCTGAACAATTTGCTGGATACTGGTTGCCTATGGCTCACGGACCCCTTCCCTACCTTTTGAATGCCCCGAAGAGTGGCTTTAATAGCTTGGATGGAAAAAAAGGACCTGTGATGAGGAGTGGCCAGCATAGCGTGATGTTGAAGACCGGCTAAATAGAGTCTGATGGTACTATACGACAGAGAGAGATGCGAGTGACAATAGGCCAGGAAGGCCATGATGTAGGAGATTTCGGAGTGTTGACCCCTCGGATGATTCTTAGAGAATTTATCAAACGCTCTTAGGCCAGCCTGATAATTCCTCGCCGTATTACGTGACAACGATTTGGCGACCAGGCCCTTGGCCTCCTCTAAGAGCGAATCTAAACCAGAACGAGGGTGCTGAATTGGGGCACCGACGTGCCTGACCGATCCGCGTCGGGCATTTCCTGAAAGAAAATTGCAAAATTAGCACGGGAAAGCGCGTCCGCAGCCTTATTCTGTTCGCCTGAGTTGTGTACGCAGCGCATGTGAAAATTGTGATGGAGGGATAACCACACTAACTTGCGCAACAACGCCATGATCCTAAGGGACTGGGCCCTGCCCTTGTTGACAATGTCCACCAAGGTCTGACTATCTGTAACGAACGTCACGGAAGTGTTAGACCAGAGGTGACCCCAGGCCTGAGCAGCCGCCACTATGGGATACAGTTCCAAAAGGGGGGAAGATTTTAGAGCTGCAGAGTCCGAGGCTAATTCTGGCGGCCATCCGGCAGCCAGCCAATGAGACCTGAAAATGGCAGCGAACCCGGAGGAACCGGCGGCGTCGGAGAAAACCATGGGGGAAGAGGAATCCCACTGCGGAACGAACAAAGAAATGCCATTCCAGTCAGAGAGAAAACTGCTCCACATGTCGAGATCTGCAATGGCCTGGCTGTCCAAATGGACGACAGAATCTTGCTCCGGGGCCGAGGGCAGGAGACATAGCAACCTGGAAAGGAAGGCCCTGCCTTGAGGCATAATTCTGGTGGCGAAATTAAGCATCCCCAGCAAGGATTGGAGCTCCGCCCTGGTCAGTGAGTGAGACTGGACTGCCCGGGAGATGGCTGAGCGAATCCTGAGCAACTTCTCGCTGGGGAGGCTAGCCTCCATTCTAACGGTATCTAGAATGATGCCCAGGAAGGTGACTGTAGTGGCCGGACCCTCAGTCTTGGCTGTGGCCACGGGGACCTGGAGTCGGGAAAAAATATCCAGAAGTGAATGGGGAATGGAAGGGACCTGACTGGGCTTTTCAATGAGGAGAAAGTCGTCCAAGTAGTGAACGACCATGGATAAGCCACCGTGATGGTTGAGAATCCAGTGCAGGGCTTTAGCAAGTTGTTCAAAAAGCCAAGGGCTGCTCTTGGAGCCAAAAGTAAGCCGGTTGGCAAAGTAAAATTTATCTGCCCACTGGATGCCGTAGTACTTCCAAAGCTGCGGGTGTATTGGAAGCAGCTTGAAAGCATCGGCAATATCTACCTTGGCCAACCAAGCCCCGACACCTGCTTGAAGAATGTACTGGATGGCCTCGTCAACTGAGGAATATTGCATGGAATATTCCTCAGACAGAATGAGTGAATTAAGACTGGGGATGGAGGACATATGAGGCGCGGAGAGATCATAAATGAGACGTTTTTTATTTGATGAAGACTTCGTGACAAGGCCGATAGGGTTGATGCGCCACGACTGGAATGGGATCTTAAGGAAGGGACCAATGACGAACCCTTTGTCGACCTCTGCCTGAATGAGAGTGGTCACCGCCCCAGGGTCACTGGCGGCGGATAGAAGATTGGGGCCCATCCAGCAGCCCTGAGGGCGCGTGATAATGCCGGTGTGAAACCCCTCTCTGCACCCATCCAATAAGAAGGTGACAAAGGAACGATCTGGGTGGCCCTGCAGGAGTGCAGCCAGTAACTCCAAGTTGAGGTCGGCTAGTCAGGAGTCCCTGGCTGACATCCTGGGACAGGAAGGACGAGGGTGAGCCCGAAAACAAAGGGAGCAGATGTGCAGTGCTCGGCACGCATTGAAAGCACAGCCCTTGGCATTAAAATTATTGCACACCTGGCTACTGCCGAGGTACACAATGGGCCTACCCAGTTTATCTAATGACGAGGAAGACCTGGAGGACCCGGACAGACCTGGAGTGGGTGCTGACTGAGGATCTTGCACCGGATTAGGGCACCATTCCGTGGAATGAAAGATGGATTGGCAGATGGCACACAGGGGAGCCTTCAGACCTGCGAAGTGCCGGCAGAATAACTCCATGTCCAAGTCTGCCCAGTTGGACATGAACTGAAATTGATTCAGGGCTGCGGCGGCTTTGGCAGAAAACGAACGATGATAGTCGTAAAATGCCGAGCCGCCGTACTTGTGCCCCAAATCCGTAATCCGGTACAAGTAAGTGTCTAATTCTTCCCTGCGATTGGGGTGGGCGGAGCATATTACATCCCTGTAGAGGCTGAAGGCCAGGACAAACTCGGAAACCGACAACTTCCTATTTAACCGAGCATCCTTGGCCTTCAACACCACGGAAACCTCTCCGCAATTAATCACCCGGTTTTCGGAAATATCCTGGGAGGCAATCAAAATGGATGCTAAATTTACGTCCTTGCCTGCCAGGATATCCTTCTTAATATGCTCCGGAACGAAATGGGAAGGAGCAATTTGGGGGGGTGGCAGAAGGCCTACCTGCAACGTCCGGAGGAATGGCAGGAATGACTGCCGAACCTGGATATTGCGGTGAGGCTGCTGGCCTGGATTCTAAAACCGCGACCCTGTTCTGAATGTCCGTGACTGAGCTAACGAGACCGGCGATGGATGACTGGATCTGAGCTAGAACCAGCCGGATGGAGTCGCTATTGGACTGCTCAGCTGTCGGACCCGGAGTGGTCATCAGGAGCCGGTATAATTCGGCCTTGCGGGCAGTCGCGGGATGCCGAATCCCCCTGCGATTGAGTTCGGCGATCAACTTTGGCACAGTCCAACTCCTTAGTGATGTGTTGCTATAATGCCCCGAGACGGACGATCCTGGCATGGAGAGGTTGTCCTCCATATCGGACATGTGAGACATGATGACCTGGGAAAAAAGGGGAACTTATGTCTACCGGCAAAAACGAAAAGAAGCACAGACGGAAGTGGTAATAGCGGCCGGAAGAAAGTGAGAGACTGAAGCGTGTAAAAGTGACCAACGGAAGAACCTACCTGACGGAATGCGAACGGATTTGGAAAGACGACTTCCAAAAAAAAAAAAACCCAATCGTTTAAGTGGAACTAAAAAAAGAACGGACTTGAGTATCAAACTGACAGTTAACCCTGCCCCAGTGACCGTCTGTGAGCCGACTTACCTGGAATTGCCTCGAAATTCCTAGACGAAACGAAGGAGAGGAAGGAAAAATAACAACTGCCCAATCTAAAGGAAGGAACAACCGACATCAGAATAGATGTAAAATCCTAAGAAAATGAAGACAAAACCTGGGCTATCCAGGAACATTGATAACCTGGGCGATCCAGGAACATTGACAACACGGGGGCGATCCAGGGACATTGACAACCTGGGCGATCCAGGAACATTGACAACCTGGGCGATCCAGGAACACTGACAACCTGGGCGATCCAGGAACACTGACAACCTGGGCGATCCAGGAACATTGACAACCTGGGCGATCCAGGAACACTGACAACCTGGGCGATCCAGGAACACTGACAACCTGGGCGATCCAGGAACACTGACAACCTGGGCGATCCAGGAACACTGACAACCTGGGCGATCCAGGAACACTGACAACCTGGGCGATCCAGGAACACTGACAACCTGGGCGATCCAGGAACATTGACAACCTGGGCGATCCAGGAACATTGACAACCTGGGCGATCCAGGAACATTGACAACCTGGGCGATCCAGGAACATTGATAACCTGGGCGATCTAGGAACATTGACAACCTGGGCGATCCAGGGACATTGACAACCTGGGCGATCCAGGAACATTGACAACCTGGGCGATCCAGGAACACTGACAACCTGGGCGATCCAGGAACACTGACAACCTGGGCGATCCAGGAGCACTGACAACCTGGGCGATCCAGGAACACTGACAACCTTGGCGATCCAGGAACACTGACAACCTGGGCGATCCAGGAACACTGACAACCTGGGCGATCCAGGAACACTGACAACCTGGGCGATCCAGGAACACTGACAACCTGGGCGATCCAGGAACACTGACAACCTGGGCGATCCAGGAACACTGACAACCTGGGCGATCCAGGAACACTGACAACCTGGGCGATCCAGGAACACTGACAACCTGGGCGATCCAGGAACATTGACAACCTGGGCGATCCAGGAACATTGACAACCTGGGCGATCCAGGAACATTGAAAATATGGGTGAACCAGGGACCCTGGAAACGAAAAGACCAGGAGACAGAAGCAGATTGAGACAGACAACAAAAACCCGCTGTCACAAAACAGTAAAAGTGAAAACATCCCTTGCACCTAAACCGCAAATTCTGGTATTATGATGCTGCTTTTTTTTTTTTGAACAGCCTAAGTATAGCTGCTTTGAGTTTAAATGGGCACGTACATTAAGGGCTGGTGCTTTAGCCCGCAGATAAACTGCTGTGGGTTGGGGAGCACTAATGAAGCTGCGCCCCCCCCTGAGACACAGGAATACTGCCTGCATCATAAAACCACAATTGAGAACACCTCCTGTGCTGGAAGCCCTAGGAGCATAACTGGTTTCCAGGTAAGATTTAGGAATCAGTATATGCTGAACGAGCATGTTATACATTCAAAGGAACTCATCCTGAGCCGGCATGTGACCGGCAGATCACTGAAGCTAGGATGCCGCTCCCCCAACCCAGCCGCCCGCACTTCTGTGAGCGGAACATACTGGGGGAGAGCAGCATCACAAGCTCGCACCCCAGGGGCTGGAGACCAGGACGGGCGTGAGGCACAGCTGGAACGGAGCCAGCTGAGCCCCGATTACCTGGCAGGCTGGCGTGTAGCGATGCGGACGTCGGCGGCACGTGATCACAGTATACCGGAAGTAAAGACACTGGTCGGAAGAAGGAGCGCGATACGCTGTGATGCGTGAGGCTCGGGCGCCTGGCTGAACGGAGGGAAGGTGAATAAATAGCCAGACGCCCCTCCCACAAATGCAGGCTGGTAACAGCCTTACAATTTGTGCGTTTATCAAGCAACGCAGGCCCCATAGAATTGAATGGGGCTGAGTGAAAATCGCAAGCATCCTCAAGCAAGTGCGGATGCGGTGCGATTTTCACGCACGGTTGCTAGGAGATGATCGGGATGGAGACCCGATCATTATTATTTTCCCTTATAACATGGTTATAAGGGAAAATAATAGCATTCTTAAATACAGAATGCATAGTACAATAGCGCTGGAGGGGTTAAAAAATAATAAAAAATAATTTAACTCACCTTAATCCACTTGCTCGCACAGCCGGCATCTCTTTTGTCTTCTTTGCTGTGTACAGGTAAAGGACCTGTGGTCACATCACTCTGGTCTTCACTCCATCACATGATCTTTTACCATGGTGATGGATCATGTGATGGACCATGTGATGACCGGAGTGACGTCACCACAGGTCCTTTTCCTGTACACAGCAAAGAAGAAGACAAAAGAGATGCCGGCTGCGCGAGCAAGTGGATTAAGGTGAGTTAAATTATTATCATTATTTTTTTAACCCCTCCAGCGCTATTGTACTATGCATTCTGTATTTAAGAATGCTATTATTTTCACTTATAACCATGTTATAAGGGAAAATAATACAATCTACACAACCCCGATCCCAAACATGTGGGTACCAAACATGCCGATTTTTCTCACGCGCGTGCAAAACGCATTACAATGTTTTGCACTCGCGCGGAAAAATCACGCATGTTCCCGCAATGCACCCGCACCTTTTCCCGCAACGCCCGTGTGAACCCAGCCTTAACGTTGTGCAATTGCGTGTTTATTTTGAAAACCTGCTGTAAAGTTTCCTCATTCAATAATCAGTGTACCAAACCTGTCACTTTTCATTGTTTAAATATGCTTTAAAATAAAATATCTGGTAAATGAGGGGTAATGGAAAACAAAAGCCATGCCACATCATCCGCAAGTGAGAATGTGCGTGGCTGTAGTACTGCAAGCAGCACAGTTGGCATCAGCAGCCTAGCCTGTAGTGGTAACAAGCCACAGTTCTCCTTCACTTTCACTAGGCAACAAGTTATTATTGTGGAGGAATAGGATGACATTGTGGACTGGATGGTGCACTCATCATCTCAGCAGGATGATACGGATGTTACGTCTGAATCTGACACCATGCCTTTTAGCTAGGGTTCCACACATTCCTTTTGCTCTTCCTCCTTGCAGCCCCAGAGAAGCCTTTCATTTACATCATCTGTCTTCACTGCCAACTACTAGTGGGGGAACTTCTTTTTTCCTAATAAAACACCCTGGGTGCTAGAGAAGATAAAGAGATCGTCCTCCTGTTGATGAGTTGTTTGAGAACAGGCAGTGCTTGGACTGGACTTCCATGAGGAGGAGGTTCAGGTGAAGGCACAGGGCCCGATGACCAAAATGCATAGCTGTGTTGGTGGTCTTAGTAGTGGTACTTGTAGCCATGGTAGTGGTGGTAGGTGCACTGGTAATTGTGGTGGCAGTGGTACTGGGGGCATGATATATCACAGATTTGAGAAAAGTGTGGAGGATAATGACTATTATGATGATTGTATGTTGGACAAAACCACAGCAGTCTGCAAGCTCTTCAGACTAAAACTTAGGCTACTTTCACACTGGCGTTTCTGTGTCCACTTGTGAGATCCGTTTCAGGGCTCTCCCAAGCGGCCCAAAACTGATCAGTTTAGCCCTAATGCATTCTGAATGGTTAAGGATCCGTTCAGAATGCATCAGTTTGCCTTCGTTCAGCCTCCATTCCGCTCTGGAGGTGGACACCAAAATGCTGCTTGCAGCGTTTTGATGTCCGTCTGATGAAACTGAGCCAAACGGATCCGTCCTGGCACACAATGTAAGTCAATGGGGACGGATCCGTTTTCACTGACACAATATGGTGCTATTGAAAACGGATCCGCCTCCCATTGACTTTCAGTGTAAGTCAAAACGGATCCGTTTGCATTATCATGAACAGAAAAAAAAATAATCTTTTTTTTTCTTCATGGTAATGCAAACGGATCCGTTCTGAACGGATACAAGCGTTTGCATTATAGGTGCGTATCCGTCTGTGCAGATACTAGACGGATCCGCACCCTAACGCAGGTGTGAAAGTAGCCTAAGCCATGAGGGATCAAGCAATTCCTTCCATTTATAGGCAGGGATGCTAGAAATAGAGATACCATATCTCCCTACCTATAATCTATTTTATTCTATTTTGGGTTTTATCACCATCCATGTTATTTTAAAGATATAATAAAGGTTATGCTTTCATGGAGGTTTGTATGTGGTGGCTATGAGATTTAGACTTACCATTTATTGACAGTTACCACTTACAACAATTGACTAGTCAGAGCTGTGATTCAGCAATTGGAACAAGACTGTCTTTTTTCTCCCCATCATCTTTGTAGCAGCCGGGCCACATCCACAAGTAGTAAAGTGTCATTGTTGTCATCAGCATCATCTGCCACTGCTTATCCTACTCAGATTACTCCTCCTCCTTGTCCTTTGATCCAACATCAGTCATCCATAATTGAATATGTGGGTAAGAAACAACAATACAGTCCCAGTAATCTGCTTGTGTGCCAGATAAACTCTCAACTGGCCAAGTTACAGGTGGTGCAGTCAGGGCCATACCACTTAGTGGATTCCTCTGCCTTGGAAAGTGATAATGTGCACTCAGCCTAGATGAAACATACTTATCCGCCATTATTAATTGAAAAAATCCATTCCTTCCTTGTATACTCATGCGATGTGCACCCCTTAGAATTGTAGTTGTGTGGCAAGGTGCATGGATCAGCTGTTATGGGCTGGAACGTTACATTCACAGCCCACTGAGTCAGTGTTTTGCATGGCAGCAGTCACTGCAGTAGTGTTGGTTCGTGTTGGTCTGGTTCTCACACCAGGTTCTTTTCCACCTCCTTCACGTCCTCCTTAATGGACATCTTCCCATCCTGAACAGAAACAGTGCAGAGTGTTGCTTCCAATTCACCTCCCTCCTTTTGTATATGTAAACTGAAATGTTGCCATGCTGTATTACAACCAAGGAGCCTATGCGAGAGAAGCCACACAGCGAATCAGTTGCTAATGGACAACAAGCATTATATTTCTTACTGGATGTCTCCCCACCAATTAAGTGGGCAGTGTAGTTAGTGACAATGGCAGGAACATTGTGGCAGCATTGCATATGAGGGATATAAGACATGCTCCCTGCATGGACCACATGACAAATTTGGTGGAGCCTGAAATAACTAGGTGCACGCTTGATTGCTTATGTGCTTCAAGCAAAGTGATGACTGTTGGTTAGCAATTCTTTTAGACTGTCCCTATAAAAGCACAATCAGGGAATATTTTCCTGATACCAAAAGGGAGGCAAAATTGTATAACCAAAATACACTCTGTACCCAGCTGTCTGACCAGGGGGACCAACCTATCCCCACTAAGACAATAACCTCCTGCCATCTCTACCAGCGCTAGTTCTACAACAAGTAGCAGGAGCTGCAGCAACACCAACAGCAGCTAATACAGTTTACTGAATATGTTGGAACAGTTTTTTCAAGTGCTGCACCAGCTTGATGCACATTAGCAGATGGATACACACCACCTGAAAAACTAGGTTCAGTCATACCTTGGCTGTTCCCTTTCTGTGGCATATACCCTGTTCCCTGACCCAGTCAATTTCTGGGGAAGATGATTAGAACAGTGGCAAGAACTAGTCCAGTTTGCTGTTTGTATTCTGACTTGTCCTGCCTCCAGTGTACTATCAGAGAGGATATTCAGTGCGGCAGGTGTCATTGTCACATTGACAAGTTTACGAAATACTACATTTCTGAAAATTACTCAGACGTGGATTGGTGAGAATTTTCACACACCTCCGTCTTTTGCCAATGAATAGATCTGTCATTGCTGGCAGTGGCTATATATCACCAGCCCAATGATGCCACTGCCGTTGTCCGCCTGTCTATCATGTTACAAACTGTATTGTTACGGCTGCTGTTGCAGCTGCTACTCCCCCTACTTCCACTACTACTAACACTATAAAGTTGCACATCTCCTGCCTTGTCAGTCAAGTTCCATACTGTGCTACTACTACTGCTGCTGCTGCTGCCTTCCCTATACAACCGTACATCCCCTGACCATCAGATACCATACTCTGCTGCTAGTGCTGCTACTAGTGCCACTACTGACCATACAAAGCTGCACATCTCCTGTTTGTCAGGTTCTATACAGTGCTGGTGCTGCATGACAGTTATCTACCCAGTTACAGAATAATTTGTAAACCGCTTGTTCAGAACAAGCCACTGCTTTTTCTAATATTATCATGTGTATAAACACAGGCAGGCCTCTGCCCCCATTAAAGAATAGTTTTTGGGCTGCTTGTACAATCCAAGACATTGCTTCTTTCGATACTACACTGTGTGTATAAACACTGTCTGACAACACTTGGAATACTTTATTATATTTTAAAGAGCAACAAATCTGGCTGTGTGTTTTTAAACTGTTTATTACTATCAGTCATGTGTTTACGTATAGCCATATATGTTGTTGCCACTTTAAGATTACTAATACTGTTTGAGCATTAAAGAGCTTGAACGTAGTTCCATACAGTCCTAGAAGACCCCAGAATATCACATATAACTTTTCAAGTCAATTTGAGCACTTTCTATTTGGGTCGAATTTATTCCGACAGATTAGCTAGAATCAGACTCAAACGGATTTCAAGAAATTCTGTCATCTATTGATAACCTGAGTCCAACTCTCTGCACCACTGACAATCAGCTGTTTTAAGAGCCCATGGGGTGCAGCCTCATTGTTTACAGGGCTCTGTACACTCAGCATGGAATACATGTAGTAGCTGAATATGTTAAAATACTAACACAATATAATATAAATGAACGAAAGTAAGTAAAACAATCTAAGATTTGTCTACAAAAGACTGACAAAGACTAGACAGAGACGGGAGGACAGCTGAAGGAGGGGGTCAGTACTGTAATCTTCCTAGGACTGGGAGTGGCGAGTCTACCCCTTTCAAGCCAATCATGAAACGCTGAGAAATTTCCAGACTGAGACCAGGGGGACCAGGATTGAATGAAGACTGCAGTCGAGTTATGATCCTCAGGCCTGACCTACTCTACACACTGAAGTGCATCTATTGTCTGATCTCCACCTACATGGATTATTTGTCAGTTTGCTAAAATGAAAAATTGTAAAATCCCCTTCACGGTCTTGGAAAAGGGACCAGGGAACATAGACAATAGTGCAATCTCAGGCCAAGTAGGTACAAAAGATCGGCAGAGGGAATTATGTAAGGTGAAAATCCCTCAACACAAAGGACCAACACCGAAACACTCCAACCACATATGAAGCATTGTCCCTTCTATGGCCGTACCTCACCAAGTGTTTGCTACTGAGGAATAGAATTTATGTCATGTAGCTGGTGTTCTATGACACCTCGATAATATCTTATAATTAAGCTCCTGAAGCCGACATATGTGAAAAACATCAATTTATCCTATTGGTTTTTACAAAGGTGGGTACCCATCTCCCTTTCCCAGGAAGATATAAATTCAGGAGTATTGGTTCTAGCATTGTTCACCTTGTCTCCTGTCACCTCAGTGACCAAAATATTGTATATCGTGGATATAGCATGTCGAGGAACAGAAGTAGACATGTCTCAAAATGGGTTAACTCACTACAAAGTTGCAATACAGGTGCCAGGGAGAAAAGGAAGTTAGGTAGTTCCAAAATAAAGGAACCAAGTTCACGGTGATTCTGAAAAAAGGTCTGAGAGGCGCAAACCTGAGGAGGGCAACACATTCCATATTCTGGTTATAGCTCCATGCAAAGGTATAAGGAGAGCCAGCTTTTTAAGTCCTGGAGGTATGATCAGGTTAATTTAAATACTGTAGATCCCTCATACACCCAGCTTGACTATATGTATGGGCCAGCTTTAGACAAGCCTGTTTCAAAGGCAGTTGTAAATGCTGTTTTAAACAATATGATCAGTGGAAAGGATAGCTACAGTATTATATGTTAAAATTGTCAAAATGCACAAAACAATTACAGCATATCACTGTGAAACCTTGTCAGTAGTTTAACCACTATTTAATTGAAATCATACCTGTCATTTTAGGTGAATTCTAATTAGGAATAAGCCTCTGTGTGTGTAAATGGCTAATAACACTATATCTGACAATTATATCACTTGATTCTTGCACGTATCACTAGTTTTTACCTCTTTAGGCTCCATCTTTAAATACCAGTTCTCCCTGAGCTAGTGAACTAGCTGATATCATGTCACCCATGACACACACAAGAGGAGATCCTGCTTGTACACACTTTGCTACAATGAGGACAGCAGTGTAGCTGTGAATCCAGCTCTGGGGTGAGGTAGTAGAATACTAAGGTAGTAGTCAACAGCAAGGTCTTTGTATATGCCCCTCTCTTTGCACCTCCCCCTCCCCTCTCATACTTCTGAGGACAACACCTGTAATCCGGTGAAGCTGTAAATTCATTTTGTCTCTGCCTCTCTCATGGTGTATTTTAGCAGTGTATTATGAATGATCAGTACAGGAGGCAAGGGGAGGAGGAGAAATGGCTGATGTGAAATAGTGAAAAATAAGTGAGTGTGTCACCTCCAAAATGAGTTTCAAAGTAAGCGTACCACCATGTAGATGCCCGAAATATTACCATATCTTTCTTCTGAGAATCCCGTCTTCCAATCCTGTGAAATGCTTATTTTTATGCTTATACGTTTTTTGACGCACTATGGGCTGGGACACTCCATTTGGTGAACCATTGTTCTGCCAGTAACAATGCCCAGGCCTCCCTCTCTTGTGTGATAGACAGTCCCTGAGATTTCATAGACGGTAGCGATGATGCAGGGGCAGCCAGGTGCACCAAAATGAGCAGCCCCACGATGATGCACAGAAAACCTTATTTGTAGTAAGATAAAAAGTATTTCTCAACATTAAGGGCCAGATTTTCACAAGAAAGGTAAGGTTATCTTTCAAGGCACCTACTCTAGCTGGTGGTATGCTTATTTTGATGGTGGCAGAATCCCTATAACTGCATGTTAGAAATATGGAGGCATGGGTTTAGGAATGTATCTCTTCTAACCTTGATCAACAGTTGGATCCTTTAAAAGACAACTTGAAATGCAGCCCATAAAATCTCTGCAGTATCTGGCACATTTCCAAAGGCAGCAGCTCAATAAATCTGGCATATTTTAAGGGACTTTGTCCACTATGCAGTGCGTATACCCTCTCTAATGTCCTTCTACCTAAAAGGCACAAATACAATTTTAGACGCCAGAAACATAAAAAAAGGGTTTCTGCTTATAGCTACACAATAGTCCATGCAGCTATTATTCCAGGTCATAAAAAGGCATCGCCTTGTATTTAAACCCTATAATGACTGTCATAAAAAAATCATATTGTGGCCATTTAGGGGTAATTAAAGTGAGTAATCACATTGTATAATTGGAGTTTAGTTTACCTGAACACCTTCTGATTGCTAGAATGCAGGAGTGTATTGTGTAAATGCATCTTCATCATAGCATGGAGATTGCTGAATTTCCAAGTTATGTTAATAGAATTCCTATTGAAATCAATGGAACTGTAAATGCACATGCATAATGGGCCGCACTGATCACATCTTCCTGTTTCTGCATCATTATCAGTAGTAAGAGAGAGACTGATGCATATAGTGTAGAACTAAACAGTAAAATGAGATCTGCACTTTTGTCTCTAATTGGACAGACTGCATGGAGGACATGACAGCCCCCAAGTTATGAATCAACATTAAAGCTATTAACTATTAAAGAGATTCTCCAGTTAGGAGCTCAAAAATTATATGTAAGTCAGAACCTACAGGGGACAAATACTCATTATTTATTTTCCGAAAATTATGCTCCATGGCCGCTTTTTAGTTAAAGGGGGTTTCCGAGATTTTGATATTGATGACCTATCCTCAGCACTGTCCTGTGAGCGCCGCAGTCTCCTCGCAGCTTACCAGGCACAGCGCTGTCCATTGGATAGCGACTGTGATTGGTATTATAGCTCAGTCCCATTTATATGAAAGGGACTGAGTTGGGCCTAGGTCATGTGACCAATGAACCTGACGTCACTGGTCCAGGATGAGGCCGCTGTGCTCACCAGAGCACCATGGTCTCTTCAAACAGCTGATCAAAGGGGGGGGGGGGGCCCCGGGTGTTGGACCAGCACCGATCAGATATTGACAACCTATGATGAGATGATGAGGATAGGTCATCAGTATCAAAATCTTGGAAAACCTCTTCAAGCTCCATTAGCACAGAACTGTGATCTGTGACTACCGTTTAACTACAGTGCTTAGTCTAAGGTTGAGACCATCTCATCATTGGTTCAGTTTTCATAAGAGTCACAGATGGCTCTGCCTTAATGGAGCTGAACTAAAAGCAGTCAAAGAGCAAGATCTGGCCTATCACTTTTGAGCTCCAGACTGGAGGGTCTATTAAGTGTCTGCTTTTGAGTTAGAGACCTGAAGCCAAAGACTTGGGGTATTGTAGGACCTGCCATTATATCTCCCTATCACTTATTTGTGTTTTTTTTTTCAATTTGTTCAAGTTTAGCAAAGTAAAAGGTTATCTGTACACAGTGCCAAAAGGAATACGATACAAACATCACAAGGTAAAACAGGCCAAGCTTATAAAAGCAATGTACAGCAATATCAGAAACATAACATTATAGTAGTAACAAACAGTGTTATAGAAAAAAGAGATTATAAGCTTGAAGCATACAAGCAATAAATTGAGCCCAAATAAAAAGTACAGGCCTAAGGAGGAGTAAAGTAGTGGGTTAACAAAAGTGAAGACCACGGGGGGAGTTAGCCAAAGACCAAACTTCAGCAAAGAGCCCTTAGCAAAAGGGCATTGGGGGCAATTGTTTAGAAGCAGTATATAACAAAAAGCACTTCAAGGAGATGGGCCTGCACAGTGGGTGTCCAGAAGCACTGATGTGCAGGGAAAACCTGTGAAGGAACTTCTACTTTATTCTTATGATCGTGGGTTCCCAGCACTCAGAACCTCACTGACCGGTAAGTGATGGCATATCCTGACACACTATCACTTTTATAGTGTGGAAAATCCAAATTACAATAAAGTGGATAGGATAGCCAAATATCAGAACAAATAAGACTGTCTTCACCAAAGACTGTGCAGGTCACTGGTCAAGAGGCAACCATAACAAAGGGTGCAGGTAAGGCTAGGTTCACATCTGGCAAAAAATTATGAAATTCTGCTGCATGCAGCAGCATCTTCTCTGCCAAAATGCCAGTCTTCATGCCAGAAACTCTTCGGCCCCCATTATAGTGAATGGTATCTGTTGGGCTCCAGCATGTGATTGTGGCGTTGGTGGAGCAGAAAGCCGGAATCCAGCCACAGATACTAAATGAACATCACAAGCATAACCTTACCAGTATTTTTCGCAGGGTGAATGTCAAGGGTTGGAAGAGCAGGATGCTATACTCACCCTTTAACCCATCCAGCGCTGCTGCTCCAATCATCACTGTGTCAGTATGCAGCAGTGACGTAGCTGTATGCCCCAAGTGACTGCTGCAGCCAACCATTGGCCTTAGCGGTCAGTGGAATATACTGCTTTATGACCAAGCCTAGTCAGGAGGAACAGAGTGGATGCGGCAGGAAATAAATGGGGGAGTATAGTTTATTTTCTTACTTTAACACATATCCAGTCTTTGGCCAAGTTTTTTGTTATCTTGGACAACCCCTTTAACAAATAAGAAACAGTTCTCTGGTTATTTAAATGTATAGGTCATTGCCTATTTTTAACGGTAAAGTTGTGGGTTTTATTTACTGCCAGGCACATGGTAAATTCCTCCGGGGACTTTGACTAGTTAGCGGAAATAAATGTTGTTTTCATCTTATTTTGTCTTATTTATTACCAAATTGCTCAGTTTCCATTGGAATATCTTTCTTCTTTCAAGCAGCGTTTACATTTACATTTCTGTGTT
Source organism: Bufo bufo (assembly GCF_905171765.1). Lineage (NCBI taxonomy): Eukaryota > Metazoa > Chordata > Amphibia > Anura > Bufonidae > Bufo > Bufo bufo. The sequence goes on along the minus strand of NC_053390.1, from coordinate 517,934,333 downwards.
TTCTCCCTGTTGTCAGCAGTATAAAATTTATGTTAATTTAACTGTCAGTTCATTGAGTTACAAGTTTTACAATTTTCAGCTGAGCATCTGTTATCGCGCAGAGGCACCACAATAAATAGCTTTGTCACAAAATTATTTACTTGTGCAGGGGAACAAAGCCATGATTTAACCATTTGGTCATTACGGCTGCAGTTAGCCCTAGTGACTTTTCTATATCTGTTGGCGAGTGATTTATCGAGGGTAACACAAGCTCATTTTTCTGCCATAGCAAGGCAGGAATACAATTAAAAAATGTAAACTTTAGCGATTTGAATTTATTGAATGAAAAATAAATGCCTTGGCAAGTCTGCGAAGGTGGAAATGTTGCTTCGATTTTTTTTCATTGAACTACAGTCCAAATTCACAGCTCAGGATTGAACAGATAATGCAAATTTGTTTGCTGCTTTTATATAATGTAGTGAAATTCCTTTCATTCCTAGTTAAATTTTGGGAATTGCACCACAATTAGCAGATGATATAGAGAGTTAACACACATGCTTTATTAGACGTGTAATCTAAGCTAAATGCGTTAAGCAAACACCCTAAATTACTTTTCAATGGCTTTTGTTTCAAGATAACGCGATGAGTTAAGAAGTTTGAGTTAAGAGTTTGTGTGTTAACCCTGCTACATCTGTAGAGATAGCCAAATAGGAAATACATTAAGAAACCCGTGTTGCCATTTTACTTTGGGTCGGTTTCTCTTCCCCTACTAGGGCGCTATATGTATATTCTTGTAAGGCATAGCTCACACTTGCATCTTGAATGGAAATCACAACACATAGCTGAATCCATCACATAGTGGATATCACTTGCACTTGATGAACCCTATTGACTTATAATGCGGTCCATTTGGTTTCATGCAATGGTGGTCTTCAAATAAAATCTGCTCGGATTGCCGACATAGGTTCTGCACAGCGCTTCTGAGGAAGTAAACTGGTCCAGGATTTTGCATGATCAGATCTCCTTGAAAGGAACTGCATTGTACCTAAGGCTACTTTCACACTAGCGTTTTTTGCGTCATGGATTTGCAAAAACGCTTCCATTACAATAATACAACCATACATCCGTCATGAATGGATCCGGTTGTATTATGTCTTATTTAGCCATGACGGATCCGTCATGAACACCATTGAAAGTCAATGGGAGACGGATCAGTTTTCTAGTGTGTCAGAGAAAACAGATCCGTCCCATTGACTTACATTGTGTGTCAGGACGAATCCTTTTTGCTCCGCACCACATCACGGACAGAAAAACGCTGCTTGCAGCGTTATTCTGTCCGCAATGGAGACGCAACCAAATGGAACGGAATGCATTTTGGTGCATTCCGTTTCAATCAGTTCAGTTTTGTTCCCATTGACAATGAATGGGGACAAACCTGAAGCGTTTTCTTCCGCTATTGAGATCCTATGACAGATCTCAATAGCGGAATTGAAAACGCTAGTGTAAAAGTAGCCTTCCTTACTGATTTCAGAGAAAAAAAGTTATGTACAGTTGTAGACCTAAGCCTTAGTGAGCCAAAAACAGATCAGATGTCTTTTTAAAAGCAGAGTGTGTTTGTCACATAACATACCTCCCTACCATCCCAGTTCAGGTGGGACAGTGTCAGATTTCGTCCTCTGTTCCCTGATCCCAGGTGGGCTGCAGCATGTCCTGATTTCACCAATATCTGCATCCTCAGCAGGCAGTCTTAATCACACCTACTGAACTGAGGAGGAGATGGCACATGCCAAGGCATGATGTACTCCTTTCATCGGGGGAACAGGGATAGGTGAGTATTAGTTTTTTATTTTAATAGAGCCACAGGAGCAGCAATATTGTCAGGGGGCAATAAGGGGGTAGCATTCTTGTGAAGGGGCACTAAGCGGGTAGCATTATTGTGAAGGGGCACCAAGGGAGCAGATCTATTGTTAGAGGAGAACTAAGGGGGCATTCTTACAGTGCGGGTGCACTTAGTAGGTGTTAGTAATGTGAGGGCGTGCTAATTGTGCATAAGTACTATTTAAGGGAACTAAGGTGACATTCTACTCTGAGGAGGTCACTAAGCAGCAGCCCTATTATGAGGGGGTCACTAAGGGGGAACACTATTGTGAGGGGGCCCTAAGGGGGCATTCTTACTATGAGGGGTCACCAAGGGAGCATAACTACTGCGCTGGAGCACAGTTACTATGTTGGGGCACTAAGGGGCCATTTTATTGTGTTGGGGCACTAAAGGGGCATTCTTACTGTGAGGAGCACTATGGAGATGTAACTCTTGTGTTGGGGCACTGAGGAGGCATTTTTCCTGTGAGGATGCACCTGCCCTAAGGGGACATAATTACTGTGTTGAGACACAAAAGGGACTTTCATACTGTAAGGAGGTACTGTGATGGAGAGGGTAACTGTGTGGGGCACTTAGGGGCCATAGTTACTGTGTTGGGGCACTAAGGGGGTCATTCTTACTGTAGAAGGAGCACTATAGGGGGGATTTCTACTGTAAAGGGGCATTGAGGTGGCATAGCTGCTGTGAGGGAGCACTAAAGGGGTTTGATTAGGCTGAGGAGGCATAAATAGTGGGGACACTATTAAAGTCACACAAAAAGGGCACTCTCAAAGTGTGTGGGGCACAAAGAGGCACCATTACTGAGTGGGAGCACAAAAGAGAATAAACGGGATTGGACGTGTATGGGAGAAACTAGGCAGGGTTAGAGTTGGCTTAATGTAAAAATTGCCGCTTTGTGCTGTGCACACCACAAGCTTTGCCACTCTTTCCATTCTTTGAAAGTTGAGAGGTATGATACATCACTCCAACACAAAACTACATGCTTTTCACCAGGAGAAAAGCTAACACGAGTGAGTTCTTTTTGCTATAAGTGCAGATCTTGGGGTTGTATTCTATTATAAGATATGATCCATATCGTAGTGTGGCTGTGAGTTTTTCAAAATATCTATATTGAAAAATCTTTAACAGTATATACTTTTATCTGAATTCTGAGATTACTTATACTCTCACAGAAACAATACTGATTCATTGTATGATCTGACATATGTGATATAATAGTGCTGCATCATCAAGTTCCTATTTTATGTTTCAGATTGTGGAATCAGGCAGACACCTAGGTGCAGTGATTAATGGTGAGTACTGATGTTATGTGTTCTGTTATTCCAGCGAAATATGAAAAATTTAGTTTCTGAATCATTGGGTCAGATTTATTATTACGGTCCTAAATTTAGACATGATAAAAATACATAGGCTGAATGTGTGCATGCGGTGTGATAAATTTGGTGCACACATTAGACTCTGTTCTTCTCAGTAGTATTTGGACCAATGGCATTCATTAATGTGGCAAATTTTAAGACTCGCCTTGCCCCTTTTTACAAACTTTTTTCAAACTGTCTAGTGAGCTATCTAAAACTAATGAATTTGGTGCGTGCCTTGTACACCAGGTCTTTTTTGCTTAATTTGGACTAGAATTCTGGCCCTTTTTGCTTAGTAAATATCTCCCATTATGGGAGTGCACCAGAATTCTTCTGTCATCAGTTTCTTAAATTTCCTATCAGTCATATTAGTAAGGCTACATGCACACGACCGTGCCTTGTTTTTTGGTCGCAAATTGCAGATCTGCAAAACACGGATGCAGGCCATGTGCGTTCCACAATTTGCAGAATGAAACAGGCGGCCCATTTATAGAAATGGCTATTCTTGTCCACAAAACGGACAAGAATAGGACATGTTCTATTTTGTTTTGCGGGGCCACAGTTCAAAGTCCTATAGAGAAGCCAATGGAAAAAATTTCAGGAAAAAAACATCCAAAGGATGCTGCATTTTGAAAAAAGCTCCAAAGCCCCAAAACACTCCAGGATTCCACAAACAAAAATACTTTCTATGTAACTTTTTAGTAATTTACTATAGACTTTAAAGTAACGTTTGAGCAGTTTTGACCTAAAAATAGAGTGAAAGAGCTAGTCCAGGATATGAAAAACATGGCTGCTTTCTTCCAAAAACAGAACCACCACTGTCCACATGTTGTGTGCATTATCGAGCTGCTGCTTTGACTCCAATTGAGCTGAGCTTTAATACCAGACACAACCCATGGGCAGGGGTGGTGCTGTTTTTTTTTTTTTTTAAGAAAGCAGCCATGTTTTTCTAATCTTGGACAACTCCTTTAAGAACCCAACAAAAATGCAATGAAATCCGCAGAATAGTTGTGTATGTTAATGCAGCCTAAGGGATCCTATCCTAGTGGTAAATATTTTAGGGAGTCAGTTTAGTGGACATTGATATATCCTGGTTGAGTGGTAGACTTTTTTTTATGGCGGTGTTCTCCAACTAGTGGCAAAGGAGCCAAATGTGGCCCTAAAGCCCCTTCCATTTGGCTTTCCATCTGATGGAATCTGCAGTTTCTGGTGTGCCGCAATGCCACCAATCTTTTAATTACCGAAATTTGGCTCTAGGGTCAAAAACATATTACTGACATTTGGTCCCTTCATCAGGACCATTAAATGAACACTTGGCACTATGGTCAGCACTGCCAAAAACAAGAGCAAATATCTAACCATAGTATCAGTGGTTCTTGGCATTTGTGTATTTTACATGTAATCCACATGTAGAACACACTTGGGGTCATTTATCAAACTGGTGTAAAACAGAACAGATTCCACCTTTCATTTCTGACATCTCCTTTGGAAAATTAAAGGTTGAAAGATTGGTTGCTATGGGCAACTAAGCTAGTTCTACTTTACACCAGTTTGATAAATGACCCCAACTGATTTTGCTGTGAAATTTACTTCAAAATACACAACACATTTTTCTCTTCCATATAGATGTGCCGTAAAATGCCACAAAAACAGACTATAGGGATTCAATTTTGGAGGTAGGACCTTAGCTTTATCTATGAAATCTTGCAGCCATTGGTCACTATGGGTTTCAGCAGCATGCGAAAGACAGAACGTGTAAACTCGGTCAAGAGTTCAATCCTGTGCCCGGACCCCTTCTCGGCTGAACACGTAGCTAACTGTTGTCATTCCTTTACACGAGCGTATTCTTAAGGGCTCATGCACACAAACGTATTTTATTTCCATGTCTGTTCAGTTTTTTTTGCAGACCGTATATGAAACCATTCATTTCAATGGTTCCGCAAAAAAAAACAGAAGTTACTTTGTGTGAATTCCGTTTCCGTATGTCCGTATTTCCGTTCCGCAAAAAAATAGAACATGTTCTATTATTGTCTGCATTACGGACAAGGATAGTACTGTTCTATTAGGGGCCAGCTGTTCCGTTCCGCAAAATACGGAATGCACACGAACGTCATCCGTGTTTTTTGCGGGCCGAAAAATACATAAGGTTGTGTGCAAGAGGCCTTAGTCAGACACAAATGATAATTAAAGGGAACGATTTTATAGATATGTAAATGAACCTTAGATGAGTCCTGTCTCCTCCATGCTTGAGAGATGAGTCCATTGATCTCTGACTCTGAGCCCAGCACCGCCCCGCATCCTCCGAATCTCCTCCTTGCTCCCCGACGTCACAAAGCTAGAGCGCCGTAATCTCACGATATGCGAGCTAGTGCATGCACAGTTTGTGACCTGAGGCTGATGCCAGCACTTTGCCGAAACTGCGCATGCGCTAACTCGTGCATCGCGAGATTACGGCGCTCTAGCTTTGTGACGTTGGGGAGCAAGGAGGAGATTCGGAGGATGTGGGGTCGTGCTGGGCCCCTTGACAGTGGGCGTGACTGGGCTCCGGAAACGTTAGTAGCCTCATTTACATATCTATAAAATCGTTTTTAGTTTTTTTTACACAATAAAAGCACACAGAGCTATGGGGACTGGATATTGCAGATGAGCTAGCAGCCATCTAGCAACCCATGTCCTCAGCTCTATACCCAAAATCCAGGTGACAGGTTCCCTTTAAAGGCAAATTAATTCCCCAGTGAATGGGTAAGGTGGGTGGACATGTATTTTTGAAGGATAACTGACTAAAACAAGGAGCGAATTCTAATATTTTGTTCATTTGCTATTTATTTTTAGACTGGATTTTACATAATAATGTATATGCTGCCTTCATTCACTTAAAACATGGCATGAATATATTTTAGTAACTAAGCAACCATCAAGTAGCCCACATATTATTTTTCAGCGTGCACAATAAGGAGCCATTTACATCTTGCTGGAATTTATTGCATTTGACTCTCGGATGGATCTTAAAATAACCATAAATTTGGAGATAATTACTGTAAAACGTTCAGTGGTTTTCTGCAGCAGCATCCACGGTTCAGATCAGCACAAGTAGAGCCAGCTGTTGCTCCGATGAGTTGCACTCATGGCTGTTAACATCTTTATCCTATGATACTTGCAAATAATTATTTCTTCATGGGAAATATTTAGCCAGCGCACAAAATGGTCTAAAAGATAAATTTGAAAGTAGTGAAAATAAAAAAAGAAGGTACAGACCAACTAAAATGATCACACAATGAGCAAGAGCTTTACAGCTATAGCTGGGAATTTTTAAGCAGATATTTTTTACTTATTTACTTTTTTACTTATCAGTATGGCAGGTATACGTGTATAGTAATATAAGATTATCAGCCTTAAAGGGAATCTGTCACCTGGTTTGAGCATATTAAGGTGTTACTACTGCCATGTACAATAAAATACCTTATTTCTTGCTGTAGTCTTCATTTTTTGTTTCATGGTTTCATTAGTGCTAAAATCCACTTTTTATGTTATGCAAATGAGTGTCCATGGTGCCCAGAGGGGCGTTATTATCCTTCTCTGGAGCCCAGTAACTCCCCCACACAGTGCCCAGCCCGCCTTCATTTAGAGCCCAAGCACGCCTCTTCCAGCATAAGTAACTGCCCACACCCGAACTCTTTGCCGCCGCCCCCCTCCGCTATGTGAACTCTCACGCAGGCGTAGTACCGTGGACTGCCTGCGCGATGTAGAAGCGCCTGAGGGCAACAGCTTCAAATGTGTCACTGGGCATGCGCTGAGCCCAGTGATAAATTTAAAGCTATTGCCCTCAGGAGCTTCTACATCGCGCAGGCGCAGGCAGTCTGTGGTACTGCGCCTGTGTGAGATTTCACATAGCGGAGGGGGGCGGCGGCAAAGAGTTCGGGTGTGGGCAGTTACTTATGCTGGAAGAGGCGTGCTTGGGCTCTAACTCAAGGCGGGCTGGGCACTGTGTGGGGGAGTTACTGGGCTCCAGAGAAGAATAATAACGCCCCCCTGGGCACCTTGGACACTCAATTGCATAACATAAAAAGTGGATTTTATCACTAATGACACCATGAAACAAAAAATGAAGACTACAGCAAGAAATAAGGTATTTTATTGTATATGGCACTAGTAACACCTTAATATGCTCAAACCAGGTGACAGATTCCCTTTAAAGGGGTTATCCTATGACTAATGTAAAAATTGAAAATCAGACATCATATAGTACATGGCAATCTCTTTCTAACAAAGCTAGAACCAGCCCTGTACCTCACATGGATCCAGAGATCTCCCCATTCATTGCTCTGCAAGATTTATATCAAGCTGACAGCTCAAGGGGAGTGTCTTTTCTGCTGCAGCTAAGGGGCGTGTCTCAGCTCACCCTATCACAGCTCAGGAGGCAGTTGAAAGATGAAACTGAGCATGTGCGGTCATCTCAGTGAGCAGGACAAACAGCAGGTGGCGCTATACAGATACATTTTGCTGAATAACTCAGTGGTTATGGAAGATTTTTAATTACATACCAGATGCTGGTTTCAAAACTGTAGAATATTTTTCATGAGACAACCCCTTCAAAGGGGTTTTCTCATCTGAGACATTGATAGCATATCGGCATATCACAAGGATATTTTACAAATGTCAGATAGTTGCTGGTCCCAAAGGATCTTTTTAGAATAGGACCAAAATTGCGGAACAGGTGCGGACCTGTTCATACGGCCATGTAAATGGGCCCTTACTGTGAATTTCACTCTGTGCATTGCAAATGGTAAAAATCTGCAGAGAGAACTGACATGCTGTGGATTTAAAAACCAAACTGCAGGTCAGTTTCCACATGGATTATTTTTTCTTGTCATTTGTATGATATTTGTTACAATCTCATCTACTTTGTGGATACAGCAATAATGCAGATGTTTCACCTACAAATCTGCACAAAAAATCCACAGCATATTTGCTAAATGTGGACATACTCTATGAACCTTTTAGAGACCAAGTGCCCAAACTGCAACCCAAAACCCACTAACTTTATAATTTAGCTATAATAGCCTGCCTACATTCAGTGCACTGTCTGTGCTCTCATAGTGCACCCTGCTGGCAGGAAAAGTCTAAGGCATATTGGTACACCATAGACTTTTTCCAGGGTGCGGGTACCCACAGAGAGGGCTCTGAGTGCTGCCTCTGGCATCCGTGCCATAGGTTCGCCACCACTGCTCTATGATTCCACTACTTGAGATACTCAAAATGTAGAGTGATCCAGCGCGCACAAGAACCATGTTCTAACTATAATAACTGGCATTGAGCAGTCTCAGCACAGATCTCACTGATTGGCTGTGAAGCTGAGCCCCCTTCCGCCCCTCTGCAGGTGAGCTTGTCAGGTTATGCACTCTCTTACTTCTTTGCCTGGCTTATGGGGCAGAGATTGTTACAAAATGTGTCTTGATTGGAGCCAACCAAATATTTTCCCATTCATTATCATTAACATCTAACTGCTTCGGTAGTCAGCGACTGCTACACTGCTCTAGTTAAACGAGCAGCGAGCAAATTTTTTTTTTTTTTAGCACTACATGTGGGGATTTCTGATTGGTTTTGAAAAGTAGTAGCTTCTTTTCTCCTCCACAGAGAAATATAAAAATTTCTTGGATTTTTTTTTTAAATGGCTTGTTTAGGCCTCGTGCACATGAGCGCATTTTTCATCTGTGTGGTATCTGCATTTTTTGCGGATAGATCACGGACCCACTCATTTCTATGGGGTCATGCACACATCCGAATATTTTGTGGAGCCATGTGGCCATTCTGCAAATTATAGAACAGGGATCACCTTCAACACCTTGTTCTGAAACTACAACTCCCAGAATGCCCCATTAACTTCTATGGGAGTTAGGGCTTGTTCACATCAGTGTTATGGATTCCATTATGGCTTTCCGTTATAACATGGTTATAACGGAAAATAACAGAATCCGTAAGACGGAAATCAAAATAGAAGCCTTTAAGAGGCATTCCGTTTTGCATTCCATCATAATACAAGTCTATGGGCAACAGAACAGATTCGTCCTGGTTTCCATTATGCAGTTGTCTAGTCCTGCATAACGGAAACCAGGACGGATCCGTTCTTCTGGCCATAGGCTTGTATTATGACGGAATGCAAAACGGAAGCCTTTAAAAGGCTTTCCGTCATAATAGAAGTCTATGGGAATCATAACGGATCCGTCTCGTTTCCGTTATGCAGAATGGACAAAAAAGTCCTGTCGACAGGACTTTGTTTTCCGTCTTGCATAACGGGAACCAGACGGATCCGTTATGATTCCCATAGATTTCTATTATGACGGATCAAAACGGAATTCCTCTTAAAGGCTTCTGTTTTGACTTCCCTCTTATGGAGTCCGTGTTACGATGTGAATCCACCCTTATAAGAAAAGCTGAGCACAGTGGTCATTCTGAGAGTTGTAGTTTCTTAGCAGTTGGAATGCCAAAGGTGGTAGATTCTGGTTAAAGAACATATCCTACGCTTGTTCGTGTTGCGGATAAAGATAGCCCATTCTATTAATGGGAGTGAGAAAAATGCAGAATACACATGGAAGATATCCGTATTTTCTGGATCCGTTTGCAAAGCAAATCAGTTACAAATCTGCATCAAAATCCATGTTAGTCATTAAAATATTATGGTGTTTGTCTGTGGTGCAAAATTACACCACGTGTGAAGGCTTATACTGGAGGCGAGTCTGCTCTGTTTGAACTGTTGAATTTTATCCGATGTTGAGGATATATATTGTCTAAGGAATTCAGGTGCAGATGACGGCGCAACGGTAAATTGCACCACAATCTGCAACTTCTGCCCGCTCACACCAGGTCTAAAAAAGTGGGAGTGGCGTACAGTAGGTGGGGATGTCGGCCCATTTCATTCATCACTTTCTATGCCTGTTTTAGGCGTAGAAAATGGTCTAAATGTAAGACAGCAAGGAAGCTGTCTTACATTTAGAAGCGGTGCTGGATGCGCTGAAGTTATGGAGAGGCCTGCGCCACCGTCACATATAGGGGTTATTAACCACCCCAGGACCGCCGTACGCAGGATTGCGTCTTTGCGGCGGTCCTGTTCTGGGTGGACGCGCCGGTGCGTCCTCTCGCGAGACGCGAGATTTCCTGTGAACGCGCGCACACAGGCGCGCGTTCACAGGATCAGAAGGTAAGCGAGTGGATCTCCAGCCTGCCAGCGGCGATCGTTCGCTGGCAGGCTGGAGATGTGATTTTTTTTTAACCCCTAACAGGTATATTAGACGCTGTTTTGATAACAGCGTCTAATATACCTGCTACCTGGTCCTCTGGTGGTCCCCTTTGTTTGGATCGACCACCAGAGGACACAGATAGCTCAGTAATATGTTGCACCAAGCACCACTACACTACACCCCCCCCCCCGTCACTTATTAACCCCTTATTCACCCTTGATCACCCTTGATCACCCCTGATCACCCCATATAGACTCCCTCATCACCCCCCTGTCATTGATTACCCCCCTGTCATTGATCACCCCCCTGTAAAGCTCCATTCAGATGTCCGCATGATTTTTACGGATCCACTGATAGACTGATCGGATCCGCAAAACGCATACGGACGTCTGAATGGAGCCTTACAGGGGCGTGATCAATGACTGTGGTGATCACCCCATATAGACTCCCTGATCACCCCCCTGTCATTGATTACCCCCCTGTAAAGCTCCATTCAGATGTCCGCATGATTTTTACGGATCCACTGATAGATGGATCGGATCCGCAAAACGCATACGGACGTCTGAATGGAGCCTTACAGGGGAGTGATCAATGACTGTGGGGTGATCACCCCATATAGACTCCCTGATCACCCCCCTGTCATTGATCACCCCCCTGTCATTGATCACCCCCCTGTCATTGATCACCCCTCTGTAAGGCTCCATTCAGACATTTTTTTGGCCCAAGTTAGCGGAAATTTTTTTTTTTTTCTTACAAAGTCTCATATTCCACTAACTTGTGTCAAAAAATAAAATGTCACATGAACTCACCCTACCCCTCACGGAATCCAAATGCGTAAAAATTTTTAGACATTTATATTCCAGACTTCTTTTCACGCTTTAGGGCCCCTAGAATACCAGGGCAGTATAAATACCCCACATGTGACCCCATTTTGGAAAGAAGACACCCCAAGGTATTCCGTGAGGGGCATATTGAGTCCATGAAAGATTGAAATTTTTGTCCCAAGTTAGCGGAAAGGGAGACTTTGTGAGAAAAAAATAAATAAAATCAATTTCCGGTAACTTGTGCCAAAAAAAAAAAAAATTCTATGAACTCGCCATGCCCCTCATTGAATACCTTGGGGTGTCTTCTTTCCAAAATGGGGTCACATGTGGGGTATTTATACTGCCCTGGCATTCTAGGGGCCCTAAAGCGTGAGAAGAAGTCTGGGATCCAAATGTCTAAAAATGCCCTCATAAAAGGAATGTGGGCCCCTTTGCGCATCTAGGCTGCAAAAAAGTGTCACACATCTGGTATCGCCGTATTCAGTAGAAGTTGGGCAATGTGTTTTGCAGTGTCATTTTACATATACCCATGCTGGGTGAGAGAAATATATTGGCAAAAGACAACTTTTCCCATTTTTTTATACAAAGTTGGCATTTGACCAAGATATTTATCTCACCCAGCATGGGTATATGTAAAATGACACCCCAAAACACATTTCCCAACTTCTCCTGAGTACGGCGATACCACATGTGTGGCACTTTTTTACAGCCTAGGTGGGCAAAGGGGCCCACATTCCAAAGAGCACCTTTCGGATTTCACAGGTCATTTACCTACTTACCACACATTAGGGCCCCTGGAAAATGCCAGGGCAGTATAACTACCCCACAAGTGACCCCATTTTGGAAAGAAGACACCCCAAGGTATTCCGTGAGGGGCATGGCGAGTTCCTAGAATTTTTTATTTTTTGTCACAAGTTAGTGGAAAATGATGATTTTTTTATTTATTTATTTATTTTTTCTTACAAAGTCTCATATTCCACTAACTTGTGAGAAAAAATAAAAACTTCCATGAACTCACTATGCCCATCAGCGAATACCTTGGGGTGTCTTATTTCCAAAATGGGGTCACTTGTGGGGTAGTTATACTGCCCTGGCATTCTAGGGGCCCAAATGTGTGGTAAGGAGTTTGAAATCAAATTCTGTAAAAAATGACCAGTGAAATCCGAAAGGTGCTCTTTGGAATATGGGCCCCTTTGCCCACCTAGGCTGCAAAAAAGTGTTACACATCTGGTATCCCCGTATTCAGGAGAAGTTGGGGAATGTGTTTTGGGGTGTCATTTTACATATACCCATGCTGGGTGAGAGAAATATCTTGGCAAAAGACAACATTTCCCATTTTTTTATACAAAGTTGGCATTTGACCAAGATATTTATCTCACCCAGCATGGGTATATGTAAAATGACACCCCAAAACACATTCCCCAACTTCTCCTGAATATGGAGATACCACATGTGTGACACTTTTTTGCAGCCTAGGTGGGCAAAGGGGCCCACATTCCAAAGAGCACCTTTCGGATTTCACTGGCCATTTTTTACAGAATTTGATTTCAAACTCCTTACCACACATTTGGGCCCCTAGAATGCCAGGGCAATATAACTACCCCACAAGTGACCCCATTTTGGAAAGAAGACACCCCAAGGTATTTACTGATGGGCATAGTGAGTTCATAGAACTTTTTATTTTTTGTCACAAGTTAGTGGAATATGAGACTTTGTAAGAAAAAAAAATAAAAATCATCATTTTCCGCTAACTTGTGACAAAAAATAAAAAGTTCTATGAACTCACTATGCCCATCAGCGAATACCTTGGAGTGTCTACTTTCCGAAATGGGGTCATTTGTGGGGTGTTTGTACTGTCTGGGCATTGTAGAACCTCAGAAAACATGACAGGTGCTCAGAAAGTCAGAGCTGCTTCAAAAAGCGGAAATTCACATTTTTGTACCATAGTTTGTAAACGCTCTAACTTTTACCCAAACCATTTTTTTTTTACCCAAACATTTTTTTTTTAACAAAGACATGTATAACAATAAATTTAGAGCAAAATTTATATATGGATGTCGTTTTTTTTTGCAAAATTTTACAACTGAAAGTGAAAAATGTCATTATTTTGCAAAAAAATCGTTAAATTTCGATTAATAACAAAAAAAGTAAAAATGTCAGCAGCAAAGAAATACCACCAAATGAAAGCTCTATTAGTGAGAAGAAAAGGAGGTAAAATTCATTTTGGTGGTAAGTTGCATGACCGAGCAATAAACAGTGAAAGTAGTGTAGGTCAGAAGTGTAAAAAGTGGCCTGGTCTTTCAGGGTGTTTAAGCACTGGGGGCTGAGGTGGTTAAGACCGGCATCTAAAACACTGGTCTTAATAAATGACACCCTCAGACCTTATACATCAAATTTAGAAATAACAGTAATTCGTTCTGGGTTTTATTTCCATTCATACAGCTTTCTATAAAATGTTATTTTCTATGCTACTCTCACCTGCTTGAATTACTTTGAATTATTTATTTCTTTTATTTGCATTTTCATCTGATTTTCATGTACTTTTATTATTGCTATTACCAGTCAAGAATACAAGCCTGTTAACTACACAAGTTTATTATTCAGGATGCCTGTACTCAGTTTGACTGGGCTGCACCTGTGCTTGCCTCCAAAGTGCCTGGAGTACCTGAACAGTTGGCTCATGCTGACCTGGATGGTGTTGTAATTAGGTTCTTCTGTCTTCCAAATGCAGTGAAATTTTTGATTGATGTTCCTTAGCACAAACAAGAAGAGGCCAGGAAGGGATGGCGTTGCCTTTGTCCTAAGAAATGTCCACAAACTGGGAAAAGGGACAGGATTTAGGTGCACCAAAGTTGACTTCAGGAAAGAAGGTGCTGATTATTCACTGTTCCTTTTGTATGCTAAACATGATTTTATCTGCAGAAGACAGAAGAACCTAATAAGAACACTATCCTGGTCAACATGACTGTTCAGGTACTCCAGGTAGTCTGAAGGCCGATTTTGTTTTCTCTCAGGTTTCTTTTGGTTGTAGGCTCCCATAGTAATTTTGCTGCAGAAAGAAAAATTTATTGTAATATTCAGAGATGACCTTCCTACTGTATCCAGAGACAGTTCAGACTGGAAATCAGAGAAGACCTGCTCTGTACAATTCATCGTGGGAAGGTTGGATAGGTGAGTATTCAATATAAGGCATCACTGTGTGTGTGGGCACTTATGAGAGCCTCATACTATGTCTGGGACACTTATGGGGGCCTCACACTTTGTGGGGCAAATTATGGTGGCCTCATACTGTGTGGGGGTCACTTAAAGGGGCATTATAGTGTATGGGGGCATCTAACTGGGGCACCCTGAACCCCCAATGATCAGCTGTTCTGTCTAGCTCCATCGGAATTACACTGCACTGGCAAAATTGTAGTGTACAGCACTGCTCCCATTGAAGCCAATGGGAGCAGAGCTGCAGTGACAAGTGCTGTCCTCTACAATGTTGATGGTGTGATGTCGCTTCAGCATCGACTTCTGGAGCTACACAGCACAGCTGATCAGTGAGGGGGGTACCTATGACAACTTTCTACTGTGAAGGGGCAATTAGGTGGCATTCTATTGTGTGTGGCGCACTTAGGGTCATCTTATTGCCTTGAGAGCACTAAGGATGCATCATACTGTGTCAGAGGACTAGAGTGCATTATCTGAAGGGCACTAAGGGGAAAATCTTACAGTGCTGGTGTACTACAAGAAATTTAGACTAGCACATTTATATTCATAGTCACAGGTGCATATCCATAAAGCAAACATGGTTGATAAAAAAATGGCTGCACAACTTTACACAGAGCTGAGAAATGGGGATCATTCCAAATTAAAGTGGTATTATACCTACTATAAATGGAAAATTGGAAGCTCTTTTGATCAAACTTGTGTCGGGCCCATTTACCAGGCGTCAAGGTGGCTTCCGCAGACGGGTATCTAACACTAATTTACCGCCTCTTTTGGACTTATCTAAGCCTACATTTTCAGGGCAGTGTAGGAACCAGCTACATACGTACTCTGCTCAGAAGCCCCAGGCAGATGGGCGTTGCTCAGTCTAAAAGAGGCGCTACCCTCAATATATACTACAAGAAATTTAGACTAGCACATTCATATTCATAGTCACAGGTACAGGTCTTTTAGACTGAGCAACGCCCATCTGCCTGGGGCTTCTGAGCAGAGTACGTATGTAGCTGGTTCCCACACTGCCCTGAAAATGTAGGCTTAGATAAGTCCAAGAGAGGCGGTAAATTAGTGTTAGGTACCCGTCTGCGGAAGCCACCTTGACGCCTGGTAGATGGGCCCAACACAAGTTTAATCAAAATCTGCGCTAAGAGCTTCCATTTTTCTATTTATAGAAGGTATAATACCACTTTAATTTAGAATGATCCCCATTTCTCAGCTCTATTGTTTGTATGTGTAAAGTTGTGCAGCCATTTTTTTTATCAACCAGTGCTGGTGTACTAAGGGGGTATTCTTACTATGTGTGGGCACTATTACGTATGGCGGCACGAAGGGGACTAGGCAGGATTAGATGTGTATAGATAGGCAATAGGCGGGGTTAGAGGTGTGGCAAAGCAATGAGGGAGGGGCTGACCACAGAAAGGAGTGTAGCTTGGTTGCAACAAGAGCAATGGTGGCACCGTATTTGCACCAAAGACCTAATTTTCATATTAAGAAAAAGTATCATAACTAGGAAATGGATCCTTAGATCAAAAAAAGAAAAACTGTGTTAGAATTAAGTGAACCACAACTATGAGTCTATTCAAATAGTTTGATAGGGAGGTTGCTGGTGACAGACTCCCTTTAAAAAACTATTTCCTAGAACGTTAGAGATTTTTGTAACGTTGTTGTTTTTATGTCTAATATTGGACATTCATAAAGTATGGTGTTTCCGATTGTAAAGGGCTGCGTGCCAACAAGGTTCAGCTGGGTGCTGGGTTATAAGATGTTTATTGCGTGCCTTCTGTTCTTATTGGCTACATTCAGGGACTTTGGCTAATTAAGATAATGAAGAGATTGATGGCCAAGTAAGAAGCATTCGGCTCAGCTACAGCAAACCTTAATTGCCTCTAGTGAATATTCACGTTTGTGCAGAGACAGCAATGTCTGGAATAAAAGTCTTTTCGTAGAAAGGTTATACCCTCATTTTCCAATATAGCTCTGCTAATTCCAATTATTTAAGTCAAAAAGCAGTATAGTAGTGCGGAAAGTTGTGGCGATCACCACTAATCTGAAAAAATATGAAATCTGCTGCTGCAAGTACAAAGGGGCCATTTATCAGCTCTGCTACCCCAGTTTTGTGGCATAAAAAAGTGATGTGTGCGACATTCATATTTTTGCGACATTTGGTCAAATATTGTGACATTTTGTGAGCACCGCCACTTTTAGAAGTGGAGTGAAAAATAGGTCAGGATTTCAGATTATAACACCTTTAAATCATGTATGGTGTACTTTTACAGACATGGGCGTACACCACTTTGCACTTGCACCAATATATAATATATCGTGCGCCATTTAAAAAAAAATTGCCACAACCTCACAAAGACTTAAAGCTGACACCAAAATGAATGCATTTCTTAGCTGTCATTTCAGTAGATTACTTCTTGTTTTCATTTCATAGTGACACAGCTAAGGCTACTTTCACACTAGCGTTCGGGTGTCCGCTCGTGCGCACCGTTTGAAGGGGCTCACGAGCGGCCCCGAACGCATCCGTCTGGCCCCAATGCATTCTCAGTGGAGGCGGATCCACTGAGAATGCATCCGCCTGCCAGCGTTCAGCCTCCGCTCCGCTCAGTGAGCGGACACCTGAACGCTGCTTGCAGACCGGTTTGTAGGCAGGATTTGTATAGAAAACCATCACGGGTTTAACTGCTGGAAACCTGTCACTAATGGTGGAAGTGTAAAATAGAGATTACAATCATTCAGTATATGAGAGATAATAATAATCTTTATTCATATACCACCAACATGTTCCAAGTAGTACCTTGGAACTAAACCCGAGTTCGAGAAATGTTTTTTTTACAGTAGAAATTAATTTATGAAGTTGTTACGCAAAGTTTTGCGAGACTTCGCGGAGCAATAATGTCGGCCCATCGGAGTCAATACATTCTAATACTGTACGGAGCTCCTCATCCCTACTTACAATCTATGAGGAAATAGGGGTGACACAGAAGGTAATAAGTACATGTTTTGTACACTGATCTGGCCAACTTAACACAAAAGGGGGGTAGATATGAAGCTGCATGAGCTAATCCTCAACCAATATCTGTAGTGCTTCTAAGTGCATGGGGTGTGGTGGATACTAATGGATGATGGATTAGATTCAGAAGAATGATGCTGAAAATTCAGAAGAACTATGCTGAACGGAAGTGTGAGGAGGCGGTGAATGGAGGAGGGTAAGATAAGGGGATGCGAAAGGCTAACCTAAAAAGATGTGTTTTTATGGAGCGCCTAAAACTGGATGTTATAAATTAACTGATTTTCTTGCGGTAGGTCATTCCAGAGAACTGGTATAGCTCTAGAGAAGTCATGGAGATGGGATTGAGAGGTTTGGATTATGGTGGATGCTAGTCATAAGTTATTGGCTGAACAGAGAGCACAGGTAGGATGGTAGACAGAAATGAGGAAAGAGATGTAGGGGGGTGAAGCATTGTAGAGAGCTTTATGGGTGAGAATAAGCAGTTTAAACTGAATCCTGTTCTGAATGGGTAACCAGTGCAATGACTGGCACAGGGTAGAGGTATTGGAGTAGCGATTAGACAGATAGATGAGCCTGGATTCTCCATTTCTGATAGATTGGCAAGTGGAGAGTCTGGTTAGGGGGAGACAAGTTAGTGATGAGTTATAGTAATTGAGACGGGAATGGATCAAGGCGACAATGAGAGTTGTTGTTGTTTCCACAGTAAGAAAGGGGTGGATTCTAGAGTGTTTGAGGTGCAGGCGGCATGAACGGGCAAGCGATTGAATATAGGGGGTAAAGGAAGATCAGTGTCAAACATAACACCGAGACAGTGTGTGCTACCTAGGCATATGGTAGTGCCACATACTGAGATGCAGATATCAAGTTTAGATTATTAGATGGAGAAAACACTAGTAGTTCCATTTTTGAAAGATAGAGAGAGAATATGATGTTAGAGAGAGCAGACAGTCACTGGTGTTCTGTAGTACAGCAGGGGTGATGTCATGGAAATAAGTATATAGTTGGGTGTCATTGGCAAAGAGATGGTACTGAAAACCAAATCTTCTGATAGTCTATTCAATAGGGGCTGGGTAGAGAGAAATAGCAAGAGGGTGAGGAGGGGAAGTAGCGCCAGCATATGACAAACTGAAGGAGTGGGCAGAGAAATAGGAAGAAAAGAAGAGGAAACAGTGTCCTTAAGGCCAATATATTGGAGCATGGAGAGGAGGAGATGGTGGTCTACAGTGTCAAATGCTGCAGAGAGATTGATGAGGATTAGTAAAGAGTAGTCACCATTCCATTTAGCTGTCAAAAGGTCATTGGTAACTTTGGTAAGAGCAGTTTCTGTAGAATGTAGAGTGGGAAAACCAAATTGAAATGGATCAAGGA
The DNA here is from genome assembly GCF_905171765.1 of Bufo bufo. Classification (NCBI taxonomy): domain Eukaryota; kingdom Metazoa; phylum Chordata; class Amphibia; order Anura; family Bufonidae; genus Bufo; species Bufo bufo. The sequence continues at coordinate 517,915,470 of NC_053390.1, read as the reverse complement.
GAGAGCTAGTGGAGAGATAATGGAGGTGAGAGTAGACCAGATGCTCCAAGAGTTTAGAGATGAAGAAAAGATTAGAGACAGGTCTGTACTTAGCTGCTCAGAACAAGTAACTGTGCCTGCACTTTTGGACTGAGGAGGGAGTGAAAAGTGCCAAATTGTTTTTTCAAATTATTGGATAGTGAGGAGGTCAGGGTTGTAAATTAGGTCTGTTTGACGAGGTGAAGGGCAGAGTTATAAGTTGTCAACATAAATTTATAATAGAAGAAATCTTGTGGTGCCAAGTTTTTCTCCATGATTCTGGAGCTTTTCTGTATGAAGCGATTTTGAGGTGTAAGCCAGGGTTGTTTTAGTCTCTGTTGGGAGGTTCTTAGTGTAGAGGGTGCTACTTCATCTAGGCTACTTCTGAGGGTGTCATTATAGTGTTTTGCAGCAAGTTCTGGAAAGGAGAGGGAGGAGATTTAGGACAGTGATAACTTTTTAGAGTATATGAGATGTAAAAGGCAAGATTAGAATATGTAACGGGTGGGTTCATGTGTAGGTTTTTAGTGGCATTTTTTTTTTACAATTTTGCAGTTTAAATGGTTATTCCGGATTCATGAAATTGATGACCTATCCTCAGGATGGGTTATTAAATTCCAGTCAATGGAGGTCTGTCTCTTGGTCTAGTTTCTGTTTAGTTACAGCACTTTGGTTTTATAGCATGCTACACTGAACAGAAATTTAAACGCAACACTTTCGGTTTTGCTTCCATTTTCCATGAGCTGAACTCAAAGATCTGAAACATTTTCTACATACACAAGAGACCCATTACTCTCAAATATTGTTCACAAATCTGTCTAAATCTGTGTTAGTGAGCACTTCTCCTTTGCCGAGATAATCCATCCCACCTCACAGGTGTGGCATATCAAGGTGCTGATTAGACAGCATGAATATTTCTGAGGTGTGCCTTAGACTGCCCACAATAAAAGTCCACTTTGAAATGTGCAGTTTGATCACACAACACAATGCCACAGATGTCGCAACGTTTGAGGGAGCGTGCAATTAGCATGCTGACTGCAGGAATGTCTACCAGAGCTGTTGCCCGTGCAATGAATGTTCATTTCTCTACCATAAGCCATTTCCTAATGCGTTTCAGAGAATTTGGCAGTACATCCAACCGGCCTCACAACCGCTGACCACGTGTAACCACACCAGCCCAGGACCTCCACATCCAGCATGTTCACCTCCATGATCGTCTGAGACCAGCCACCCGGACCGCTGCAGCAACAATCGTTTTACATAACCAAAGAAATTCTGCACAAACTGTCAGAAACCATCTCAGGGAAGCTCATTTTCATGCTCGTCGTCCTCATCGGGGTCTGGTCCTGACTGCAGTTCATCGTCGTAACCGACTTGAATGGGCAAATGCTCACATTCAATGGCGTCTGGCACGTTGGAGAGGCATTCTGTTCACGGACGAGTCCTGGTTTTCACTGTTCAGGGCAGATGGCAGACATCGTGTGTGGCGTCGGGTGGGTGAGCGGTTTGCTGATGTCAACGTTGTGGATCGAGTGGCCCACGATGGCGGTGGGGTTATGGTATGGGCAGGCGTATATTCTAGACAACGAACACAGGTGCATTTTATTGATGGCATTTTGAATGCACAGAGATACCGTGACGAGATCCTGAGGCCCATTGTTGTGCCATTCATCCACGACCATCACCTCATGTTGCAGCATGATAACGCACAACCCCATATTGCAAGGACCTGTACACAATTCCTGGAAGCTGAAAACATTCTAGTTCTTGCATGGCCAGCATACTCACTGGACATGTCACCTATTGAGCATGTTTGGGATGCTCTGGATCGGCGTATATAACAGTGTGTTCCAGTTTCTGCCAATATTCTGCAGCATCGCACAGCTATTGAAGAGGAGTGGACCAACATTCCACAGGCCACAATCAACAACCTGATCTACTCTATGCGACGGAGATGTGTTGCACTGCGTGAGGCAAATGGTGGCCACACCAGATACTGACTGGTTTTCTGCCCCCCCCCCCCCCCCCCCGCAGTAAGGCAAAACTGTGCACATTTCAGAGTGGACTTTTATTGTGTGCAGTCTAAGGCACACCTGTGCAATATCCATGCTGTCTGGCTAATCTAAGTGTTGCATTTATATTTTTGTTCAGTGTATATGTCAGCATTGTATTATTACATCTATATACCGTATTTTTCACCCTATAAGACGCACCGGCCCATAAGACGCACCTAGGGTTTAGAGGGGGACAATAAGAAAAAAATATTTTTCATTACACCTCAGGTCAGATCAGCAATCAGTCCCCCAATGTTAGTCAGACCTCAGATCACAGCCCCAATCAGACCCCCAATGTTAATAAGGCCCCAATGAGACCTCAGATCATACCCAAAAGTGAATGACCCCCAATCAGACCTCAGATATGAGCCCCAATATAAATAAGACCCCATTCAGACCTCAGATCAGACCCTCAGTCTCAAATCAGCCCCATGCCTCTTTTGACTAGTCTTAGTCTCATATCAGCCCCCATTGCCTCTTTATAAACCCCCATTTCCTCTTTATCAGCCCCCATTGCCTTTTTATAAGAACTTATTGCCTCTTTATCAGCCCCTATTGCCTTTTTATCAGCCCCCATTGCCTCTTTATCAGCCCCATATTGCTTCAAATGAAAAAATAATAACAATCACTTACCTCTCCTGCTCCTTGATGCCACCGCTCCTCACCATCGCGATCCTCTTCATCCTTCTGTCGGCTGTGCTCTGTGAACTCGCGCGCACAGCATGACGTCACAGAGCGACTCACACTGTGCGCAGCCATGCACAGCTGACAGCGGAGGACCAGGAAGCGGTGAGTACAGATCCTTCACTGCTTCCCGGTCCTCCGGTACTAATGAGCGCTTCCATAATTGAAGCGCTCATTAGTATTGGCCCCAGGTATTTCATGGTGCTCAAAAACAAAACCCCTTTGTTCCTTAAAGGGGTTTTGCGGGAGTTTTATACTGATGACCTATCTTCAGGTCATCATTGATCACCATGATTATTAGGAAACAGTAATATTGTCCTATCGGTATATTGCGGGCATCGGTATATTGCTCAACACTACTTTGTATAGTGTACAGTACCATTTGTGTTATTTTGACTATCCTGGGGACAGGTCACCAATTTAATAAATCTGGAATACCCCTTTAAGTGGCAATTTTTACACCTGATGTGTTTTGTTGCTGTAAAAATGCCAGCTCCGCATGTTAGTTGAAAGTCTATGGGAAGTATGAAATGCAGGACACCCAAATGTTAGGTGGCCTTTTTTGGGTCTCGGGCACTCTAGTGAAAACACAGCCTTTTGAAACTTTTGACTTTTTTGGGGCATTTTGACATCTGCTTCTGTGTATGGGGAAAAGCGGTAGGAAAAAACATGATTCATACAGTTGTTTTGAATAAAAAATGCTGCTAAAAATGCCATGAAAACCACATGCAGAATGGAAAAAATAAAAGCTATTTCTATGCCATTTTTTTAGTGAGCAGAAAAGGCAGAACAAAGGCAGAGATTTTTACACTTTGTGCCATTTTCAAGTTATGTTTTTGCTAAGTGTGAAAATTGCAGCATTTAAATGTTATCTAAGGCCAGATTTTGAATGTATTATATTTGCTATAATATAACCATATAATACTAATATACGGTATTATTTATTATGTTCAGGTCATTTAAAGCCATGGTCAGGCTGTGACACATCCGACTAATATGGACGTATAATACGTCTGGAACGCGGATTTGTTAATCAGACCTAAGTGGAAGAATTTCATCCTATAGTTTTTAGGAATTGCTGCGCTGTATTTCAGTTTTTTTGTAATAGTAAAAAAAAAGCTACTGCAAAAAAAAACAATAAAGTGAACATAATCTTCCATAGAAGAATATTTCCTATAACTGTTTCTTTAACAAATAATTGTGACTGCTCAGCAAAATGTCTGTTTAACCTCACTGCCCTGCATGTGGGTATTCTATAGACATGACACAGGTACAACTCTAATTCCCATATACCAAACTGACGAATTTGTATATTCTCAGGAAAAAAAAAATATTTTAAAAGACCTACAATGTGATATTTTAATCACGTATTCATGTTTCATCATAAAATATCAACCATTGGGTCGTTTAACTTAATCTCAAGGTCTTTAATATGGATCTGTTTTAGGCCTCTTGCACACAAACGTATTTTCATTCAGTTTTTTTGCAGACCGTAAACGGAAGCATTTATTTCAATGGCAAAAATACCGGAAGGTACTCCACGTGCATTCCGTGTCCGTATTTCCATTCCGCAAAAAAATAGAACATGTCCTATTATTGTCCACATTACGGACAAGCATAGTTCTGTTCTATTAGGGGCCAGCGGTTCCGTTCTGCAAAATACGGAATGCACACAGATGTCATCCGTATATTTTGCGGATTCGTTTTTTGCGGACCGCAAAATACACATGGGCGTGTGCAAGAATTCTAGCTACAGGTCTTAGGTGTCATGTGACTGCAACTCTCTTGTGACATTTCTGCATTATTATTTTTTAGGTACTTAAAGGGGTTTAAAGGGGTTATCCCATGTTAATTGTAAAAAATGATAATCAAAAATCAAATAGTACATGACATTCTCTTCTAAGAAAGCTAGTAACAGCATTGTACCTTACATGGATCCAGAGATCTCCCCTTTCATTGCTCCAGTTGCTCTGCTAGATTTATATCTGTAACGGCATACAAGGAAATGCTCCAGACTCCGAACGGAACCTCACGAATAGCTGCTAGCAGACGAATAGGAAACGCACCCAAGCGGCTTACACTCCTAGCAATCAGTCTCTAACAGCATACAGTGAATCCCTCCAAGAACGAGACGAGGCTCCATGTTGAGGGTCAAGTAGTGGTCACCCAGAGCTGTGCGTTTTATTGATCTTATATAACATTGGTACACATCAGTACCACCCACAGGGTTTTGTAAAAACAACCAATAACCACTTACAATACAGTAAAACACTCCCACACAAAATCCTCCCCTCTGCCTGTGATATAATTATGGTACAATGGGTTGATGTAATTATCACAGGCAGGAGAGTACACAATGTCCTCTGTCCTGGAGACAACCGAGGAGTAAGTCAATTATCTCTCAGGACAAAGGGAAATCACCAATACACATGTGGAGACAATAGGACAGACATCACCACTCAAACATACAATGTCCCACCCTTTACAGTACACATAGACATTTAACATATCCCAAAATGGCACGAATTAGACCAGGGGTTCAAAAGTTAGTAAAAGTCCTTTGTGAACAAAGGAAGCATGGCTGATGAGAGGGCCCATAATCCTGGGGCAAGAGGCTGGCAACCAGGCCCCTCCAAAACCCAGTGGTGAGGTTAGTTTCGCCACACATCTCCCCTTTTCCAAACAGACTAACAGGGTATCTGACCTTCTGCCCGTCAGTGCCCTTGTTAGTCCAGCAGCCCACCCACAAAATAGAAACAGCAGTACAGCCCACCCACAATAAATGGTTACTACACTTGAGCAAGGGATAAACTTGTCCATGTCCAGGTGCCTCACCACGGCTGTGTGGGGGATTGGTAGACTGCCTTGGTGGGTTGCTGAGTGGACAGAGACCAGCGGTACTCTGCCCTGGTGCCAGCGCTACCACGGAAGTAGCCTGGTTGGAGCCTGGTTGTTGGAGGGGAGACCGACTGTATCCCCTTTAGATAGACCACCATGCTGCTGTGGGGGGAGACCTACCGTCTCCCCTTTGGCTAAACAGCCCTGTTGCTGGGGGACAGGACCGACTGTCCCTACCCCCTGTGCTGTGAGTGCAGAGACCACGGTCCCATCTGCACGGTTGTGGGGCTTACTGTCTCCCCCTGGTACGTTAAGCTGCCGCTGGGGAATGGAGACTGGGCTCCCAATTCCCTGTAAATCACACGGCCGCTGGGGAATGGAGACTGGGCTCCCAATTCCCTGCATATCACACTGCCGCTGGGGAATGGAGACTGGGGCTCCCAATTCCCTGCATATCACACTGCCGCTGGGGAATGGAGACTGGGCTCCCAATTCCCTGTAAATCACACGGCCGCTGGGGAATGGAGACTGGGCTCCCAATTCCCTGCATATCACACTGCCGCTGGGGAATGGAGACTGGGGGCTCCCAATTCCCTGCATATCACACTGCCGCTGGGGAATGGAGACTGGGCTCCCAATTCCCTGTATATCACACTGCCGCTGGGGAATGTAGACTGGGCTCCCAATTCCCTGCATATCACACTGCCGCTGGGGAATGGAGACTGGGCTCCCAATTCCCTGCATATCACACTGCCGCTGGGGAATGGAGACTGGGCTCCCAATTCCCTGCATATCACACTGCCGCTGGGGAATGGAGACTGGGCTCCCAATTCCCTGTACATTACACGGCCACTGATGAATGGAGACTGGGCTCCCAATTCCCTGTAGATTACACTGCCGCTGGGGAATGGAGACTGGGCTCCCAATTCCCTGCATATCACACTGCCGCTGGGGAATGGAGACTGGGCTCCCAATTCCCTGTACATCACACGGCCGCTGGGGAATAGAGACTGGGCTCCCAATTCCCTGCATATCACACTGCCGCTGGGGACTGGAGACTGGGCTCCCAATTCCCTGTACATCACACGGCTGCTGGGGAATAGAGACTGGGCTCCCAATTCCCTGCATACCACATTGCTGCTGGGGGACAGGACCGACTGTCTCTGCCCCCTGTAACTCAGCCTGCCACTGGGGAATGGAGACTGGGCTCCCAATTCCCTGCAGGACTGGTGGAGAGACCTCGGTTACATCTCCACCGCCCACCTGGGGTTCTTCCCAGTAAACCTCCACAATATCCTCCCAGCTGAAGGGCTCTGGACCTGGGTCTGTCATCTTGCTGTCCTGCTGAGCCTTCCCAATGGAGTGGAAGAGATCTCGGTAGTCCTGCTCCAGTTCCCACTCCATGGTTGCTAGGTTAGCCAGGTCTTTCTCTACCTCATGGGGGTCATCCCAATCCTGCCTAGCCTCCCTCTCATAGAAAATGTCCTGAAGTCTGGACTGTGCAGGGCTCCAGAAGTCAGGCTCTGCAAAGGACTCCCATAACAAGCCAGGACCATCAAACTCCTCTCCCTCTGAATTGTCATGCTCAGCTGTCCAGGGTATATACTGTGCCATATACCACCAGAGCGCCTGGTAGGCATCCTCCAGCCATAGCTCCTGCCATACCCGGTGCTCTAGTTCCCTCACCCATTCCTCCAGGGGCTTATCTCCCAGGAAGAGCATTGCTTCTGCAATCGCTGCTCTTCACTGGGGAGACTCTCGCCTCGCTGGTATTGTACATTATCCAGGGCCTGGTACCAGATGCCTTTCCTTAATGCATCCCGGCCATCCAGGTCTTCCTCATCGTATGAAGAGAGTACACTGAACCTTAAGTGGAGCGTGTGGACTGCTGGGGGCGCACGAAACAACGGATCAAAGACAGTGTTTTAGTTTCAGTAATGTTCCATTTATTCGTAAGACAACGCGTTTCGGGTGCTAAAGTCCCCTTTATCAAGTCTGAGCCGGGAGACTAGGAGAGTGGCACTGCTCGTCTGGAGAGGCGCGTGTCTCAGTGGCAGGGTGGCTCTTGCCCAAGGCGTTAGGACAAATCTTGGCTGCACCAACCATCTCTTATCTACACTCGATCTCCATTGCAGTTGCATCCAATTGATGCAACCGCAATAGGTGAGCAAAGCATTTCTTTTATTAGAAATTCGTTTTGTTGAATTTACTTACCCTATGAGCGCCTTCTCTATCCCATTGGCCATTATCTTCCTCATCGTATGCCACTGCTGGTTCCATCCTGCTGCAGTCAGGGACGCTGTACTGGGACATGCGCTGCCCTCAAATTGTAATTCCAGGGAAAGATGTTTCTTTGTAGCTGCCCTTCTGGGCTGTGAGAACGATCCCGCCGCTTGCCACCAATTGTAACGGCATACAAGGGAATGCTCCAAACTCCGAACGGAACCTCACGAATAGCTGCTAGCAGACGAATAGGAAACGCACCCAAGCGGCTTACACTCCTAGCAATCAGTCTCTAACAGCATACAGTGAATCCCCCCAAGAACGAGACGAGGCTCTGTGTTGAGGGTCAAGCAGTGGTCACCCAGAGCTGTGCGTTTTATTGATCTTATATAAAATTGGTACACATCAGTACCACCCACAGGGTTTTGTAAAAACAACCAATAACCACGTACAATACAGTAAAACACTCCCACATAAAAATCCTCCCCTCTGCCTGTGATATAATTATGGTACAATGGGTTGATGTAATTATCACAGGCAGGAGAATACACAATGTCCTCCTCTAACCGAGGAGTAAGTCAATTATCTCTCAGGACAAAGGGAAATCACCAATACACATGTGGAGACAATAGGACAGACCTCACCACTCAAACATACAATGTCCCACACTTTACAGTACACATAGACATTTAACATACCCCAAAATGGCACGAATTAGACCAGGGGTTCAAAAGTTAGTAAAAGTCCTTTGTGAACAAATGAAGCATGGCTGATGAGAGGGCCCAATCCTGGGGCAAGAGGCTGGCAACCAGGCCCCTCCAAAACACAGTGGTGAGGTTAGTTTCGCCACAATATCAAGCTGGCAGCTTAGTGGGAGTGTCCTTTCTCAGGAGGCATGTCTTTTCTGCTGCGGCTCTCTCCCTATTACAGCTCAGTCAACATGTGCTTTCTCCTGCAGCTCTCTTCATGTTGCAGCTCAAGGTGCATGTCCTGGCTGCTGTAGCTCTCTCTTTCACAGATCAGGGTGTGTGTCCTTCCTGCTGCAGCTCTCTCCTTGTCACAGTTCAAGGGGTGTGTCCTTTCTGCTGCAACTCTCACCCTTTCATAGCTCAGTAGGCGTATACTTTCTGCTGCAACTCTCTCTTTAAAAGAAGATCTGACTGTAGTTGAAGGATGGAGCTGAGTATTTGCATCCACCTCAGCGATGTTACGTAGATGCACAGAAAAACAAGGAAAATATGTTACTGTACAGTTATATTTTATTGAATAGTGTACTAAATTTTTGATTACGTGCAAGTAAGAAGATCCAGATGCTGGTTTGGAAATATTATTCATGTAGCCAACCCTTTAAGGTAGTTGCGCAACAGCAAGTTGAAGACAAACTGGTAACATTTAGTGGTCCATCTGAGCCAAACTCAATGCATCATAGTCATTTATGATGCTGTAAGTTCCAGCCCCACCACGGGTGTCCTGTACTCACAACCTCATTTGAGGATGGAACTTTAAGTCTGTGCTCCGGCTTGAACTCCCAGCATCATACATCACTACGGTGCTGTGAATTTATTGTGCAGTGTGGACCAAACTCATAAAACTTCCAACAATCCTGGACTCGGTGTTCATTAAAATAAATGTGAGCTACAGAAAGAGCAGAGCACACTATTGGGGTCATTTATCAAAGTGGTGTAAAGTAGAACTGGCTTAGTTGTCCATAGCAACCAGTCAGATTCCACCTTTCATTTTCCAAAGGAGCTGTCAAAAATGAAAGGAGGAATCTGATTGGTTGCTATGAGTAGCTAAGCCAGTTCTACTTTACACCAGTTTGATAAATGACCCCATATATGTCCATTCACAATAAAAGTCTGATAATCCAGCATCCTGTAAAGCACCTAGGTGCTGTGTGTAAAATATGGGATAGTTAGGGAAGTAGGAAAGAGTAATTATGATAAATAATGGATCCTCTTAATATAATGATTGAGTCTTCTTATCGTGACTTACATGAAGCCGTAGAGGCCTGCCATAGAGCGGGTCTTGGATGATGTTCTGCGCCTCGTAAGAGGGCTGTAGTAGTTAACTTAGACTGAGAAGTTGTGCAGTATGGATCTGATTCTTTATCATTAAAGCCATATTTAATTTCCGCTGCATAGATTGATATATTATTGAGTAGTACCTTTCCAGCTTAATAAAACATCACATTCTCAGGAAGACTGAAATAGCAGTGCTGTATATGCTGCATAAAACATGACTCCTTAAGCAATGAATTAACAAGCCATCTTTATGAAACAACTACTTCTCTCTTGGCTGAATGAATAGAAGTCTATGCCGGCTTTGAATAAATCATAGTTTTCAGGAAGAGCCCTGTGTATGTGTGTGAGGCCTACAGTGTTTTCCTGTAGCGCCAAGAAGTTCATTAGAACACAGCGGGTTTCATATAAAAGTCTCTTCTTTAAGGATGTGAAATTTTAAAGTATTTTAAAGAGAAATGCTCTTAACCTTTACCCCAACAGACTACACATTAGTGGGATTACCGGTATATATACAATTGCATGTATGAGCCGTATACAGAGGTCGCAATAACGCCTGTACAGGTGTCAGAAATACGCATGAGACTATTTTCATAGGGAAAAATTTGCCTGCATCGGCATTTATATGTATGAGACTTTCTTTGGTTGGCATCGCTGTGTTTGTGCAGCCTGCCTACTGTACTCTGTTCAGTCCCTGTCGCCCAGCCAATTAATCCTGGCGCAGGTGGCAGCAAATGAAGATTCCTCACAGGCTGCACTGATACAGTCCTCCTGATCACTGTGGGAGCCCAGCACTGACTCCCGGGATTGGAGATAACTCTGATGTTGGCCTCTTAAGGCCCCTTTCACACGGGCGAGTATTCCGCGCGGATGCGATGCGTGAGGTGAACGCATTGTACCCGCACTGAATACCGACCCATTCATTTCTATGGGGCTGTTCAGATGAGCGGTGATTTTCACGCATCACTTATGCGTTGCGTTAAAATCGCAGCATGCTCTATATTCTGCGTTTTTCACGCAACGCAGGCCCCATAGAAGTGAATGGGCTTGCGTGAAAATCGCAAGCATCCGCAAGCAAGTGCGGATGCGGTGCGATTTTCATGCATGGTTGCTAGGTGACAGTCTATTCACTGTATTATTTTCCCTTATAACATGGTTATAAGGGAAAATAATAGCATTCTGAATACAGAATGCATAGTAGGTGATCAATTGAGGGTTAAAAAAATAAAATAAAAATTAACTCACCTTCTCCTCTTGTTCGCGTAGCTCCCGTCTCTTCTTTACTTCTCAAAAGATGAACTATCGGCTAAAGGACCTTTGGTGACGTCAGATCACATGCTCCAATCACATGGTACATCACCGTGGTGATGGACCATGTGATTGGAGCATGTGATCTGACGTCACCACAGGTCCTATCCGATAGTTCATCTTTTGAGAAGTAAAGAAGAGACGGGAGCTACGCGAACAAGAGGAGAAGGTGAGTTAATTTTTTTATTTTTTTTTTAACCCTCAATTGATCACCTACTATGCATTCTGTATTCAGAATGCTATTATTTTCCCTTATAACCATGTTATAAGGGAAAATAATAACATCTACACAACACCTAACCCAAGCCCGAACTTCTGTGAAGAAGTTCGGGTTTGGGTACCAAACATGCGTGATTTTTCTCACGCGAGTGCAAAACGCATTACAATGTTTTGCACTCGTGTGGAAAAATCGCGGGTGTTCCCGCAACGCACCCGCACATTTTCCCGCAACGCCCGTGTGAAAGAGGCCTAACTCTATAGATGACGCGGTCAACAGCAACTGCAGCATGTAGGCAGTTAGATGGACAGGGGTGCCGATATGGTCACATTTGCAGGGTGCCAATGTGGTGCCCAGGCAGCTTGAGGCCTGACATGACTGTATGTTGCATTTGCAGTAGAAAAGGTCAAAGCGCCCCTAGAGGTGGAGATCATAGAAGAGTCATTTTACTAAGGGAAGCGTACTGGATCTTCAAACTTAACACTAGAGTGCCCTCAGGTTTAAATCAGAGGAGAGAGCTGATGTACTTCTATCAGTGACCTGTACAACTTTGTGTCGCTGTGGGAGTGCATTCAGCTCTTTTTGCCTATTGCAAATCAGATCATGGTTTTTAAATTATGTATGGCCATAATTCGTGTTTGTCCCGGTTCACACTGTGTGTTTTTTTAAGCAGCTTTCAATTGGTTTTTTTTTTGCCAAATTTTTGGGCAATATACCTAATTTGATGTTCCGAACAAATGAAATATGAGGACATGGAAATGGTTCACACAAGATTGTATGTGAATTTGGTGCTACATTTATGTTATTTTAACCTCTTACGGACACAGAGGTACGCCCTGATGTCCCGGTACTTAAGGACACAGGGCGTACCTGTACGCCCTGATGTCCCGGTACTTAAGGACACAGGGCGTACCTGTACGCCCTGTGTATTTCCGATCACCGCCGCGCGGCGGGCGGTGATTGGAACTGGGTGCCTGCTGAAATCAACCAGCAGTCACCCTGGGACAATGCCAAGGGGGGTCCTGTGACCCCCCCATATCGGCGATGCTGCGGATTAACCCCTTCTATGCCGCTGACCGAGGCATAGAAGGGATTTGTGTATGAGTGAGCCCATCGAGTCCCCACGCTGCTGTGGAGGGGACTCGATGTCTCAGAAGGCAGCCCGATGCCTGCAGAGGCTATCCAATGCCTTGCACGGCATCGGGACCTGCCTTCTACGGGAGCCGAGGAGATTCAGCCTCAGGCTGGGTCTCCTAGTCAACCTGTTAGTGTATTACTCTGTGTAATACACTAACAGGCAATGCATTACAATACAGATGTACTGTAATGCATTTCAGAGGGGATCAGACCCCCAAAAGTGAACATCAGAAATAAAGTAAAGAAAAAAAAAAGTGTTTTTAATAAAATTTATAAAGTAATAAAATTAATATAATATAATAAAAAACAGAACCCCTCCACACACACATATTAGGTATCGCCGCGTCCATAATGACTGGCTCTATAACTATATCACATGATCCACCCTGTCCGATAAATACCATAAATATATTTTTTTTTACGGTGTAAAAAAAGCCATTTTTGGCACCTTACATCACAAAAAGTGCAACATCAAGTGATCAAAATCGCCCAAAAAATAAAAAAACTATGGCTCAGAATATGGAGACACTAAAACATCATTTTTTTTGTTTAAAAAATGCTGGTAATGTGTAAAACTTAAGTAAATAAAAAAAGTATACATATTAGGTATACTGCGTCCGTAAGAATCTGCTCTATAAAAATATCACATGACCTAACACCTCAGACGAATACCATAAAAAATATGAAAATAAAAACAAGAAAAATAAGAAAAGCAATTTTTTGTAACCTTACATCACAAAAAGTGTAATAGCAAGCGATCAAAAAGTCATACGCACCCCAAAATAGTGCCAATCAAACCGTGATCTCATCCCGCAAAAATCATACCCTACCTAAAATAATCGCCTCAAAACTGAAAAAAACTATGGCTTTCAGACTATGGAGACACTAAGGACCCTTTCACACGAGCGAGTATTCCGCGCGGATGCGATGCGGGAGGTGAACGCATTGCACCCGCACTGAATACCGACCCATTCATTTCTATGGGGCTGTTCACTTGTGCGTTGCGTAAAAATCGCAGCATGCTCCTCTCTGTGCGTTTTTCACGTAACGCAGGCCCCATAGAAATGAATGGGGTTGCGTGAAAATCGCAAGTGCGATTTTCACGCACGGTTGCTAGGAGACGATCGGGATGGAGACCTGATCATTATTATTTTCCCTTATAACATGGTTATAAGGGAAAATAATAGCATTCTGAATACAGGTGAGTTAAATTATTATTATTATTTTTTTAACCCCTCCAGCGCTGTTTTACTATGCATTCTGTATTCAGAATGCTATTATTTTCCCTTATAACCATGTTATAAGGGAAAATAATACAATCTACAGAACACCGATCCCAAGCCCGAACTTCTGTGAAGAAGTTCGGGTTTGGGTACCAAACATGCGCGATTTTTCTCACGTGAGTGCAAAACGCATTACAATGTTTTGCACTCGCGCGGAAAAATCGCGGGTGTTCCCGCAACACACCCGCACATTTTCCCGCAACGCCCGTGTGAAAGAGGCCTAAAACATGATTTTTTTTGTTTCAAAAATGTAATCATTGTGTAAAATTTACATTAAAAAAAAGTTTACATATTAGAGATCGACGCGTCCGTAATAAACTGCTCTATAAAAATATCACATGACCTAACCCCTCAGGTGAATACCGTAATTTTTTAAAAATAAAAACGGTGTAAAAAAAGCCATTTTTTGTCACCTTACATCACAAAAAGTGTAATAGCAAGCGATCAAAAAGTCATATGCACCACAAAATAGTACCAATCAAACTGTCATCTCATCCCGAAAAAAATGAGCCCCTACACAAGACAGTCGCCCAAAAAATAAATAAAACTACGGCTTTCAGAAAGTGGAGACACTAAAAAAATATATATTTTTTTTCAAAATGCTTTGTTATGTAAAACTGAAACAAACAACCAAAAAAGTAGTCATATTTGGTATTGTCGCGTCCGTGACATTCTGCTTTATAAAAAATATCACATAATCTAACCTGTCAGATGTACAAATGTTGTAAATAACAAAAAATAAAAACGGTGCCAAAACAGCTATTTCTTGTTACCTTGCCTCACAAAAAGTGTAATATAGAGCAACCAAAAATCATATGTACCCTAAGATAGTACAAACAAAACTGCCACCTTATCCTGTAGTTTCCAAAATGGGGTCACTTTTTTGGAGTTTCTACTCTAGGGGTGCATCAGGGGGGCTTCAAATGGGACATAGTGTAAAAAAAACAGTCCAGCAAAATCTGCCTTCCAAAAACCGTATGGCGTTCCTTTCATTCTGCGCCCTGCCGTGTGCCCGTACAGCAGTTTACGACCACATATGGGGTGTTTCTGTAAACTACAGAATCAGAGCCATAAATATTGAGTTTTGTTTGGCTGTTAATCCTTGCTTTGTAACTGGAAAAAATGGATTCAAATGGAAAATCTGCCAAAAAAGAGAAATTTTTAAATTTTATCTTTATTTTCCATTAATTCTTGTGGAACACCTAAAGGGTTAACAAAGTTTGTAAAATCAGTTTGTAAGTGTAGTTTGTAAAATGGGGTCATTTTTGGGTGGTTTCTATTATGTAAGCCTCACAAAGTGACTTCAGACCTGAACTGGTCCTGATAAGTGGGTTTTAGAAATTTTCAAAAAAATTTCAAGATTTGCTTCTAAACTTCTAAGCCTTGTAACGTCCCCAAAAAATAAAATGGCATTCACAAAATGATCCAAACATAAAGTAGACGTATAGGGAATGTAAAATAATAACTATTTTTAGAGATATTACTATCTATTATAAAAGTAGAGAAATTGACATTTGTAAATTTGCTAATTTTTCCAAATTTTTTGTGTCCTCCTTTTTGCGTCCTCCTTCTCTGCAGCGAGATCCCGCGCCTGCACTATTCATTGCTTGGCCGGGGCATGCGCACTGCGATGCCCATTGTGGGCAAGGCATCGCAGTAGCTACTGCGCATGCACCGGCCAACGGCGAGAAACAGCGGCGAGGAGGCGGACCAGAGACACCCACAATGGGCATCGCAGTGGGCATGCTCATGCCAAGCAATAGATAGTGCAGGCGCGGGATCTCTCTGCAGAGAAGGAGGACACAAAGGAAGAGCGGGGCGGGCAGAGGAAGAGGCTGGGGCGGGGATATGACAAAAAGAGGCAGAACAGACTGGGCACCAACGAGGTGAACGCCGCCCCTGGGCACTTGCAAGCCCTAATTTACATATGAATAAAAGTCCGTTTTTGCCTTGGGGGAACTTCACAAGAAAACATCAAAGGTACCATTAGAATCATAGACTGCTATGCTAGAGCGCTATGTAAGCGGTCTATAAGGTCACAATCTGGTGACAGACTCCCTTTAATAAACTTTATCGAAAAAAATGTTTTTCCATAAACAGCTGTTTTATTTTGTAAAAGTAGTTAGGATCACACATGCACACATATATGACTTAAATACATGATATATGACGCTTATCACACTATGCTTACTGTAACCCGTGTAATAAAGATAACGTTATTCATACCACCCAGTGAACAACATAAAAAAATGGAATAGTTTTTTCTATTCACTGCCTAAAAAAATAAGTCACATGCACCCCAAAATATGTTACCTATGAAAACTACATATCGCCCTGCAAAAAACAAGCCCTGATACAGCTACAACAGAGTAAGGCCTCATTCACACGGGCGTGTGCGCCCCGTGGTCGTGCTGCGGCCCGCAAAATGCGGACCGCAATGCACGAGCACAATCTGTGGGGCAGCCGCAGCGGATCGCGGACCCATTCACTTGAATAGGTCCGCGATCCGGCCGTTCCGCAAAAAGATAGGACATGTTCTATCTTTTTTGCGGTACAGAAGTACGGGACGAAACCCCACGGAAGCACTCCGTAGTGCTTCTGTAGGGTTCTGTTCCGTGGTTCCGTTCCGCACCATTCGCATCTCCGGAGTTGCGGACCTATTGAAGTGAATGGGTCCGCATCCGTGATGCGGAATGCCCACGGAACGGCACCTGTGTATTGCGGATTCGTAAATGCGGTCCGCAATACGGTAAATGTTTTTTTGCGACAAATATATCAAGCCTCGCACATTGTTTGATAAGTTTGACATTTTGATAAGTTTGACATATTTTTATATGTATAGAGATGTTACTCCCATTTTTATGGTCCCAACTACTGGAGAGAAATTGCAACAGTTCTGCGACTCTGAAAAAGTCATGTTTCTTAAATGTAATTAACTTCCTTAATGGCACCAACTTTTCAAAAGTGTAAAATTATAAAAAGTTGCAAATGTTTGCACAGATAAGCACAGAAAAGTTCAAGAGGGCTGTGGGTGAACTTTTCGAGCGTAACAATCTTTCTAAAGTCGTATGACAAGGGTTGTTGATCCAAAGGATTATTCTGATTGCCAGATTTGGAGTCGAGAAGGAATTTTTTGGTCTCCCTAAAATTAGGAAAATTCGCTTCTACCATCAGGTTTTTCTTGCTCCCCCCTGGATTATTTTTGCAGGATAACTGGCTGAACTGGATGGACAGATCTCTCTTTTCAGCCTTACAAACTGTTACTATAAAATCCCCCAGATGTCATTATTCAAAATGCTCCCTTGACCTGTAGGAGTGTTCCTATGATGGTAAACTGGACTCTAAATGACTTTAGACGCCTGTGGGATGTACTGTAGCTGCATCAGAAGAATGCTGGCATAGCTTGTAGTAAAAATGTGTACAAAAATCTGCATAGTCTACGTTTGGTGTAAAACGTTTTTTTTCAGGACTTTAATACTGATGACCTATCCTCTGGATAGGTCATCAGTATCTGATCGGTGGGGGTCTGACATCCGGTACCCCCGCCGATCAGCTGTTTGAGAAGGCAATGGCGCTTCTGTGAGCACTACAGCCTTCTTGCAGCTTACCAAGTACAGCGCCATATATATGTATAGTGGCTATGCTTGGTATTGCACTCAGACCTATTTACTTCTATGCGGCTGAGCTGCTCCTAGGCCACGTGACACATGAACATATTGTCACTGGCTTAGGAAAAGCTGTCACTGGAACGCTAATATGACGCAAGCTAATTTTCCGTCCGGATGCAATGTGTGTAGGAAATTGGTATGTGCACATGACCGTCGTTTTTAACGCATCATCTCTGCATTCTAGAAAAATCGCAGCATTTTCTATATTATGTGTTTTTCACTCGGCCCTGGCTCCATAGAAGTGAATGGAAAATGCATAAAAAATGTGAATCCTGGAAAAGATAATGATGACCTATTGTCAGGATAGGCCATCATTATCACACTGGCGGAAGTTTGAGTTCCAGCACTGCCGCCTATCTGCTGTTTCAGGGAGCTGCAGCGCTCACCGTACGTCTGCCTCCCAGCAGCTTACCAAGCACAGCACTGTACATTGTCTAGTGGCTGTGCTAGGTATTGCAGCTCAGCCCCATGGAGTGGAATAGGGCTGAGCTGTAGCTAGGCCATGTGACTGATGTACAGTGACGTCACTGACCTAGGAAGAGGCTGCGGCGATCACTGAGATCCCAGGCTCTTCTAATAGCTGATTGGCAGGGGTTCCGGGTGTCGGACCCCCGCAGATTTGATAGTGGTGACCAATCCTGAGGTCATCAATATATTTTCTCAAATAACCCCTTTAACCCGGTGAAAAACAAAGATTGTACAATAATTACATAGACAGGTTCATAGGTCTACACAAACATTCTGTTCTGCCTACATGACTATTTGGGACTTCCTAACTGCTGTTCAGTTTGGGGAACATGTTCTAAAACAGAAACAGAAAAAAAGGGCTTTAAAAGCAACCTGTTAGCATGAAAATGCAATGTAACCTACGTAAATAATGTTGTAAAGCAGCAGGAGCTGAGCAGATTGATAGATATTTTTATGGGAAAAGATTCAGTAAAACTTGTAGTTTATTAATTTCCATCCCTGCTCATTCTGGGCTTTGAACCCTTCCCTCTATGACTACATGTAGTGCCCTGGAGCAGGAATATTTCGAAGTTTGGACATTTGTGGACATTTGCCCCTATTTCCCCTGCACAAAGTCTGTTTAACTGCATTTTATATGTTTGCTATGATATACAGTTGCAAGAAAAAGTATGTGAACCCTTTGGAATGATATGGATTTCTGCACAAATTGGTCATAAAATGTGATCTGATCTCATCTAAGTCACAACAATAGACAATCACAGTCTGCTTAAACTAATAACACACAAAGGATTATATGTTACCATGTTTTTATTGAACACACCATGTAAACATTCACAGTGCAGGTGGAAAAAGTATGTGAACCCCTAGACCAGGGGTGTCAAACTCAAATTCATCGGGGGCCGCATCAGCAGTTTGGTCACCCTCAAAGGGCCGGAAAACTTACAGTTACTTGGCTTGGCCCTTGGGGATCTCGGACGCCACTTCCACACTTTGGCCGGGTGCTCGGTGGAGCTGATGAGGTGTTTTATCCTAATGAGAAAGATTTCATAATAAGTATTTGGAGAAGGTGCAGAGGGATAGCAGAGCAGGGAGAGCCTTCTTTGTGGCCTCAGTAGATGCCCCTATAGTGCCCCCAATCATGTGCCAGTATTAACAGCCCCCCCCCCCCCCTGTGCCAGTAATAATAGCCCCTGTAACGGATCCGCTTCCGTTAGTGGACGCTTCCTAGCTTGCGCCGAGGACCACAAGCACCGCACTGGACACCACAAGCACCGCAGACTCCACAACCGCCGTAGCTTAACTGGAGCCGCGCCGTCTTCCTTCCACCCTGAATGAACCTCCAGCATTGAGGACCGTGTGGGAAAGATCTCTCCTCCAGGAAATATGCAGAGCATAGCAATCCCCAGCGTGATGCAGCAATTCCCTCCAATAACGAGACAAGGCTGCGTTTTGAAGGGTTAGAAAAACATGAACTGAACTGACCTCTTTATTGAGGGCTACCCGCCCGTATTTATGCAGGTCCCCACAATGCATCATGGTTTCCTCCTCTCTGCCCTGGAGACACCCGAAGAGCAATTCAATTATCTCCCAGGACAAAGGGAAACCACCAATACACATGTGGGAACAATAGGAGAGGAATCCCCACCCGAATACACAAAATCCTCCCTTCTGTCTGGGATATAATTATGGATTAACATAACTATCACAGACAGTAAAAATACAGTTTTTAAACATACACTGTAACTTTAAAACCATACATACAGGGAGTGCAGAATTATTAGGCAAGTTGTATTTTTGAGGATTAATTTTATTATTGAACAACAACCATGTTCTCAATGAACCCAAAAAACTCATTAATATCAAAGCTGAATATTTTTGGAAGTAGTTTTTAGTTTGTTTTTAGTTTTAGCTATTTTAGGGGGATATCTGTGTGTGCAGGTGACTATTACTGTGCATAATTATTAGGCAACTTAACAAAAAACAAATATATACCCATTTCAATTATTTATTTTTACCAGTGAAACCAATATAACATCTCAACATTCACAAATATACATTTCTGACATTCAAAAACAAAACAAAAACAAATCAGTGACCAATATAGCCACCTTTCTTTGCAAGGACACTCAAAAGCCTGCCATCCATGGATTCTGTCAGTGTTTTGATCTGTTCACCATCAACATTGCGTGCAGCAGCAACCACAGCCTCCCAGACACTGTTCAGAGAGGTGTACTGTTTTCCCTCCTTGAAAATCTCACATTTGATGATGGACCACAGGTTCTCAATGGGGTTCAGATCAGGTGAACAAGGAGGCCATGTCATTAGATTTTCTTCTTTTATACCCTTTCTTGCCAGCCACGCTGTGGAGTACTTGGACGCGTGTGATGGAGCATTGTCCTGCATGAAAATCATGTTTTTCTTGAAGGAGCAGACTTCTTCCTGTACCACTGCTTGAAGAAGGTGTCTTCCAGAAACTGGCAGTAGGACTGGGAGTTGAGCTTGACTCCATCCTCAACCCGAAAAGGCCCCACAAGCTCATCTTTGATGATACCAGCCCAAACCAGTACTCCACCTCCACCTTGCTGGCGTCTGAGTCGGACTGGAGCTCTCTGCCCTTTACCAATCCAGCCACGGGCCCATCCATCTGGCCCATCAAGACTCACTCTCATTTCATCAGTCCATAAAACCTTAGAAAAATCAGTCTTGAGATATTTCTTGGCCCAGTCTTGACGTTTCAGCTTGTGTGTCTTGTTCAGTGGTGGTCGTCTTTCAGCCTTTGTTACCTTGGCCATGTCTCTGAGTATTGCACACCTTGTGCTTTTGGGCACTCCAGTGATGTTGCAGCTCTGAAATATGGCCAAACTGGTGGCAAGTGGCATCTTGGCAGCTGCACGCTTGACTTTTCTCAGTTCATGGGCAGTTATTTTGCGCCTTGGTTTTTCCACACGCTTCTTGCGACCCTGTTGACTATTTTGAATGAAACGCTTGATTGTTCGATGATCACGCTTCAGAAGCTTTGCAATTTTAAGAGTGCTGCATCCCTCTGCAAGATATCTCACTATTTTTTACTTTTCTGAGCCTGTCAAGTCCTTCTTTTGACCCATTTTGCCAAAGGAAAGGAAGTTGCCTAATAATTATGCACACCTAATATAGGGTGTTGATGTCATTAGACCACACCCCTTCTCATTACAGAGATGCACATCACCTAATATGCTTAATTGGTAGTAGGCTTTCGAGCCTATACAGCTTGGAGTAAGACAACTTGCATAAAGAGGATGATGTGGTCAAAATACTCATTTGCCTAATAATTCTGCACGCAGTGTACATTCCATCTCCATAAAAATTACATATTTAAACTCAGCATACATCAAACATAAACACTTCCAAAAATCACACAAATCCCTCCAGCGGATCAAAAGTTTAGTGGAAGTCCTTTATGACCGACCGCAAGCACAATTTCCTGCCCAAAACAGTTCCATAGATTTGGGCTGTGCGGTCGGTCAATTTCATGCAGAAAACGACTAAGTCCCATCTTCGACCGGGACTTAGTCTCTGGAGCTGAAAGTTCAGTATGGAAGAAGGTAATATGTCCCGGGGCCATAGTCGTAGGGCAGGAGGCTAGCCACAAGTTTTCTACAATGCCCAGTGACAAATGGCAGTTTGTCACAGCCCCCTATGCCAGTAATAGCAGCCCCCCTGTGCCAGTAATAGCAGCCCCCAGTAATAACAGCCCCCAGAAATAAGAGCCCCTCTGTGCCAGTAATAACAGCCCCCAGTAATAAGAGCCCCTCTGTGTCAGTAATAACAGCCCCCAGTAATAACAGCCCCTCTGTGCCAGTAATAACAGCCCCCAGTAATAAGAGCCCCTCTGTGCCAGTAATAACAGCCCCCAGTAATAAGAGCCCCTCTGTGCCAGTAATAACAGCCCCCAGTAATAAGAGCCCCTCTGTGTCAGTTATAACAGCGCCCAGTAATAACAGCCCCTCTGTGCCAGTAATAACAGCCCCAATAATAACAGC
This sequence comes from Bufo bufo, assembly GCF_905171765.1. Taxonomy (NCBI): domain Eukaryota; kingdom Metazoa; phylum Chordata; class Amphibia; order Anura; family Bufonidae; genus Bufo; species Bufo bufo. The sequence continues at coordinate 517,893,532 of NC_053390.1, read as the reverse complement.
CCCTCTGTGCCAGTAATAACAGCCCCCAGTAATAAGAGCCCCTCTGTGTCAGTAATAACAGCCCCTCTGTGCCAGTAACAACAGCCCCCGCCAGTAATAACAACCCCCTTTGCCAGTAATAACAGCCCCCCCTTTGCCAGTAATAACAGCCCCCCCGTGCCAGTAATAACAGCCCCCCTGTGCCAGTAATAGCAGCCCCCAGTAATAACAGCCCCCAGTAATAACAGCCCCTCTGTGCCAGTAATAACAGCCCCCAGTAATAAGAGCCCCTCTGTGTCAGTAATAACAGCCCCCAGTAATAAGAGCCCCTCTGTGCCAGTAATAACAGCCCCAATAATAAGAGCCCCTCTGTGTCAGTAATAACAGCCCCCAGTAATAATAGCCCCTCTGTGCAAGTAATAACAGCCCCTGCCAGTAATAACAGCCCCTGCCAGTAATAACAGCCCCCGCCAGTAATAACAGCCCCCCCTTTGCCAGTAATAACAGCCCCCCCTTTGCCAGTAATAACAGCCCCCTTTGCCAGTAATAACAGCCCCCTCCAGTAATAACAGCCCCCCCTTTGCCAGTAATAACAGCCCCCGCCAGTAAAAGTATTGTACATAGTAAAAAAAAACAAAAAAAACACATACTTACCTCCATGTCAGTGATGCGATGCAGGCCTCTTCTGGCCTGTGTCCCACGCTGTATGGCTCAGGCAGCGCGATGACGTCATCGCTGCGCCGGCCTCTGATAGGCTGCCGGCCTAGTGCCTGCAGCCTATCAGAGGAAGGGAAAGGGACACGCCTCTCCCTCCCCTACCGCAGCACAGGCAGGCATCTGTATCGCTGTCCTGAGGACGGCGTCTTACAGATGACTGGAGATGAGCGCTTCCACAATCAAAGCGCTCATCTCCCTGTGCCCAGCCGCCGCCACCAGCTCGCTCGCTGCGCGGGCCACATGACGAGGTCTGGCGGGCCGGATTCGGCCCGCGGGCATTGTGTTTGACACCCGTGCCCTAGACTAATGACATCTCCAAGAGCTAATTGGAGTGAGGTGTCAGCCAACTGGAGTCCAATCAATGAGATGACATTGGAGGTGTTGGTTTCAACTGCCCTGCCCTATAAAAAACACACACCAGTTCTGGGTTTGCTTTTCACAAGAAGCATTGCCTGATGTGAAGGATGCCTCCCACAAAATAGCTGTCAGAAGACCTACGATTAAGAATTGTTGACTTGCATAAAGCTGGAAAGGGTTATAAAAGTATCTCCAAAAGCCTTGCTGTTCATCAGTCCACGGTAAGACAAATTGTCTATAAATGGAGAAAGTTCAGCACTGCTGCTACTCTCCCTAGGAGTGTCCGTCCTGTAAAGATGACTGCAAGAGCACAGCGCAGACTGCTCAATGAGGTGAAGAAGAATCCTAGAGTGTCAGCTAAAGACTTACAAATGTCTCTGGCATATGCTAACATCCCTGTTAGCGAATCTACGATAAGTAAAACACTAAACAAGAATGGATTTCATGGGAGGATACCACAGAGGAAGCCACTGATGTCCAAAAAAAACATTGCTGCACGTTTACAGTTTGCACAAGAGCACCTAGATGTTCCACAGCAGTACTGGCCAGGGGCGTTGCTAGAGTCTGAAGAGATCCGGGGCACGAGCCCATGTGAAGCCACGCCCCCACCCCATGAAGCCACGCCCTCATCACCACCGGGGGGGGCCTTACCAGTAGTTATTAACCCCTTTCAGCAGTCCCCCCTTCAATGAATGGGGGACTGCTGAATGGGGTTAATAACTAAAGTGACCCCCAGATCATCCATAACAATGTCATCCACAGATCTCCCATAAGTGTCATCCACAGATCCCCCATAAATGTCATCCACAGATCCCCCATAAGTGTCATCCACAGATCCCCATATGTGTCATCCACAGATCCCCCATAAGTGTCATCCACAGATCCCCCATAAGTGTCATCCACAGATCCCCCATAAGTGTCATCCACAGATCCCCTTCCAGCCCCGCGCCGCCTCCTAGCTAATTTATTCACTTCACTGCCTCTGTCATCCACAGATCCCCTTCCAGCCCAGCGCTGTCTCCTAGGTAATTTATTTGCTTACCCTTGCCTCTGTAATCTCGCACAGGTGCACTGGCAGAGGCATCATCTAGCGAGGTGCGCTGGAAGACGGTACATGCGAACTTTGCTCGACGATGCCTCTGCCAGTGCGCCTGTGCGAGATTACAGAGGCAAGTGAAGTGAATAAATTAGCTAGGAGGCGGCGCTGGGCGGGGAGGGGATCTGTGGATGACATAGGCAGTGAAGTGAATAAATTAGCTAGGAGGCGGCGCTGCGTGTCCGCCCGCCGGCCCTGCATTCGGGGCACTGGACAAAACATCCGGGGCTCCATCCCTGAATATTTTGACCTAACGATGCCCCTGGTACTGGCAAAATATTCTGTGGACAGATGAAACCAAAGTTGAGTTGTTTGGAAGAAACACACAACACTATGTGTGGAGAAAGAGAGGCACAGCACACCAACATCAAAACCTCATCCCAACTGTGAAGTATGGTGGTGGGGGCATCATGGTAGGAGAACTTAAGGCCAACTGTCCACCAGCTGAAGCTCAACAGAAGATGGGTGTTGCAACAGGACAACGACCCAAAGCATAGAAGTAAATCTACAACAGAATGGCTTATACAGAAGAAAATACGCCTTCGGGAGTGGCCCAGTCAGAGTCCTGACCTCAACCCGATTGAGATGCTGTAGCATGACTTCAAGAAAGCGATTCACACCAGACAACCCAAGAATATTGCTGAACTGAAACAAGAATTACTCCTGACCGTTGTGCATGTCTGATCTGCAACTACAGGAAACGTTTGGTTGAAGTTATTGCTGCCAAAGGAGGTTCAACCAGTTATTAAATCCAAGGGTTCACATACTTTTTCCACCTGCACTGTGAATGTTTACATGGTGTGTTCAATAAAAACATGCTAACATTTAATTCTTTGTGTGTTATTAGTTTAAGCAGACTGTGATTGTCTATTGTTGTGACAGATGAAGATCAGATCACATTTTATGACTAATTTGTGCAAAAATCCATATCATTTCAAAGGGATCACATACTTTTTCTTGCAACTGTATATCCTGTTCATTTGCTCTGTGTTTACATGGCACTGTGGAAAGGGTTAATGAATACTGACAGACTTTTGGGACTTTCTAGCTAATAATGAGAAGCTGTTTATTTTACAGGTACCATAAGATTTAAAGAAGAGTATGTTTTGGAGGGAGAATGCCAGACTTGTTTAAGACCAAACCCAGACAGTTTGACCTTTTGAATGTCGGGTTTAGCTTTGTTGTTATGTCTGAAAACCTGTTTTGTCTGGAAAAACTGTTGTGTCATTGCCATTGAGTGTCATTGAAGCTCTAATTGTATCTACATTGTAACTGTTTAGGCTGAGCTTCTCCTCTCCACCCCTCCCACTAGAACGTTTTAGTTCAGCCACAAACTATGTATAAGAAGAGCAGTCAAAGCCCCTAATGTTATTCAGTTAGGGAACAGTGCTTAGAAGAGGACACTGAGATGGGGATACTTTGCCACAGACCCTCGGCCTCCATCCTTTGGCCAGGGTACCAGTCTTCTGAGAGAGATAGGGACAGCTAGCTCAGGCACTTCCTCAGCATCAAACCCTTTTTTCTGTCAGGAAAGAGACTGGAGAAGCCAGCCCTAAGCCTTCACTGTATTGTTTTGTACCTGAATTTCTCCAGAAAAGAAGCACAGTGGTCTACTGCAGACCCTGACTCTCTGGAGAGCCTCAACATATGGTGACACTTTGACAGTGTCCAAGGGACCAAGCATTGGGGCAACCCCAAACCTGGCGCACTGCATATACATACAAAGATAGCTGTCAATCACTGATAGGACCATCTCCTTGACTTCAAAGTCCAGAATGAGCAGGAATTTAAATGTATACATTGCAGGTTTTACTGAATCTTTTCCCATAAAACTATATATCAATCTGCTCACCTCCTCCTGCTCTATATCATTCTGCCTTCAGCTCAGACACCATTTTCAATGTGACAGGTTCCCTTTAAAGAGAGTCAGAAAGGCAGACAGAGGTAGTCAAAGTTATTTTGTCTTGTCATCTCTACTTCTCAACAAACTATTTTATTGATCTGTTCATACATTAGACTTCATGAAATAAAATAGATTTTTCTTGACAAGTATACTTTAGGTCTCCCAGACATCTTTGTTTTATACATTCAGAATACAGCACCCATACAACTCAGTGGATCCTTACTATATGTGTGTGCTCCATCACCTGCCTGTTCTGCTTTAGAAGCAATAGGGGAGAATTTGCCCCTTCAAGGGGGCATCACACAATTAAATATTGTCCAGTGATATAGAGAAGAAACTTGTTAGGTCAAGTAAATAAATAATTTATAATTTTTTTTCTGTGTTTCCATCACAAATGAATTGCCATAAATACCAGGGATATAAAGTCATTTTGCAAAATGCGAAAAAAGGTGTATAATAAAATAAAAACTATAAAAATAAAGGATATTTGGCTTTGTTTTTGCACAGATATACTACATATGAATATTTGCTTCCCACATGCTCAGTAGTGAGAGTCTTAATTGATAGGTCAGTGAAACCAGGAGCACATTGTTAACAATATCTGAAAATCTCAGATCATAAAACTTCAGTGCCAGCAATAAGTAATAGGGCATTGTTTGCCCATGGATCTCACAGACCCTGGTTGAGGCAAGCAAATAACATCAACTGCTGAAGGTTTTTTTTCCCCAAGTTTCATCTACCAACTTGAAGTAATAACCAGTGAACAACAAGATATGTCTAAAGGAAGCCTGTCACCTCCCCTAAGCACTATTAGGTACAGAGCTACATGGATAGCACTGCTCCTGGTGAGTCCAGATCACATGCCTGCATATAAATTGCCCCATCTAGATCGGTGGCACCATTCCTCAGATATTTGCATTTTTATTTCATATCAATCAGACCCTTGGTGTAACAATACACTTTGTTGCATCTAAAGCTCCACTCACTTTCTTTGCTGGATGTGCCCCCCCCCCCTCCTTCCTGCTTTGAGAGACAGGGCCAGGCAGCATACATGTAATCACACCTGACCCTGAACTCTTGCGCCTAAGCGTTGCATGCGCAGTACAGTTAAGAATCTTGCCGGGTGGAAAGAATCTATGCTGCACATGCGCAGACAATGTCACTGTACAAGCTTAAGGTGTGTACTTCTTGTGTGTCCGATGCACAAGAGTTAAGGGCCAAGTGTGATTAGGTCCCCACTGCCTGGCCCCAAGTAGGGGGACGGCCAACAGGGAAAGTGAATGGAACAGCAATACCCTCATTGCACAAAGGAGCTCATTTGCAAATATCTCAGGAATGGGGTCACTGATCAAAATGGGGTAAAGTGAGTTGGATTCAGCTGCCAAGCACACATCTACAAAGCCATTTGGTTTTATGTGCAGGTATGTAGTGACAGACACGACAGAGCAGCAGAGCGGTACATGAAAGGTTAAGGAACGTATGCAGCTATGAGGGGCAGTAGAGTGGTCATCAGTCAGATCAGAACCAGAGAAGAACAACAAGTGCTTGATGGCAGAATAGAGGCAAACCCTATAAGGACCGTTTCAGGTGAGCGTGTTCACTGCGGAAACATGCTTTGTGCAGAAGCGATATTTTCTGTTGTGGACACTGCTCATCTGGATCTGGAGTGGATTCGTAGCATCATAATGATTTATGATGTTGTGAATATATTCCTGGCCCTAAGTCTAGTAAACAGTAGCCACATAATACTGTAACTACAGTTCAGTAGACTTATGGCCAGGAAGGAATTCACATTATCAAAAATCATCATTATACTACAAATCCACTCCAATTGAGCTGTGTCCATAACAGGAGATAGAGCTCCCACATGGACACACTTGTCTGATACTAGCCTAAACAATCCAGAAGTCAGGTTATAAGGAATCAGTGCCGGCCGCTTCGTGCATTGGGGAATGTAATTTGCGGGCCACAATACCAGCCCAGCCAGCACACATTTGTGGGCATGAGCCCTTAGACAAGGAAAATCTTCTTGACCCCAGGTAGTGCTTACAAATCTCCCTGCCCAAAAAAAAAAAATACCTCCGGCACACAGAGGGCCACTTGCTCCGCACTGGAGGCAACAGGACCTGACGCTTCCAAGAGCAAGTATTCCCAGCGCGTGTCTGTGGTCAGGTGAGTATTTTTTTTTCACAATGTCTAAATGGCCATTAAAAACAGGGACAATTGATTTCCGTGGGGTCCGTTTGGCCATAAAAAAATAACTAAAAATATGACATGACCTATTTATGGGCGTCTGTTATTCATGGTCCATTAACCATGAATAACAGACGCCCATGGACTTCAATGGTTTTGAAGATGGCCATGTGACAAGCCGTTTTTAATGTCATGTGAGTGTCCCCTTACTTAGTAGCAAGTGGTGGTTGATGCAACATAGCGTGGTCCAAAAAGCAAGGGAAGAAAAGTAAAGTTGAATAGGCTACAAAGATCAGTTGGCAATATGACTGTGCAACTGTTGCACACACTGGGCCACCCCTCCACCAGCATTGCCAAAACATTAACACCTGGCAGAAGGTTAGATCATGACAAATTTAACCTTAATAGATCACTGCTACTATTCAAACTAATGAGCAAGATAAAATAGTTTTATTTTACACATAGCTATTCCCATACAGAATTAATAAACCAAATATTGGATATGTTGTACACAAAAGCAGTTGTATTAGATAATTAGCAACCCTGGGAAAATAAGAAATATTATGTACCATTAGTGGTTACCTTGCAAAGTATCTGTGAAGTTCTCAACAGTACATAGCCTTTGGCCATGTTAATGTTTATCCATAATTGCTGCAGTTAATCACCACTTTAGTACTTTTTGACAATACAGTCTTCAGACCATTTGATTTTATTGACATTTTGCTATGTTGCGGCTTTATGTTAAAATAAAAAAAAGTTAAAAAGAAAGTGAAAACAAAGTGTTTGAAATCTTTGCTAGTTTATTGAAAAGGAAAAACTAAAATATTGCATTGAAATAAGTATTCAGACCCTTTACTCAGAACTTAGTTGAAGCAGCTTTGATTGATGATTGCAGTCTCCAGTCTTCTTGAGTATGATGCCACAAGTTTTGTACACCTTTATTTGGGTATTTTCTGCCATTTTTCTTTGCAGATCCTCTCGGGCTCTGTCAGGTTGGATGGGGACCGTCAGTGGACAGCTACTTTCAGGTCTGTCCACAGTTGTTCAATTGGGTTCAAGTGGCTGGGTCACTTAAGGACATTCACGGAGTTGTCCCTAATATATTTGTGTTGTCTTGGCTCTGTGCTTAGTGTCATTGTCTTGTTGGAAGGTGAACCTTCAGGTTAGTCTGAGGTCAATATCACTCTGGATCAGGTTTTCATTAAAATATCTCTGTACTTTACATAATTTAGCTTTCCGTCAACTCTGACCAGTCTCCCGTCCCAGCCGCTGAAAAATATCCCTACAGCATGATGATGCCATGCTTTACTGTAGGGAAGGTATTTGGCAGTGCCTGGTTTAATACAAACATGACACTTAGAACTGAGTCCATAAAGTTCAGTCTTGGTTTACTCAAAGACAAGAATTTTGTTTCTCACAGTCTGAGAGTCTTTTAGGTGCAAAGTGCATGTATCTTTTATTGAGGAGAGACTTCTTTCTGGTCACTCTGTCAAAGCCCAGATTGGAGAAATACTGCAGAGATGGTTGATCTTATGGAAGTTTCTCCCATCTGAACACAAGATCTTTGACTTTCAGTCTGATTTACCATTGGTTTCTTGGTTGCCTTTCTTACCAAGGCCACCCCCCTTCCCCAATTACTTAGTTTGGTGGGGTGGCCAGCTTTAGGAAGAGTCCTGGTTGTTCCAAACTTCTTCCATTTAAGAATTATGGAAGCCACTGTGCTCTTAGGAACTTTCAGTGCAGCAGAAGTTTTTTTTGGACCCATCTCAGGTCTGTGCCTCCACACAGTCCTGTATCACTGCTCTACAGGCAGTTATTTCCTCTTCATGGCTTGGTTTTTGCTCTGGTATGCATGTCAGCTGTGGGATCTTATATAGACAGGGCTGTGTCTTTCTAAATTATGTCCATCAAGTGAATGTACCATAGGCAAACTCCAATCAAGGTGTATAAACATCTCAAAGATAATCAAGAGAAATAGGAGCCCCCCCCCCCCAGAGCTAAAGTTCAAGTGTCATAGCAAAGGGTCTGAATACATGTATGTACATACATCATTTAAATTTTTCCTTTTTAATAAATTTGCAAACATTTCTAAAATGATGTCATTTTCTGACTAAGGGGCATTCAGTGAAGATTCATGGGGGAAACTTGTTTTTTTTTCCCTTTATTTTCGCACAATGCCACAAGATAAAATGTTAAAAAAGTAAGACTTCCCAAATGCACTGTATATTGTTCCTTAGGTGTGACATTTTCTCTTTAGCTGCGTATTGAAATGATTAATCTTTAAACTGTGGAGGTTTGACACGCTGTATTATGGAAATATACTGTATGTCCGGTTGGATGTGACTGTGGCAGAGATAAAGCTAGAAGTAGTAGACTTTCATCTGTAGGTGGAGCGTGCCTTTAGCCTTATGCCATATGGAATGTAATGAATGGGCTTTTGTCAGATCATACAAAAAGGAGTGAATGGTATTTACAGTAGCACAGTACTCCCTGAAACTCTGACAAATAGGGTAGTATAAGTACATAGGATAAAGATATTCCTCAACTGCAATGAGTTTGACACTAATACTACTAAAACATGTTGGAAAAGTGTAGCTACAGACTGAAAAATTAGACCCTGGACTATATTGTACCGCTTTATCCAGCCTGCCTAATTTTAATGGACAATAGGAGACATATAAAAAGTATCAGAAAAAAGTGGAGACAAGAATTATTGAGAGAATATTCCTGTGTTTTCAAGTGTATTTTCTTTGTGTTTATAAGAAGTTACTTTAATGTAACATGACTTGACAATTTGAAATCCTGATAAGACTATATCCACCACAGATGTATACAACTAGTGTCAGGTGTAATTTGTGTTATTTCATGTAGCTGGATATAAGAGAGGCTCTGACCAGAACAGGAACACAGTTTAAATAAGAACCCAGGATTATTTATGAACTTTACATGTTACATGTCTAGAAATGTCCGACATTGGTTGGAAGAACATGTCCGACATTGGTTGGAAGACCAAGAAATGTCCGACATTGGTTGGAAGAAAAAGACTTCCAAATACTAACCTGGCCCCCTAATTCCCCAGACATGAACCCAACTGACCACTTGTGGGACCACCTTGTTCGTTGTGTTTGCTGTATGGATCCTCCCCCCCCCCCCACACCTCCTCCAGCAGCTGCATGGCTCCATATCCCTGTAACAACCCACCTGGATCTTACTGAGTGACTCCCAGCCCATCTAGCTGCGGTCCATGCTGCACATGGCGAATACTCGGAATATTAGCTGGTGATCATTATAATAGGACGCGAATATGTGTATCTATCTATCTTATGTAAAACAGGATCCACCATTCACAATAGTGAAGCCACATGGTATCTGCTCCCTCCCTCTGTACAGGTCACAGAACATGCATAGTAGATTCTCACATAGAAGTCAATGAGATCAGCGCCTGTCCATTATGTCTATGGTAGCTGCTGTAAAGCATATCTCTACATGCTGTTAAATATAGTATAATAATCATGTTCAGATGGAATAAGAAAAATCTTGAATCAGAAAATAAAAAAAGATTAGAATTAAAGATTATCAGTCACTATCTGGTTTTAACTAGCAGAAAAAAATTATAGGTGATACATTGTTAATCCCTTTAACCCCTTAAGGCACCATGTTGTACCTGTACGTCATGGACTGCAGTGCATTAAGCCACTATGACGTACAGGTTCTTCATGGCTGCAAACTATGTGCATGTTGACAGTGCTGAGACCCCGGCTGTTACACACAGCCAGCGATCTCGGCTGACCAGCCCTGGACCAATGATGGTGGTCCCAAGCCGCTAATCACTGTTAATGCAGAGTTTGTTGAAAGGTTAGGTACGCTTTAAAGGGGTTGTGCAAGAATGGGGGGTTTTGGCTGCAGCGAATCAGTCGCCGCTGAGGTGACCGGATCCCCTCGCGTCATGTGACCATTTGTCATGATGTAAGGGGAGCCAGTCCCCACCATGGCTAATGATTGACTACAACCATGTCAAACCGGATGTTTTCAGCGATAGAGTCCAGCGGAGCATTGCAGGCTGGGAGGAGAAGGAGCAGGGAGCTAGCCCTGGGAGGCAGGTAAGTAAGCTTCCCTTTACAGGTCAGGCCGAGTAGAGGTTTTGCCAAACTGCCCCCCCACTCTTACACAACCCCTTTAAGGAAATACTGATGTTATGGCTCTTATTGGTGCATATAATAACTTGTTTAAGTGAATGTAGTAAAGATGGTCACGTCTTCTATTACCCTAATTGGATACAGCTGAGTGACACAGATTTGATGTAGGATCCTTTTTCCATAATGTCTTTTATCTTGTATATTTCTGCTCTACTTCAGCAGCTCTACTTCGCAACTCGTAGCGACACAAGACGTTAAATGTTTTTACAGATGCTGATATAGAGGGAGGGCTAATCTAGAAAGCCTATGTTTCGCTTCAGAAGTTGCCAAGAACAACAGCTGCTTGTAGGCTTATGTGATGTACCCTAACTCCCTTCTTCTCCTCTGCAGCTGGACTTTTGCGCTTGTAAACTTAATCTCCTCCACTCCTGTACTCATTAGGTTACCATTCAGTGTAAAAGATAATCTACATTTATTTACGGGAATTAAGCAGTACTGTGTGACCTCACATATAATCTAAGTATGTGACAAAGCCAATGTTGACAACTATTTGTAAGAGTGGTTTCCCAGACGTTTCTATGAAATATGAGAAAATTGTAAAAAGGAACATTTTTGGCAATAATCTTGAAATAGAGAACAGTAGTAAAATAAAGCAACGTTGGGTTTGTCTATTGTTCCTTACAAACTGTCAGTTTGGTCATAAAATGATGCTCAATGAGAAATATTAAGCAGTCGATTTTGTCGGATTTTTTCTGTTACATACTCATACATTTCTATATACCTATACAGTACCCAAACTAGTATATATCTTTACAGAAACTGATATTAAATTAGTTATACAGTTATGATAAATGTCAATATAAGTAAAGGCATAGCGATCAAAATGCAGATGTCCTCAATAATAGTAGTTACTTGTATAGTTCCTAAATATGTCGTCTACATAAATCTGCTGTATGCCATAAAATAAATAATATTGTCATATACTGTTCATATAAGTAATAGTGCTATATACTAGGGATGAAACGATTACTCGATTTTGAATTGAGTACCTCGACACAAGAAATCCTCGATGCAAACTTTTTGCATCGAGGATTTGTTTGTGTCATGTGACCACGGAGTGTGAGTGAACCGCTTGCTAGTACTCACGGCTCCATGGTCACTCGCCAGCCCATACACGTAAGTGTGCACTATGACCTGACGCTGTGTGACGTGCAGCACGCATAGAAGATGATGGATGATCTGTGGAGCGGCGCCCCTACAGGAGTGGTAAGTATTTTATTTCACTGGCGCTGGGGACATGGCTAGGAGGGAAAGATGGTGGCACTGGGGGGCAAGCTGATGGCACCGGGGGGGGGGGGAACCTGATGACACTGGGGGAGACCTGATGGCACTGGAGGGGCAGATAATGGCACTGGGGGGGCAGCCTGATGGCACTTGGGGGGCAGCCTGATGGCACTGGGGGAACCTGAGGGCACAGGGGGGGGGGGGGCTTATGAGTTTTTATTTTAAAAAAAACATTCTTTTAATTAGTTTTTTGTTATTAGAGTACTCAATTAATCGTTGGATTAATCCGATAGAATACTCTATTACAAAAATAGTCGATAGCTGCAGCCCGACTATATACCATACAGATACTGTAATGTCTCCATACCATATACATAAATAGTGCCATAATATACTGTATACATTAGTAATAAAGCCATATATAGAACACAAAAAATAATGCCACCATATACGGTATACATAAATAGCACCACCATACAGTACCCATATTCCCACCATAAGGCCACTTTTTGATTTGCGGTGGAAAAGGGTATGTTGGTTAGAAACTCAATTCAATGTTGTATAAACATTGATCTTTTTCATTATTTTTAAATGCATTCACTAATTTTGATATTTGGAGCCTACAAAAATTCTTGATGCTCCTTTTTTTTTAACCATGTGAGTCATGCAGCTCTAGCAAGCTCACGATAGTCACCATCAGGGTGGATTTGATTTAAATCAAACTGATTTAAATCACGATTTAAATCACTAGTCAGTAAGGCTTGATTTAAATCATAGTTTTCTACATAAAGACAAATTCTTGCTGGTATAACTTATAATATGCAAGTAGATGAAGATTTTTAGAATAAAAACTTTTCATACTAGTTTGATTAGGTTGATTCTGTATTCATAGGTTTGTAGAAGTTAGGATTAAGGTTTTTATCTCAACTCTGTTCATGTTATAACATTTTTGCTGTGAAGAAGAGGCATGTTTATCCACCCTGGTCACCATATATTTTCCTGAGAATGCAAAGAACGCTTTAAGTTAAAAATATTAAGAGAAAGGTAATGGTAGAATCTACATTTTAAAAAAAAATCTTTGGTGTCTCTTTTTGCATGAGATTTTTTAATTTCTTGAATAATCATGTTAGTCTCTGTTCTCATTTGTGTTAGTTCTTTCTGTGAGGGTTTACTTGCTTTCCGACCTCCACAATAGTAGGGAATTTCCTGTTTATTAGTTCTGTTTCCACAGTCAGACTTTGTGCAGGCCACTCTAGTTAGCAGAATCTTTAGGACTTGCAGGTCTTCACCATTTGAGACCCCAATATAGGGATCTGGTCTCCACTGCAGGGAATTCCCTGGTTCTGACTGCAGAGTAGCTGCTGACTGGTAGAGCAAAAGATATAAAAGGAAACAGATATGGGGTTGATGCTGGATAATCAGAAAGCCATATGAAATTCAAAGATAAAGTCAGAGTCAGAGTTGGGTCTAATAATCAGGAAGAAGTTCAAGTGTCAGAATGGCAGCCAAATAGAGATTTAGACACCCCAGGGTCAAATCCAGATCAGAACATCAGGGGTTAATCCAGATGAGCAGTGACCCAAGCCAGGTCAGATAATCAGAAGTAAAACCAACAATAAAGCATACCACCACAGAGTCAGTAACTTGCAGAACCTGAACAGCAGGCTGGATTAAAAAAAGAGCCAAGATCTCACTAATCCACCCCATGAATGTTCCTCTAATTAAGCCTTCTGGCTGTCCGAACTTCTGGGCTGTCCAAACAGCGGAGCACTGTGATTAGCCAGCAAGCTAGGATCTCAAGGGATTCATCACTGGCCGTCCTGCCAGTGTCACCACAAACTCTGAAGCAGTGGTGGAGGGCTGAGACGGACATTAAGGGATACAGACAGGTAGATTTGTTACCTACATACGCTGTAGTATTCTGTTCATTAAAAAGATGGAACTCATTATAACTCATTATTGACCAGTATTGGTAAAGTCCATGCAAATGCTGTAGGAATAGCCTCTTTTTGGGTATATGGAACAGATTTTCAGCTGTCCTCATTGGATCAGATGCACTTGGATCGGTAAACATGCCCTAACACATTATGACTAAGTATAACCGGATCATTTTATGGCAGATTATGGCATGTAGCCTTTCTTAGTTATATAACTAAAACATTATTGAAAAATAAGTAATTGGTTATTGGTATGAAGAAAAATGCTTGGCTTGACCCTTATGGGACATTGATATCTCTGCCATCAATGTCAGATGTGGGTCCTAGCTTTGTGACCTGCTGCTATCAGAACAGGGCCTCTGAAGTGAATGGAGAGCAGCTGCACATGTGTGGCCACCCTCCGTTCATAATTTTGGGACTTCTGAAAACAGTCAAGCGCACTTGTTTAGCTATTTTTGGAACTATAGTGATGAATGGAGAGTGCGCGGTGCATGAGCTTCATTTTGAAGGCTCCATTCTGGAGATCCCAGAGATGGGACCTGCACCTATCTGACATTGATGGCATGGCCTAGCAGTTTCACCTTAAAATTCTGTAGATTGCGTCTCAACACACCTCTATATTGCATGCTTTATACCTTTGGGCAAGCAAGCTGTTCATTTAGGGTACTTTCACACTTGCGTTAAAGTTTTTCGGTATTGAGTTCCGTCCTCTGGGCTCAATACCAGAAATAAACTGATCAGTTTTATCCTAATGCATTCTGAATGGAAAGCAATCCATTCGGGATGCATCCGGATGTCTTCAGTTCAGTCCTTTCACGGTATATGGACGGAGAAAAAAAAATGCAGCATGCTGCATTTTTCTCTCCGTCCAAATTCCGGAACACTTGCCAGAATGCCGGATCCAGGATTAATTTGCTTTTTCTATTGAAAATTACTGCATTGACTGATCTGTTCTTCCGGGACCTTTAAAAATGTGAAAATAATAAATACCGGATCTGTTTTTCCAGATGACACCGGAGAGACGGATCTGGTCTACACATGGGATCCGTTTGCATACAGATTGCCGGATCCGGCAGGCAGTTCCGGCGACAGAACTGCCTGCCGGAATCCAGCAACGCAAGTGTGAAAGTACCCTTAATTGAGTAGTTTTGTTTAATTCAGTTCTTTTATGCTGTATCTTAAAGTGTTTGTTCATGCCAAATCGCCATTGGCACAAATGCTTGAGTTTAAATAATTCCTTCTTATTGTGCGCTGTCTGGGTAAGACACTTAATTTTGTAAGCATCCAGAAGTTTTAATTTATCAGCTACGATCACAGTTCTGTAGAGTAGTGACCTGCAACATTGCTTTAATTCGTATTGTCTATCCATGGAGCATCACTCTGAGACAGAACTTGTAACTTTTATAATTAATTGCAGGACGTCACAGACTCAGCTATTCTTGTCTAAGTGGCTGACTGGATACAGTGGATATTACAGTGGTGCTTGAATTTTTCTCAAACCTTTTAGAATTTTCTATATTTCTGCATAAATTTTAACTAAAACTATATCCGGTTTTCACACAAGTCCTAAAAGTAATCAAATTAAACAAGTGAGTACAAAATATAGTGAGACCCACTAAAAAGTAGCCCGCCTCCAGCGATGAATGAGCAAGTGGATTACTTTTTTTTTTTTAATTACCCATAAGTCACAAAAGATGCTGAAAGTGGTCCCCGTTCACCTCTATGGATCTTTGGGCCCGTTGGATTATGTTGGCTAATACTGCCTGCAGATCTTCAACAGTGATACTGCAGAAGAGAAAATGTCCTGCTTTTTCCAACAAGATGGGACAATATGCCGCACCTCACGGAATGCACTGGCACGGGTTCATGAACTGTGAGCAAGGGGTTATGGGCACCACGTTCCCCAGACTTTTTCACATGCAGTTTTTATCTGTGGGGAAAAGTAAAACTGAAACTGTCCGCTAACAATCCATATACCGTGGATGAACATGAAAAAAACACTATCCACAGTATCACTGTTGAAGATCTGCAGGCAGTATCAGCAAACCTAATCCGACGGGCCCAAAGATGCATAGAAGTGAATGGAGACCATTTTCAGCATCTTTTGTGACTCTGTAGAGATATTGTTTTAACCTTTTGTGGCCTAATGAGCAACATCAACTCTTTTTCTTAGGCCCTCAGAAATCTCTTTGTTTGTGCCATGATATACTTCCAAAAACATGTTGTGAAGATCAGACTTTGGTAGATCCCTGTTCATCAAATAAAACAGGTTGTCCACTCATACCTGATTGTCATCCCATTGATTGAATACACTTGACTCTAATTTCACCTTCAAATTACCGGTATCTGCTAATCCTAAAGCTTCACATAGCTTTGCCACTCACAGACATTTGGTATTCCATTATTTTCCTCAATAAATATATTCCCAAGTCTAGTTTTTTTTTTCTCATTTCTTTGACTTGGTTATCTTTATCTCCTTTTAGGACTTGATGTGAAAGTCTGATATAGTTTTAGGTCACATTTCTGTACATTCTTACTTGGGGTGGTCCCCCTGCTTTGAAATAATTTTTATTGTGAAGAACAATATAACCTTAAAATAAACATTGTCATGTACATATAAAGATTAATATGGAGATTACATCTTCCCCAACAGAAAAGAACAAAGATCTCAGTCTATCCAGATTTTCAACTCCATAGTTTGAAAGCCACATCTCCAAGGCATGGTAAGTGGTGTATTTAATCTTCAAGAAATATATGAAGATATAGCTGAGCGAGCTGGACATCATAATATAAGACAAATTACACATGTCCTAAAAGCTTGATGGATCTGTAGTCATGACAGGTACTGATAAGTGTAAACATGAGATATTTCCATCAAGCATTAATATAGTGGTAATTGGTGCTTCATAAATTAAAGTGTAATTAAAGGGAACCTGTCATCACATTTTTCATTTGCAGCAAATGGGATGTTGCTGCTGGTCCCATCATAGTTTGTATTTAAACTGTCCATAAAGCCGTTTCCCAGAAAATGTATAAATTGGGCCTGATTTGATCTCATCTCGGGACCTGGAGTCACTGGGGTGGGTACCTGGATTCAGTGAGTCACAGAGCCACAGCCGCAAGCCCACCCACCTCACTGTGAATGACATCCCAATAGCTTACTGACGTCAGCACCGGCAATATCTGGAATCTTGCGCCTCAGTATTACACTGTTTTCTCCTCGATCCTGACATGTGCATGAGCTAGTGAATCTAAATTATATACACCTTTACTAACATCGTATGTCAGGAGCGAGGAGGAAACTGGGCAATACTGCTCCTTTAATGGCCTTTTATATGTAGAAGCTCTGGTAGTTATTCATTGTATTTCTGAGTAATTTTGGGGGGAAAAAAACTATTCAGCCATTCACGCCTTCTTGAATCTTGTGTCACTGAAGGGTAATCAAGACTTTGCTTCTACAGCATTAGGTCTGAATCGCTTTGAAAAAACTGCACTGCTATAATGAGATTCCCAGATAAGTAAAGGCTTCTTCTTTGGAACATTGGTGCATTTCATGAGCTGTTTTACGGGAACGGTAAATATAATTCTTTTCCACTGTTATCAGAGTGAGGTTTTTGGTGGATTTATTTTACGCTTTATTACTTAACCTGCGAGCATATGAGGAAAAAAAGATAAGAGGCAGCTGAGGGAGTACATTCAATTTAATGCCCACAATTAATTTTTTCTTCTAATGACCAATACATCTTGTTTGCAATTTATATATTATATGGTGGTATTGTGCGGTTAACCTCATATACTATGTGTATGTATGCCTGTGTATGTAGATAGATAGATAGATCTTTGCAACTAGGAATTACTAAGGTCATGTAACATACTAAGACTTATCCTATAAGAAGCCAGCCAATTTTCTTTTTTTTTTAAAAGTTTTTTTCCCTCTCTAGCTTTTAGAGCCATAACTTTGTTTTATATTTCTTAGATTGTAAGCCCTCACAGGCAGGGCCCTCTCTCCTTCTGTACCAGTTTGTAACTTGTCTTGTTCATGCTTAGTGCAATTGTCTGTACCGTATTTTTCGCCCTATAAGACGCACCCCCCCCAAAAGTGGGGGAAAATAGCAGTGCGTCTTATGGGGCGAATGCTGCATTTTGCCGAATTTTCAATGATACGCCGCGCCACGATGCCGCGCCGCGGGTGTATCAGCTGAGAGGGAGGAGGGGCTGGGGGCCGGCATCTGGTTTTATAATGACAGCGGGGCCCGTGCAGTGACTGTATTCTACTACACGGGCCCCGCTCACTGTATATAATCTTATCTATAATTGTAGGCATTGTTAATATATAAAAATTCAGGGTAATCAGCGCCTGTATTACTTACAAGCGCTCGGTAGCAGAGAGGAGGGAGGAGGCAGGCAGGGAGAACGGGCGCTGGCAGCGTGAGTCACTACGTCATGCACCCACGCCGCCTGCTTCATTCATAAAGTGGGCGGCGCAGGCGCGTGACGTAGTAACTCACGCTGCCAGCGCCCATCCTCCCGGCCTGCCTCCTCCCTCCTCTCTGCTACCGAGCGCTTGTAAGTAATACAGGCGCTGATTACCCTGAATTTTTATATATTAACAATGCCTACAATTATAGATAAGATTATATACAGTGAGCGGGGCCCGTGTAGTAGAATACAGTCACTGCACGGGCCCCGCTGTCATTATAAAACCAGATGTGACCCCCACCCCCTGTATTGGGGGTCATTCACACTACAGGGACATTGTTATGGAGGGGATCTGTGGATGACACATAGCATAAGATGCTATATATGTGTCATCCACAGATCCCCCCCCCCCCCCATAACAGTGTGTCACGGCCTTTGGTGTGCATTGTGACATTTTCCCTTCACTTGCAGTTGCCTGCGACAACGTGTTGTTTGTGTGCATGTGGTCGCAGTGTCTCGGCCTTCTGGCTGATTCCCAGGACATGGTTGCCACGCATGCCGTTGCCGGTGGTAACAGGTGGAGTGTGATTTTTATGTGTGCACTTTCCCTGTTTGTTGTGCACGAGGTTTAGGTATGTGGGCACTTCCCCTTTAAGTGGTTTCGCTTCCCTGGTTGGTGTTGGAAGGGTTAATTCCCTTTCCAGTGTGTGTCTGTGTGGGTGTGGCCATTTGGGCTATTTAGCCTCTGCTGAGACCTGTAGCTGAGGGGTACTCCAGCCTTGTTGTAGCTGGAGTCATCCTCCTGGTTTCTTATACCATCTGCCAGTGAGGGCTACCCTTGTGGTCATAAAACTATATGTCTGATGTTAGAAGATGTTTTTATGGTCTATCTGTTTATTGCAGCTATGGATGTCCTGGTTACCTGTGTGATATGTGTTGTGTGCTGTGTCCCTTAGTGTTGTGTGGACATCAGTAGTCATGCACGGGTTCCAGTCAGCGTGTCTGTGTCAGGTAGGTTTGGAACTTCTTTAGTTCACCTGCCATATCCATATGTTGTATTTGTTCCCCTTTCCTTGCAGCTTGGCCAGTGAGACTCCTGTTCGTCCGCATCTAGGAGGAACAGGTCGTCTTACCCTGCTCCTAGTCCAGGGCTACCCTGAGGGCTAGTGGGGACCCTAGGTTACGGAGTATGAGCTCTCCTACCATCAGGGTTGGCTCATACAGCTAGGAGTCAGGGTCAGAATTAGGGATGTCATAGGAGGTGACCTGATTCCTGTCCTGGCCCAGCAGCGACCAATATCTTCTGTCATCGCATGGCTGAGGGTTTCCCCCATCCTCAGCCGTGACAGTATGACCACAATGGCTCCTTGCGTCGATTACCTTCGAAAGAGGGTGCAGCATGCATCTCCATCTGCCATTGGGGTGCATGCGCGTTCTCCGGAGGGAGAGCGTTTTGGGGTTTTCACCGTTTACGGCGCGGTGAGTGGCTTTTCCCTGCCATTCGATTCTCACCGTTGTCTGTGTTGGTGCCCCTTGTTTGTCATTCCCCTCCCCCCCTCCCATTGTTTTTTGTGCCCCACCAACTTTCCCCTTTTGTTGTTGGGGGGGGGGGCTTTGAGGGGTGGGAGTGTCCTGCCTTCGGAAGAGGGCACAGCATGTGGCGCCTGCCGCTTTCTGGCACACATGCTAATCCTCCAGAGGGAGGGTTAAAGGGGAACCCTAGTACAGTTGCTGCAGTGTGTGTGAACTGGCACTTGTCGTTGGCTCTCTCCTCATTGACGTCTCAGTTGTTCGCTCATTCGTGTCGGTTTGGCTGGCTGCAGTCCTCGTTGGACTGGCATTTGTGTATGCTAGGAGAGGATGCATGCTGGCAGCGACTTTGTGGGAACCGTGTTCTGAGAGTGGACGCAGTGTTCAGTGCGGTCTCTCCAGGCTGTTTCTTTGCTAGTTTCTGGTTCCTGTGTGTTGCTCCAGAGGCTGGCAGTCAGCGCCCTGGTTCCTGTGTGTTTCTCCAGGGGCTGGCAGCAGTCCTGGGGAGACTCGCTGACACTGATTCTGCTACCTTTTCCTTTTCTCCCATCCCTGTTTGGGTTCCTCACTAGTTTTCCTTTTTTTTTGGTGGGGGGGCTTTGAGGGGTGGGAGTGTCACGGCCTTTGGTGTGCACTGTGACATTTCCCTTCACTTGCGGTTGCCTGCGGCAACATGTTGTTTGTTTGCATGTGGTTGCAGTGTCTCGGCCTTCTGGCTGATTCCCAGGACATGGTTGCCACGCATGCCGTTGCCGGCGGTAACAGGTGGAGTGTGATTTTTATGTGTGCACTTTCCCTGTTTGTTGTGCACGAGGTTTAGGTATGTGTGCACTTCCCCTTTAAGTGGTTTCACTTCCCTGGTTGGTGTTGGAAGGGTTAATTCCCTTTCCAGTGTGTGTCTGTGTGGGTGTGGCCATTTGGGCTATTTAGCCTCTGCTGAGACCTGTAGCTGAGGGGTACTCCAGCCTTGTTGTAGCTGGAGTCATCCTCCTGGTTTCTTATACCATCTGCCAGTGAGGGCCACCCTTGTCGTCATAAAACTATATGTCTGATGTTAGAAGATGTTCTTATGGTCTATCTGTTTATTGCAGCTATGGATGTCCTGGTTACCTGTGAGATATGTGTTGTGTGCTGTGTCCCTTAATGTTGTGTGGACATCAGTAGTCATGCACGGGTTCCAGTCAGCGTGTCTGTGGCAGGTAGGTTTGGAACTTCTTTAGTTCACCTGCCATATCCATATGTTGTATTTGTTCCCCTTTCCTTGCAGCTTGGCCAGTGAGACTCCTGTTCGTCCGTATCTAGGAGGAACAGGTCGTCTTACCCTGCTCCTAGTCCAGGGCTACCCTGAGGGCTAGTAGGGACCCTAGGTTACGGAGTATGAGCCCTCCTACCATCAGGCTTGGCTCATACAGCTAAGAGTCAGGGTCAGAATTAGGGATGTCATAGGAGGTGACCTGCTTCCTGATTCCTGTCCTGGCCCAGCAGCGACCAATATCTTCTGTCATGGCACGGCTGAGGGTTTCCCCCATCCTCAGCCGTGACACAGTGTCATCCACAGATCCCCATAACAGTGCCATCCAGAGACCCCAATAAGAGCCATCCAGAGGTCCCCATAACAGTGTCACCCACAGATCCCCCATAACAGTGTCACCCACAGATCCCCCATAACAGTGTCACCCACAGATCCCCCATAACAGTGTCACCCACAGATCCCCCATAACAGTTTCACCCACAGATCCCCCATAACAGTGTCACCCACAGATCCCCCATAACAGTGTCCTCAACAGATCCCCCATAACAGTGTCCTCAACAGATCCCCCATAACAGTGTCCTCAACAGATCCCTCATAACAGTGTCCTCAACAGATCCCCCATAATAGTGTCATCCACAGACCACCATTAGTTCAAAACCCACCAAAAGCACACCTTTTGGTTCAAAATATTTTTTTTCTTATTTTCCTCCTCAAAAACCTAGGTGCGTCTTATGGGCAGGTGCGTCTTATAGGGCGAAAAATACGGTATTATGAATGTATACCTCTTTTCATATGTACAGCGCCATGGACTGAATGGCGCTTTAATAATAAATAGTAATAATACTTTTCTGTTCACATAGCCAGATGAGGACTTGTTTTTTGCTGAACACGTAATTTTAATGGCAGCATTTTTTTTTTGTACCATTTCGTGTTTTCGAGCACATGAAAAAAAAAATTGGGGAGGAGAGTTTAAAAGCAATTCCTTCATGTTTCTTGGGTTTTGTTTTTATGCGGTTCATGATGCATGATGATCTTATTCTACGGGGCAGTACGATTACAGCAATAACAAATTTATGTTGTTTTTATTTTACTGTATTTATTATTTTTATTTTTTTGTTTTTCTTTACATTGTCATTTCTGACTCCCTTAACTTTTTTATATTTTCATCTATATTTTAGGGCTTGTTTTTGTGGGTTTTAGTTTTTATTGTTACCATTTTGGGTACAGTGGCCATTTTGGTTATTTTTTCCATTACAGTGTTCACTGCACATGATAAACATTTTTATATTTCAATAATTAGGACATTTTCAGATGTGTTAAAATGTTATGTGTAAGATGGGTCATTTCAATGTATTATGTATTGAATGTATTATGGGAGCCATTTACTAACCAGAAATACGCTTATTTTAGGTTATTTGCGCCGCAATCTGCGACTTTCCTGCTCATGTCAGGTCTAAAAAATGTGGGCGTGGCGGCGAAGGGGGCGAGCTGGCAGGCCCATCTCATTCATCATTTTCTATGACTGTAGAAAATGGTCTAAATTTAAGCCAGCAAGGAAGCTGGCTTACATTTAGGGCTCTTTCACACGAGCGGATGCCGTGCATGGAATCTGCTGCGTGATAGAGAGCCAAGCCCCATTCCGGACAGCAGAGACATGGAGCATTAACATGATGGATAATGCTCTTTGCCTCTCTGTGATCTTTTTACTACAAAATCACAGTGACAATTTTATCTCACTATGATTTTGTAGTAAAAAGGTCACAGAGAGGCAAAGAGCATGATCAATCATGTTAATGCTCCATGTCTCTGCTGTCCGGAACGGGGCTTGGCTCTCTTTCACGCAGCGGATTCCACGCACGGCATCCGCTCCTGTGACAGAGCCCTTAGACCTGCACTGGATAAGCTGAAGTTATGAAGAGGCCAGCGCCTCTTCATAACTTCAGTGGATCCACCTCCAACTATAGGTGTTATTAAGACTGGCATCTAAAATGCCAGTCTTATTAAATGACCCTCTATGTTTTTGTCTTTTTTATATATAAAAGAAAATAAACAAACAATGTAATCCTCTCATTGCTTATTTCATAGATTGTAATAGAATACTATTGAATTCTATGGGATTTTGACAGGCTTCCTATTAGACCTTGTTGCAGGCAAGGCTTAACAGGACATTTGCTATGGCAGACCTGGGAGCCTTCACAAGGCATCAGGCTACCATAACAACTGTTCAGAACCCTGTGATTTTGGCGTGGGGGCTCTGTCTTAACCCTCAGATACTGCTGTCCTTATTGATTGCAACACCTGAGGGTTTTATTGTCCAGGATCAGAGTTATCTCCTCTTCAGGTTATTTTGGCCTAGTTTCATTTGTATTACACACCCGGCAGCTACTGCATAAGGAACGGGCTTAGCTTGTGAGCCAGCTCCATAGACCTTTATGTACCTAGGAAGTATGGTCACATGCGGGGTTGTAAAGCGGTAAACCATTTCACTCAGTAAACACCACAGGAAGTAACATCTACTTTATGCCTCCTTCTCAGACATCCCTTCCTACTCTTCAGCTATTGGCTGAAGCTGCATCTCACAGGCTTCCTGCTCTGCCTGTCCCCTGCATATACACTGCACCGACTACTGATTGTATAGAGAACTCTCTGCTCCATTTAAGCAGTTGTTTCCTGCATTTGGGAAAGAAAGCAGAGGGAATTACCAGAGAGGAGCTGAGAACTTGTAATGTTAGTCCCATCGAAATGAATGGGAATCATAAGCGAGGCCACCACTCCATTAACTTCTATGGGACTGACGGAAAGAGTCAAGCCAACGCCTATCAGACATTGAGGGCATATCCTAGTAATATGCCCCCAATGTATGAGATGACACAACCCCTTTAAAGAATGAATGGCCTTGATGTGTTAAGCAGGTCATCTTACTAATTATGACAATTCACCCAAAGTGTCGCCTTAAAGATGACACAGAAATGATTCTTCAAAATATCACTAACTTACACAGCAGATAGATGTTCATACTTAAGACGGTTGCTTTTTCTGTGATAATTACTACTCGAAATATATGCATAATTATGAAAAATTCATTGAGACGGGTATTATTTTAGCTTGCCTTTCTCACTGAATTTCAAGTATGAGAGATCTGAATAGATTTGCAAATTTGCAAAGATATGTAACTTTTTAGAATTAGTGTATAATTAGCACATTTCCAGCATTCCAGCACAGCACCTGCATCATCTGTATCATGAACATTTTCTTTCTTTTTTTTGCTATTAGCTATATTTTTGGTATTGCTTTGTAGAATGCATAGTCCATAGATGCAGCACTTAGTGAAGATATACCTCTAATGTAATGTAAATCATTTCTTGCCCAGACCAATGTTTGTGTTGCGTTTGTGTCATTTGGATAATGTAAAGTCATGGCACAACCAGTGGGGACTACCAGAGCAGCGACACTAGAGCAGCTTGGGATTTAACAGATATGTTTTCTTTTATTTTATACCATTTACTGCTGGTAGGCATTTTTTAACTTTCAGTATGAGAGATACATACCTTATGGGAAAAAAAGGTTAGAAAAAATAGAGAACCAGTGTTTATATGCAGAAATGTAAAGGGCGCAATAAACAATGAGAAAGCATTTGGATTAACAGCACACACAGGAAAGAAGCACCAAAAAGCTAATAGGAACAACTACATTATGTAAAAAATCTGATGAAGGCAGCAAAGCTGGAGACAGAGACTTAATACCAATGGGAGTAAAACAGACTCCAAAATATTCTTCAGTTTTATAAATATCAAAAGGTTAGAACCAAGGGAGGAAGAGAGGAGGCTGGTGAGGAAAAAGCAGACTTATTGAAGATATTTTTCTTTACTATGTTCACAGAGCAAAATTAAATGTGGAGGGATATCAGTTAACTTAAAAAAAAATATGTTTTTCAATTCTGCAACCTGTTTAGAAGTCAGATGTGATGGCATTCATACTCATAGGGATCCAGGAAGCTGGGATGCAGGAAGGTGAGATGTATAGTGATGTCTTTACATTGTAGAACTGCTTTTTCAGACCTTCTTCCTGCTTGTGCCATAAAAAAAACGCTGTGAAAAATGTTGCTCTGCAGGGTCAGACATCAAATGTAGATATCCGTTGTTAAAGTAAGGAAATAATAGAAGACTGGTCTTAATTGTTGTTACATCTGAAGTTTGAGTAGAGTTTAAAGGAGTTGTCCTGAATTTTAATATTGATGACATACTGGATCTCGTGATCGGTGGGGGCCCTAGTGGTCAGACTTCCCTGATCAGACATTTATCCCCTATCCTGTGGATTAAGTTGTCTCAATAGGACAACCACCCCATAAGGACCTCCTTATCAAACTGTTTCCATAGCTGTGATTTACCTGATTAAAAACTGTTTTTCTTTTGTTGATCTGAAGTGCTGTTGATGCAGTGAGAGCGTCACCTTTGCTCTTGTTGCACCCAAGGTCTGCTCCTTTCTACAGTGTTTTTTTATTGGCGGAAAATGGCCATTCATGTGTGCAGATGATCTGTGCGTTCAGGAACAATTGCAGCATGTTCTATATTGTGCGTTTTTCACGCAGCACTTGGTCCATAGAAGTGATTGGGGCTTGTGTGAAAAACGGAAGGCATCCAGATGGGATGGGGAAAAAAATGCACACCTTGAACGCAATCGCAGAAAAAACTGATTGAACTTGGGTGCAAAACCATCATTTTTATTTCCTGAATGGATCCTGACACAATCTGTATCGCTCATATGAAAGAGGCCTAAGAGTACGACCACATGGTGTCACTGTGATGTAGTCTGCGCAGTACTCAACAAAGACTGCACTGTTTAGTTGGTCTGAATTGTTAATAGCTATGCGGTATTGAAGGTGCTGCTTAACAAGAGCCAGCTGTGGCCCATACCACCACATGGTACCCGACCACAGTGTTGTGTGGTCATACCCAAGCAATTTTTCTTTCTGTAGAAACTTCATAGGCCACCTACAACTTTTAGAATCATTTTTAGTCTTAAAGAGGACCCTTCACCGATCCTGACATTGTGAACTAAGTATCATGACATATACAGAGGCGCCCAGGGATCTCACTGCACTTACTATTATCCCTGGGCGCCGCTCCGTTCTCCCGTTATGTCCTCCGGTATGTTCGGGGACTTGGTTATAGTAGGCGGAGTCTGCCCTTGTTCTGTGGGCGTCTCCTTCTCTTAGGCTGTAGCACTGGCCAATCGCAGCGCAGAGCTCACAGCCTGGGAGGTTTTTTTCTCCCAGGCTGTGAGCTCTGCGCTGCGATTGGCCAGCGCTACAGCCTAGGAGAAGGAGACGCCCGCAGAACAAGGGCAGACCCTGCCTACTATAACCAAGTCCCCGAACATACCGGAGGACATAACGGGAGAACGGAGCGGCGCCCAGGGATAATAGTAAGTGCAGTGAGATCCCTGGGCTCCGCTGTATATGTCATGATACTTAGTTCACAATGTCAGGATCGGTGAAAGGTCCTCTTTAAGTATGACAAAGACATAATGCATAAAAGGACATTTTCTCTCCACAAAAAAAATTGGTTTATTTTAATGGAAACAAAACAAAACATTGTAAAATCTGCCAACCCAGATTACTTCAAGTTCACCTGGGTGTGATTAATTGGTTTGTGTTGGTGTCTTCGCCATTGTTGCTGTGAACAACATTCCCCTGGGACAGCATAGTGACTTATGCCAATAAAAGTGCAACCGGTCTAATGTATTTAACATGAGTCCTCAAGATTGGTAGATTTTAGTGCTTTTTCTTGGTTGTAACTAGGCAGTTTCTACGATAGGTCCACAGCTTTTATATAGTGTGTGTGTATATATATATATATATATATATATATACCGGTATATATTTTAGGATTTTTATGGTATGGTTATTACCGTATATGATATCATTTTACTTTTATGGGTCAGACTGATTGTAGATATACAGATTTATAACGGAATGTCTCACTGTTACAAGTTGAAATTGGGGAACTGTTGAACTGTTTCACGGAATTTGACTCTGATTTCACACAGTTGTGTTAATCACTATAATTCATCAGTGAACTGTCAGCAAAGAAATATCACACCATAGTGCTCTGTGTGCCAGTCCATTAGTATCATCTTACGGTAGGTCAACGTCTGTTTCGGGATTCTCACTCCACAGTAAAAGTTTACCTTTTGTTTAACAAAACTTTGCAGAAATCACAGAAAGGAGGTATATACAGTTCTGTGAAAGGTATTTGCTCCTCACACAATTTCTCCTAGAGTCCTTACACACAGGAATTTGGTGGAGTTTGTAAAAACGACAGAATAACCGCATGTGTTTTTTTATAGGGCACCTGTGTTTTTGTGCCGTTTTTTGCAAACAGTGTGTTTTTCTACTAACATTTTCTTCATGGCGTTTTCCCGTATAGAGAAGGTTATGTGAAAATGCCTGGAAAAAAAAACATTAATAGCAAGCTGTGTTTTTTAAAAGAAGCCAGTAAGACAAAAAAGTCACCTTATTAACAAAAATGCCAAAGTAGCCAAAAACCGTGTGTGTCCTGTGTTTTGTGTTTCCCATACATAAAAAGGTGGCAAAAAACGATGGTATAAAAAAAAACTAGGAAAAACATGAGAGTGCAGAAAAACACCACTAAAAGCCTACGTGTGAAAACATCCTGAAGGGAATCTTTCACATCCAGCAAACAATACTAAGTATAGTACTACATGAACAGTACTGGTGACAATGACTCCAGATCTGTAATTTGTACTGTTAGTCAATAGTCTCAAACTCCTTTTCCCCACCTGCCCTGGAATGCACTGAGAGGACTTGGAAAGGGGGAAATTCTTTTCCGAGTCCAATCACTGTAAAAAAAAAAAAAAACAATACTGCTTTTAATAAATGCAATATTAGAAAAATTGTGTTACAAAAGTATTAAAATAGCTGTACATATCCCATTATTATTGTACTTCAAAGGAGAACACCACAAATAAAAGGATGGGATGCAGAGGATGAATTCACACAACCTCAGTGGAGGACCACAGGTGAATATTGTCATCCAGCTATAAACTTCTCTCCCTACCAACACCCTACCATTTCCCTGGTGAAATACCAGCCCCGAAAAGGGTAATCTCACAAAGCTGTGACTGTTGAGCCCTAATCATTCTAATTAGTGCAGAAAAATACATTCGAGACATGTGTCAGCCAGCATTTTGAGCATCACCAGTGGGAGACTACATGGAGTTTAAAGTATCTAAATGGCCCTGGAAGCAAAGCTTTTCGGAAAGAATACCTTTGTAAAACATCTAGTCGATGGAGCATGCAATTTTTAATTTTTTTCATCAGATTTAGTGATTTTGTCAAAAGAAAAAAACTGTACAGTTGAGTTCACTAGAATTGTATGAGTGCCCTATAATAGCTTTTTAAGGATATTTCTTACTTTTTTTGCTTTATTGTACATTTTATAGTATCATAATGATAGTAGTGTATTTTAATAGTTGAAGGTGTGCATTTTCGTCTAATACGTTAATTTTATGAAGCTCATTAGCCAGACCAGAGATGTCGATCTTTAAGTCTTTGCATGTTCACCACGGCTTGGATCCTGAACCATTTACTTCTGAAGTTTGGTATACCTCTACAAGTTGTACTTGTTATTATGGTCATATCGTCGAGCAATATTTTACTTGATAATACATGGAACTCCTCAGTGCAGGTTTTTTCATTTTATTGTATAGGACCTACAGGTGTTTTGCAGCTGTACTACCGTACTTTTAGTCCCTATACTGTATTTGTTCTGCATTCCTCATGTCTGCCCCATCATGTACATCTGTACAGCACATGTGCACATGGGCAGATCATGTCTGTTTGGAAATGAATGACCTTTCTACTGCTATCTGTCTCACATGTACCATCATAAGATACAATGTGCGACTGTTGAATATACTGTAATACATCTTTTTGGGGATTGTTTACAACAAGCTTGGGAAAATAGCAAATACAGTTTTTTGTAAGACTTTGTGTATGACAACCAGCAGTAACCAGTACAAATAGAACTGTGGGCTCAATCATACATAATATATATAAAGCAATCCATGTTGCCAATGACTCACTTCTCTGATTGGCTGCAGTGATCACATGGTGTAACTATTTCAGCCAATTGAAGCAGACATACATAGTGCTAACTGTAACTGCTGAGGCACAGCTTCTCGTCCTGCCCCTGATCTCCCTGCATAGATTATTCTAATAAATTTGCTGTTTTATATGAAAACTTTATTTAATGGAGCAGATTTATAAAACCTTTCTAAAAGAAAAACTGCTTGTTGCCAGCTTTTATTTTAGCAGAGCAGTAGAGAAATGAATGTCAAGTTCTGATTATTTTCTGTGGGCAACAAATATATATATATTTTTTATTTATTAGACAGTTGTCCACTGCTCAATATCCCTCTTCCTCTGCCACAGTAAGAAGTATATGAGATAGTGCACCCTGCAGTGTGAGTGTAGAGTGGGGTTTGTTGCACAAGTATAAGGGTATAAAGTAGTGGACGCTTCTGGCATGGGTGAAGAGCAGGTTGCCTTGCGCATTGTTCTTTAAAAAGTGAGTCGCTCGTGGGGGTCTATCACTGTCTGGAGGACAGTGTGTGGATACAGTCATTATAAAAAGAAGAACTGGAAGAACTGTCATCCTGTAAATAGTTTAGCATTTTGTATTTTAATGTTTTATAAAAAAGGAAAGAAATAATCAAAAAGAGTTTTATAGAGACAATGGGAATACAGGGGGCAGAGTGGTGACTTACTCAAGAGAAATGGCATACAGGGAGCTGAGTGCTGATATACCCAGGTGACAGTGATGACATTCTGACGAGTGGTGACGCATAAGATATAGTGATGGCATATAAGGGGACAGTATGATGACACACAGGGGACAGTGATAGCATGCACGGGGCACGCTGGTGACACACAGGGGACAGTGATGGCATACAGAAGACAGAATGATGACACACATGGGACAGTCTTACAGGGGGCAGTGATGGTATACCCAGGGGACAGAGCCGTGGCATATAGGTGGCAGAGTAAAAGTCTTAATAACCTTCTAGGTTTTATTGGCAACATTCTTCACTGTTTGATAATGTAACCTTTGCGTTTAAGCAGCCTGTGATTGTTTACTTAGCTAAAGTCATCCGTTTTACAGGACTCGTTTAATAGTTAATGGCTTTGTAAATTTGCTCTAAGAAAAAAAGAATAAAAAACGCAAAGTGACTTGAACTACACAGGACTGTCATCCCCTGGCATTTGTTGAATTACTGGTAATAAGTGATAAAGTATATTCTGCATTGTGGTTTTTGTAAGTTCCCTTTACCACATGCTAATTGGGAGTTGTGAGAAGCTCAAGAATGAGATTTCAGGATTCAGGGTAAATTTACAGTTTCATGATCGGCCTCAATTAGCCTGGACAGTACATGGATACAGAGCTTCCCTCCCTCTGGAAGACCTAGTGTCACAGATGATGTTGCAGATAGCTGGAACTAATGAATAAACGTCCGACTGGCTTGATCCTAAACTAAGGAGCATATAGGTGAGCCCTATAAAACCCTAAGAGCTCTCCCTGACTGCTATGCCCATGCAAGGGTCTCAATGGTAGACGTTTGCATGCCCACATACCTAGACTCTGTGACACCTGAAAACCCTATAATAGTGAGGGGACATGACCACCGGCTCCCTGCACTTAATATGGAAGGAGTCAGAGTCACCTAGAATCAAGCCAGGAAGGAAACACAATACATGAAAACACTTATCTGAGTAAACCGCAGCAGCAGCCTCCAGCAGTGAACACTTCATCCAGGAAGTAGTATAAAGCGCAAAGTGAGGCAGTATGGGAGGGAATATAAAAGGGAGACAATTAGTCTAAATAGGTGACACCTGGGAGAAGGAAAGGAGATGACAAAGTGAAATCAAAACAAAGAACATCATGCAAGAGGTAGAGAAGGACGTCTGCCAGACCTTCTCACAGAACTGGCGGTGACAGTACCCCTCCCTCTACGGGTGGACCCCGGACACTCAAAGCCCACCTTCTCAGGATGAGACCTATGGAAAGCCCTGATGAGACGAGTGGCCTTAATGTCCGTCACTGGGACCCACATCCTCTTCTCAGGACCATAACCCTCCCAATGAACGAGGTACTGGAGAGAACCACGGATAATGCGAGAATCCACAATCCTAGAGACCTGAAATTCAAGATTACCATCAACAACAATCGGAGGAGGAGGCAAAGAGGAGGGTACAGTGGGTTGGACATAAGGTTTTAATAGGGACCTGTGAAAAACATTATAGATCTTCCAGGTCTGAGGAAGATCAAGAAGGATCTTGTAAGGCCCAATAAACTTAGGACCCAACTTCCAGGAGGGAACCTTCAGTTTGATATTCTTTGTAGACAACCACACCAGATCACCCACATTCAGGTCCGGACCAGGCACACGTCTCTTATCCGCCACACGCTTGTATCTCTCACTCATCCTCTTCAGATTACCCTGAATCTTTTGCCAAATAAATGACAAAGACGAGGAAAATCTCTCCTCATCAGGTAAACCAGAAGACCCCTCTCCAGAGAGTGTCCCAAACTGCGGATGAAACCCATATGCACCAAAAAATGGTGACTTATCATAGGACTCCTGGCAACGGTTATTTAAAGCAAACTCAGCAAGGGACAAAAAAGAATACCAATCCTCCTGATTCTCCGCCACAAAACAGCGCAGATATGTCTCCAGATTCTGATTGACTCGTTCGGTCTGACCATTCGACTGCGGGTGAAAAGCAGAAGAGAACGACAACCGAATCCCCAAGCGAGAACAGAAGGCCTTCCAGAATCTGGAAACAAATTGCGTGCCCCTATCAGAAACGATGTCTGAAGGAATGCCATGCAATTTAACAATGTGATCAACAAACGCTTGCGCCAGCGTCTTAGCATTGGGTAGCCCAGGAAAGGGAATGAAATGCGCCATTTTGCTAAAACGGTCCACTACCACCAGAATCACAGTCTTCCCCGAGGAACGAGGCAGGTCCGTAATGAAGTCCATGGACAGATGCGTCCAAGGACAGGAAGGAATGGGTAACGGGAGGAGAGAACCCGATGGGCGTGAATGAGGGACCTTGGCACGAGCACAGGTCTCGCAGGCTGCCACAGAACCCTCAACCGTCTTACGAAGAGCCGGCCACCAGAATCTCCGCGCAATGACATCCACTGTGGCTCTACACCCCGGGTGCCCAGCAAGGACAGTATCGTGGTGCTCCTTAAAAACCTTGTGTCGTAAAGCGAGAGGCACAAACAACCTCCCAGGAGGACAAAGATCAGGAGTCTCTGCCTGGGTTGCCTGAACCTCTGCCTCCAAATCAGGATAAAGAGCAGAGACGACCACCCCTTCAGCCAAAATGGGACCCGGGTCTTCAAAGTTCCCCCCTCCCGGAAAACAACGTGACAGGGCATCCGCCTTCACATTTTTAACCCCAGGGTGGAACGTGACAACAAAATTAAACCTAGAAAAGAACAAAGACCATCTGGCCTGTCTCGGGTTCAGACGCTTGGCCGATTCCAAGTAGGCCAGATTCTTATGGTCAGTAAACACGGTAATAGGGTGTCTGGCTCCCTCTAACCAATGGCGCCATTCCTCAAAATCTAATTTGATGGCCAACAACTCCCTATCTCCCACATCGTAATTTCTCTCTGCAGAGGAGAGTTTCCTTGAGAAAAAGGCACATGGTCTCCATTTGGCAGGAGAGGGACCCTGAGATAAGACCGCACCCACACCCACCTCAGAAGCATCCACCTCAACAATAAAAAGTAGAGAGACATCAGGTTGTACCAAAATGGGAGCGGAAGCAAAACTCTTTTTGATACTAGAAAAGGCTTAAAGCGCATCTACCGACCACGAGGAAATATCCACCCCCTTTTTAGTCATATCAGTGAGTGGCTTAACAACAGAGGAATAATTCAAAATGAACTTTCTGTAATAATTGGCAAAACCCAAAAACCGCATTAGCGCCTTCTGATTCTCAGGAAGCTCCCAATCAAGCACAGCGCGGACCTTCTCAGGGTCCATGCGAAAACCAGAAGCGGAGAGAAGAAAACCAAGAAATTGAATCTCCGAAACTGCAAACACACATTTTTCCAGTTTAGCGTACAATTTATTCTCCCGCAGAATCAGCAAGACCTCAAATAGGTGGTCCTGATGAGTCTTGAAATCAGGAGAAAAAATCAAAATGTCATCTAGATACACTAGAACAAATTTCCCCATTAAATGATAAAATATGCTGTTCACAAAATGTTGGAAGATGGCCAGAGCATTCATCAAACCAAAGGGCATAACCAAATTCTCGAAATGACCCTCAGGGGTATTGAAGGCCGTCTTCCATTCGTCCCCTTTCCTGACCCTGACTAGGTTGTATGCCCCTCTTAAATCCAACTTAGAAAAAACTTTAGCCCCAACAATCTGGTTAAACAGGTCCGGGATGAGAGGAAGCGGATATGGGTCACGAATTGTGATACGGTCCAGCTCCCTGAAATCCAGACAAGGTCTTAAAGAACCATCTTTATTCTTAACAAAAAGAAAAACAGCGGCAACAGGTGACTTCGAAGGTCGGATGTGTCCCTTTCTCAGGCTCTCAAAGATATAAGTACGCATAGCGACTCTTTCAGGTTGGGAGAGATTGTATAAACGTGATTTTGGCAGCTTTGCGCCTGGGATGAGATTAATAGGACAGTCGTAGTCCCGGTGAGGGGGCAACTCCTGGACACCACTCTCGGAAAACACATCCGAAAATTCAGAGAGAAAAGATGGTACAGGCTTGGTAGAAACCTCTGAAAGAGACGCCGTGAGGCAATTCTCTCTGCAAAACTCACTCCAACCATTTATTTGCCTTGCTTGCCAATCAATGGTGGGGTTATGTTTAGTGAGCCAGGGTAGCCCCAACACTAGAGGAGTAGGTAATCCGCTTAGGATGAAACATGACCTATCCTCAACATTAGCGTCACCCACAGTCAAACGGATATTGTGAACTATGCCCTTTAACGATCTTTGAGAAAGTGTAGCGGAATCGATAGCAAAAACAGGTATATCCTTTTCCAAAGTGCATACCTGGAAACCATGCGTTATTGCAAATTGATTATCAATGAGATTGACAGCTGCTCCACTATCTACAAAAATCTCACAATGTTCTTGCTGTCTAGCGCCACCCTGGCAGGTAGGAGAAAACGGGAACTACAAGCAAACGGCAAACCTTCAATTTCCGCATCAACCTTGCCAATAGTAGCAAATGGAAAGTTTTTAGAGGGTTTTTATTTTTTTTATTTTTTTTTTATTACCCTCAGAAAACTCCATGAATCTCCTAGAGGGGCAAACATTAGCCAAATGATTTATACCCCCACAACAGAAACAAACCCTCCTCTGAGAGCTGAATCCTCTACTATCAGAGGCAAGCAAACCCAGCTGCATGGCCTCCTCCTCAGAGGGGATTGAGAGAGACTGAGACTCCTGCGCACTGAATCAATGAGACAGCCTCACTGTCCTTGGGCTGAATATGACAGGAAAGAGTAGTCTCCTCTCTCTCTCTAAGACGCCTGTCAATACGAACAGCTAGAGACATGGCAGATTCTAACGAGGCTGGTCTCTCATGAAAAGCAAATGCATCTTTCAATCGTTCCGAAAGACCATGGCAAAATTGACTTCGGAGTGCAGCATCATTCCAACCAGTATCAGCTGCCCATCTCCGAAATTCAGAACAATATATCTCTGAGGACTGTTTACCCTGGCATAAAAGACGCAGTTTAGATTCAGCCAGAGCAATACGATCCGGGTCATCATATATCTGCCCCAGGGCTACAAAAAATTCATCCACCGATCGGAGGGGCCATGCCCCCACCGGCAGCGAAAAGGCCCAAGACTGAGCGTTATCCCTGAGCAGCGAGATGATGATCCCCACCCTCTGCTCCTCATCACCAGAGGAATGGTGAAGTCGACGAAAATGGAGTTTGCAAGCCTCTCTAAAGCGAACAAAATTCTCACTACCCCCGGAGAACGTATCCGGAAGCGAGATCTTAGGCTCGGAACAAACTCCATGAACACCAGCAGAACCGGTCACCTGAAACTGAGACACAGTTTTACGGAAATCTGCTACCTCCAGCGAAAGACCTTGCATGCGGTCAATCAAGGCTGAAACCGGATCCATGCTTAAGACGGTTATGGCGGTTTATAATGTCACGGATGATGTTGCAGATAGCTGGAACTAATGAATAAACGTCCAACTGGCTTGATCCCAAACTAAGGAGCATATAGGTGAGCCCTATAAAACCCTAAGAGCTCTCCCTGACTGTTATGCCCATGCAAGGGTCTCAATGGTAGACGTTTGCATGCCCACGTACCTAGACTGTGTGACACCTGAAAACCCTATAATAGTGAGGGGACACGACCACCGGCTCCCTGCACTTAATATGGAAGGAGTCAGGGTCACCTAGAATCAAGCCAGCAAGGAAACACAATACATGAAAACACTTATCTGAGTAAACCGCAGCAGCAGCCTCCAGCAGTGAACACTTCATCCATGAAGTAGTATAAACCGCAAAGTGAGGCAGTATGGGAGGGAATATAAAAGGGAGACAATTAGTCTAAATAGGTGACACCTGGGAGAAGGAAAGGAGATGACAAAGTGGAATCAAAACAAAGAACATCATGCAAGAGGTAGAGAAGGACGTCTGCCAGACCTTCTCACAGAACTGGCACTGACACTAGGCTATCCATGCATTATACAGATTCATTCATTTCAATAGGTGACATAAAATATTTACTTCTACCTGACATGGTCCTACAGTGGAACTGATCACTTTCTTCCACGTTTATAGGTGAATGCTTAGCAAAAACATATGATCAGCTCACCTTCTTGTGAACTTCCTAATAATAACTGGATCATCCAACTCTTTTATATGAAAAATGGACAATCTAGTGGAATATTAGACAAGGTGCACACATATTTTATGTGGCACTATTCCTTGACATTTTTTCTTTGAAATGCAGGAATGGTTCTCAAGGGTGGAAGGATTAAGCTTTTCTCAGAAAATCTGGTCTTTCCACTTCCCTGGGACCTATTCCAGAAAAAAATCCTTTCAAATGCATCATGCACTTCCAATTACCTGGATTCTATAGTAAAACGAAATAAAAAAAAAACAATCTTATACAAAAATGTGAATTCTTCCACATGCTTTAGTAGCATGTCCTAATGCAATGCTACATTATAATGTAGTTTGTAATGGAAAATCCTCATAGTACAAAAAACTACTTTTCCAAACTTTAAAAAAAAAAATATCTATCAAAAGTGTCATATTCACAGATTATTATTATTATTATTGTTATTATTATTATTATTGTTATTGGTATATTACTTTAAATTATGATAGTTAAAATAATGAAATTGTTATGAAGATTATGATGATATTCTTATTAATGTCATTATTTCTTTTTTGCAGGAATCCTTTTATAACAGGATTGTATATAGTCTCTCTTAAGAGACAATACATAGAGCATTCACTGATGTATGGGTTTTTTAAGGCATAATTGATCTGACGATTGATTCTTTAAGGCAACATGACCATTTAGAATGTAGGTAAAGGGATGTCACCTTTGTCTGCAGTATCTAGTGCTTGTGCCCAAGGTTGAATTATACCTCCATATGTGTGATAATTCAGCACCCTAAGGCCTCATGCACACGACCGTTGTTCTGGTTCGCATCCGAGCCGCAGTTTTTGCGGCTCGTGTGCAGACCCATTCACTTCAATGGGGCCGCAAAAGATGCGGACAGCACTCCGTGTGCTGTCCGCATCCATTGCTCCGTTCCGTGGCCCCGGAAAAAATATATAACATGTCCTATTCTTGTCCGTTTTGCGGACAAAAATAGGCATTTCTACAATGGGCCGCCCGTGGGCACACGGACGGCTTGCGTTTTTTGCAGATCCGCGGGTTGCGGACCACAAAAAACGGAACGGTCGTGTGCATGAGGCCTTAGCAGTTTGTAGAGTCATTTCACTTGGAGGTGCATATTGGGCTTTCCTGTCTGAATCATACCAAATCCAACAGAACAAAAAATTTTGTTTACTCCATTGGATACTGGATTATGAAGATATTGTCCCCTAGAAGTATTGGTTGCATGCTTGAGGCTTTATCTGCAGAGGTCTTATTATCAATGTTATAGAAAGCAAATCACATTTGCCTAGTTATTGGAACTAGTATATGTAACTAATGGCATTTTTATGTGCTTTCCTTATTTCAATAATTGATGCACACGGCTCACTGGCTTACGTTTTAGGTTGGCTTCAAACACTTCTTGTGTGTTATTTATATGAACAAATTACAAGATCACATTAGTACGAGCCAGAACCAACTTTCACCAGGTCTAAGAGCCAGCTTCTAAAGTTAGGCCCCAGCAGTTCCATGCTGTAAGGCTTGATGAGCGATTGCAGCACTTTAAAGGGCTTGTCCGAGATTTTGATACTGATAACCTATATTCAGGATATTTCATCGGTGGGGTCTAACTCCCAGCACTCCTGCCAATCAGCTGTTTGAAGATTCCATTCACAAACCACATCCCCAGGCATCTGAGCACCTTCCCTACTAGGCCCCATCATGTACCCGGAGATGATTTTCTAGGTGGGTTTTGATCAGCCCTAAATTTGTGTACTCTTGGACCTCCGTTGATTTCTAGAGCAATATGGGTATATAGAACATAGAAACTCCTTGAGATCTGCTCAGACATTTCTGCTACTTAAAAACTTGCACAACATTCTAAGCAAAGACTATTCCAAGATATGAATACCATTTAAGAATTCCTCTAATATTTTGCATAGCGTACTAGGGCCTAAATTAAATCAGAATATCCATTTACAACATGTTGTAAGTACAGTATGTACCACACACAAGGGGTCATTCACTAAAGACCGCCCTCACACGCGCCTGTCTAAGTAAAACCCTGCTTGTGGACAGAC
This sequence comes from Bufo bufo, assembly GCF_905171765.1. Lineage (NCBI taxonomy): Eukaryota > Metazoa > Chordata > Amphibia > Anura > Bufonidae > Bufo > Bufo bufo. Next base: position 517,855,714 of record NC_053390.1, on the reverse strand, counting down.
ATATGCCTCTTAATAAATTTGTCCCATCTTCTGCTGTCTGTGCGCCAGAACAGAAATCTACTCGAGCTAGGAACTTGAGTAGATTTCTGGTAGAATGTGGGCAAGTTTTCTGGTGCACATGTAAATGAATTGGACCGCGGAGTTACCTCCCATGGCCTGCCTCCTCCAGCCCACTCTACTGATTTTTTGGAATAGTGATGAGAGTATCGGAACAAGCTAAAAAGTTGGCACAAAATTTGGGACATTTCTAGGCCAAAAACTAGCTATCAAGAATATAAGTTGGTAAATGAAGGAGTCTTGAAAAAAGAAGAAAAAGGTTTCAGAGCTTGAAAAAAATGCCACCATACAGTATATTTGCACTGTCAAAGCGGCTGAATAGCCGATGACAAACATGTTGTATTCAATTTATCCTCATGAATGTAATCAGCTGAATAGCATCTAACTGATGAATTTATCTCTTTTGTGCTGCAGTTTGATGAAGGAGAATCACTCTGGTTACACGTTTTTCAAAAGGAGATGACATTTGTTGTTAAATTATATATATAGAGGTGTCTTTACACATAATTTATAATCAACTGAATGTACCACAGGTGGACTCCAATCAAGGTGTAGAAACATCATAAAGGTGATTATCAAGAGAAATGGGAGACCGCCAGAGCTACATTTTAAGTGGCATAGCAGAGGGATCTGATTACTTAAGTCCCTGCAAAATTTTCCTTTTTTAGTAAATTAGGTGTGTTACCATTGATTGCGCTAAACTGCAAGCAGGCCTGCGACATTCATAGCGAAAAACCACAGCAGGTTTTGTCTGTGCAAATTCCATGTGTGAACATATCCTGCTGGTTACTGTTGGAAAATTGTGCATGCAGACAGATGCATGCCTTTTTTTACTGAGATGTTTCTATAGACATGCATATACTTTCATGACGTGTGTAACGGATCCCCTTCCGTTAGTGGACGCTTCCTAGCTTGCGCCGAGGACCACAAGCACCGCACTGGACACCGCAACCACTGCAGACTCCACAACCGCCGTAGCTTAACTGGAGCCGTCTTCCTTCCACCCTGAATGAACCTCCAGCATTCAGGACCGTGTGGGAAAGATCTCTCCTCCCGGGAATATGCAGAGCATAGCAATCCCCCGCGTGATACAGCAATTCACACAAATCCCTCCAGCGGATCAAAAGTTAAGTGGAAGTCCTTTATGACCGACTGCAAGCACAATTTCCTGCCCAAAACAGTTCCATAGATTTGGGCTGTGCGGTCGGTCAATTTCATGCAGAAAAACGACTAAGTCCCATCTTCGAACGGGACTTAGTCTCTGGAGCTGAAAGTTCAGTATGGAAGAAGGTAAGGGTCAGCAGTGTTCGTGTATTTGCGCATCCGATTTTAGTTCCACAGAATCTTTAGTATACACCGCTGACCGCGTTCGGTCCTATTAACAGTGCAGACATGCGGCATAGTTCTGTTACACTGTTCTTGAAGGGTAATATGTCCCGGGGCCATAGTCGTAGGGCAGGAGGCTAGCCATACGTTTTCTATAATGCCCAGTGGCAAATGGCAGTTTGTCACACATCTCCCCTTTGGGGGGAAGACTAACCAGGCACCTGACCTTCTGTCGGTCAGTGCCTCCGTTAGTCGATCCACCAACCCACGGTAACCAAATGCCCGAGTAGCCCACCCACAAGAAACAGGTACAAGGGTGACCCACCCACAAGAAAAAGTTACTGCACCTGGGTATTTTGCTGTGGGGACTTGAGGGAGGGCAGAGGCCGACTGCACTCTGCCCAGCTGCCAGCTCTTCTGCTGGGGTGCTGAGACCATAGTCCGGCTCAGTAGCCAGAGGAACATGGGAGTCAGTAGGGGTTAACATCGCCTCTGTTAACCCTGAGGCCACGTTAGGAGTTAACTGGGGAGGGTAATTTGTACTTACCCCCTCCTCCTGTTGTCCTGGTGAGGATAGTGGGGGATCTGGACAGGCTGTCCAGCATCCCGGTAGGTCAGGCGCAGAGACCACGGTCCCATCTGCGCCGTCTGGGCGATTGGTGTCTCCCCTTGTTATGGTAAGCTGCCACTGGGGAGAGAGGGTGCTGCGCTCCTCCCCTGAAACACAGGCTACCGCTGGGGAAAAAGGACGACACCTTCAGCTCCCTGGGGTTCACACTGCCGCTGGGGGGGAAGGAGGGCACCTTCAGCTCCCTGTAACACACCCTGCCGCTGGGGAGGAAGGACGACACCTTCAGCTCCCTGGGGTTCACACTGCCGCTGGGGGGGAAGGACGACACCTTCGGCCCCCTGGGGTACACACTGCCGCTGGGGAGGAAGGAGGGCACCTTCAGCTCCCTGTAACACACACTGCCGCTGGGGAGGAAGGACGCCACCTTCAGCTCCTTGGGGTTCACACTGCCGCTGGGGGGGAAGGACGACACCTTCGGCCCCCTGGGGTACACACTGCCGCTGGGGAGGAAGGAGGGCACCTTCAGCTCCCTGTAACACACACTGCCGCTGGGGAGGACGGACGACACCTTCAGCTCCCTGGGGTTCACACTGCCGCTGGGGGGGAAGGACGACACCTTCGGCCCCCTGGGGTACACACTGCCGCTGGGGGGGAAGGACGACACCTTCGGCCCCCTGGGGTACACACTGCCGCTGGGGGGGAAGGACGACACCTTCGGCCCCCTGGGGTTCACACTGCCGCTGGGGGGGAAGGACGACACCTTCGGCCCCCTGGGGTACACACTGCCGCTGGGGGGGAAGGACGACACCTTCGGCCCCCTGGGGTACACACTGCCGCTGGGGGGGGAAGGACGACACCTTCGGCCCCCTGTAACTCACGCTTTTGCTGGGGCGCAGGGACGGAATACTTCGCTATTTCTACCCGATATTCTGCTTCCTGCTGCAGATACTCTGCCAGTTCTCTCCTCACTTCCGGTACAAGTTCGAGGGGCCCGTAGATAGCCAACCGCCTCTTCAGTATAGCGTCAAACCGTACGTGACTATACCAATATTCGAGTTTTGCTTGGTGTTCCCAGGATGCTGCTCCTCGCACTAGGGAAGCCATCCCACCGCTTGCCACCAATGTAACGGATCCCCTTCCGTTAGTGGACGCTTCCTAGCTTGCGCCGAGGACCACAAGCACCGCACTGGACACCACAACCACCGCAGACTCCACAACCGCCGTAGCTTAACTGGAACCGCGCCGTCTTCCTTCCACCCTGAATGAACCTCCAGCATTCAGGACCGTGTGGGAAAGATCTCTCCTCCAGGGAATATGCAGAGCATAGCAATCCCCCGCGTGATACAGCAATTCCCTCCAATAACGAGACAAGGCTGCGTTTTGAAGGGTTAGAAAAACATGAACTGAGCTGAACTGTTTATTGAGGGCTACCCGCCCGTATTTATGCAGGTCCCCACAATGCATCATGGTTTCCTCCTCTCTGCCCTGGAGACACCCGAAGAGCAATTCAATTATCTCTCAGGACAAAGGGAAATCACCAATACACATGTGGGAACAATAGGGCAGGAATTACCACCCAAATACACAAAATCCTCCCTTCTGTCTGGGATATAATTATGGATTAACATAACTATCACAGACATAAAAAAAATACAGTTTTTAAACATACACTGTAACTTTAAAACCATACATTCCATCTCCATAAAAATTACATATTTAAACTCAGCATACATCAAACAGAAACACTTCCAAAAATCACACAAATCCCTCCAGCGGATCAAAAGTTAAGTGAAAGTCCTTTATGACCGACCGCAAGCACAATTTCCTGCCCAAAACAGTTTCATAGATTTGGGCTGTGCGGTCGATCAATTTCATGCAGAAAAACGACTAAGTCCCATCTTCGAACGGGACTTAGTCTCTGGAGCTGAAAGTTCAGTATAGAAGAAGGTAAGGGTCAGCGGTGTTCGTGTATTTGCGCATCCGATTTTAGTTCCACAGAATCTTTAGTATACACCGCTGACCGCGTTCGGTCCTATTAACAGTGCAGACATGCGGCATAGTTCTGTTACACTGTTCTTGAAGGTTAATATGTCCCGGGGCCATAGTCGTAGGGCAGGAGGCTAGCCATAAGTTTTCTATAATGCCCAGTGGCAAATGGCAGTTTGTCACAACGTGCATAAAGGATATGCCATAAAAGTTTCGTAGATGCGCATCCCACCTCTGGTGCCTGCACCTATCTCTAGAATTAGTCCCCTGAACCCGTCCCATCTGGATGTGATAGCCAGAGCTGGGCTGTGCAATATTGTTTCCACAGCTCGCCCTTCATGTGAAATGGAGTGTAGTGAGCTACACTTTTTCTGCGTCTCATAAGTTTCAGAAGCTTGCTGTGCTACACGGTTTCCACATTTCCCATTTACTTATGTGGGAGCTTTGAAAATAGCACAACCCACTGTTCTGTTTCTTTAGTGCCATTTACTTCTTGGCCTGTTCTGAAATAGGAATACACCTTTGAATTTCTTTAATAATTAAGGATAACAATTCACAGATCATAGCTTGACTCTCATGGACTCCTAGAGGAACATACCAGGGTCCAACCATCTCATCAAACATCCGTACTGCTCCTTTATTATGCCTCATTCGCACTTTAGTGTTTTGGTCAGTGATTTCCATCAGTGATTTTGAGCCAAAACCAGGTGCGGCTCTAAACACAGAACAGGTATAGATCTTTCCCTTATCTTATCTCTGTGGAGGCTCCAATCCTGGTTTTCACAATTTGTGATGGAAATCGCTGACCAAAACACTGACGTGTGAATAAGGCATTATACGGCACATTTCTTAATGGAAATGAAAACTGTAGCCGATAGCAGCAAATCTTTACTATATTACCATGAAAGAATGTTTCCTCTCTTGGGGAACCCCTACCCTCAATCTTTCCTCAGGTAAACTGTAACCTCTTAGGGACCTCTGAAATAATGACCGGGATCGATGTTCTCAATAATGACCGAAGCATCTGAGTGAGAGAGGATGGGGGCTCCCTCTGCCCTCCGATCGAAGCTCCCATCTCTCCCAGGCCTGGTGAGCTGTCTGAAAAGGCTTTCCCAAGGCATGGCCTGACAGTTAGCCTGCAAGAGTCACATAGACAGCAATAGTATTCAAATGCAGTCTATAGTACAAGCGAGCAGAAAATCGCTTATTCAAGTCCCCTAAGGGGACAAATAAATTACTGTGAAAAAAGTATTAAAATTCAAATCACCCCCTTTGCTAATTGTACATATAAGAATAAATAAAAAAATGAACAGGTATCACCGCATCCGAAAATGATGAAATATCAGAAATATTAAACAGTTTTTCTTGTGTGGAGATTGTCATATCAGAGAGAAAAAAAAAATGCAATTTGCCATTTTTTGGTCACTTTTCCCCTCACCAAAAAATTATTAAAATGAAAATGAATAATAACTGATCAAAAAGTACCTAGTATAGCTTCAATAAAAACTAGAGTTCACCCTTCAAAAAATAAAAATAAGCCCTGACACAACTTTTTCAAAACAAAATAAAAACTATATACATTTGGCATTGCTATAATCATACTGGTGTCAATAAAAATTCAGCTTGACCCACAAAAAATTAATTGTCATAATGCTGTGTGAATGGAAAGGGAGGGGAAAAAATGTAAAAACAAATATTGTCCCAATTCTTAGAGTTGTCCATGTTATTTTTATTGATGACTTATTCTCAGGGTAGGTCATCAATATCAGCCTGGCATCCCAGCAAATCAGCTAATTGAAGAGAAGACATGCGCCGTGCCATTGCCATCTTCTCTTCATTATTTACCTGCTCGCCGCAGTGGTGAGCAGGTGTAATTGCACCTTGTGCTACTTTCACACTCTTGTTTTGGGCGGATCCGTCATGGATCTGCAAAGACGGATCCGTTACAATAATACAACCGCATGCATCCGTCATGAACGGATCCGGTCGTATTATTTCTTATTTAGCCATGACGCATCAGTCATGAACACCATTGAAAGTCAATGGCAGACGGATCAGTTTTCTATTGTGCCAGATTGTGTCAGAGAAAACGGTTCTGTCCCCATTGACTTACATTGTGTGCCAGGACGGATCCGTTTGGCTCAGTTTCATCAAGCGGACAGCAAAACGCAGCAGGCAGTGTTTTGGTGTCCACCTCCAGAGCGGAATGGAGACTGAACAGAGGCAAACTGATGCATTCTGAGCGGATCCTTTTCCATTCAGGATGCATTAGGGCAAAACTGATCCGTTTTGGACCGCTTGGCTTGTGAGATCTCTGAACGGATCTCACAAATGGAAAGCCAAAACGCGAGTGTGAAAGTAGCCTAAGCCATCATATTCATTTCAATGGGAAGGTTGGTTCCTATACACTTGTATATAGTCAGCCATATTGAGTCAGCCCCTGCTTATAAATTATAATTTGACTGTGCCCACTAATAGGTGTACCGTTTCTTAAAGGTATTGTGTCAGGAAACATATTCTACGTTTTTCAAACCAGCATCTGAATACTTTTGTAACTGTGTGTAATTAAAAATTATTTTGGATGAGATTTGTTGACTGGCCTATGAGTTTACCACTGTAATTTCTAATAATTGCTGCCTATTAGAGTGTATTCACAATGGCAAATTTCTGTGACTGAAAATCAGTTCCTTACTTCTTAAGTGGGCATTTTTTGGCAGTAAGTACATGGATATTTGCAAGCTACATTCAGCGGAATGGGAAAGATTCATAAATGTTGGCAACAAAACTGGGGTGTCTGAATATACTCTTACACAGATCTCATCTTTTCGTTAGATGAATTAACGGGGATTTTCCTTTATTGGAAAAATGTTTGCCTAAACAATTATCGACAACATTAGCAAGTGCCTGACAAAATTGATGATCAACGTGCTGCATTTATTGCTGGTTTATACCACATGATTTTGCTTGTTTTATATGGATGAAGCTTGTTGCTTGCTGTAAAATTAATTGGATTTTGTTGCACCGAGTTCATTAAATTTCTAAATGTAAGCTCATCTCATTACAGGACAAAGAAAATGACAAGAATGTTTTAAGAGATCATTATCGCCATAGTGAAATTGATTTTGTTCATAGACTTTTTAGCCAGTATTGTTTTTTTTTTGTAAATTGATATTAACCTTTCTTAGCCACAGAAGAAGTGAGATTCCCTTCATTGCGGTTTGGGCATCATGTATTCCAGAGGTTTCTCCAATTAAGCATGACCTTCTAGTAAGTTAATTTTGAAAGTGAGGAAAATAGGCTTGTTAAAGGGATATTCCACTTTCACTTTTATAGTAATATGTGTTGGATGATTAAACTTAGTTAAGTGAGGAGGAGTTCTCAGGAATTCTCATGAATGCTGCCTAGAATAAAGCAAGTCCTCGCTTTCCTTAAAGCTGTTTGCAGCATTGTCTGAGCTAAAAAAAAAAATCAACAAGTACTATGGTGAGTCAAAAATTATCTGCACTCTGGCTGTAGTATTAATTAATTAATTAATTAATTTTTATTTCGACATATGTAATCTCCCTCAAGCTTTTATATTCCCTCAGTAAAAAATGTTTTAGGCTGAGCTGTGAGACACAAAAGCACCTCTGTTTTCACCTCTTCATCAGACGTGAATCTTCGTCCTCGTAGGGCCACATATTCCACTGTCACTCATCTATCCAACAGAATCTGTTCACATGCACACTCAATGCTTCATTAGATGTGGACAGATATCTGTCTCCTTCTTTATGGCTGACACTTGTGACCTTCCTTGAACTTCTTTATTTTATATGCATTCAGACACACTTCTTCAATAAATATCGGTACCAGGCACACCCTCAGTCCACAAAAATGGATCATTGCGCGCTGCTCTTCTTTTCTGCTAATCGCACTGCAGTCACATATGAACTGATGTAATATGTTCAAACCTCCTCAGCAGTGACTAGGGAGATTATGCCAAACAATGATGTATTTGTATTTTCTGAAAGTTGGTTAAAATAAATTCTATAGTCAGAGTGGGGATAATTTTTGATTTACCCTCATAATTTGCAGTGTTTCTAACTTAAAAATACCCTTTCTTGAATATTATTTTTCCATTCTTGTACTGCTGCTAATGTGTACTGCTGGCAATGGGTTCTTGACAGAATCAGTCTCCTTCCACCTCTGGCAGCTGACACTATAGTTCCTTGTTATTTCCCTTTCAGAAGGATTGTTGTCAACTGTACTGCTGCTCCTTTCCCAACCAGCAGGACATAAAGCTATTTCTTCTGGCTATTCCGTAGTGAACAGATGATCGCTATGCAGATGTAACGGGGAGCCGGGGTTTATACATTGTGGTGATGTGTACAGTATAAGTGCTGGGTGGCATGTATATCCTACCCAGATAACTCAGCTGGGTAAAAGAGAACTGAAATCGAGAAATCTGCAGTGGTTTCAGCAAAGTGTAGTTTGCTGAGACAGTTTTGTCTAGATGTTCTGGGCTGGATTTCATGTGGACTGGGGGATAGGTTTGGTAGTGGGATCTGCCAGTCCACACCCTTCCACTATATGTATTGTCTTTTGCTGGAGGTGATCGCAGGTGAGGCCTGCTGCTGTAATCTAGGAGGGATAAAACAACCCTCTGTGTATGACTGAGGAGGAAGAAAGGCTGAGGAAGCCTGTGAGAGAGGGGAGCCTGAGAGGCTCTGTGTGGTCTCAGCCAGGAGGGTAGAGGCGCCATGAGGCTTTGTAAAGTCTGAAGTTTAGGGGGCCCAGCGACACCTATGGAAAAAGGGTCGCACGGTCAGAGTTGGGAGGACTTTTGGACCATCTCCCCCCAAAGGTGCAGGTGTGGTCACAGCCTGGAGGCTTCTGGACCATATATGGCTGAGGAAGCCGGATCTAATCCCATGTGCGAACAGTGCTCTATAGGTGAGGTAGCGACAACACGTGTATTAGGTAGAGCCCAGATGGGCAGGTGTTTATTTTTATGTGTGTAATGGTGCTGAAGTGCCAAAATAAAGCAGAAGGAGAAGTCTGTGATTGCGACCCCCTGAGAGAGAGCGATCCCTTACAATATATACAATAATTGAATTACCTTTCTCTCGAAAGATAGATTTTTGGGATCATGCTACTGGGTAATAAATAAAATGTGTTTTACAGAGATTGCTTCCGCTTGGATATCAAAAGTATTATTTTGCCTTCGGATATCAGTCTGCTTACACAACATTGATGCATAAATGTCACATTTGCATTCCTTTTATCTAAATGTGGCTTAATTTGATTTATTTATAATATAACACTAATTGATATGTTAATCTCTCAAGAAAGCACAGAAGGAAAGCAGCTGCCTATTTGAAATAAGCAGTCTCTTATAAGGGCTTTTTCTGAATTTAGCTTTTTGTTGTAGTTTTCAAAGTTCCTACTAGGGTTAATATAGAAAATGTGTTTATCTGCAGTTAATTGTATTAGATTTTTTTCTTTCAAGAAAACATATTGAGATAAATGAAAGGGAATGTGTAATAAAAAAAAATCAAGGTTTAATGTAATGGATCTGTCCCTAGTAACAGAGACTCAGACGAAGACTCACAGGAAGTGTGTGTGTGTGTGGGGGGGGGGGGGTGTCAGAGCTAGCCGAGATCCTGAGCCTGATAAAAGAACTGCTTCTACACAGCTTTTAAAGATTATAGGAGCCTCCTGTCTGTAAGTGGGATTTTTC